>NC_134569.1:136489066-137089066 GCF_050947875.1 Dermacentor variabilis
ATAAATTTTAACCGATGTCGGTGTCTCTTGGAGTCTTTGTATATATAGACGGTACTTCTTATGATGTATCGAAAATACAGATACTGATACATGTCTTGACGAATATATCATGATACACATACAAGATACCCAAAGAGTATCTTAAGATGGTATCTAAGATGTACTTTCTACAGTGCCCATCCTTGTCAACAAGAATCAGTCTTTCAACTCACGCTGCTTTTGTTGTGTAGATCAAACCGCTAGCTCTTGCCTGCTTTATCATCTATTTATCTATCTGTCCTTCCATCCGCCTGTGCCATCTGTCTCGCGAATAGGTGTCCTTGCTGCCGCCAGGGTCTATGCAGTCATCTTTCTTCTGGAGCATATATAGTAACCGTCCTCCTTTTCGTTGCCCTATTTTCACCACCTTCGCAACAGGGCCTAAGGGTCTCGCAATTTTTCCTGAAGGCACCGGCCTTCCTTAAATAAGATAACGTTTGACAGAGGCATTGCCGCGGCGTCCTACGTGGCACGATGCAGTCGTGAACAAGTCACGAAGCGAAAGCTGCGCGGTTATAGCTGTCGTTCGCAAAGGAACGGTACAGTTGAGTCTAGCTAACACGAGCGCAGTGTTGCGAACGTGTTGCCTAGATCTCTCGCACCTTTTCGCGCTGTTTCCAAGTATATTAATTTAAATAAACTTTTTCTCTTTTACATCAGCCACATTTTATTTGCGATATAAGATATATGGACACTCCAGGGGAATTTTCGCCGTTGCCGTCATGTTTCGTGTAAAGTCCAAGTGAGACAAGGTCATTTCGCGCCCCGCATGCTGGACGTGCGAAATAAAGCGTGCCAGAATGATCTGAGGAGGATAGTGGCTTGATGCACGCTCAATGTTGGATGTTACGTGATCAGGGACGTGCTAAAGGGTGGTGGGGGGGGGGGGGGCGTATATGAGCGTGCGTCTCCTCCTCTAGTCCGGCCGCGGCTGAGCGCATATATACGCGGCCCGCCCGCAGTATATTAGAAGCAATCTGCGGCAGCTGCGAGCAGAGATTGCTAGCAGCTTCACGCACGCTCTGTTCCTGCGCGCCTAGTGTTAGAGATCGCGTAATCTCGAGTTTGCAAAGCGCGGTGAAGCGAGAAACAGCATGAAGCGTCCGTTCCCGACGTCTTCATCACGATAGCGATGTTGCATTGAGTGTTCGTGGCCGTAGAGTGAGATCTATTCATGTTTGCCTGTGTGTGCGAGACAGCATGCTTGTTACTTAATCAGTAAGTGAATGTTTACTGCAATATACAAGGGCGAATAAAAACTAGAATCCTTGCTTTTTCTAAGTGTCTAACACGTACATTACTATCGCTTGCAATACACCGCCTTTCGAGCAAAACTGCGACTTTCTTTCTTCTCAGGAGTAAGTATTTTGCCGGATTAGGTCAATGCAGTTGAACTGTATACCTAGGCGAACATCACTTGCTAGAAAAATGAACCAATCCGTTCACTACTTAAGTTAGCTAGGTACATGTGCTAATGTGCGTGCGTGCGGGTTTGTATATATATATATATATATATATATATATATATATATATATATATATATATATATATATATATATATATATATTGCGTGTGCGCGCGTGTGTGTGTGTGTGTGTGTGTGTGTGTGTGTGTGTGTGTGTGTGTGTGTGTGTGTGTGTGTGTGTGTGTGTGTGTGTGTGTGATTCGATGTCTGTGCGGCCTTTGATATGCATTCCAGTAGCTCGTAAACTGATAATTACGAAGTGATGTCACGTACGCATGCATTACTGAAGTGGCGTGAACAGTTCAGAACAGCCATTCTGCTCGATGTAGTAGTTGATGGCTGTGTATATTTGTTCGCATAATGAGAAATTGGGAAATTCCCGCTCGTTGCCTTAAGTTCAGTTGCGGCTGGCAGCTTGGGATGGGGGAATGTGACTAGAGCGAAAAAGGAAGAAAGAAGGGAAATGGCTTACAAGTGTGGACGCTAAAGAACGCAAGGCCGAATTGCATGGTGGCTCAAATAATTATATGACTAAATGTTTTTCATATATCCTTATTTTGTCTCTTATTGTATCTTTCTCAGGTTCATTATTCACTCATTTCGTTACTAATTCGTATCGTATTTCACGCGCAATTACCTCGACCTTGCCTTCTTTAGCATCAACACTTAGTTGGCCCTTTCATTCTTATCCTGGAAGTAGTTACAAGATTCATGTGAAGTCAGCAAAAACGAGCTCGCCTTCAAAGCACGCAAACTCTATCCGCGCGGCGAAAGCCTGGGGCATGCGAGAACATGCCGGATATCCGCGCGCACGTGTAAGTCAGCGTTTACCCGGAGGGTGGCGCTAGTAGTAAAACATCGCGCACTCTCTCAGGCCGCAGTGTCTTTTACGACTAATTATACTCAATTTCGATAACATCCTTAGCTTCTGCTGCACGTTCGTACGACACCTACAACTCGCCTAACCGACTGTCGCTTTTTCTGTCTGAGACTGGTTACCAAATAGCCAGATCCCAGCTATGCCAGACGCGCGTGAAGTCAGCCAAGATGATAATGTCTTGAAAATTGCGGATGTTGGAAATTGGATGTTGCTGTTGCGGATGAAGGAAAACCAACGTAAGATATGTAAGAAAGCAAAACGGTCTCATCGAGATTCCACAATGTTTGCGAGTGTTTCCGCGCGCGTCTCGTACTCTCGAGCGCCACACGTGTATACACACACCTCGCCGCCTCCCCGGGTCCCGCAGCGCAAGCCCTGGTTCGAGCAGTACTCCTGGTCGGTGTACAACGCCATTTCGCAAATGGTGTCGTGTGGCTACGGGCGCACGCCGGCCGCCAACGTGGCCGACGCGTGGCTCATGTGCCTGGGCATGGCCTCCGGCACCGTGGGATACGCGCTCCTGCTCGGCTTGTGCGCCTCCACCATACAGACCATGGACTACTCGAGGCGACTGCTCAGGGAGAAGGTCAGTGCCCGTAGTGCGTTACGGCGGCTTCGCGGCTCCCATCGGAGTCCTTTTCCGTGGTCGCCATAATGAACCCCGAATTAAAGAGACGCTAAAGAGACACTTAATCAGTTTACTAACAGATAAAGTATTTTTTCAAGCTCTAGCTATGTAAATTATACGGTAGGAGGTTGATTACAATAGAAGAAGAAGACCTTGCAACCTTTTTTTTTTTTTCAATTGAATTTCGCCCCGAAGCCGAAGCACCGGTACGTCATTGTGACGTCATGGATTTCAAGGTAGTTTTGTTCGTACTTCGTACATTGTAGGCGCAGTATAAGTCTACGTTCTATCTTTGGCTACTTTAGTATACAATGTAGTCCTTAATTGCCGATAAAATATTAACTCGGTCGAGAATACATCGTCAACATCCGTGACACTAAAGGGACACTAAAGAGAAACGCCAAATCCTCTTAAACCGGAAATGTTTTCTCGGTAGTCAAATTTCGTTGATTTCACTGCAATAGTTTGATTACTAAAAATTGAAAACGAAGGCCAAACTTTCCTTTTTTTTAGATATCGTGACTTAACCCACCTGCTCCGGTACGTCACTATGACATCACTGATTTCAAATGATTTATCTTCATGATTATTTTGGCCATTGCGGCGCAGTGAAATTTCTCGAAACACGCAAATGTCAATTCTTGGCTCTATGCGAATGCAATGTAGTCCGTCTTTGCCGATAAAGAAAATTAACTTGGCCCGAACAGAAGGCTTCAGAATCCATGACGTCACGTAGACCGGGCGCGAGAACGTTAAGGCGGCGTCACCACCCGCCTCGAATTTTCGAGATCCGGAGAGTTCTTGAAACTGAAGAAATTGTTTTCTGTTATCGATTAGCAAAGTAGTCAAATTATGTACTTAAATACAATTACTTGTATAATTGCGTAAGCACGAATGTCAAATTGTACGTCGCGTTCAAAGACATCATATTTAACAGACTCCGAGCTTACCGAATTTTCTTTTTTCTAGTTAATTTTCCCGTGTTTCATATCGTTCCGCAAAACGCAAACAAATGACACCGTCTCAGAGCGCGCCCACGCGCCTGTGCTCTCGAAATGTTTTCCAGACAACCTAACTGTACTAAATGGTTGAGTTGGCGACCGCGAAAATGGGGCAATGTAGGCTGCGGATATAGACGTGCACCATGTTTGCAAACAGCGTATAGGCGCCGCCGATATATTTTTGGCACTATAGCGACCTTGCGTGGGCTCCGTCTACTCTCGCCTCCCCTGCTAGCACGCTAGGACGGCGCTTTCTTTCTTTTTAAGGCATGGGGTGAGGGGGTGTGGGCTATTGAAACCACCATTTCATTATGACGCGTGCGGTAATGGAGGCGCCGGATTAATTAGAAAATACTACCTGAGGTTCTCTAACGTTCACCCAATGCACGTTCTCGCATATCGCCCCCCCATCGAAATGGGGCCGAACTAGACGGTAGGCCTAGTTCGCTGACCGCCGCAACGACGGCCGACGGCGCTTGCGATCTGGCTGCAGCTCATCGTAGTGCGCTTGTTTTTGACAACATGATTAACGTGGGCTTAGCCCCACAAAGCCCGGACACGATTCCGTGTGTCAAAGAAAATTAAGACAACTTGCTCACGCGTATTTCTGGCCACGGAGAGTATATTGGTATGAAGAAAACAGCGAAAGAATAATTGAGCTTAGCGTGGAAGCTTGCGTTTGTTGGCGATTCATCGGAGAAAGGACACAGCGCAAAAGAGACGAGGACACGAGAGAGCGACACGCACAGAGCGCTGACTTTTATTCTGAACAGTTTATTCATGAAGCCATGAAGGAATAAATATATAGGGGGCTACGATGCGCAATATGTGAAGGGCCGGCTAAAAAAGCTCGAAGATCATTTGTAATGCTGATAGTGATGGCCACGTACCTACAGAGCACACGGAATGCTTGCCATTCAAACCCTGTCGAGATACGCTATTTCTCGAGATGACAGTGCAATCGAAGGAGAACTGAAGCTCGAGCTACCAAACTTCCTAATGAAATCTGCTTCAATGATTTCACATGTCAGCTGTGAACTATGTTCGGCCAGCACTTCGCTTTTTTCCAAGTGGGGCTTACACCCGTGGTCGCTGCAATGAATACCCAGATGGCCCTGTACCGTGTTGTACACTTCGTTATGGCGCTTCCTGAGACGATCATTTAAGCACCTTCGTGTCTTTCCCACGTGCTTTTTTCCACAAGAGAGGAATCGCATACACTACGCCAGTAATGCAGGGCACTAAACCCTTCCTGTGTTTCACAGTACAATGGCCACACCTGGCTTGTGAAAAAAACTTGCAAAGCTTTGCTAGTTTTTGCGCAGCGCGGAAAGCCACCGCAACACCAGCACGTTGCCGTATACCCTCTTCAGTTTGTGGGACACATCATGTATGTACAGAAGTACTGCACGCTTTTTCTTTTACACTGGCGGCAGGGTGCTCGGTCAGCTTCGCCATGCTTGAGTTGCTTGAAAAGCTTTTCCGCGACAGCTGATGCTAAAGCCTTCGTGTATCCGGCAGACAACAAGCGGCCAACCTGAGCATCAAAACTTTTTTGCATAGAATGCGGACGTGAACTTCCAAGGGCACTGACGAGGCGTACATTAACCATTCCTCGTTTGACTAGTTTTGAGTCTCCCGAATGGAAAGAGAGAAGCGGTTTCTCGCTCCTTGGTTCGAACGATCAGCACAAGTGTCTACTGGACATGCACAACCTGACGTCCAGAAACCTTAAACAGTTATTTTCGGGTAGCTCATGCGTCAGCTCTAACGGATGCAGTTTTTTTTTTCTGAATGCACCTAACACTTTTCCTGAAGCCTGCTCAAGCACCTCCTCCGGAAATTCCATGAGAACTAAAAAAAATCGTCTACATATGTGCACACTTTTCTCACCACGGTCATATCAATAAAAGTTTGCATAATGCGGTCTTTATGTGTGAGGTAAATATTACTGAGGAGAGGCGCAAGACATGAACCTATGCAAATTCCACTTTTTTAATGTACTGTATTTCCTCCCGAGAGACAAAGGTAGATTTAAGATAAAATGACAACAATTCTAAAAACCCACTAACCTCAATTCCTCTCTCGTTCTGGAATGTTATCGCTCCAAAGTTGTCTATGCATCCTTCTATACATCTTAGCATCTCATCCTGTGGGAGCCAATAATACAGGTCTTTTATAAAACATTGATAGAAACAGCCCTCAGACCCTTATTGTTCCCTTTTAAAAACCTGATGACAGCGTCCGAGTCTCTTACCAGATAGATGTCGTCAGTAGTTAGTAGACTAAATTTATTCTGCAGAAATACGGAGACAGATTTCTGCCAAATACCTTTTTCGGTTGCAGTTGCCCGTAGAGGGCAGTCATTCTGGGGTACAGGGCCATTTGGGTATTCATTGCCGCGACCACGGGTGTGAGCTCTACTTGGAAAAATGCGAAGTGCTGGCTAAACAGAGTTCACAGCTAACACGTGAAATCATAGCTGACACGTGAAGTTTGATAGCTCGTGCGTCAGTTCTCTTTCGATTGCAATTTCATCTCGGGAAATAGCGGATCTTGACAGGGTTTGAATGGCAAGCATTGCGTGTTCTCTCTAAATACGTGGCTATCATTATCAGTATTGCAAAATGTGTTCCAGGTTTTTTGCCTTTCATTCACATATTGCGCATGGTAGCACCCCATATATTTATTCCTTCATGGCTTCATGAATAAACTGTTGTCAGTCAGCGCTGTGTGCGTGTCGCTCTCTCGTGTCCTTGCCTTTTTTGCACTGTGTCCTTTTTCGAATAATGAAGCAAAAGTTAATGAGTATCGTAATTACTTAGTTGGTAATTTATTTGCTGAACTACTCACAACTGAGAACTTCTATTGGGGGCATGTACATTGGGTTTACAGCGCTAAATCAGAGGCATCAAATTCAGCGTATCAAGAGAGGTACGTTGGGCTTTATTGGGTTAAATAAATTGTTTTTTTTTTTGTGTCGTTGGTGCGAATGGCAAGCGAAACGCAGTACTTGCAGGCCAGCTGAGCCGCCTCGCTGGGAGTGCGACGAAATGCTGTTAAATCGTTGCTCGCGATCACGCCAGTGGTTTAGTATCGGGCGCTATAGCACCCGGATGCCGAGTTCGCGCGTGTTTTGTAAAGTATACTTTACGAAACACGCGCGAACTGGGCATTTTTTGCTATTAAGTACTAATTCATGTGAAAAAAAAAATTCACCAACAGTTACGATAACTCCCTAATGCGAAATTTGAGCGCAACTTTATACGTGTCATCATTTCTCGTTATGTTGACTGGCGCGGACAATATGTCTCGTGCGGCACGTTGCAAACGGAGCGAAGTGCGGTGCTACTGCCTCTCTAATCGGGAGATCGGGAGAGGCAGCGCGTGCGTGACGTGTGGATACCATTCCCAGCGACCGCCGCAGACAGGCCTCCGCTCATGCAGCGCTTTGTTTCCATACATCATATCGGTGGTGGCATTGGTGAACAAACGACTCTGGCGCCATCTCGTATCCATCGTCGCCGCAAAGCCCGTCGTGTGCGGCACTACGCTTTTCTTCGCACGCTTTCGTCATACCCTTTTCCTCCGCTTTCCGCCTCATGGTTCCGCTGCACTCTCCTCATCCGCTTTCCTCCTCGCGCTCTCTACGCTAATGCTGCCTTTCACCTGCGCTCCACGTTCGCTCTTTCATCCTTCGCTTTGCTCGGTCGATCGGTTACGAGGACGCCGAGGGACGACGCCGACGCTAGCCGCAGGAACGGGCGCCAAAGAGCAGGGGATGCATTCTGTTAGAGTCCCCCTAGTGGGCATGTCCATTTCATCGGTTGTTGAAGTTCTGATTGGCTGTGGCGCCTCACTGCTGCGGATGCGGAGCCCAGCCCAGTCAATGAGAACTTCAACAGCAGACGAAATGGACATGTCCACTAGGTGGAATCTTACAGAATGCCTCCCCTGCGCTCTAAAACAAACTGTAGCCGATTTCTATGTCACCGTGAGCGGCGATAGAAGCGGTCGCTTCGGCTGAGTGATGGGACCGGCGAAGTACCGGCCCTACGGCGACGCCAGCTGTGTAAGCCCGCGCAATCGGAGCTGTTGATCACGGCCGTCAAATCGCTCCAACTCCGTATCAACTCTGTTCATTTTATTTCGCGCGGTGAAATTCATAAACACGTTTAGGCGCCTTTATGGCATTGGCACTGCAATTAACGCAGCTGTGATCGTGCTGTCTGCGTATGTGAAAGTGTGCTAGGCTATCTACACTGCAGGCGTCTCAATATTTAGAGGTGAAAATAAATTTGAATTGGGGGGGGGGGACAGAGCATTGTCTCTGGGTATTTGGTAATCCACACTTAGTACTGTTTTAGCGCAGAACTTACAAAAAAAAACACAAAGGGACACGAACGGGTCAGGTAGCGCCTGTCCCGCTCGTGTGCATTCCTACGTTTTGTAATTTCTGCGCTAAAACAGTATTAAGCTTGAATTTGAATGTGATGTGTTTTGAGGGGAATCTGCTACTCGACTACATATTCAAGGCTCTTCCTAATCTAGCTTTCCCATAGTGCGGTAGGAGATTGTAATGACACGCTATTAATGGTCCTAAGGAGCCTTGTTGGCTAATGCATGCCTCGCAAAATAACAGAGAAGCTTAACTGTTACGAAATGTTCGGCGCATAATCGATCATCTGGTTCCGAAACCCAACTCTCGCTTTTTAGCGTGGTGGCCGATTGTGCGACGGTTTTAATCAACAAGAAACCCACGAAAGCTTCAGTCTCTTGCGTTTTTCGGCGCTCCGCAGCTCCGCATAGTGTATTTAATTCGTTTTAAAACCATATAATAAAGGCGGCACACATAGAGCAGCACACGCACCCGCGAAAGCCAGCAGTTACTTAGGTAGGCTCGGCGGCGTAGTGCGAAAGTCACTTCCGACGACAGCGCTACCGCATTTTCGTGACGTAGCACCGTGATGTAGGTCTATTGGCCGCAAGATCGAGCAGAGTCGTCGCCTGGCGGGCACTGACTGAACCACAGATAGTGGGGCACAGGGACCGAGCGCGTCCAGACCGGCCGTGAGTGTGGGTTGTGCCACGCGTCGCCTACATGTTTACATGTACGTGTATGGCTCATGGACGTGAATAGCTTTAAAGGCTGCTTCTTCCGTGGCCGTAGCACAGTCATAAATGGTGGTCTACATTTTTTGACCTGGTACAAAAGCATTTAGCGTTGTGTTGTCATCTTTGCGCTGTATAGTAAGGTCAGTGACTGCCGTGTCGAGCGCGGGATGTGTTATTGTTGCACCCTGCGCTCGCCACATTCACATCAATTTTATTATTTCTTCGTGTTTCGAGAATATCACACACATACAAGAAAATTACCTTGTTTTAATTAAATGAAGTGGTAGCAGCGAGGCGTGAAAATCGCGCTAAAATGTGACTCGTCACGGTGTGTTGATCACTCCGAAAACTCTGTGATACCACGAAACATGAACTGGGTGGTGTGAACATCACTCAGAGCAGCAGAAGAAAGAGTCGTACGTGTGCACTCACATCATATCGCGTCATGCACTTTATAGTACGAAAACTGCATTAGAATAATTACGGTAATCCAATGACTCTCGCGTTGTGATTACGCTACCGAATATGTTCTTTCAATATGTGGTGGTTCTGATGCCACTACGCGAATTAATTTTGACTCACCATTAAGTCGTGCACTTTTATACTTTGATTACCTGCTACAAAAGTAAAGCTAAAAATATGGCGTTGTACGAAGATCATGAGTGACACAGCAATCTCTAGACGGAGGACGTCATAGCACTAAGTTGAAAGGCGGGTATTATAATTTCCTCTCGCTCTTAATTCTGGTGTTGTTAGCTTGGTGCGAAACAGTGGTCACTATTAGCTGAAATACATCAGATTTTATTTCCTGAAATAATTACAACTCTGCCAAATCGCTGTCGTGCGCTTAACCGTGCAAGGGGGATGAAAATAATCTAGTCTGAAGCAACCTGATGATCTACTAACGTACTGTCACGGTGGCCTAGCTCGCCTAGTTGAACTCATTAACTGTTTGCGTTTCACAGCCAATATAAAAAAAAAGAAAAATAGCTGTAGAATGTGCATTATAACTTGCTGCTTTACCTTCATTGTACAGGAATATACTTTTTTTCAACCAGCGCAAGATTCGCACAGAATACGGTATTAATAACTGGTGCAGCAATATTAATAGAGTAGGCGGAACGCAAACTAAGTATACACAAGAAGCTCCGAAAAAGTGCCGATACATAGAATGTGGGGGTGAGTGTCAGTCCCCCATTGAATGACAGTTTGCGCTTCTTTCAAGTAAATGGAAACGTGCGCATTTTGAGCAACAAAATGTGGCATTGGAGGGCAATACAATATAATGTCACTGCAGTCAGCGCGTTTCATTACCAGAAAATCGGGCCGAATTATTCACAGCGCAGCGCCGACTCACACATTGCGCGCCGTCTACCGCCCATCCACGCTAACGCGGCGACGGTTCTGCCGCCTATAATTCGATCTCGCGGCGAATGGGTAAGCAGCAGCGTTACGCTGTATATTGCAGAGAACTGCGTAGCGGCTTAGAACGGTGATAAGGAGCGCAACTGAAACGAACTAAAAAAAAAAAGAAATATGCAGCATATGCAATTAGTTGAAATTTATATACAGCGAAGCATTGTGTGAGTGCATAAAAAGTCGAAACACGAGTTTGTGTTTACTTAATGTCCGCACAAAGTGAGAGGCTAATGCAATGCGGCCATCGCTGCCGCGGATGGATGGATGGATGTTATGAGCGTCCCCTTTGGAACGGGGTGGTGGGTTGCGCCACCAAGCTCTTGCGGATGCGCGGAGGCGAGCTCCACCTGGTGGTGGGGCAAGGAACCCAGCGGCGCGCACACTCCGCTGTGATTGGTTGGCCTATTCGGCGAGAGAACAGCCAGGCCGTAGCGCCCGTGGTCACGAAACCGGGCGAGGTTCGCAAATAAAAGCTTCGCTTTTAAAAACATTATTAATTGATGCTGTTACATCACCGCCTCGTCATTTTTTTACGCGGCCATCGAATCGGCCATCGAGTAGCGTCAGTTCTTTGAGACATCTTTCGAGAACGCTGCTACCGCGCTCGCGAGACTCGCTTGCGCGCGCCGACTTCGAATCCTTGTTCGCGTTTGGCGGCACAAATTTGAAGCGCGCAAAAATAATATCCAGGGAAAATGTATCGAACTGGGAACTATGGGAGGTGCTTTCGAATGCGATGCACAGTTTGACATACGAGCCTACGTAGTTATATAATTACTTATTGGCTTAGGTAATTAATTTTGATAAATTGTCTAATCAGGATGACAGGAAAACAAATCGGCAGTTTTTACAGAGTGACAGCTAACAAAACGCCGTTGGTCTCGTCTTTGTATCTCGCACAGCCCCGTTTTTAAGATGCTTGGCCCGCGTTAGCTGCCATGAATCTGCCTGCATAAGTAAATGCATTGAAGTGGCACGTTAACACTACCAGCCTGACCCAATGCGCGGTACAAAGGCGTTAAATTATTTTATGTACGTCAGCAACTGTAATCTTTGAAACCACTCTAGCGGCTAAGAATTCAGTGGACACGTTCTAACAGTCTTTTAATCTATTCGTGTGGAGTACAACTACTCTATCGTGCACACACCCAATATGTGCATGATGAACCGCCGCGCGTTCTGGCCAGATGCTGCGCAGACGAACGAGCATGACAGTATCGAACAACGCATATGCTTCCTTTGGCGTTGGTGAAAACACTATTGTGTTATACTCGCGTTCTCGCGGACTCCGGATGAGGCATATTCTTTTTAGGTGCTCCATAAATACCGACAGAATATGCGACTGCATGAAGTCAGGAAAAAAGATGCAAGCATAGAGTAACGGCTCTCGATAGAGCCGTGGCAGTGCGTGAGGAGGCGAACAACAACAACAACAACAACAACAACAACAACAACAACAACAACAACAACAACAACAACAACAACAACAACAACAACAACAACAACAACAACAACAACAACAACAACAACAACAACAACAACAACAACAACAGTTTCGCCCGTAACGCGAAGTAATAACGCGATAGATGGCGAAACATAATGCACAATAAGCCTTAGACTGCTTCATGCCGTGTTTGTTGGAATGAACGTTCGCAGGGTCAGAGCGAACAATCTCATTTCGTGAAGCCAAAGAAGCGTGATTCGTCCCTATTTGTGCAATTCGCGCCACCCGGTGGGGCAATGGAAAGACTCGGCTTCTCTTCCTTCCCTCACCTACCCGGACTTAGCCACTGGTCTAAAACAACCTTTAGGCTTCTTACGGCTTGATTCGTTCGACTTTTCACAAATCTTTATTTGGGCTGTGCCGTTAGTAGGCGCCACTTTATCCGCGGAGAAAGCAGGACGACGTTAGTATGTAGCGCCAACCTGTAAACGTGATAAAAGCCAAGCATTAGAACAAAAAGAAAAGTGAAGACGAAGCAGACACGCTCAGTCGTTGTCATTACACGTCATGACATATCGTTACATTACAGAAGAAGAAAACCTAAGCTAGAGCCGCCTCGGCAACTGCGGAAGGCGACGTCCTAGAACGGTAAGAGGTCGAGGACGTCAGCTCCATCCTGTACGGAGTGGTTGAGCGGGCGTTAGCCAAACGTGGCAGCCAGTGGCACAGTCGGGCGCTCCAGAATCAGTACTGTCCACTGCAGTAGCATCGGCAGTGTGGATGGGAGGTGTAAGCCTGGACTGTACTCAAACATTCCAATATTAGGGCTCCGTTTCACTGATATGTAAAGGTACACTGGATAACTGCCAATTCGTGAAAAGCATCCCGTAAAACACGGGAGATTCCAATAAGTCTCTCTAAGCGCATTGTCTTTCTTCCTCAGAAATTCCCGACAATGCACACCATGCATGATGCACGCATCCGGAAAAGCTACAGAAGAAAGAAAGGTATCATAGAGCTAGCAGAGCTGCAGTTGAAACACTGACACCAACCACGGCTTCTTAATTAAGAAAAAAAAAAGGGAAGCGCAGATCCAACGCACGTGTTGTAATCCACATGAAGCGAAGCTTTAATAACGCTGTTAATAAATGCTGCACGATTAACTTCGATGCATGCAGTTTTGTTTAATTTCATCCTATGCAGCGCGTAATCGCGTGAAATGTTTATTTTTATCCACCACAAAAATATAACAGCCTTATTGCCATGCAATCTGTATACGCTGCATCGTTTACAAGCTACGCCGAAGCGCAATCTCTAAAGGTACGTCCTCACTTGGGGAAATAAGCGCGCGCAAGGCGGCGCGCTTATTTCGGCAGCGCTTGTGGTGTCGTCTTCTCGTCTCGTGTCCCGTTTACGTTTCGCGCTGTTACCACCGGGATGGAAAAGCAACAAGCCCCAGCTGCTATCCTAGGGAATTGTTGCCGCGAAAAAGCCTCTCGCGGCGCGCGTTTGTAAGCGTGCCGCCTTGCGCGCGCTCATTTCCGCAAGTGAGGACGCGCCTTGATTCAGGTGGATGCACCGTGAGAGACGCACAGTCAGCGACGTCACAAGGACGAAGGCGATGTGCGATGCTTGTTGAGAGAAGGAGGTGGGTGATGACAGGTGCATTCAAAGAAAAGTATGACACGTACCAAGTAACATATAGGGATTCTGTACCTCTTGTGCCACAGTGATAACAGGCACGTCCCTGTAGGGGCACATATATGCGGAATGGCTAAAAATTAATCTAAATGAAAGAATTTGTGAAATATAATTCGCCATTGTATTAGCAAATCGGTGTGCTTTAGAGACGTCTGTCAGCCGACATTCAACGTTCATGTTTTATGTTGGTATCGTACTGGGAAATGCGCATTCTGCAGAATTGTCCAAGTGACAGGCATTACAGCCAGTGGCACATACTAGTAGCTAAAGCAATGAAAATAAAGTAAATGAAAGAATCCGTTAAATATAACTCGCAATATTTTTAACAGATACGGGTGCTTTAGAGATGCCTGTGAGCCGACTTTATATCTTTATGTAGGAAGTAATATTTTCGTTACGCTGAGCAAATTTGTTCATGCTTGGTCATATATATATATATATATATATATATATGAGAGAGAGTGACAATACAGATATAAAAAGTCATGACCCTGAGACACGTGTCGTTTTCGCATAAGAGCTATATGGTGAGCCGGAAATACTTGGCCCCTGCTTAAGTTACTCTGAAAAGATTAACGAACAAAAATTTCTTCGTTAACTTTTTATTATTAACTTGGGGACAGTGGGGTGTATAAAAAATTGTAGGGCGTGACAATTTATGGCATACTCATTCTTTAGAAACAAAGAAATCGCACGTGATTTGAGATATTCATCATCTAAATTAAAGGCCAGTTTGAACGATAGCATGCCGCGAAAAATCCTGACCTGACACACAGCGGCACGTTTGCTTGGAAAAGCGTGCCGTATCAGTAGCTGCCATGACAAGTCGAGACGTTCAGTTTCAAACTTCCTCGTGCTTGTCGTCACAGGGCGTTTCGGCCTGATATGATAGCGTGACCGCCTTTCCTGCGCTCGCCTACACTCGGTTTCGAGATTGCCGAGATTTACCGTTGTAATTCGATAATAAATATTTTGAATTAGGTGTGATTTTCAAGACCTTTAAAATTGTCGCTGTTTCGCCCGAAAGGCGAAGCACCAATCGCGATAGTAAATTCGGGGGCAGCTAGCTATACGAAGTAAGGACAGTAGTTTTATCGTCCGTATAAACTTGTAAGCATACGTATACGAACTCAATTAACAAGCATGGTGTCATGCGCGCAGAAGCAAACATGAACACATCTCACTCGATCACCGTGGAAACTCGCTGTCAAAACGCCGGAGCAAGGAAACGCGGCAGCAGCAGTGAGCGAATTGACCTTCGTGCTACGTCTCGCATCAACGCGAGCTAAGCCGCGAAAGCACAGCGCATGGCCCGAATCCTTCCCCGTCGCAGATGGCTTTCAAGATACAGCCGCCCTGGCGGGCGCCCGCCCCGACCGCTGTATCTTGAAAGCCATCTGCGATGGGGCCCTTGGACTCTATGCGGAACCTCACGGCGACGCTGACGGTGATGGCAGAAATGCATAGTAGTGTCTACATAATTGCAATAAAAATGAGGGTGTATTAAAATGTGACGTCCTTCAATTTCGCCAATTAAAGAACTGCGTCTAAGGCACTAGTAAAAAGTTATGTAATACATTTTTGTTAATTAGCCTTTTCAGAGTAGCTTCAGCAGTGACAATGTATTTGCGCCTCGCCGTAGAGCTCATATGCGAAGACTACAGGTGTCTCATGGTCATAGCTTTTCTTTATAAAAAATATATATTTTCTAAAAAAACTGTAAATTGTCTGCGGGAGCTGTAAATGGTGCGGCAACATGGATGGATATTATAGCATACAGTATATGAAGTTGCCTATACTTCACTGCTCTCGCATAAAAACGACTTTGTGACCTTGCAAATTGAACACATCCTACAAAAATATTGCTTTATAAATGCAATAATCCCCAAATGCGCTTCACAAATGTTGCCATCTTGGGCTTGTTAGTCATGCGTTCATTTCTATACTCTTCTCGATTGCCAATTATTTCGCACATGCGCGGCTGTTGATTGGCTTGTGCGTTTACAGGAACACGACTGCTTGGAAAGTAAGGCCAATAAAGAAGGACACATTGCACTTAACAAAGCCAGAAAGCATCAGAAACCAGAAGCACGAAGATTAGACAAAACACGTGCACTACTCATAATTCCAGTTGTAGCTTAACAATCGCAGCGCCGGTGTTTTCAATATTAAGATAATTTTAATAGGAACTTATGTGACACCAAATTAACCCAAAAGTGTTCACGTTGTCTATCGCAAATCGTGGTTCGCAGCTGAAGGAAGTGGAAGACTACATGCAGTGCCAGAAGTTCCCGACTAAGCTGCGCTCCCGAATGCGTGACTACTTCGAGAACCGCTACGAAGGGCGCGTCTTCGACGAGGCCAAGATCCTCGCATCGCTCTCGGACCCACTCAGGGAGGTAAGACACGAAGACGGACTTTATAGACGAAAGCTAAATTGGGTTGGACTGACAAAGTGTTATTTCAAAGCTGAATTTTTGTTAGTTTCGCGGTAAGAGATTGATCGCTAACAAAAATGAAGAAAAACAAAATAAAGAAAATCAAAGTTACATTGTTCGGGAAGCCCAGAAACACCAGCGCCGGTAAATCAGTGTGACGTCAAGTATTGCAAAGTATTTATTCATACTTAAGCCATTGTGGCCTTGTAAAAGTTATGGAAACTTGCTAAGTTCAGTTCTTGGGTGTTTTAGAATAGAAATGTATTCTATCTTTGGGTCCTGTCAAAACTTTTAATGCCACGGTGAGATGTGGGGGAACTTCAAGACGGCGTAGCCAACTATATTTCCTTTATGCTTCTTTTATGCCTTACCAAGCCTCTTTCACGCTACAGTGAGTTCTCGGCAGGGCTGGACAAAGATACATTCAAAAATGTATACTGATACAGGTACAAGATACAAGCCGATTACTCGTATCTGATACGATACTTGCCATATTTATCTTAATATACTTTGATACATTAACTCCTCATTATAGCTGCACGTCAGAGGCCTCTGCTAGGTGTCAGATGTTCATTGGCAAATTTCTAAGCCCCCCCTCCCCCCCCACCCAACCAGACATCCTTCTTTTCAAGTGTCCTCTATTGACAGGTATACCAAAAAATTTCCAAGTTCTAACAACGGTCTATATAGCAACTAACTCCGTAACAGTCTACGGGGCCAGTCGGACGTGCAGCAGTTGGTGTAAATACGCTGGGCAATCGGCAATTTTTTCACGCCGCCTTTATCATCGGTACGATTCACTGCTTAGTGGTCCATTCAGAAAACGGGTCAGTGTCTTATATTGAAACGTGTTCGTTTGTACAGTTTTACAATTCTGTCACATTAAGCTTTGGTGTGTAATCTACATATTACGCAGTGAAGAGGTGGCACATGTTATATGGAGATAACACTCTTTATAAACAATACACCTCGTTGTATAGATTTTGTTTCCAGACGTCAGTAAAACGGCAGTATATATAGCTCAATGTATGAAGGTAATTAGAAATATACGTACTAGAACGTTAAACGAAGAAGCTTGGTGAAATTTGTCACTACCCAGTTTCAAAGTGGATGCTCACATCATCATCATCGCCATCATCACAACTGCATAACGGGCTTGCAGAAATCTTCAAACTGTGCGTAACCTTTAGTGAAGGATGAAGCTCAAGCTAAACCTGTACACGCCGATGACGATGGTCTCGCAAAATGTGCATCTTGAGTTGACTTTGTACCAGTCAGACGAAGAAATGGTAGATAACGTAGGAGCAGATAACCTTCAACATTAGATAACACGTCGACTATCTTTAGTAGTGCTCAACTTTTCTTTAGAAGCTTCCAGGAAGTTTGCTCGGAAACAGGTGCGGGAGGTCTCTGCGATCGCCCGCATCTCTCTCGTTCTCATTAAGGGGCATTGAAAGAAATATGGGAAAATTTCCGCAGCTTTTGAAAAAAAGGTTCGCTCACGGTGTAGGAAATGTGCAAACGTGCCATGAACCTAACCAGCAAATGGTACATAAACGGATGCGTTGACACCGGCAGAAGATATGAGACCGGGAAACAGCACAGTGGTTATTGACGTGATGGAGAGGAAGTTAGCCGTGTGACTATATCGAACACTAGAGAACGAAATAAAAAAAAGAAGCTTCATGATACTTCAATGCGCTGTAACAATGCTGTTCGAAGCCATATGACGTTACGTGATATCCTGAACGGCAGTGCTTTAGGATAAAAATTGCCAATGCCGACTGCTCGTTTGTAGCGCCTGGATATAGCGCAGAGATTGAACATGTTCTGTTAACATGTCAAAGCACCCGCATAGAGGTGAATAATTGTGTAGTTACTCTGTCGACTGCCTTGAGTTTAAAAGGATACTAATAAGAAACACTAAATTAGTTTGGCTTATAAAAAATATTCTTTCAAAACTGTCTTCTCATTCCTTTAGCATTAATAGGTTTATTATCAGAAGAGAAAATGAAGGTCAAATTTCATTTTGTTTTCAATATCACGTCGAAACCCCAGCGCCAGCACGCCAGTGTGACGTCACGAATTTCAATCTATAATTTAGTATTTGCGCCGTGTTAGCTTAGTAAATGTTCTTGAAACCTGCCAAGTTTAGTCCTTGGCTGCTTTAGGAACACAATGTATTCCGTCTTTGCTGATAAAAAATTAACTACTCTCGTGGAAAAGCCGTCAAAATACACGACGTCGTGCCGAACTGTAGCGGGCGGTTATTCGTATTCCTCCTTTTCTGGTTTACCACTCTTTCGCAGTATAAGAGTGGCCTTATTGGTGTTATGCAAGGGTAACTTACTAATACAGCACAAATAGTTTTTTCTCCATAGTGTCCCTTTCAAGACAGTATAGCAAAAAAGCTAATGAACCTGCGGTGGAAGAGAGTAAAATGCGGCTGGAGTTAGAGTTAGCGCAAGGACAGCAGGGCTCCGCGTTCCATTGTGCGCCTTGCCACGGTGCTCTCTAATTGTGACAGCCGCCAAACTGTTCTGACTCACGTTATATGGGTGATTCATAATGGTGGTCTACGAACCAATATCTTCGTTTACGCCACGTTACTTCAAACAGCCCACTGAGTAGAGCGACAGCGGCCGCAGGGCGATTGCGGTGAGCAGAAAAGTCGCAGCTTTGCCCGAAAGGCGAAGCATCCACTGCGATGGCAAATTAGTAGACAACTATACGAAGTAAGGATTGCAGCTTTATCGTCCGTATGAAGTTGTGAACATTCCCTTGCTAACTACATTAACAAGCACAGTGTCACGCGCACACAGGGAAACATGGAGACATCTCACTCGATGACCGCGGAAACTCGCTGTCATAATGCTGGAGTGATTGAGCGGCAGCAGGAGAGAGTGAATTGACCTTCGTGTTGCCTCTCGCTTTAGCGCGAACCAACCATCGAAGGCCCAGAGCATAAGGAGCTACCAGCACTCTCCGTACTTCGTCCACATCGCAGATGGCTTTCGAGATAGGCAGCAGGCGGCAGGGCTGTGCAGGAGGCGCCGGACTAGAACCCGTCCTTCCCATTCCCCCGCTGCATCGCGCACGACGGAAGACGGCGCGCTTCCTCCTCGCTTTCCTCCCTGGCGCGCGCGAGATTGAGCCATGATCGCCGGGTGACCCTCGCAAGTTTCTCTCGCACATACAACATACGGCGGCGACGACGATGTAATCGCGCGTGTGATTTATACGGAAAACCACGGCGACGTCGACGACGACGACAGAAATGCACCTGGAGTACCCATATAATTGCTATCGCAATAGAAAGTTCTGCAAAAAAAAGGCTCTCTGTTATTGCGATAGCAATCATCCTAATGCACAAGGCGCATTTGCGCCATCGCCGTTGGCGTCGTCACTGTCGTGCTGTAATGCTATTGACGAGGCATGTACAGCCTGTGCATGGAGTATTAAGAGGCCTCCAGAGAAGCGCAGTGCGTTTTTTTTTTCAGAAGCGACGAAAGCAAGCGGACGCACTTTCACGTTCCCCTCAGTCCTTTTGCATCCGCGATGTGGCAGCAGTGCGTTCATGACCCCAGGGAACTTCCGGTCAGCCATTCGACAGTCCAGTTAGCCAAGAAAAAATAAGTATTTTGTCGCATAGTATACTCCAGGCACATATTCTTGGTGTTTTCAGATATAAGGAACGTGCACTGAACATCAAGCTCATGTAGGGGCTTTTTTTGTTGAACTTAACACTACGATTCACCTGTCAAACGTTCCAAATCTGCAGCAAAAATAGTGCCAGCTGGAGGGTCCTATAAGTTTATAGGCTATTGTAACATATGCCACTACTGAGGGCTTAACCGGAAGTCTTCTGGGAACTCTGTTTGTAAGCATGAAAAGGGTCTATACCGGAGCCGGGGCAGCGTTCTGGCTTCCACGGCAAGCGTCAGTGTTCATGCCGATCGGCTGTGTGCATACCACGCTGTGGTGAACGTCAAGCTATACTTATGCAACCATCTTTAAGACGCTCACCGACGCCGACGGTTTTCCTTTTATCACACCTCGGGCATGTTTGGTGTCGGAGGCGATCTCACCGCTGCCAACCAGATGTTTGAATCCCACCGATGGCAACGGTTGTTGTGGTCGCACCGATGGTACGACCTGTTGGGAACTCGGCGCTGACGCCCGTGGTTGTACCTGGGTCGCAAGCCCCAAGGGTAGCGTTGGCCTGGCGGCCTGGGGTACAACTGGAAGCATCCGAAGGTCCCGGCAAAGCATGAGTCGACTGGTAACAACAAAACAACTTGTTTATTTTAACATCGCAAAGAGTTGGCGGTCAGGTTGACCGAAGTAGAGAGACGGGAGAGCACTTTACTCAACAGAAGAAATCGGAGCCCTCTCTTTTTGGCGTCCGGGGGCAGCTGTTTTTATACTCTCGCAGTTGAGGGCAAGAAGGAACCCCTCAATAGACGAGCACGTGATTGTACAATGGGCTAATGGTGACGCACACTGTCGTAGCGCCGCCGGTCGGGCACAATGGCACATACACTCACACACGCACATGAAGACACGTGGCATCGGAACATGCCTGGAAACGCCTGGAAACGCCTGGCGGGGAGCGTTGCGGCGACGCCGAACGGGCCAAAATGTCTGCCGCCCCGCCGCAGTCGCGCCTGGAAACGCCTGGAAACGCCTGGCGGGGAGCGTTGCGGCGACGCCGAACGGGCCAAAATGTCTGCCGCCCCGCCGCAGTCGCGCCGGCAAAACCGCGTGTCGCAGGCGAAACGCAACAGGCACCATCGAGGTTCGACACCTGCAACGCCACTGACGTGCTCATCACGCCAGCGTAGTGCGGACACTTTCAGTGCAACGCTAAACATTGCTATCGCTTTCGATGCTTCGCCTTCGCCTAAAACCGAAAAATTTTTAGTGGCTTCTTTTGCAGCTTTTAATTCTATTGCGGAGCGTCTGTGCGGGCATTTAGAAGGCACTCGTAAAGTGCATCAGGCACTTGTAAAGTGCCTGATGGTCAGGCACTTGTAAAGTGCGATCAAAGTACCTAAAATCTGCACAATGTGCATTGCTGTTTCGGATAATGTGTTTCTACATTGTGTAAAATAGTGTGTGAAAAACTGTAGCCAGAACAGCAATGCATTTCGCGACGCGTGTTCAGTCTGTGTTTCGCGAAACTGGTTCCAAGTGCAATGTTTCTCGCTAAATGGTACGCTGCACCCGCCGTGGTTGCTCAGTGGCTATGGTGTTGGGCTGCTGAGCACGAGGTCGCGGGATCGAATCCCGGCCTCGGCGGCCGCATTTCGATGGGGGCGAAATGCGAAAACACCCGTGTGCTTAGATTTAGGTGCACGTTAAAGAACCCCAGGTGGTCAAAATTTCCGGAGTCCTCCACTACGGCGTGCCTCATAATCAGAAAGTGGTTTTGGCACGTAAAACCCCAAATATTATTAAATGGTACGCTGCAAACACCGGCTTGACTTCCATTCTGCTGTTGGAACATTCTACCTAACTAGTATATTTAAAAATTAATTAGTAGAGTTTTATTCATTAATAATACTAGTACCGAAAGGCATTCGGTTTTCTAAATCGTACTCGTATTTGCTTATTAGAACAATGAGCTAGCGTAAAAGCGTTGCCTCAGAATAAATTTTAACTGTTGTCAACGACTCTGGCAATATTTACAAGAAATCACATGAGTGAAACTTTGCTATTTGTCACTCAATAATATCAGTATATTCATTGCGCGAGCGTACACGAGTAACCGAATTTTTGTTAACCCCGCAAGTTTATTTGTTCCAGAACTTAAATGAATAAAGGTTCCGTGAGGGTATACAGCAAATTGCAGTGAGTGGAATCCTGACCTAACAGATTTGGAAGAGTCTATGTTTGAACGCAGATAAAGTGTTACTTTTCACGCTCAGAGACAGTCGTGTGCACGTGGCATGTCACGTGATTTTGAAGTACCTGTATTCCTTTGCATTCCTCAAGTTATTCACTGAGACAGCGCTTTAAGTTGAACCGCACCTAGCAGTTATGAAGTAGGAAAACGTTCCGCTTTTTCCTTACGTTGTTGAGTTCGTTACATTCACAGGTGTTTCCTTCGATGTTTGTAGTGGATACTGAAGAAAAAGAAAGGCTAAATGCAACTCAAGGCGATAACATTGGACATAATGTATCAATTCACGTAAATTATTTGTATCCTGAGACGCCTGCAAGCGCACGGCGCTAATCTCACGCACCAGGAGGAGGCACGAACGTATGCTCGAAGCACTTTCGGCATGTCGTTGCTTGATGCCAGCACGTTCATGTGAGGCGTCCATTTCAGGACACGCGATACCCGCATCATCATTGTGGAGGTCAGTAGGTATGTACTATTGAATGTGTGCTTTTACCGCGTAAAACATATCTTGAGCTATTATCACACAGTTATCACACAGTTATCACACAGCGTGAAATGGACGCAGGCGGGCGCCACGCCAACAATACGTTCAAATGCGCTCAGTCTCAACTGCGGTTACCTCCATTAGTAGCCTAGCTTGCATCATAAGTGACATACATGCAAGCACTCCGCTCACACGAAATAGAGGGTAGCTATAGAGAACTGCTTTTGTTTTCTGTTGTCCTGCAGAATTTCTCTGCTAGGCGTTGTTGTGCCCTGCACTGAGACATTGAACTGCGTATGACGTGTAGTTCTACCTCTCGAGTTATGTTTATTATTTCACTCCTAAAATGCTACGGTGTTAAGCAAAGATAGAATGGCTATATAAATGTGCAGTGAACAAAAAAGAAAGTAAGGAAATTTTGTGCAGAAGCCTTGAAATCTGGGGCGTGTGTGCCTGAGAGAGCAACAATAGAGGCGGGAAGGAAGTTCCATTCAACTCTGGAATTCGAAAGAAAATAGCAGTTATAAGGCTTTGAGATTATGGCAGGCTTGCTTTAATGCTGGTCGTTGAAAGTTGACGTGGAAGATTGTGGTGAAGGTATGTCATCTCAGTTGTTATACTAAATTAATCAAAACGAGAAAAATCATAGGCTCTATAACTTCGTAAAGGTTTGGGGAATGCTCTGTCCGGCTGCCTATCCGCAAGAAAGAGTGAGTATGTTTCCACACATGATGCACTGAAAGAAGCAAATAAGCAAGCAAACAGCTGGGCCAGTCAAAGCGGACTGTCAGGTGATGAGCAACACTGGCAGTCGTCTGGGCAATAGCTTCGCACGGTGCAAGACATTCTGAATAATATAAACTGCTTGTGTTGCCACGATTTCGAAATAACAAAAAATATCACCGATAACAAAATGTAATAACCTCGTTACATGTGTCAAATATAAAAGCGGCGTATAAAAGGATAACTGCGCGCGTGAATAGAAATGATCTTCCACATATCTGGCATAGAAGTTAAAATGATACTTAACACCAAGCGCGCTATGCCCTTTCGCAACCTTCGATAGTGAGGTGTCTGTTTAACATCACATAATCTGGAAATGGGAAGCTTTGATGAAAATAAGGTGATAGCAGTTGGGAACGTGCGGTGCACCCCGGTGCACGAGACGGTTTTACGTGCAAAAAAAGAAAAGAAAAGATAAACGAGGTGAAAAATAGCAGGTGCTGGGCCATATTATGTCAGGATTCTCTTGGTCACATTCTATTTATTATAGTTTGTCTTGGTGAGTGGCAGATCTCAACGATACCGAGGGTGCTGTGGCTTCGCGAAAGCTAATGACAAAGGGCAAAAAAAAAAAGGAACACAACATCGAAAAAATTTATATCATCGTTACGTAATACACACCCTGCAACTGCTCGCTGTCTGCGATGACTAGCTGCCAAACGGCTGCGTGCGTTTTTTTTTTTTTTTTTACTAGAGTTTTGACGCTGATAGCGCCGCTTCTTTCGATGTCTTCCGTAGCGACCGTGACCCACTGTAACATTCGGTGGAGGGCGGCTATATTATGCACGAGCGCGATATGCCACGCGCTACATGTGCACCGTTCGCGCGTCCCGCGCAGGAGATCGTGAACCACAGCATCCGCACGACGGTTCGCACGGTGCCCTTCTTCGCCCAGTCGGAGCCGACGTTCGTGGCCGAGCTGGTGTCGCGGCTTCGGCACGAGTTCTTCCAGCCGGGCGACCTGATCGTCAAGCAGGACACGGTGGGCCACAAGATGTACTTCCTCCAGTCCGGGAAGGTCAACATCGTCCACGACAACGCGGAGTTCGTCGCCAGCGCGTACGCCGGCGCCTACTTTGGAGGTGCGCGCGCGCACTCCGTTCCGAGCGCTTTTGGACAAAGTGGGATCTCGGATCGAACTAGCTGGTCGTTCATAATATGATGACTAAATTGTGGGATTCGACGTTCCGAAACTGCGCAGACAGTTATGAGACTCAGCTGGTAGTGCTCACTATATATATATATATATATATATATATATAGTTAAAGATGTAGTCATGTGGGGCCGGTATTAGCATCTCCTATTTTGTTCCTTCGGCGACGGAATGGTGACTGTGGCATGAAGCCGATGAACACCAGGTCGTAGGCTCGATTTCCTGCGGGGCTGGTCGCATTTAAATGGTAGCGGAGTACACAAACAATCGTGTGCTTATTGCTTAAGGTGCATGTCACAGAATCTTCAACTCACCACTGCGACGCCGTCCCTCGTAGCTCATTGTGAAGTCTGGGGAAGTTCAACCCTATCAAATGTTTTGTCTTCATGATCACGTATGGTCGTTGAGAGCGTGATGCTTTGACGGTTCATTCTGATCAAATGTGGTTTCTTTAGTGCACGAGAGAAAGTCGAAACCAGACCGAAATTTACTCGTCTGTCCGTCGGCGATATCTGTGGGGCATAATGCCTGGAAATGCCCTTGTGCTAAGATTTCGCCACGCATATAGATAGACCAGCTGTAGGTTTTGTAGTTCGCAATCTGTCAGTCACCATGCTGTTTCGTATCCTTGGTGAGAGCCACGCAGCTTTTGAGGGTATACTGAAGTTTAAAAAGCAGCGCTGCTAAGTTGAACCATAGAGACAGCACGTACGATCTTAATTAAGCCTTACTCAAGGTATACTTAAGGCAGTTCCTGCTATGTCCGCAGGGGGGTTTTGTCGGCATGTTTGTCACAATTATTTATTCCTAGTAGTATACTCGCCAGAAAAATACTGTGTCCCCGCCCATTAGGATTCGATCTCGAGTTCGCTACGTGTGTGTCGTCGTGGCACCTTCGTAGTTGTCGTCGACCGCCACTGCCGCCTTCGTTGTATGTGTCGTCGTTGTAATTTTCCTCTTCGTCATACCTTCATCGTCGGTATTGCCCCTGCGTCGTTACCGTTGTATCAGCTATCGCTCCTTTTGGCGACACTTTGTCTTCCCCTTCGCGTGGTGCTCTCTACAACATTTTCCTTTCCTGTTTTTTTTTCTTCGCCTCACTGTCGTCGCCGACCCGCAGAGATGTGCCTGCTGACCCGGGCCCGTCGGCAGGCGAACGTGGTGGCCGAGACGTACTGCAACGTGCTGTCGCTGTCGGACGAGGACTTCCAGCAGGCGCTCGACAAGCATCCGCTCATGCGCCGCGCGCTGGAGGCATTGTGCGCTGAACAGGGCACCCAGTTGAACTCTGCGGCAACGTTGCCGCCGTCGGTGATGTAGCGCACTCGCACGCCCGCCGATAGGCCGTCGCCTCGTTGTGTGCGCGCGCGCGTGCCGTGGCGTTTGCATGTGGGAACCCCGTGCCACCCGAATGGGTCGTACGCTGCGTGGAGTTTGTGCCGCACAGTTTCCGTGATCGTTCGCATATCGTGTATGTTGAGACCAATAACTGTGCCCGGATGTGTTTATGCTTGTAGCGCTTCCGCAAGCAGCGCCGGCCGCGACGCGCCGAGACTGTGTTCCGCGACGATATGACGCAGTTGCGATCTTAGATCGAGTGAAAAAAAAAATACAAGAAAACGAGAAAGTGTTTCACTTGCTTTCCTTCCCGTTCCCCTCGGATTCTCCTCTTTTCGCGTCAACCTCCCCTCCCCCACCCCCCTTTATTCAGTACTGTGCGTGCAGCTACACGTTTGGCGCAGGCTTCGCAATGTTGGGTGTGCACTTTTATAGATAAGCTACGTTGTTTTGCGAAAACAGCGGTGATCACGTGTTATAGCATTTGAAACCAGGACATTAGACGAGTCGTTAAGCGATTCTATTTAGAAGAGACGTTTTCATTTCGCGCACGTGGGAGACGCTCGTCTTTGCTTTGTGTACCTGTGCCTCTCTTTCTTTTTTTTCGATTTTGTACGCGTACAGTTGCGCCAGTTACCCGCATTGTTCAGCGACTTGTTGAACAATAATGACAACGTGAAAATTCGCATTCGTTTAGTGCTTTAGATACGTAACAGCTCTGCCCACCGTTCGACGCTGTTGGAATATCCGTATCAACAAGGACAAAATGCGCCCGCCTATGCATCCTGGCTACATCGGCCGCAACAAATGCACTCGAAGGCTAACTCCTTGCTGTCAGGTGGTCGTTAAATCACGACTTTTGTGACAGCAGGTAAAAAAAGCACAGCTTACAGGGTGAGTCGGTACCAAAACCAACCTCCGTTATTCGCAAACGAGAATAGTAGAGAAAAAAATTAAAGAAGCAATTTCTTCTGAAGTCGTGTTCACGTAGAGGCGCTTTCTGGGAAAAAAAGATATGCCGTTTACCTATAGCAGCAAGATATTTATTTTCCTCGTTTCTTTTTTCCTTTTTTTTTGTTTTGCTTGGATACGAACTGTGCTTCGCTGTGAAGTTTGTGTGAGAGTTTTCTTCTCGTAGAACCCTGCTGCATTCGCATAAAACGTAAGCTCTCTTTCACAATAAATGTGTGCCTCTGGAATTGTATTGCGTCGACTTTTTTCGTTGTCGATTCAACGACCACTCAGTTAATAACTGCATAGTGAGAGAGAGAGCGATGCGTATCCCATCCCTAAATGGTCCACGCACGACTTCAAATGTAGCCAGCGACGCCGCCACCCACTCCAGTGAACGACTAGCGAGAGGCCAGAGAAGTGGCCTAATGGACTTCCTGAAGCTGCCGGATCCACTAGCTCTGCCCAAGGGCGTAAGTGCCGGACAACGGCTGTTCAAACAGAAGTTCGAGCCCTTGTAGACCGCGCCGTAACCTACCGCCGAGCGCCGAGGGGAAATCTGTGAAGGCGGTGCTGTTTCTAAGCGAGCTCGCTGAAGAGACTGTCGATTTGTAGACGACGCACTTAGCTGCGCGAACGACGCTTGCCGCGCGGCCGTGCTGGCGAAGCTAATTGCGCGATTATTTCATATTAAAGGAGTAGGGGAGCGCAGACGTTACGCTCGAGATGAGCACGTCGGCAAGACTTGCGCGCCTAATTGATGTGGCATTTACCATTCGATGAATACGTGTCACTTTACCTTCCTGCTTTTGTACACTCAACAGTACGTTTCTTGATTGTTTCTCGAACTAAGTGTTGTTGTTTGTATGCGTCACTTTCGTTGTTGCTTTCTTTTTTTTCTTCTTCTGTTTGCTGCGTTCAACTCCGTAATATTGAAGTTGTAAAATTTTGTGGCTCTCTTTAGTCTTGTATTGTGAAGTATGTTATCTTGCGTTATCTTGTATTCTGAAGTATGTTATCCGGTGTTAATTTTTTTTTCTGAAACCACGTAGCGGCTCCGCGTTGCCAAGTCCTGTAATCGTAGGGGGCATACTGTTTCTCAAGCTGAATTTGCAGCATTATTTTCCTGCATGTTCCAACTTGTTAGACGTAAAAGAAGCTTGAAATAAAAAAAAACATTTGTATAAAGCCTGGATGTAGTTCGCGTCGCATTTCAAGACGCATTCTATGGACAAAACAAATATCTGGGATGGAATGTTGGCGATGCGGTTTAGGTAAATGTTTTTTTACAGAATCTGTGCCGCGCCGCCAAAGTGTAATCAGAAAGGTGGGGCATTTCAAAAAGCCGCCTGCTAAGCTGCGCGTCTTGGTGAAAGCCGAGAGATAGGCCAGGATCACCCTATCAGAATCTGCCCATAAGGTCGCAGGATTAATTCGTGCCTAGTAGGACGTGGCTTATATTAGCACTTATAGCGGCATCGCATTTAACTGTGCTGCAACATCTATGCAGTCTTAATAAAAAGCGACATTTATTATGGGGGGCTTCTCGTTGCTCTGGAAGTTTCCGTCCATGCGATCCGAAAAGAGAACGATTGAAGCAACATGGCGACATGATTTGATCACGCAACAGAATTTTTTATTTAAATCTCTGCCGCGTTGGCGTAGTGGCTTTAGCGTTGGGCTGCTAAAACCGAGGGCGCGGGGTCGAATCTCGACCGCGGTGACCTCATTACGATGAGACAAAATGCAAAAAAAAAAAAAAAAGACGCCCGTGTCCCATGTATTGGATGCACGTTAAAGGACCTTAGGTGGTCAGAATTAAAACCGAGTACCCCCCCCACGCCGTGCCTCGTAATCGTATCATGGTTTTGGCGCGTAAGACCCCACAATTTAACTCTTATTTTTCCTCGTACAGGATTCACTCCCAGTTTCGCTTCGTGCGCACAGTCGTGCCGTCATTGATTGTGCCCATCGTGGTCGACAACGTCTCTTGTATCGGCAACGTACGTGTCAGCTAGAGCAATTGCTGCGCACAACTAGTTCTTTAACCATTGTAACGTGCAATGTAGCTCAAAGAAATTATAATTGGTTAGTCGGTTCCTTCAAATGGCCAAGCATGCTTGGCGCCGTGTAGCCGTTTCATACCGACGTACTCAACTCGTATTGTTTCTACTGAAACGACACAGCCCACTCCGGGCGATCCGCTAGGAATCGGACGGTACTAGGGTAGAATAAATCGAAAAGAACAGATTAGCTGAAAAGAAATTGATAATTAGAAATATAAATAAAATTTAGCTGATACTGCGTTGAAGTTGGTACGAATAGCGGAGAACAAGACGACATATGGCCCTTATTTTTCTTCTCTTTTTTTTAAAATCTGTTGTGTGCCTTGACCGATAGTTAACTTCATTATGTAGCCGTCGAGCTTTCGTCGGAGTTGTACTCGTCGAGACAGCAGTACAATTGCCTCCCTTTTGTGTGGCGCATTACGTTTCTTTTTTTTTCTTATTTGTCTTTTTTTCTAATTTTACAAGATATTTGTGATAAACGAACGATGGGCTCACTGCCTGCTGTGTCAACCGTAGTGCGGTAAATGCCATTGTAAGCAACTGGAGGAACAAGTGATGGAACGCGGCAGTTCGTGTTTGTACAAGCGATGACGCGTGTTTTGTGCAGGTTTTGATGGTTAGCTGTTGGAAGACATAGCCATAAACAGCTGCCTTTGTTTTGAAGAGCCTTGGTAAAGGATTAAACGTTTAGAACTAGCGGAATCGAACAATAAACGGGCCCTTGAGGCAATAAAATAAACGGAATAAAATAAATGCGTGTCTATTTCATTTTTTTTTCAATTTCCTCGACGCGATGCCAGCTTTCGCAATCACGGAGACCAATAAACGAAGAAATACGAGAAAATGCCTTTAGAAATTTCAGTTAGCTTCATCGCTGCAACGGGCACAGAAAACGAGCTCGCTTCTCTAAACTCTCTGACGAACCTTCCTTGTAAAATTTTGCTCTCTAACCAAAGTGAAATTGCCAGTAATCACCTAAGTATAGTTGCTGGTGTGGAGAAGAACTTTCTGGGCTGCGTGTTTATATAAAATAAAGAAAAGGGGAGCAAACCGCTTCTGCCGTTTTATTGTCCAAAAATTTGTTCTCACCGCGCCCCGATGGAAACACAGTCGGTTACATTATTTTGTTCTTTTTCCCGACTTGCGCGGATAGGGTTCAAAAACCCCTTTCGCACAACAGCAATTTCTCGATTTTGCTGCAATTCTGTAAAACTTTTGTCAGGTGACGGCCATGATTACGCCCAGCCAACCTGTACTGCAAACCCTACTTAACTAATGCAAATATAAGTGTCTTTCTCCCTCTCCTTCTCATACAACCATAGCTTCCAACAAGGCAACATTGCGAAATGTACGCATATTTTTGCTCTGGTGCCGAGAAACAATGCAAGAGTCGCCTCCGTAAACCTTCATAGGACGCGTCATCACGCAAGGCAGTTCGTGGGAACTACGATCAACACCAAAGTGCAGCTGATTGATTACTTGCATTGTTTTTTTTGTTGTTCTTATGATTTGAAAGAAAGCTTATTTGTTAGTATTATTTGAAGAAAATTTGAAAGAAAGAACTTCGTTTCTTTGTTTATCTGCGAACCAAGTTTCACTAATACTAATAGTTATTAACTTGGGTTGCGCGTAACTTATATTGTTGGTACAGCCAGATTTTTCTTGCACCTAAATTGTTTACGGGCACTGCGTCAGCACCTAAAATTTCTTGTTTCTTTTTTTAAATATTGCACGAAGGAAAAAAAGGGGAAGGTTGATTTTGATTTGAGAAAGACTCGGCGGTCAACCGCGACAGCACAGCACGAACGCTCAAACATAAATCGCGTATATAACACGCGAATGGTGAACAGCACGCAGAAGTATACAAAAAGAAAAAGCGCGTCATTCGAACGCGCTTAGAAGTGTTTCCCTTTCACCAAACTACTCTCATCAGCTCCCAGGGCGACGGCAGACAGCGCGGAGCAAAAGAAAGATCGCGCGGCGCATCGTTAAAAAACGACCCTGTAGCACGGCGAAGACACAACTTTAAACGGCCGAGATCAGCGTAAACCGGCGCTCCTCTCTCGCACCTCCTCACCCTCACGTCGCTCGGTGCCAAGAAAAATGACTTTATTCTCAAGCGCGCTTCTTCGCGCCGCGTAGTCGTCGTTTCCGCGAGCGCTCGCGTCCGACGCCCGATGGCGTTCTCAGCTGGTACACGGGGCGAGCCTATTCTCGCCCTTCGCCGCCGCTGCGCAGTGCTGGGCACGCACGCGCAGACACACGCACGCACACTGAGACATCCGACACCCGGCCTTCATTCGTCAACGTCGCAGCACGCGCGGGCATGCGTAATGGCCTTACCTGGCTGGCAACGAGGGAACCTTCATCACTCTTTAAGGCGCTTGTACGACACGCGTGGCGGGCCGTCATTACTCAGAACGCTCGGGGAGGCCTCGGTTGAGAGGGAGGGGACGCCGCTGTCGTCGCGAGGAGGACTGTTGCTCGCGAACTCGGGCCAGTCGGAATCGCGAGGAGACGCAACAAACGTCGCATATATATATATGTGGATCGGGCGAAATCTGCAGCCACGGAACGCGCAACGTGAAGCGCTCGCTCTCGCAAGCAAGTTGGAGGAGTCGAGTGATCGTGAGGTGAATGAAAGTGACGCAAGAGCCAGCGTGTGGTTAGATTCAGTTAGTGAGGGAGCGAATGAATGGGGTGAATGAAATCGATAGTTGGATGACATCTCGTCAGGTCGAGAAACAAATTAATATTGGAAACATAAAAGAACAAAACGTCGACAAAAGTTGACGTTTCGGCTTGCACACGCAATCCTTGTTCACCCAAGGAAGAAGACTTTCGTGTGCCAAACCGGACCGTCAATCACTTTTAACAACACCGCTTTGGTCGGCGTTCCGTTTTGAAGACATGTCTCTCTTACCTAATTATCCTCACTTTTCGGAATCGAGTACGTGTGTTTCTAGCTTCTTTTATGGGTCAATCTGAGATTTCGCAGTCTAAATATGTGGGCCAATACCGAAGGTGGGTGCACTCTAAACATGTTCCCTTGGGTATGTGCATTCCTAAAATATCGGCCGATCCCTAAGGTAGGCATGTCTAAAAATGTAAGCAGTCCGATGCTCCTCCCTGTCCTTTGACGCGAGGGGGACGCGATAGTGTCGTGCACAGTGATTATACATCATCCTCACCCCACAACTCCCTCAGGAAGGCATTGTCTTTAATCGATATCAACTAGAGGTTGAATCGCCTTTCAACGTTTTTATCTTCCTTTGTAATTTCGGTAAAAAATTGAACGAGCGGGTGAGAATTAGTGACTAATAATTGTACGCGACCGCAGTTTTCACAACAGACGGCGTTAAAAGAAACGACCAGGAATAAATTAGCTCCTCGCTTTGATCGATAATTAAACGTTCCTTACTTTGTCACTTGCGGGAAGTTTACAACTATGGTGTACTTCCTGGCATCTTACGGTTAATCAAAGTGTTTGAAGAAGTTGCTTCATAGTAATTACATTACTGTATATTTAAAAATAATGAAAGTGGTCACATAACGTCTTCTTTTGCGCAACGGCCAGGGATCGCCAATGACCGACAAGTAAATTACTGCCTCGTTTCCCAACATGTAGGACTTAAAGTATGCGACACTTTCAGCATCCTTCAAAAGCTCGCAGTTTTCTGACCCGCTTCGTGAAATTAAGCTACTCGAGTATGTGGCTTCAAATACTCCTGAAATATCGGAGTGCTACATACACTGCACGCACTCGCAAGGTACTGAGCGAGAACCTTTGTGTTTGTGTGGCCGAGTTCAAAAGTAATTATATTCGGATTACCCGACGAACGCAGTGTTTGCTCTGAGTATAAAGGCACTGCTACTATCTGTTTCATCACCAATATTTATTTCTTGATCTTTTTAACAACGTAAGATTTATGTTCTTTACGCTCATCCGCTCTTAACCCCGAATCTTTACGCCCCTGTAGCGGTGTCTTCACACAATGCCGCAAATGCATGCAGTGGTGCACGCTTTACAGGTGAACTCGCTCTGCAGTTTTCATCCCGATGCGAATGATTGACTTAACGTCGCGGACGAAATAGTGGTTTCTCCTCGACATTAATATTATTACCGTATTCATGTTACAATAACTATGACGGGAAGAGGAATCGGCTAGCAGCCGAAACGGGAGCTATTTTGTATATGTCGCCGTTTTCACATGCGCGCAGAGGAGCGAGGTGGCGCTGGCGTTGCTGACTTCGAATTTCTCTCCCGTCACGACGCCTAGCTCAAGAATCGCAAGTGATCGGAATAGTTCGTCTCCTCTAGTTGAGAACATCACCCTTCTCGTCGCTCGTTTTGCCGGTACCATAAGGGCGTTGTCGGCTGCCGTGCCACATCTCCGACAGCAATTTCATTTACTCATTTCGCTGTTTACAATACGCTTGTACTGCGCAGAAACACGTTTGGTCTTGGACGGTGCTTGCAGAGAATAGCAGCTGCTTTCAAAGTATACATTTACTACCACCAGAATTCAATTCAATTCATTTACCACCAGGTTTACAGGTTGCAGCACGCGAAGAAGCCCGTCTTGATGAGTATGCGACGATGCTCGGCTAATTTATGCAGTTACACATTTCCTGGTGAGCTTGCTTGCGTAGAGGGCCACAGCGAGGAAGCGTCGCAGCCGACGGTAGCGCCGTCGAGGTGCCCCAGCGGCGTTCTCGCGCGTCGCCGTCGAGCAGACGACGGCGTCCGCGGTCTCCCGTGTGCGCGTAGAAGCGGCGGGGGGTAGCTGCGCGCGCATGCGCGGAAGAGGCTCGAGCCCGCTGGCATCGGCGGCGGGGAGGCTTGCCAAGATGGCGGCCTGCGGATCGGTGCGAGGTCGTCGCTGAGGCCGCGGTCATGCGGGAGCCCTGGGTCCCGCGGCTGGGGCGCCCTTCGGTTGACCCACGAGCGTGCTGCGACACAGCGCCCACGAACTATGCCCTTGGCGCCTAGACATGGGACGGCACCTTGGGAAGCGCTTCTCGGGCGGCTCGTGCTCTGCGCCGCCCTGTGTGTGTGCCGCGGTAGCGGCAGCGGCAGCGGCGAGCTGCCTCCTCCGGCCGAGCCACCCGTGTCGTTCCCCCCGTTCCGGTCGTCGGCGCGCTGCAACGCTTCGTGTAGCGCTGGAGCGGCAGCCGCGGCCGCATCGTGCGCGTCGCCGCCAGCTCGGCTGCCCTTCTGCACGCACCTGCCCATGCGGCGGCTGCTGCTGGACGCCGGCTCGTGTCACGCCGACCGCCTCGACCGAGCGCTGCGCGCCGACCAGCTCGCCTGCCTGGTCGCCTGCGAGTTCCGCGCGCTCCTGAGCCGCTTTGACTGCCTCGGAGGCTACTCCGCCAAATGGAACTGCCACACATGTGCCGTGAGTATGGTGTGCCTTCACTACGCTATCCGCCGCCGTGTGTGACGACGTCGTGGCGAGAGACGCTCCGTGCACCACGGCCCACCGCGTGGCTATAGGAGCAGGTGGCGTGGCACGGCCGTGAACAAGGCTCACTTTTCGGGGCACGGCCGCGGTATCGTGCATACGCTACGCAGCGTGCTTTTTCATTTTGCCAGCGTCGCCCGTCAGCTCGAGCGCGCGTTTGCACGAATCACGAGGCAGCGGCGGCGGCGGCGACCGAGGCTTGACCTCGGCACGCTTCTTCCCTTGCTCGCTCACTGCCTGCGCGCGCGCCGCCACTGCCTTCTCGTCGGAGCCCGTTCCCGAAACTGGGCACCTGTGTGTTCGAGTGTTCCCTCTTTCCCGATTATACGTTTCCTCGCGATCCCGAAATGGGAACGGAACGGTTCGCGGCATTGCTTCGGGCTACGATTGGAGCACTGATTGCAAACCTGTGCGTGGCCGGGCAGCACTGACTGTGTGTCCCCCCGGCCAACCCTAAAACGCGTTTTCGCTCTGCTATTCGTGCCGACGCTTCCACCAGTGGTGTGAGAGGACGGGAATGAATGGGCAGATACAAAAAATGTAATCCTGAAAAGACTATAACGAATCGCTGGTAACGATGGCCTCCTAGCATTAGTGGGACCGAGCATATTTTCTAGCTTTTCCTCCCCGGAGCCGTCGGTCGAAATCGACTGTGCTCTACATTCGCCTTTGCAGCGTCACTTTTGGCAGTGGCATGATTTCTATGTCATCGTTGTCTGGCGGTCGCGTCACTCAGCCCTACCGGATTCTGACTATATCACGGTGAAACAACTTCGAAGAAAAAAAAGGAGAGAAATCGGTTTATCGCAGCGGGCTTGGGAAATGCCTCGGTACGCCGGAGTTCAAGGTTTCCATTTGCCTAGTACTAGCACCGAAATATTTCTCGACGGTGGCGCCTCGTGAGTGAGTCGGAACCGACCTCCCGAGCCACGAGCTCGGTATGGTTCGCTTTTGAAATGAGAGAGAACAATCGAAGGAGAAAACAGTCGCGACAGACACGACAGTTCGTATACGTTTGCGTGCGAGCGTGTCTGTCTTGTGGAACCACCGGATATGCCTGTCCGCTTGCTTGCGACGTTCGGCACGTACTTCCTTCATCGCAGTGAAAGTAAAACAAAAGCTTTTTTTTTTTTTCGCGAGCGAGTCTGGTGAACGAGATTGGTCTTTCGCCGCGTCTATAACGAGCTCGAGAGCGTCCTATTAAGGGCTCCCCTCCCCCCCACTCCTTAACTTCCCGCTCCCCTTCGCATACCGCTCGTTGGTTATACGTAGACGGGCTCGGCAGCTAAGGCTACTCGCAACTCTAGCTCGCGCATTTTCGCGGCGCTTAGTCACGTCAGTCAGTCTCGCCTTCTTTTTCTTTCACGCTCTCTCCTTTTTAGGTGCACTTCTTTCTTTTCTTTCCACGTTCGCCCTTTCGCGCGCCGCCTCCATCCCACTCGCGTATGCTCTACGATCTCGGCGCGCTGCGCGCTCTTCGCAACAAACACGTGTGTGCAACGGCCGAACGGCGCGTTTTTGTGCCGCAGTACGTTGCTTTTTTTTTTTTTATCGTCTCGATTATTTTTCTCTTCGGCGCTGGCGAAAGCAAAACACGTCGCTAACGAGCGGGGCGGTTCAGCGAGTTCTCGCTCGCAGACGACCGACAGTGGCGTAAATGGGAAGGAAGGCGAAGCGAATGGGACCCGAAGAAGAATCGTCGATATGTACGTTTCGTACGCAAAGAGATGTTCGTAAGAAACGTCGCTCGTGCCAACAAACCGCGACCGCGAAGGTGGTGTTCGCGATCGCTCCGGCTAATGGGAATGGTCTTTAAGGAACGAAAAGCTTCTTCTGATTGTTCGGCGCAGTGTAGGCCATAAATTCACAAAGTTATTAGAAGCATGCGCTCCATCCATGCCTATATTCCTGCCCTTTCCCTCTGTTTTTCTCGCATTTTATCTGCGGTCACGCGATCGGAGCAACCGAGCTGAAGGGACACGCAACTGCGCTGTCATGATCGACTGACCCAGTTAATCAGGCATATGCTCAAAGTGAGACATGAGTGTGACCGTTGTCGATAAGGGGTTCGTGGAGACCACACAGGATGTTTACGGCATTTAAAGCCACCAGCGTGGAAAGAGTGCGTGCGATCATTGCACACGTTCTACTTGTGGCGTCTGCTCGTTGCATGAAACACTGCGCCATCGTATATCGTGCCGATAGAAACGACGTCGAACCGAGATAGCAGCGCGCAGGTTGAAAAAACAAAATTGGCATCCGCCAGTTTCAATGCCGAACGAGTCAAAACGTATTCACGGGCCCGTCACAAGCACTTATCACAAACAAGCAAGCTTTGCGAGTCTGTGCATGTGTTCACAAAAAATCTCGTGAACTTAGGATTGTCCGTAACATCGAAATGTCAGCAATTGTTGATGCTGCGCACGTTCCTAGCGATAGCGGCCGGTCAATGTCAAAGAACACCTGTAAACTCAAAACAAGCTTGGTGGATTCGGCCCCCTGGCCTCCGCGTCGCAGTTGGGAACGCGGGTCCATCTGTGCGTGCGCGTGCGAACATTTGACATCTGCACTCGGTACATTCTATCCCGCTCGGCATCTTCGCATTCCACGATTCATAACTGTCTCCATTCACGGTATCCCCGAGATGATGACAAGAGAAGGAATCGGCGAATGAGAACGAGCTTCGGTTCCCCACGCGTTAGCGTGTCGTCGTTCGGGCCGGCGATGGGTTGGGAGGGACGGGATTTCGAAAAGGAGCAGGAGGAGGAGGTGGAGGAGGGATCGGCGGCAGTGGGAAAGCTCGGGAAATCCGAAACTCGCCGTCTCCCGGCCCGTCCATCGCGACCGGCATCGCCATGTCCGCATCGGTCGCCGCCGCCGCCACCGCCGGCGCTCCAGCGGCCGCACCACAGCGTCGCTCTGTTTGCCCAGTTGATTTGTGCCGCGTCGCCAAGGGGGTGGCGAAGCGATATCTTCGCCAGACTGCTGGGGCCTCTGTCGCTAGCTCAGCACGCGGGACGTCGAATGACGAAAGAAAGAAGTTTACGAAGCGAGGCGCTCGCTTCGCGCTGTGGTGTATCGTCGGGTGGTCGTGCCACTTACCTCGAACGCGAGTGACATTGTTATTAGTGGAACGGGTTAGGAAACGCGCAAAACGACGGCGGTTGTGAATATAGAACGAAGAGGGAAAATGAAAGATCTCTTGTCGACCTCTTTGTGTGGATGGCATCCTTTCCCGCTTTTAACCGTTGAGACGAGAACGGAAACCAGGCTTCGCGAATCCGAGCCGTGCGTTTTTAATTGTGTGAAATTCTTTCGTCGCGCGATCACCGTGCGCTCGTGGTCTTGAGCTTGGGTGTTACTTGACGACGTGCATATTTTTTTTTTTGTCTTTTGTTGTATCCCGGAACATGCTATGGTGCTTGCGATGTAACACGAGCGTGAGTTGTGCAGTACTGGCTGCATGATGTGACGTTTATAATTACAAAATAATTCCGTACCACTTCTTCATTGCCTCCAGCAATGGGGGCACTTCTGTTGTCTTTCTAAAGAGTGACCGACGCAAAATAAAGCGGCCAAATAAATAAATAAGTGATGAGACAGTCTTTTATTTACTGGTGTTAGTTTATAGTCATTTTATAGATAAAACTAGAAAAAAAAATATGCACATTTGTTGCTTGAGAATGACTCTCAAGTATTCAAAAGTTGTTTCGACACAAGTTCTGCATATCGGCCAAATTGAGCGACCAAAACCAGAGCGAGATTGGTTGAGGGGAAGAACACCTGTTTTCACGAATCTCACTTTTTCGGGGCTTCTGCCGGCTTCTATAGCGCCACTTTCGCGAAGTTGTTCATTTCGTAAAACTGCTTCTCATTGGACAGCTTCCTGCGTAAGACTGTGTTAATTATAGCACTAGGGTCACGTGCGTTCATAATCGGAACCCTCCTTGCATTTGAATGGCGTTGTTTTTTGTATTTTTCCGCAAACCGAAATGTGTCTAGAGTGTCAAGCCTGAAGAGCGATCAGAACAGCTCACGATATTATTTGTCGTCTTTTTTAACCCACCGATATATGTTCTATTCGCATGCGATATCTACTTGTCGGTACCACAGTTCTCCGTCCATGTCTTCCACACCTATTATCCTGCCACAAGGCCGTCACAACATTCATTCGGTAGGAATTTCAACGCTTTATCCCGACGCTTTCAAATACATTTAAGACGCCTATACCGTTTCACTCTTCCTAACATAATGTTATAAAAGGCTACCAAAAAGGCTAGGCCCTGTTTGTCCCGGAATACAGTCACCTGGCTTGATTTCTGGAAGCTTTGTCCGATGCCGAACGTCGAAGCTGTTTTTCACGTATTGCTTGTACACGCGTGCGCTTGTTCCGTTTGCCGTCTTATACGATACGTTCCCGAAATTCATTAAATTTGACTAGCTAGCTGTCGCACACTTAGGCCACGTACATTGGAGCTAAGACTTCATTCGGCCTACGCTCCAGTTGTGCATAACCGGTCCTTAGAGCACAGGCTACATGTGAACTCAGGCAAGATTTTAAGCTTCTGGTGCCTCGATATCAGCTTTCGTCGAGGACGTTGACTGCTGCGTCGTGTGGTGCTGTGGAATGGTAGGCCCATACTCTTTAATCCGCCCGTTTATTTTTTCTTCTTTTTTTGCAATTTGTAGTAATTTCAATAAAACAAGACTATCTCTCATTGCGATAACAATTATACCAAGGCTCGAGGCGCATTTGTGCCATCGCCGTTGGCGTCGTCGTTGTCGTGCTGTAATGCTATTGACGACGCCTGCGCGTCCAGCTCGTGGATTAATAGAAGGCCTCCAGGGATGCGCAGTGAGTATTGTTTCAGAAGCGACAAAGCCAAGCGGACGCACTCTCACGCTCCGCTCAGTCTGTCTATACCGGAGACAGGGCGGCGTTCTGTCTTCCACGGCCAGCGTCAGCGTTTGTGCTGAGCAGATGCGTGCATATCACATTATGGTGATCGAACGTCAAGCTATACTTATGCAGTCCTTTCTTAGGACGCCCACCAACCACCACGGTTTTCCTTTAATCACACCTCGTTCACCATCGAGGTTCGACACCTCATCACGTTCATCACGCCAGCGTTCTGAGATGCCTTCCGTGCAACGCTAAAACTTGCTATCGCTTTCGATGTTTCGCCTTCGGGTAAAACTGGCAATTTTTTTAGCGCCTCCTCTTGCAACTTTTGATTCGATTGCGGAGTGTCTGTGGGGGTATTTAGCAAGAAATACAGATCAGGCACTCGTTAAGTGCGATCGAAGTATTTAAAACCCCACAATGTGCACTGGGGTTCCATATTATATGTTATTACATTGCGTAAAATAGTGTGTGTAAAACTGTAGCCAGAACAGTACTGCTTCTCGCGACACGTGTTGAGTCTCTATTTCGTGAAACTAGTTCCAAGCACAAAGTTTCTAGCAAAATTGTACGCTAAAAGTACCGACGTGTCTTCCATTCTGCGGTTGTAACATTACTCCTAACGAGTATAGTTAAAGAAAGTTAATTAGTAAATCTGTATTATCAATACTACTGCACAGCATTAGATTTTCTCAATTATATTCTGTTATTAGAAAAAGGAGTTAGCATAAATGTGTCGCCTCAGAATAAATTTTAACTACTGCCAGTGACACTGGTGGTCATTGTGGATTTTGCCATGTGTAGTATATATTCTATCTGAAGATGCGTGATACGTTGTATGATGTGTCGAAAGTGCAGATACTGATACATGGCTTGTCGAATGTATGATGACAAGCCATGTATACAATACAATACATACAAAAACAATACAATACAATACATCTAAAAAGTATATTAATACAGTGTGTAGGATACATGTAGCTTCGATACTGCCCAGCTTTGCGTACAGTTAACGCAAACTCAAGATTTGAGCGATTTATACTTTTGCCGACCTTCCCTTGCCGATAGCTGCTATTGAAGGACATGTGAAACTTGCGACGGCAATAACTGGCATCGTACATTTAGCAACTATTGGCATTTTTGTGTTACAGCGGCATTGCACCTTTTAACTACTATCATTTTTAACGTAAACAATACTATAAGGGTGGGTTAAGGGAGGAATCAAATAATATAGCAAATAGACTGTCATTTACCTGTTTAAATAGCGTGCTCATGTTCGAAAGACCGTGAAACCAGTAACGATGTGAACGTTAAGACTGAGAGGGTCACATCCTCCTGGTAACCATGCGAAACAGGCTATCTTCAACTGTTTTCTTGGGCTTTGACTCGGCGCTACGGCTTTGTGCACTAGGAACCTTCAGCACCGTTTATTAGGTTTCAGTCAGCAGGAATATTATATTCCTGCTTTTTTCACGCGCAGAGACGCCCCCAGTAGCAGCTAGAAAATGAAATGACAACGCTAATTTCCAAAAGCGCTCATCTTGATTCCCTGCCACACGCACTTTGGCTCCTTTTCGCTGATGTAAACCTGACGAAGAAAAGTTTAGACACCTTTTCAGAATGTTACAGGAGTCCCGTTTGTCGTCTTTTATTTGAGTCCATCGACGTAACTTTTTCTCTATGGTTCCCGTCCGCCTGCATTCTTCTACCACTTGCCGCCGCTTGCGGCTCACGCGAGTTTGGTGCTTGGTTTGCATCTGCGTGTAGTTCAGTTCAGCATCACAGTGTGGCGTACTGGCTCCGCAGTGAGTGAATGACGAGCGATAAGGCAACCGATATCTGTTGGCGTGCTTCCCAGGGGAGTGACAATGGTACATTGCCTTCAGCACACGTTAACACGACAGCGTTAAGCGCTTCGTGTCGCAGAAAAACCGGCGTCGGCGTCCAGCGTCGACAGTCGTTTCCGCAAAAATTAATCCGAACCACCACCACCACCACCACCACCACCACCACCACCACCACCACCACCACCACCATCATCATCATCATCATCATCATCAGCATCAGCCTGGTTACGCCTACTGCAGGGCAAAGGCCTCTCCCATGCTTCTCCAACAACCCCGGTCATGTACTAATTGTGGCCATGTCGTCCCTGCAAACTTCTTAATCTCATCCGCCCACTTAACTTTCTGCCGCCCCCTGCTACGCTTCCCTTCCCTTGGAATCCAGTCCGTAACCCTTAATGACCATCGGTTATCTTCCCTCCTCATTACATGTCCTGCCCATGCCCCCCATTTCTTTTTCTTGATTTCAACTAAGATGTCATTAACTCGCGTTTGTTCCCTCACCCAATCTGCTCTTTCCTTATCCCTTAACGTTACACCTATCATTCTTCTTTCCATAGCTCGTTGCGTTGCCCTCAATTTGAGTAGAACCCTTTTCTTAAGCCTCCAGGTTTCTGCCCCGTAGGTGAGTACTGGTAAGACACAGCTGTTATACACTTTTCTCTTGAGGGATAATGGCAACCTGCTGTTCATGATCTGAGAATGCCTGCCAAACGCACCCCAGCCCATTCTTATTCTTCTGATTATTTCCGTCTCATGATCTGGATCCGCCGTCACTACCAGCCCTAAGTAGATGTATTCCCTTACCACTTCCAGTGCCTCACTACCTATCGTAAACTGCTGTTCTCTTCCGAGTCTGCTAAACATTACTCTAACTTTCTGCAGATTAATTTTTAGACCCACTCTTCTGCTTTGACTCTCCAGGTCAGTGAGCATGCATTGCAATTGGTCCCCTGAGTTACTAAGCAAGGCAATATCACCAGCGAATCGCAAGTTACTAAAGTATTCTCCATTAACTTTTATCCCCAATTCTTCCCAATCCAGGTCTCTGAATACCTCCTGTAAACACGCTGTGAATAGCATTGGAGAGATCGTATCTCCCTGCCTGACACGTTTCCTTATTGGAACTTACTTTCTTTATGGAGGACTACGGTGGCTGTGGAGCCGCTATAGATATCTTTCAGTATTTTTACATACGGCTCTTCTACACCCTGGTTCCGTAATGCCTCCATGACTGCTGAGGTTTCGACAGAATCAAACGCTTTCTCGTAATCAATGAAAGCTATATATAAGGGTTGGTTATATTCCGCACATTTCTCTATCACCTGATTGATAGTGTGAATAAGGTCTATTGTTGAGTATCCTTTACGGAATCCTGCCTGGTCCTATGGTTGACAGAACTACGCATACCCAACCACACAAGCTCTCCATGTAGCGCAAGTAAGTTACTAAACTAATTGAATTTCTTAAGGTAAAATACATCAGAAAAATTCTAAAGTACGGCTTATACACAACCCACACAATTGATAGCGTCGGATTGTTATTTTGATATATGAGAAAACACAATTCTGCTACGCGGTAACTCAAAACACAAACCCCTTTTGCAAATATCAAAGGCTATAAAGCGGCGCGCCCGGTCCATTGCAACATCTCCGAATGGCGCTCGCCTCAGCCGCACCGTGGCCCACGCAAGAGGTCGCGTTTCCACCAGAAACCTCGTCTTCGTGCATAGCGTTCGGCGCCAACGTTTCGCGGTAAACGTTACGGTTACGTAAGCTGCAGTTGCCTGGAAGCGTGAGAAGCAGTCAGGAATATTTGAATGCTGTCGCGTTCCACTCTTAAAGGCGAAGCTGAAGCCTCCTCCAAACTTTTTCCTTAGTCTGTTCAGCCTCGGCAAAATTATTGTAACACTTGGAGGAATTCCCGAAGGCGCTTGGTACTGAAGTCCTGACAATGGGCTAGTTTAGCGCTCACTCGGGAAAGTAGTGGCGCAAGGATTTGAGCTCCGATTCTTTTACAGCCGGCTGCGAGAGTAATAAGTGCCACTACCAAACCCAAAGTAGCGCGTCGGTTTCATCCTTACCCTCCTCCTCCTCAGCCTCCTCCAGTAGCCGGTAAAGGACGCTTGGATTTGAAGAGGTAACAAGATGCGTGGACTGAGCACCACGCTTCGCCGTAAATACCAACCATATTGTTGGATTGTGGTCATTCATTCATTGTTATTTATTTATTTATTTATTTATACCGGTAACTGCTCCGCCTTTACTAGCATTATAGCGAGGGATATATATATATATATATATATATATATATATATATATATATATATATATATATATAGTCTAATGTAATATATTTGACACCCAGATCAAGTACAAGAAACGCGGTAAAAATCATCATTGACACTACGTAAACACTTGCAGGCGAAAGAATATTGCAGTCATTTATGGTCCCAGGAAGAGAGAGAGAGAGAGAGAGAGTAGAATTCAGGAAGGCAGGGATGTTAACCAGTCAATAGTCTGGTTGGCTACCCTACACTGGGGGATGGGAGAAGGGGAAGAGAAAGAAGGGAGAGAGAAGGTGTAAATACGTGTACGGACAGCACTTCAGTTAAAGTCGCTCGAGCAAACCAGAGGTTCTGAGAAAACACAAAAGTGCCTTCACTGCCTTCTGAGCCGATGATCGGTCGGGACGGTGCTCTAATATGGTCTGTTCACTCAGAGGACGATCATCTAGTTTCCTCAATGTGTTGGACAAAGACTGTCTTCGTGCTTGAAATTGAGGACAATGGCACAATAAGTGGTCAATGTTCTCCTCGCATCCGCAAACATCACATGCAGGAGTATCAGCCATTCCAATTAGTGCTGAGTAGGCATTCGTGAAGGCAACTCCAAGCCATAACCGACACAGAAGAGACGCTTCACGTCGGTGTAGACCCGCTGGAGGTTTGAGTTGAAGTGACGGGTTTAGTCTGTGCAGTCTTGTGCACCTTGTATGTGCGGTGTTCCACTCTGCCAAGGAGATCGTGCGTGCTAGAATGCCAACTAATAATAACAAAACTAATAACGCAAGGCGTCACCTCTAACAGGAAATTCATAAATCTTTAGACTATGGACTTTTTCTTGCTATATATATAATGACGCTCTAATACACGTTTTTCTACCTATCCTTGTTGCGCAAAATTATACACTGAAATATATTTTTTATTCAGCTATTCAGGAGTAACTGGCGTGCATATTACTAACGTTAGCGAAGCTGGTGCTGTTTGGCGGGTTCACTGTCCTCCTGCGGAAGCGTTGGCTCCAGCATGAGGTTTTTCTCGTTGACCTACTGTTGATTCCTATCTGTTCCCATTTCCAAGTGAGCCCTTTTGTCTTGCGCTGCTCCAGAGTTACTGAATCCTGAACACGTTTTCCTATAGATGTACGTCGTCGATTTAAATGAGATGCACTTAATAACTTCGCCAACATCAAGGATATGAACGGTAATTTTTACTGACTTCCTTGAAAAACCCGCCAGCAGCGTGCTCTCACACGCTGAAACATGGTTACTGAGTTAGGTAACATTCTTTTTGTTGTTTTTATACTTGCGCGTTCGATTGCGAAGCAATTGTGAAGGAAACAAGTGACCCTTCCTCCAAAAACAATACGAGTGCTACTTTTCCGTTCTTCTCTAAGACCTCAAACTATTTCAAGAAAGGAAAAAAAATCTTATGCTGGAACTGTTCCTAAGAGCAAATGTCAGACAATCGTGATGACTGGCATACTGTTAGCAAAAGCTGCTGGCCTGTGGGAAAGACCCCTCGGAACCAAAAGCTTTTTTTGAATTCGGCCCCTGTTTCTGTTTTCAGAAAGTCTTGTATTAAGTGTCTTTCTTATTATTATTATTACTTTAAAATCGCCTTCTACGATCTCAAGTTCAGCATATTCTTTTCTTTCTAATCATTTGCCAGAAATAGAGAGGCGTTTCTCGCCACAATGCCGGTAGCTAGCAACAGTCAGTCGGGTAGTAGAGGTACGAACCAAAGAACTGCAATCACGACTGAAAAAAAAGCAAGCTTTAAGGTTTTATGAAGTCGGGGGGGCGGGGGTACATTTATTAATTATTATTCGTAAAGCCTAGTCTGAGTCAACTTTTAGAGAAAGAAAAAAACTGACACGTAAAAGTAACAGACTCGAAGGATTATACTCATGTTCTAATGGTACGCTTTTTAATTTGCCGAAACTATGGCAGGGAGACACTGCTGCCGACCTCCTTTTCCAGTGTGATCTATAATTATTTGCTAAAAATGGAAGCGCTCATTTTTGCGTTTCCACCCGGAAGGATATTACTTAATCTTGCTTCTCGGCTATTTGCAGGCTGCGTACACAGCGCCTGCGTTCTCTTTTCTCATGGCTTCGCTGCTATTTCGACGCGCCAGTTGTAGAATATTCGCGCCTGCATTGCGGAAGAACCGAGCACAAAGCTTTAGTTAATGGGCTTTCTATGAGTAGCGAGAGTAGTATTACTCGCCTCTGTACGATTACTCCGTGCCCACGCTGACGTCATATTCTTTTCAGAAAATGTGAGTGACGACGGGAGCAAGAAATTAGTTGGCAGGGTTCTAGGAGCTCGTGTGCTTAGACTCTGGCCAGGTGCATGATATCGTGCTGCCCGCATCGCCTTGAACAAGCAGGTGCTTGTGAAATGCTTCGTACGGCCAGTCCTCGTAGCTTTCTTTGAATTTGATGAGTGACATGATGAACTCTTCGCAATGGAGGGCTTAAAAGACAAAAAGCTTTCTCCTCTGAATGGACTCGGAGCCACATAACGGTGTGAAAATATTTTTTTTTTCGTATTGAACTCTGAGCAATTGAATATATTTATCAAGCTAACAACGTGAGATGGTTGCGATCAATGTCTGCACGGGCTTCAGCCTTGTTTTAGTACGACCTTGTTTTTATACCTTTTTTTTGTAATGTTTCATTGCGGTCGCTTTGCGTGAGTAATGTTACAGTACTCGATTTGGACGGCATTTTCACTGAAATCACCACAGAGACCAATTCCATCGGGCATGCAAAGGCTGTTTTCGCATTCTACCGCGTGACGACGCGTTGAGGAGTATTCCAGCAACGTTAAGCGGCGACGCACATGCTGGAGACAGTAGATACTTGACGCGTATGCGATGATAAGTACCTCCTGCTAACCCATCCAAACAGAACAGCTGAGCTATCACAAAGCGAGGCAGTTTCTTACGTTGTTTATATCGGCCAAGCATTTTATAACCACGTAAAGCAACAAGGAAAAAGAAAGAAAGATGAGAAGCGGCAGAAACAAGACATGCGCAATAATAATAATAATAATAATAATAATAATAATAATAATAATAATAATAATAATAATAATAATAATAATAATAATAATAATAATAATAATAATAATAATAGTGACTTGGCGTACGCGGCTCCATTGGTGCTCCTTTTTGGTGACTGTTAATACGTGAAAAAGAATTGACATCACTGTATAGAGTAACTATTAAAAAGAAACGTACGCAACAATGAGGGAAAACGAACATTCTAGTTAAATATATATTGATGCAAGCAGAAATACTCGCAGTAGAATTTGATGGCAAATGTAGAAGCCCATACGCAGAGAAGGAACGAAAAATCTGTATATTGTCATGTATGCTTTATTTTGTTTTGCTGCTGGCTTTAATGTTTCTAATATTCCGTGTTCTTCGTATTATGATTCGTAAAGCATTTAATCATTACTTTTGTTTTTAGTTAAAGAAATGATTGCGCGCTTATTCGTGACTCATAAATGCAGTAAATCCAATATCGTGTTGCTCTACTGACACTGTTTTACGCTGCATGTTGTCGAGATCTCACGCCGGGCGCGGTTTGTTACTGTCTTTCGGCAGGCTCGCAGGGCTCAAGGTAAACTTTATGAAACATTTCTTTCGTCAGAGCTCTCCCCAGCAATGGAGCCATTTTGTCAACTCCAGCATTCTAACTTTGTTTAATCAGAAAAGTTGAAAAGATTATTAACCGAGTGCAGCCATCTACACCGAAATGTTTTTTTTTTTCAAAATACACCGAATCATCCTTTGTCGATGCTGTAATATGGAGGTGTAGTATGGAGGTGTCAGTCTCTGAAGCTGGCCATTTTGTATTGCTGCTTACAGATGTGCTGCTACACGCTCTTATTGGCAAAGCTTATTCCGATATTAGAATTGTGCGAATATCGGACATTTCGAGTGTGGATCAAACAGTCCTCACTATTCAATTAGTATTCGATGCGAATCTGTGATGACCGTTCGATACGAATCGAATAGTCATCATTGTTCTGTATTGCATCCGATTGGAAAATTCACTGGTCAGAATTGTCGAACATTAGTTTCTGTTCGAATTTTAAGGGTTAACGACACTTATTGTGGTATACTACCGGGAAAAAGAGCGACGCAGGTTAGTAAATGCACCGAGTGATTCTTCTGCAAGGAAGACTGTGGTTGTTGCGCAGAGCTACCAGTTCCTGAGCACAGTAGTGAATTAGATAATTTCAGCTCAATAATTGCATGCCACTCGTAAAGATGCATCGCTTATTTTTTTACACAGCCTACGAATGTGTTGTCTTAGGCAAAGCAATTTATTACTTGGACCACCAGGTTTACATCACCTTAAAACGGTTTGTAGTGCTGCATAGTGTTACAGTCCGCTCCCTCAACGAACGTAACAGTCCACGTTCATTCGGGGACGCGAAGCTCTATCGAGAATAATTAATCATTGGGCTAATTGGCATTTCATTGCCGATGCGGAAATTCTAGCACTTTAATATAGTACAGCAACGCTACGGTGTGAAGTTTAAGCTGTGCTGTTCTAATGGTAAAATCTAGGATCTCCTTTTCAAAGCTGGAATATGAGAGAAGTGATAAAGGGAAAGTAATCGCGCAGACATGGTAGCAAAAAAAAAAAAAAAGTGGGGACAGCACAGAGAACCACCGTTATTCCGGAGGTTGCATTCATGACTCTGTTGCAATTCGACTTTGTATACGCCTGGTGATTTATGCTTAGAATATGAAGTGATGACGTCATTGAATGGACCTCTATGAAACTTCAGTGAAGTTGCTGAGAATTTTCGAAGGGCAATGGAATTGCCCTTGGCCTGTGGTGTTCGCTTCAGTAACCTCCTCATTAACGGTCAGATTGTGTTCTTCGTCAGCCACCGTGTCTTCCTGAGTAGGGGTTACATTGCATTTCTCTGGCGCTTACCTTCCGTCATTTAGCTGATGGGCTAAGCCTATCCCGTGCGATGGTGTGTGAAGTTTTAGAAATTCAATTTTCGTGTTCGACTCCTATTGAGTTGCCAGCTTTCTTTGAAATTTAGTGCATCGTTTATTCGTCGTCACGGTGATATGCCTAGGAAAACTCACAGTTGTTTGCAGGGCGCAGTTGACCAGATTAGATCAAGTGTGCGGCATTAAGCTGATTATTAAAAGAGAAAATGACGCTCCAGTTTTCATTTTTGAGTTTCACGCCGAAAGCCCAGAACCGTACGTCAGTGTGACGTTACGGATTGCAAAGTACTTTCCTTTGCATTTCGGCCGTTGTGGTTAAATACATGTTATTGAAATTTAATAAGTTCAGTCTTTGGCTAGTTTAAAATGCAGCGCAGTAGATTTTTACCGAAAGAAATTTAACTATACTCCATCTCACAAGCTGGTTGCATCACTGTGGAAGCTACACGAATTCTTGGCTAATAGGAAGGCCGAACGCCCTTCGAGATGTGCTCATCCGCTTCGCGTCGTCTGGTGAGCGTCTGCTCTCCATCCTGTTACATGCTCCATAATTGATGGACTGACGCAAAAAAAAATGTTTTGGCGGCGTATCCAGAAGCTGCGTTTGCATGCATGCGACAGCATGGCTTCGCTTTACCTCTACGCTTTCCCTGCAGTTACCTTGCAGCCTTCTTAGCAAGTAGTACGGGTGAATGCCCTTACAAATGTTCACCTGCGCCACAGCGTCTGTTCGGCGTCTACTTGGAGTTTGCTCGCGACCTTCATCACCATGATAGATCGGGGTAGTAAATGCAGTAAACACAGGCTTTTGTAGCGTTCCGCATCGCCAGCGCATCACCAATTATAATGCTGTGGCGCCATCTACTAACTAGAAACCAAACCTATTTCACTGATCGGTGCCGTGTCTGTAGTCCTAGCAGCGTGAAAACAAACTGATCTCAATAATTAAGACAAAACATACCTAATCATTTGACCGGAGCGTGAGATGAGGCTTAGTGATGACGGATTTTGCCGCTTGTTTCTTGCTGACATGGCGGAGAGCCAGTATTAAGCGCGAATTCGGATCGAAGCGGGTGGTCGGCACTGTATGGGCGCTGGCATGTTGCCACAGTTAGGGTGGCTGTTACGGTTACCGTAACTGTCACAGTTATTCTCGGCATACGACGGGCATGCGCAAAGGTTCTATCATGTCACGTATCGCTGTACCGTATCATGTAGCGAGCGAAATTACTCTCTAGTGTAGCCAATAATCAGCCAGTTACACCCGGAACTATATACTACTGCACAAGGGTATTGCCTGTGTACGTCTCGTAACTTCGGTAGGGCTACAATGAACTTGTGAAATGAAGTATAGTCCCGAGCAGGTGGCGGGAAAATCCATGACGTCACGGCTAGCTGGCGCGGGAATTTCAAAGCGGCGTTGCCACCTGTCTTTTGTTTGTGTGCCTTTTCAGGCTTACCAAGCACCTTCTCCCTGTAAGAGTGGTTGTTTGCTCTTGTCGAACGGTAATTTACTAAGCCAGCTCAAGTAATTTTTCTCTTAGTGCCTCTTTAATCTTACATTAAAGATGGTTTTAAGATGTCGGCTTTGGTGTCATCGAGATTATTGTGACATCATGATACCGAGCAGATATTACTGATGTTTTGTAGCACTAAGGCTATGTATTATGACGTCACTAAAAAAAACTAAACAATAGCACTGCACCCGTATCCTGTGGTTACACTTGCGTGCGACAGTCGCAGCTATCGTAGGAAACAAGCGAGCCAGTGTTTCATCACCTCACGACGCATAAATAACGAAACCCAATCTAGTTCATAGAAACAAGCTGCATAGTAAATTATTTATGACGTTCTGACTCTTTTCAATATACTTTCTTGTGTTAAGAACGTTTGAACATTCATTTAAGGCAAAAAAATATAAAAAATGACTTGTCAAAACGGTCATGTCCTTTAGCAGCTGCTCGCTGCAAGCGCTGCGCTGCATTGTTTATTCGCAGTCCTGACCAACCCATAACTCTACGGCGTTTCTGAGATATGTTGGAGGTTCGGTAAACCAGGCAACGCCATGCGCCGCGACTACAGTTACAGTGCAGCCATGGAAAATCCGTTGACTCCTAGGATATTGTGGCTTTGTGTGACGCTCATTACTTACTTCCCGATCGGTGCGCGCCCATCGTTGACAGCACACTGACAGCAGCCGCGTTTCTCGTGCGTTTATTGATTTCGTTAGATTTCAGAGACGCCTTCAAGTTATCTATCCTCTTGGCTTTTCGACGTGAGCTGCAAACATAAATCAAGTGTTCGAAGCACGCGCGCTGCGCCGGCGGAACATTGTTTAAACCGCTAACGTAAGGATGGATAGCATGGGCTTGTTGGTTTGACATTACGAATTGTAAAGCAGCACGAAAGACACCAACAAAGGGAGGACGTAACAAGCACCGATGTGTTTCTTACGTTGTCCATGTCTTTTGCGCTGCGTCTGCATTCACTAACACAAACCAACTACGGCACATAAATTTCACACGCTGTACAATTTACCTTTTCTGCTTTGCTTAGTTACTGCGCTACGCTGCCTGTGGACACGAGTAAGTCTTTACAGAAGGAGTTGACTCTTTCTCGTGCCTCCACAACGGTCTTTGTCGGTATTTGGAAAATTAACCAAATGCGAAGCAATGCTCTGGCTGGATTTGACAGTAAAAGGCAGAGTAGCACAGGGATCCCAAGGCTGTCGTGGTTCTGTTCGTAGGAGGTTGCAGAAACGCCTGGTCTCTCGTGCAATACTTTGGTGACAACAGCATCCACGAAGAAAAACAGTTAGAATTTTCTAACAGCGGTGTAGCCTGGGTCTGGGACATGCACTGCATTTGCCAAACGCGCTTGCACTGACTGTACTACTCGGTTTTAGGCGGATTGTCTAAGTTTAGATGGAATAAACGTGGAGGATGAGGAGAACAGAGAGAGAGAGAGAGAGAGAGAGAGAGAGAGAGAGAGAGAGAGAGAGAGAGATGAAAGCTAGGGATGTCATCCAAGTGCCCAAGTGTGAGTCCGATATGCTACCCTATATGGGGGGAAGGGGGTTAAGGGATGAAACGAAGAGAGAGTTATCACTGCCAGCACACGGGGCTGCCCATCACGTCTGCATTTGATCACTGAGGCCGCTAGATTTCATTAGTCACACGCCCCTTCGTACCATTGCACTGTACTGATGCGAAAATAAACATCATTGTCATTTTCATTGATTTGTCAGCCTGTGGAGCACGGGGCCATGGCCCAAGAATCTCTGTCTCGGAAAATGGTATGCGATCAAGCCTGCTCAACTCTGTCTGAAGTCGGTCGCGTTCGACGTTAGAGCGACGACAAAAACACGGTGCGTGCTCGATTGTCTCTTTAGAGTTACAGGAGCCGCACATGGGAGAGCCTGCCATTTCAATAACAAATCTGTAGAATCTGTTAAATGCCACCCCTAACAAGCGGTGCCATAGTAAATCTGCATGAATTCTGGAAAGGTGCGACTGCACTTGCAGCTTATATCTTTGTATCGACAATCAGTCTTTGTAGGAGACCGTTCCAAAACACGCCGGGTTTTCCAAGAAGTTTACGTTTTGGCTTGAGCTAGCAGGCTAAGGCCCCTCGCCGCGTCTGTTCGGGACAAGGGGCACTGTAACGTAAAACTATTCCAATCTGTTTTTATTCCAATCTTCTGACGTGAAATTTACGTAACCACCGACGCAAGAATCGCACAGTAATCCACAGCGTTGTTTGAAAAGCCCAATAAAATGAGGTCTTCGTTTATAGGAGGACACTTATTTTAATTTCAAAGCGAATAACATGGTCTACATTGAGCGGTTTTCCTTATCTAATTGGCTGACACGAGGCGCGGGGCACGCTCAAGTGGAGGGTTTCGATGGAGCCGAGCCAGCACAGTGAAAGCAGACAACCGGATGAGAAGGGTGGTGCCGGCGCCGGCGATTGGTCCGCTTTCTCTTACTTAGCTTGCGGTGGCTGATAAAAAAAGATCGCGGCTGCGTGCAACGGAAGGTTAATAATGTCGCTAAAGTGCACCGTCAGCAAGAAAGAGCTGGCAGAGTGATGTCGTGTACTTGCCGAAATGGCTCGATAACATTTTACTGCCACGTAAAAAATGCTTAATATACGCAAATAAACCATGTTCACCGGCAGGTGCGAGTAGCGAGTGCCTGAGCGATCGGCGGGCAGCCATCTTTTATTCCTTTTGGAATGGGGCACTGCCCCACTATTCATAAAAAAGAATTCAGTTTTGTTCGGCATATTAATGCGCATTTAATGCGTACGCATCACTTTGGCGCGGAAAGTTTTCTCGGTTTTATGACGTCGCGTGACAGACGGGCGAAGTGAGCGCAGCCCAAGAACGCTTGACCAACAGCAGAGGGCTAATGGGGAAAAATGCGTCGAATCAGAAATAATTATGTTTCTTTAGTTTGGTGTAATCATCACTCTTGATCAGTGTGCATGTATCATATCAAATGGGGTGTTTTCGCCGTTTTTGTGACTTATCGTGACAGACAGGCGAAGTGGGGGTGGTTCGAAAATATTTTGACCAATCGTGGAGGGCTGATTGCAGAATTGGAATAGAAAATTTTGGAGTAGCTTTACGTTATAGCGCCCAGGGATATAGAAACTGTGTGTGTGTGTGTGTGTGTGTGTGTGTGTGTGTGTGTGTGTGTGTGTGTGTGTGTGTGTTATTTTTTTGTGGATTGACGGGGCAGCGTCAGCATAGGCGTTACCGACGATGCCATGCAGGTATCCGGCAGCCATCGGACGATGATATCATGTTCAATACTGAGGACTTGATGGAGAACTTCTCTTACATCAGGTAGCAGTTGCTCACGAGCTCTGCGCCGTAATTATGACTGGAAATTCTGAATTGCTGCCTTAGAGTCGCACAATACTACCCACTTTCGAGGTTGTGTTGGTTGGATATCACAAACAGCAGCACTAAGAGCGGCAGCTTCTGTTCCCGTAGATGCCGTCATATGGGACACCTTCAACTTGATTGTAAGAAGCTTCCGGCTGCAGGCCGATGAAAAACTTTAAAAAGCCATCCGTATAGAACACGTGCTAGCATTAACGTCCTCAATAGCCACGTCCTATTCGAGACACACGAGAATCGGTTCAATTTGACGGCCAGCATCTCGCGGAACGCTAACTTCAGCAAACAAAAAACATTGGGCTCTCGGGTTATTCCTTCTCAAATAGCTGCTGTGTGGCAGGATCTCGGGCGTTCTACTGATTTTTACGCCAAATTCAGGTTTCCAAAATTGCGTCACGCGTTAGAACTTGTATCGCGAATAACGTAAAAAAAGATGCGTGCAATTGGTTACTTGAGAAAGCAACCGAATTACGGTGAGCGTTACCAGGTAAAAAAAATGTCATCAATAAATTCCAAAAGTTGCTAACGAAATGTACGGAATACAGGTATTTTATTACGTGTAATTCGTTGTGTACAAGTTTGCCCCGAAGCAAATTTGACACTCTGACGCTGTCGATGGTGAGAAACAGGGCCCGTTTCCTTCTCTAGAACCTTGAAGCTCTTAGAAAGGTATATGAGTTCCGCAACTGTGCACGAAGTCAACATGTTCGCGCAAGTTCTGGCCTGGAAACTTTTGGTTTTGAGTACGTACGCATAAAAACCACGAGACATTGAACCCTTACTCCATGACTTTTTTTTGCCGCGTGAAAGTTTGACAAAGCTTTGCTTATGGCTGAAACGCTTATACGAACCAATTTTCTAAAGAAATGTGTGGTTGCAATTTCATGAACACATGTTGCGTATCATATATGATACGCCATGCAGTTACAGGTATACATTACAATCATATAGAAAGATGCTTAAATCGGAGTAAACCTGCATGAAAAAGGCATTACAACCATTCAAAGAAATTTGAAACTTTGCTGTAATAAGTAGAGTGTATTTCTCGCAGCCCCATTTGTTACCATTTTCTTTTAAAAATTGGTGATATCATTCTTGAGTGACTAATTATCGCTCCAGTATCTAAGCTGGATCCTTGTGCACTTCATTTCATGTGAATTCTTGCTTTATGTAGGCTTTCAGAGTTTTACACTTGCGAAAATAATGCCTTCTTGCTCTTTCCTTGGGTGTTCATTTTTGCCGCTGTTGTGATGAGCTCTTGGAACGCCGCTAGCACCACACTAAGGGCGCTGTAACGTAGAGCTATTCCAAACATTTCTATTCGAATTCTGCAAATAGCCCTTCACGATTAGTCAAAAAATGTTCGGGCCACCCCCACTTCGCCTGTCTGCCACGCGACTACACAAGAACCGCGAAAACGCCCCATCTGCTTTGACATGTACACATTGATTATGCATAATTAGGCCGGACAACAACAACAAAAAAATTATTTCCAATTCGACACTTTTTCTGACCACGAGAAGTCACCGCGTCAAAGTGACGTGTACGCGTAAAATATGCGTTATTATTCCGAATAAAAGTGATTTTTTTTTTCTGAATAGCGGGAGAGTGCCCCGTTCCGAAAGGAATAGAAGATGGCTGCCCGCCTATCGCTCAGGCACTGGCTACTCGCAGCTGCCGGAGAGCGTGGATTTGTTTGCGTATAATAAAACGTTTTGCGTGGCACTATATACCGTTATCGAGCGCTTTCGCCACGTATGCGACATCGCTCTGCTAACTCTTATTTGCCGAGGATCCGTTTTAGCGGCATTCTTAAGCTTCCGTTGCATGCCACCGCGATTTTAGACGAGCCATCGCAAGCTTAGTAAGGGATCTGGTCTAGCTCCATCGAAACCCTCTCCACTTGAGCGTGCTCCTCGCCTCTTGCCGGCCAATTAGAGAAGAAAAACCACTCAAAGTAGGCAACGTTATTCGTTTCTAAAGCAAAGGAAAGTGATCTTTTATAATCGAGGAGAGCGTTTAGTTGGCTGGTTCAGACAATGCTGCGGATCACCGCCCGATGCTTGCGTTGGCGTTTACGTAAGTTTGACGTCACGAGACTGGAATAAGAAACAGATTGGAACGGTTTTACGTTATAGGGCCATATGTCTGTTGCAAAAGGAGTTGAAATTTTCCGCCATATGCACCACAGTAATGATGCTAATCAAGAGTTTATAACCCGTAAAGTGTTATATTTTGCCAAAAAAAAATGTGTTTGCTTGCAAGAAAACAAGTGTATGGTCTCGTCAACAAATAGAACCCGTAACCGCATGCTGCATCGTATCTGATACACCATTAAACACTCGCCTCACAGAACTACCAGAATGTCTTTCTCGTTAACAGCATCACATTAAACACTGATGAGGAGTAATCGAACCCCTTGCTACTTTTGCTGTTTTGCTTTGGAGGTTACGAACTTCTTGCGCATTGTGTGACGAGCTGCCGCTATACATATATCGATAGAAAAATAACTCGAGGATATTTTCCAAAGTTACAGTTGCTATGAGTTTTATTGCCAGAGATGGCACATATTACGAGTAAATATGCGTTAACTTCCTTCGTGTTGATTTTATCAAGATAGAAAAAATTCTTTATTGTGCATCAAATTTGATACGACATGTGGCAAGGACCTAAGGCATGATTGCCCATATGCTAGTTTCTACAAAAAGAATGGCTGAACAAGCCTAAAAAGAAAGAATGAGGACAGATGATCACGGCGTTGTTTTTCTAGAAGCAACTCATTTCTTTTTTTCAACATTTTCGCATATTCCGGCTTCCGGAATAACTTTCGTTACCTCACTCCCGTGGTCCTAATGTCTGTGTTCGTGAGCGCTGTGCTTTGTACTAACGAAGGACGTCATTTGTGCGTCAACGTGAACATTCGAATTTTGTAAACTGCGCAGAAACATTTTCACTTGTTGTGCGTATCTGAACTTTAGAACAATTGTCACTGCAGTTCTTTTCGTACGCTCCTTGTTTGAAACTTTTTCGAGCAAGTCCATAAACTAAGCGTAGGCAGCGCCAACTAAAAGGCATCAACACCATCTCCTTGCACTTAGTTAATAATAACATCAATCAATCAATCAATCAATCAATCAATCAATCAATCAATCAATCAATCCTACGTGGCATTGATTCTCCAAGCTTATTGGTGGGGCGCATACCCTTGCATGATGCACTTCATTGTCACTCATCTGCATGATGTTTGCTTCTGTCGTTTGACTTCCACGTTCTGGCCTTTCCAGTTGTCATTACTACCGGGCACCTCTGGGCTTCCCATCTCGCTGCTGAATTTTGCCGTTTCTTCTTTTCTATGGGGCCGGGGGGGTGGGGGTGGGGGGGGATGGTCCTTTGCAGCCGTCATGCTCATATCTATGTGCGCTCCGGGCCTTGGTCTCACCTCTTGTGAAACTGGACATTGTTATTCTTGCTTGACCGTACGGCGATCAGATATGCAACTTCGAGCATTGCCGCACGCTATCGCCTGACTCCATGGCAGTGATGTGGATTCCGATGGTAGGCGGTGTGTGACGCGATGGAACCGCTGCCGACGACTTCCCCAATTGCGAGCTTGGCGAATCAGCAACTGTCGAACTCTGGACGAGCGCTGCTTCTTCTGCCATGCCTCCCTGTGTTCATGTTCTTTTTTTAATTGCGATAGCGAATCGATCATTCCTTCGATCTGTCATCGTAAAGCTCTTTGTTATGGGAAAAAAAGAAAAAGAAAATGCATAGCTCTAGGCGAGATTCAACTTCAAGGCTTTCCGGCATCGAGGAGGTATTATAAGTTTATCGAAGAGGGTGGGTAGTAGGAGCATTTCACGCAGCTGGGCGTATGGTCTCTCTCTCTCTCTCTCTCTCTCTCTGTGCGCGCGTGTGTGTGTGTGTGTGTGTGCAGCCACATTACTGGCGCTATTAACAGCAAACCTGAAACAATCGTCAAAGTAAGTGTCATGTGACGAACGGTTCACACATAGTATTTGATACGGTATCAGCACATCGTAAATAACATAAACGCTTTGTCAACTGCTTGCGTAAACACATTTATCAGAGGAAACAGGCCTTGCCCTGGGATATATGGCTGTTACATATTGTTTGTTTTCAAAAGCACAATCTCTCGCAGCCTATGTTTCTTTCTTTTTTTTTTAATTGCTCCCTCTGTTGTACTACATCACCGCCTATAACGTGAGACGTTAAGCACCTGCCCCGAACGCTCTCGCCAGAAAAAATGTGTTAAGGCCATCTCTCGCATCTCCGACTGATAAGGGGCACACGCGGCAAACTGCTGACGGCGCACGCCGCACAGCTTGACCTGCACTGCTGTCTCACTAAGGAATTTAATCAAATCGTGCCAGAACCACGATATCACTATGCGGCATGCCGTAGTGGGGAACTCGGGATTAATTGTAACCACGTGGGGATCGTTAACGTGCGCCCTATACGCTGTTAGACGAGCGTTTTTAGCTTCCGCCCCCATCGGAATGTGGCCACCGCGGCCGGGATCGCACCCGCGACTTCGAGCTCGGCAGCGCAACGTCATAGCCAATGAGCTGTCGCGGCGGGTCGTACTCGTAACTAGCGAAAGCGAACCGAATTTTCGCGCCGGCGCATAATTGAATGATGTCTTTGAATCGAGCGCGCTCCCCCATACACGTCCACGCGAATCTCTCGCGCGCGAAGCGATTCCCGTAGCTCGGAGAAATCTGCCGAATTTCAAGATGCGGGAACGGCGCGGCCAAATGGAACTTCCGGTGCAGGGGCCAGAGGGCGCTCGCGTGAGGAGGCGGTTCCGCTGGGGGAAGACGCGCTCTGCTCCGTTCGATCCGGTTCACAGGTCAAGTGGGTTAGCGCGCGCGCGCGCGCGCGTGCATTCAGATAGAGCGTGAGTCGTCATGCTGCGCGCTCTCACTGCGACCCCCTTCCACCCCGTTCCACCCCCCACCCCCTCCGCGCTGGTGCCGACGGCGGCGTCAAAACTCGAGGCTCGCCCGGATGAAATGCTTTCTTCGGTCGCATATGCGGGCGCCGTCAGAGACACGCCTGCTGAGCCCTCATCGTCTCTTTGGTGCACCGCGTGCCGTTTAATTGCGTTCAGCGTGCGGCAGAACTAGAACTTGTGCTTGGCGCTCGGTTTTCCCTATACGTGAAACGAGGGAAGGTGCTCCGAGTGAACTGCTCCTTTATGGTAACGTCCCGCTGTCGGCGAATGGGGCACGTGGGCACTTGGAAACAGATTTGAGAGAATAATCATGTTGCCGTGTATGAAAGAAGATGGAGAACACCTACGGCGGTGTGATGATACAAAAGCCGAGAGCGATATCTCTTTGACTGCGCGAGCCGTGGGTTCGCCTTCCACGTCGCAGCACAGAAATAATGAGGCGCAGCGTTATGTGAGGTTATTAGACAATTTCCTGCACCAGCGTCCTCTGCATGTCGTCGTATAAGCGAGAAAAAGGCTTCCGCGAATGTCCTTCAGCCGCCAGCTCATCGGCCTGAGCAGCGTGCTGACAGCGCGAGGCCAACCGTTATGGTCACAGTAAAGCCCGCCTAGTCAGCGTGCGAATAAGCGTACTTGCAATTTGTTTCGCCGTCTCGTGTGAGCGGGAATAATGGTGAAACACCATCGAAAATGAAAAGAAAGAAAGAAAGAAAGAAAGAAAGAAAGAAAGAAAGAAAGAAAGAAAGAAAGAAAGAAAGAACGAAAGAAAGAAAAAGAAGTGGGCAGTAACCTCCGACGTTGATCGTCAATCTTAGCGAATATATATAGCTGAACGCTTCATGATATCTATTCACTTTATGAAAGGGCAACTCCGGTGGTTTTTTTTTATCATATTAGGATATTGTCATTTTCGAATGACTTTGACAGCCCTGTCACCGGTAGTGTGGTTCAATTTGCTTAGAAATTCGTCAATAATTTTAGATAACCAATAAACGACATACCAAAACCCAAACTGGTAGCTGCTTTGTGGGAAGTCACGATGAGTCAATGACGTCAAATCATACACTACCGTAATGTAAACACGCAGTACACGTGGCACTAACGCCAAAGAAGCGAAGCTGATGATGTTTCCTGACGACACGGACACGCCTTTACAGCGTGTCCGAACTAGACAGCGGTAATTTAGGCGGCGATTTAAGCCACGATTTCAGCGACAGTGGCGGTGACGTCACAACACGTCACACGTCACTCTGACGTCACAAACACAGGGTGGCCAGTAGAAAGTCATGACTCGGGAACGCAACCAATCTAAAATTCATTTTCGGGAAAAGTAAATGACTTGCAGCCATATAGTTTGGCGCAGGTAATCGCAGTGCAAAAGAGAAAATACATTCAGCATTTTATTAAGATCAGTGGACATCGAATTATTACCGGAGTTTCCCTTGAAAGGGATGCGACTCTTGATGGCTTATACTTGTTGCGGTCAAGATACTTAGATCAGGACAGAAGAATAGCACAAACGACAGGATTTTTTTCTTCTGTCCTGATATTTGCACCCTGCTCTTTACACATTCAAGCATGAACCAACTAGCCCAAGCAAGAGTTTTATTTGAGGATACTTAGGTAGCGTTTGTTCTTTCATTGCGTAATTCCGTAGCGAACAAAGCCGTTAGTATCTGTAACAGTAGTAGCGGTAATAGCGGTGGTATAAATGGACACCGTACGCGTCTCAATTAAAGGGCTGCAATAGTCGGCGTTCGGTAACGAACGCGCACCGCTATTCGGCTGCGCGAGTGCGCATGCGTTATATACGGCGCGGTGTCTTTGTATCAGCGGTGCAAATCCGACCTGCGACCGCCAATCATCGACCACGAAAACTGGCGAGAGAGCCAAAGAAAGCCGTTCGCTCTAAAAATGATGAACAACCCGACTTCTCGCCGCCAAGGCCCAGCGTGCATGCGTAAAAAAAAGAAGCAAAAAGAGAGAGACTTCTTTGCGACGCTATCAGGCGATTCAGCGATAAATCCTTGTCGCTCCTCTAGATTGGCTACCTAACAACTGGCCGCTGATTTTATACATTGTAGCATTTTTTTTTTCTCTCAGCTTCCTCACCTATAGCTGTAGTTTCATTGCAAGACGTTAAATAATCCCTTCAGTTACGGCGTACGCATTTGTGGATGCGACTTATTCTTGCCAATTTTCTCCAGTCGTGGGGGCAAGGAAGAAACCAAGGACATCGAGCTTTTACATGGCCGCATTTCAATGGGGTGGAAATGCAAATGCGCTCGTGTAGTTAATTTAGGCGTACGTTAAAGAACCCCACAGGGTCCCTCACTAAGGCCTGCCCCATAATCAAATCGACGCTTCGGCGCCAATAGCCGCACAAAATAGATGGAACCATTCTCGCAAAGCCTGCAGCCAATTGATCAAATCATACACTTGTGCGTGTGCTCCGAGTCAGCGTTTAAATTCATATTTCCTAAAACAACCCGACATGATAGACCAGACGCTAAAGGTTGCGGGAAAGGATTACATTGAAATTCACTATAATTACATTGACTATTCACTATAATACTCAAAAGACAATTTCCATGACCTTGAATTTTTTCCCAGTGCAGTCCACTGCACCTCGGAAAATAGTCACGCAACTGTGACACTTAACAGATCTTAGATTGCCTCTGTAAACGGGTCATATAGCTGCATGAATTCCCAAAGTAATTTCGTAGCGATTTTCCGAGCAGGTGAAATTTCACTGCGGAACACGTTGGAGCGGACAAATTATGATTTTTGAGAAGTATGTAGCACGTATATTTCATTATTGTAATGCAGATTTTAATTTAGCGCATTAAGGTGGGTAACAATCCCAAAACCTAGCATTCTTGCAGCATTACAGAAGCGTCGAAAAACAGCCTCAAGGCATTTTTCGCACACTTGTTTCTCCTTTTATTTTTTGTACGAAGTTCTGGTGAAGTGACCGCAAGTGTTTTCCAACAGATGTGAAGAACGGGGGGTAATGAACACCACAATGATTTATTCAAGAACATTTCTTGGTAACGTCTCAGTATACCGACTAGCTCAAACCAAGATTCTGCACGTTGTTGCGTAGTTCAGGGTAGCGTACCGTACTGCTGCCGAGAAGTAGCGGCGCCTGCCTTATGAAGCTCGACCGACATTACTTATTGGGTAGCGTGGCGTTGTCGGCGGGCTACAGGCATCCGGTAGATCATGGCGACCAAGCAGGGGCGAGACGATTTGCTAGTACGAAACTTGCACGGTTTATTCAAAGGTAGTTGAAAGAAAATAAGAAAAGCATGAAGTATGAAGTCTCAAGTAAGAAGTATATCAAAGTACATTTCGGAGCCCCTACAAGTGTGGGCGGGATCTTGCGTCCCTCGATGACACGTGACAGGCACGGAGAGAGGGCCCCTCCTCCTGCACTACCAAACACGGGTAGGAGAGGTCGATCCTCTCAGCGACGAATCCGGTCGGGTGAACGATACCTCCGGTGCACGTGGGCTCCGGTGTAGAAAAGGTCGGGTGAATGACCCCTCCGGTGCACGTGGGCTCATGTTCAGGGAAGGTCCGGTGAATGACCTGTCGCCACGTGGTGTCAGACGCCAACCCTAACAACGTGACTGAGCGGGTGTATGCCCTTTGGATAAGGTAAAAAAAAAAAGTAGTGGCCTTCTTTCCCTCCTCTTCCGAGTCCCCTCGCAGCGCTCGCCTTCCATCGCCGGTCGCACCTCGCAGATTGGCTCTGAGGGTAAATAAATAAATAAATACATTAATTAATTTTGATTGCCGCGACCGCGCTCCGCAGCACTGAATGAGATCGCTGCGATATCGGCATTCGCAATTACATGCTGTTTCCGTGATTTCGGGGCTGCACACTTACATAAACAGCAACTGTCATGTCGCCGGCGGGAGTAGTAGTAGTAGTAGTAGTAGTAGTAATAATAATAATAATAATAATAATAATAATAATAATAATTATCATTATTATTATAATAATAAAAGAAAACAGTTTGTGCGGTCGGCAGCGCACGGACGCTCGCGCGCAAGTTTCCGCATAAACGACACCAGCACAACCACGTGACTCCGCTCCCCCACTATGGAGGCGCGAGAGTAAAGTAAGTTTTTTTTTTGTCGAGTCGTGAACATTATTTTATTCGGGTCCTGTTATATAGCGCACCTGAATGTTTTAAACCTTGTCTAAAGTTAGCTAGTATACCCTCTATTCCCGGCTTCTAACGCGATAGCTTTAAGCGCACCCCCCCCCCCCCCCCCCCGCAGAAAATCCGGTGTCGGCGTCGGCGGAGTTGCCCGTGAGCGAAAATTTCCGTATATATTGTCACGTGGTCGTGACGTCAAAGAACACAGTAGCAATATATGTATGCTATATGCCACGCCTTGCTATATGACAGGTGGTATATACGGGTTATATTGCCACACCATTCTATCGCTAAAGTTGCTCATACCTTGAGTTACGTTCTTGTCAAAGATATCTCTCGGAATTTTGAGAATGACAGCCCACAAACAAAGTCATGGAACAAAACACCGACAGCGCGTGCCTTTTATGTTCAACTCTTCTCAGACTTAAATGTTAAAAGTGCGAAACAATAACAGAAACCTGGAAATGATCTAACTTTTTTGGCGTGGCTGTGCACTACCTCTAAAACCGGCCCACGTAAGAGGCCGCGTTTCTACCAGAAAGCTCGCCCCCCCTCCGCTCCCCTCCTTCGTGCATAGCGTTCTCTGCCAGCGTTTCCCGGTAAACATTACGGTTACATAAGCTGCAGTTGCCGCGAAGAGTGACAAGCAGTCAGGAATCTTTAAATGCTATTGCGTTCCATTCTTAAAAGCGAAGCTTAAGCGTTCTCCAAATTTTTAGTTATCTCTAACGTACACGGACATGTTACGTATATAGTATTTCGTGGTTTCAGTATATATTGCTGCGATGCCACAGGTGTTAAATACAAACTCGGCAACCTCGCGAAGGGCATCCAAATAAGCGCGTACGCGCTAAATTTACTCACAGTCGCGTTTGAATGGCAGTACTTCACAAAAAAAAAAAAAAACGCGCATACAGTACTGCTCGCACCTTTTGTAGAAAGGATGTGAAGTGAAGTGAAGTGAAGTTTATTCTTCTTTTCAAGGAAAAGAGGGGACCGGGACAAAAGGCGGTAAGGCCTGACGAGGCCCCGGTACCCATGCAGTTGGCAGTAACAATATCAATACAAAAAAATGTACATAGAAGGCGTGACAAATATGTCAAAACGTCGCTACAATGCGCACAGTGAAACTTAATTCGGGAAAAATGCAAACATGTGCAAGGTAATATTCAAGCACTGAAAGTTATACACGTACAAATACATTGCGTACACGACTGGTGAATTAAGACACGAAAACATGCAGCTGCAGCACTTGTCCGCAACAAAAATAGAGAGAAACATATGTATAAACAAACGTAGATAAATTTTCTTACATTTGAATTTCGCCTTCAATCAAACGTCGTTTCATGTTTTTCTTGAACACATTTTTAGATAAAAAGAAATCATCTCTAAAGGGAAACTTGTTGAGGGCGTTGGGTATTTGAAAATTCAGCTTTTGTTTACCATAATTCGTGCGTGTTCGCGGTACACGTAGTTTTACCTCACGAAGATTGTAATTTATTTTACTGTCAGCAATAGAGTACAAACTGTTTGTATGAATGTATTGCAACAGCCGTAGATAATACTCTTGTTCAGCTTGTAGTATGCTATGTTTAACAAACAAGGGTTGTGTACGTAACTTATGTGGTGCGCCGCAGTAGCCCTCAATAGCACGTAAGGCTCTTTTTTGTAGCAGTAGTAGTTTATGGTAATTTGAAGACGTAGTCGTACCCCATACAAGATTACAATATGACAGTTTTGAGAAAAATAGTGCGTTATACATGGACACCTTTAATCAAACAGGCAAGGGTTTAGGAATCCTAAAGAGCAGACCAACAATTTTGCTTAGTTCAGAAGCAAGTTTTGAGATATGAACAGACCAAGAGAGATTTTCATTAAACCACACACCGAGGAATTTTTGAGAAGAAACCTGACTGATTTCTGTATTATCATAATAAATCTGCATAGTATAACGTTCCACGGTGTTGATCGGCTTGAAAAGAATATGTTTTGTTTTATTTATATTTAAACTAAGCTTATTTACGTGTAACCAATCACGAAGCTTCAGTAAATAAGTGTTAACCATACTTTGGAGGGTGGGTAATGAGCGGGCGGAAAAGAAAAGAATTGTGTCGTCAGCGTACGTTACCAGATCTGGAGAATTATATATATCGGCTAGATCATTGATATATGTAATGAATAATAAAGGCCCTAGTATTGATCCCTGCGGGACACCATGCATTAATGTCTGTGTATCGGAGGAGATGTTATTTGTTCGTACATATTGGGACCTATTACTCAGGTAACTTTTCAACAGGTTCAGCGCAATACCGCGAACCCCGTAGTCACAAAGCTTCTTAAGGAGAGTATCATGATGTACGCAATCAAAGGCCTTGCGAAAATCTAAAAATAGACCAAGCGTATATTTTTTACATTCAATGTTATCTATTATTTTGTCTTTAACAACCAACAGCGCTTGTTCCGCGGACCTATTTTTTATAAACCTATAATGTGAATCAGCAATGACATTGTATTTATGGAGAAAATTGGCTATCCTTGAATTAATAACGCTTTCAAAAATTTTTGATAGAACAGGTAATACCGAAATATGTCGGTAATTAGACACTTTATTTATGTCACCACCTTTATATATTGGAATCACTCGGGCCAATTTTAATTTGTCCGGAAAAACGCCTGTTGACAACATAAGGTTTATAATGTGTGACAAGACATCGCATATAACGGTGCATACATACTTCAGGGGAATTACTTTTATATCGTCATATCCAGCGGATACATCATTCTTTAAAGAAAATATTAATGTAGCTACTTCTTGAGAGGTTGTTGGTGCTAGTGCTATAGAATTCAGTAATGGAGTGGTGAGGCCCATAAAACTATCAACCGGAGTATGCATAAAAAGATTTGGTGAACTGACTATAATGAAGTAGTCATTCAGGGCGTTTGATAGCTCACGGCCTGTTAATTTACCATTAGCTGTAATTATTTCACTAAGTTGTGTGCATTTTGTTTTATTCTTCAAGTTGTTAACCTCTTGCCAAACTTTACGACTATTATTTTGAATACGAGAAAAATGGCTTATGTAATAATTAGATTTAGCATTTTTTAAGTCTTTGTTAAGTTTATTTCTAAATTGTTTAATTTGAGAAAGCAGAGCTAGATCTCTGCTATGAAGAAACTCATGATACATTTTATTTTTCTTTCTTATCCTTGCGTAAAGTGATTTGTACATCCAAGGCTTCTTAAACTTCTTAACATTAATTTTTCTCTCTATTTGTGGGAAAGCTGCGTTATATTGGGTTAAGAAAATATCAATAAACTCAGCATATGCTGTATTACCTTCAGATATCTCGTATATAGATCCCCAGTTAATACCTTCGATTACTTTACGAAACTCGTTGAGAGCAAAATCATTAATATCTCTGGTCATATGCGTAACAGCATTTGTTACTCGGTTCAATCTGAGAGGTATAAAACAAAATATGGGCAAATGGTCACTAATATCTAAAGATAATAGACCAGATTCAGTGTGTGGAGGCTGAACATTTGAGATACAGATATCTAGTAAAGCAGCCGTGTTGCAAGTTATTCTAGTAGGCAAAGTGATATAGTTTATACATGCGTAAGAAGAAATGAGGCTCTGCAATTCCCTTGAACGAGAATCATCTGATAATAGATCTGATGTCGTGGTTTCAGCACTTAAGATATATGAGTGGCTCGTCCTGACAGGCCAACCTGTGTGCCCCATACGATCTGAAAAGTTTTCTTATTTTCTTTCTTTTTTTTTTGCTGATCACTGTGAGATGTACGAGCGAGATGATGATGATGATGATGATGAAAGCTCTATTTGTCCCTATATATGAACGCCACAACCCTATTCAATGGTGTTTTCCTGCAGCATAACTCCAGCGCTCACTGGATTTGTGTCTCGAGAACGGTTTGATATTCTTACATCTGTTCTTATTTGTGACTCGCTTAGCTAAGCGACTGAGTGGCCTGATTCACTCACGCAGGATCGACTGGAGCTGCAGGGCATGGTTAAATTTAGTGCTCGAACTGCCCCTTTCAAGAGCTCAACTAGCATGTGGTAGAGTAATGTTTCGTTGCTGTGGTCCTTTGGAGTGCTGCATATGCCGGTTACCATGTGATTGATTGATTGATTGATTGATTTTGAAGTACTAAAGCAAGACAGGGATTACGGGAGGCACGTAAGAGAAGCCTCTGGGTGAATTTTGACCACTTGGCGATCTTCAACATGCATGGCGGTAACGCACTAGGAAGCCGAACCTGGAGATCTACCCAGGACAGGGTAGTTCGAGACGGGTAATGAAAGCTGACGTATCTCATCGAGGGAGAGGGAAAAAACTGAGACGGCTGCTGGGCGTATGCACCCCTCCATTCACTGGCGAAACGCATTGTCCGGAAACAGCTTCCGGTTTGTTTTAGACGAAGGAGGATGTGTAACGTGTGCATGCTTCGAATCTTATTGCGGGGATGCAATACGATTCACCAAGGAGTGTGATACGCTACTGTCGCATTTATGAAAAGGCGACTACGATCAGCTAAGGAATTCGATCGCCCCTTTAAGCGGCGACGGGCTATGCATGCGGGATGAGCACACTAGCAGGCATGCGCTCTGGCAGTGCCTCTTTCCATCGCCGCGTCGTGTGTAGGAAAATGAGTACAACGTTCACCCTGTTATGCTGCCTTCTCTCTTCTCTTAATAGCTCGGGAAAATAGCCTGTAACATGAAGACGTAGGACTGAATCAGGGGACACGTGACCGGGGTAATTGGGGATCACTAGAAGATGCACTCGTCCTGCAAGTGAACATAATGTAGACATTATTGGCGATCATGACATTGATGATGATGATCACGACGACGACGATGAAATCGCAGCTTTGCTCCTTCGTGACTGATGCTACGGTCCGACTGAAGTGACAATGCTGAAGCACTGAGAGTTCTCGTGCACGCTGGAGGTGCCAGGAGGCGGATTCCGTGGACGACGGGTAATTCTAAAGCTACCATTGGAACGTGAGGATAAATTTCGTTTGGCCTAGGACGGGCCAATAAGAGACACGTGAAAATCGAGATAGATAGATAGATAGATAGATAGATAGATAGATAGATAGATAGATAGATAGATAGATAGATAGATAGATAGATAGATAGATAGATAGATAGATAGATAGATAGATAGATAGATAGATAGAACTGATGGGCACTCGACATACGGTATGCTTTCAGACGCAGCCATGTTCAGACGATATATTTTCTGCGTATATGATTGATACACGGCACAGCGAAAATTTACTAACCGGGCCCCGTAGCTGCACTGAAAGCATAACATACGTATTCCCGCAGCGCGCTACAAGGCACGGAACGGCGCGCGACCACCATTGTCCGCACTGTACACCGCGCGCTTCTCCAAGTGCAGACCCCTTTCCTGCAGCTGGAGCAGCGCTGAACTCAACTGAGGGCGGATGGTTAGGAACAGGTGAATCTGCGCGCACTAATAGAGCACTAGAGTGAAGAATCGTGTCGCGTCAGTTAGCACTGCAGAAGAACGCCGTTCCCATCGTCCTGCATGGGAGCCATCGCGCGGCATGCAGGCGGTCCTCTGCCAGCCGCCGGCGCTTCGGAGCTTCGCAGTGGCCGCTGCATGGTCAGGCGGCGGCGGCGGCGGCGGCGGACGGGGCGTTTATTTATTGTCTCGCTCGGTACTCTCTTCCCCTCCTCTCTTCAACTCGCTCTTCGGCTCAAGCGGAAGAGCTTTTATCGGCCTGGCTGTTTCAGGAACGGGCCGCCTCCTCTGCTGCGGTGGCAGCAGCAGCCGAGTGCGATAAACACACGCGGGACCATGCTGCAGCTTCGTTCGAATGAGTAGAGCGAGACAGGAAGACGATGAAAAGAAAAAAAAAAGAAAGGAGGAAGGAAAGATGGCACGAAATATAAAGAGCATTGGAAAGAACGAAGAGCAAATGGGAGAGAGAAATGGGAGGGGGGAGAGCGCCCCACTGTTTTCTTCGCTTAAGCGCGGCGATGGAGTAAGAGGGCACGGCACCCACGTGCAGTATATATACCGAACGAGCATTTTACCAGCGTTAGCGATGTACTTTAGACGGGCGGCCGTCTACCGACGGGGGTATACATACTGCATGTATCGACAACCGCTTCTCTATATACGCGAATGCCAAAGGGAGGCTTCGAACTACTGTAGAGTGGCTGGCCCTTCCTCTTCCTTGCCCGCTGTGCCCTCTCTGCTCTTTACACATGTTCTTTGTAGGCTCTTTTTTTGTCGTTTTATTTGTTTAGGAGTATATATCTCGAAGCGGCGCTGAGGTTAAGGAAAGCAAACGGGAGCGACCGGAGGCGGCTATAGCGATCTCGCGGAAATGCGGCCAACAGAGCGGGGTTTCGAGACCACAAGAGCCGGCTTTTCGGTTGAACCGGGTGGGCGGATGTACGTAAAGCGTGGTTGCTGCGAGAAGATGCCGACGGATCGAAACGACGCTCGCGCACACCGTCGGGTTCTCTTTCTCTACGACCGTCAGTGCGGGCTTTAGCAACGCACGTTGTTTGCTGTATAGGGAGAAATCTTTTAGCGCACCGGTTGAGCTATATCCCGTGTAAGCTATACACGTCGCGATGACTGTCTCATCAATATGGTCTAACTGAGGAACGAATGTCTTAACCGAGAGAGATACTGCCTGACCGGAAGTCACACTTCAATGCATTCACCCAAGCCTGCAAAAGTAGCGATAATCAACCGTAACATTCTTGTCACAGTCCATCGCTGTTGAAGGTTCTGCAGAGTGTTAGAAACCAGGGGACAGGAGAAAAATGTCAAGAAATAAAGGCTACAGTCATTCGTAACACACGTTTTTTTTTCTTGCAACTAACCAGTCAACCGTAAATTAATAACGTTTCCATAGGAATTAATAGATACTACGATGGGCGTCGTATGTACCTAAAATATTGCGCAAGCAAGCCCGTGTATAGTTGAACGGCTCCAGTCTCTCACGCCGTCTCGGTTTATGATTCCCTAGAGCACATGAAAGTTTTCGTTTTTCGCACGCTACCTTTACTCCACCTGCGCCTCCCCCCGTACAAAAAATTCTTGTTGACATTCGATTTCTTTAATACTGAGCTTCTACAGGCGTGAATGAATTTTTTTATAGAAAAGCTACCGAATTTCTATATATAATTTCGTAAGAACAAGAGCAAAATTTACCCGTAAATATACACCAAACTAATTTCACATGCTGATCTAACGATTTCATTCATCACAAGCGTCGCGACTTCAGCAGTCTACTGACCATTTTATTTTTATTATTTTAAATCCTAAATGACGTCCAAGTCAGTTTCGTGCACAGCTTGTGCGGAAGCCACATACGCCAAAATTGAACGTGTGATTTGATGCGCTATACTCACACAAAAACGAAGCCTGCCGCAAGGCGCGCATGCGCATTTGGGATTCTAGGAAGCTCGTCTCTAAAGCCCCATGTTTACAGCCACTTAAAGAACCATGTTCCCCTTCGTTTCGTTCCCGCAACAGTGTACACAGCATTCCGTACCCGCCTTATATATATATATATATATATCGAAATGCACGCTTACTACTGCAGGTACTTGTCGCTGACCACACAGTTGTTGGAAGGCCGCCAGCGAGAGCCCGTGCCATGTTATAATGGCGGGGCGCCCGGCTCTCTCGGCATTGTTCCAGGCATCGCTTTTCGTATGCGGGCGGCTGGACCCACGGACTTTCATTTAGCCGGCTGCGCGAGGGCGTCGTGATGAATGCGACAGCGCGGTAGGTTACGTAAGCTCGAACGCAGACTGCCTTTGACCGATGGTCCATTTGCGTCCCGTCTGCTCCATATTCTCGCGCTCTTCCCGCAGTTTCGCGGGCTTCCGACGTTTACATCGCATTGTGTTGCTTCGGCTCCGAGCGATGGCAGCAGCCAATTTAGTGACGTCGCGACACATTTTGAGCGCTGAACCCGCCATTTCTTTCCCGCAGGATTTTCTGGAGAGAGAAAGGAAGAGGTAGTGGGGTATGGAGAGGGGACTGACGTTAGTGAATAGAGAGAGAGAGAGGGAGAGAGAGAGAGAGGAGTAAGACTTAATGGAAAAGAGACACAACGGACGGCACGGCGTAGTAAGTTGATTTATAAATGAGAGAGATAGAAAGTTAAGAGAAAGAGAAGTAGTGAAAGAGAAAGTGTAGGAAGATGTGTCCCGCGCTGCTGTCAGCGAACGGCAGCGATGGGGCGGGGCCGAAGTCGGGTTATGTAATTGAAGGGAATGTTTTGCCTTGACTTCCGCTGAAGCACATATAAGCACATTATTTCTGCTATACAGTTATTTTGCTCAACTTTCCTGGAAGTCCGCGCCTTGGCAGTTGAACGACTGGTTCGCCGTTGTCGCGCATATTTACAATTACTTATTTATTTTCTTGGGGTTTTGCGTGCCAGGAACGGCGATCTCATTATGAGGCATGCCGTAGTGAGGGACTCCGGATCAATTTTGGCCACCTGAGGTTCTTTAACGTCAAGCCAATGCACGGCACACGGGCGTTCTTTTGCGGCTGCCGCGTCCGGCATTTGCTCCCGCGACCTTGTGCTTAGTAGCACAACGCCACGGTGGCTAAGCCACCACGACGGGTGTGAATATTTACGTGGGTTAATTACTCCAAAACGAGTGGATCACTGATGCTGCAGAAATACATGGAGGTGAGCTTCAGGGGTTGTTTGTTTGTTTGTTTGTTTGTTTGTTTGTTTGTTTGTTTGTTTGTTTGTTTGTTATTCGTCCGTGTCCTAATAATGGTTAGTGCATGGGGCTTCAGTGCTAGAGAAACCGGGTTCGAAACCAACCATAACATATCTTATTTCTTCACGTACATAAACGACGTTTTCTTTTAGGACTATACAGATCTTTTATAAAACAAATATCAAAGTAGCGAAAGTGTGATGTAACTCCCTCGCCTTTGCGAAGGAGTTGTTAGGCGAGGCGGACATCCTATATGCCGCGAATAACGTGTTTCAGAAGAGTGTTTAAGAAAAATGCGCTATTAAACTTTTTTATTCAAATCCTTGGGGCAGTTGCTTATTCCCACGAATGTAAATTTTTTCGCGGCAGATTGGTTTGTGCAGATTTGGAGGAAGTCACATTTAATGTCACCCCATTTTCAATATAATCTTGAAAATCGCGCTTAATTCGGCATATTCATCATTGGGTTTCAACGCTTAATCCAAACAATTTGAGGCACGCCGGGTGCGCCGAAAAGGCGGTCCCGCTAACGAGCCGCATGAAACGCTCAGGGACTAAAATCGCGACGAAGTTTGAAACTGAACTTAACGATAGCCGCAGACACTAATGGTGTAAATACTTCTTTCAAAATGCGGACATGCACAGATTGCAAGATTGCTGTTTCTTAAAGTGTAATTGTTTTTTTTTCTTTTCTTTTTTTCCAAGAATGACCCCACCTCACATTGCCCTTGGGCGTTACAGGGCAACGTTACAGGGCAATTCATTCAATGCGGGGCAATGAGCCCCTACGACCGCTATTAATAAGTGTTGATGATGTCGAATACCCGATGAATAACTATCCCGGAAATGCTACCGTATTGTGTGCATTTATGAGTTAATGAAGAATATATAGGCAAAATTATTCAATGTTTCTTTAAGTACATCGTTGCTTTGATCAATATGAGCCAATGAAAATATCAGGATCACTTGTAAGATATTCAAATGTCTTAGGTACTATACCTATACTTTGTGACACGCTACTGGAGTTTCAGCAAAATGTTCCCCCCTGTCTCTCCCTTCGGGATCCCCGCGTGTATACAACCGCGAGTTATTTTTGATAACAAATTCTGTTCGTGGAGATAATCGTTTTCTTTTTTTCATCTTCCCTAATCAGTTAAGACGGGGTGTGCGGCCTCCGCTGAAAGACGGCGCCACGTGTACATGTCCACGTGTACAGCATTGCATGCAGAGTCGAACAATAGGTGGCGTGCGTGTGCCATATGATATAAACCGGAGTGGCAGAAACCGCGATTGTGGCAAAGGGTGACCGAGCAGGCAAGGCACTGCCTGTTGCGTGGATGGTACCTCGGAGTCAACGGCCAAATAAAATAGGCTGATTTAAAGGCTCTTGTGCTTTACGCAGTCGGCCTTCAGAGAGAAAATACGCTTGTCGCTGTAAATGTCTTCTTAGAATATACTGATATTATAGTTATATATTCAAATTGCGTGTTCATTAAAGTAGGAAAGTATCTATACCATGTATGATATGTAAACCATAACGTTTGTTGTATACAGGTTGTTTTACGAAGTGAAATCTTGTTCATTAAAGATATGAAAGATTCGATATTCGACCGGTTTCCTCTGAGTTGCTTTCATCGCAGAGGCATACGCTTAGAAAAGAACTGGCTCGTGGTAGTAATCAGACAAACAAATGTTCAAATTTGACTTATTAACTTTTTAATCATGAGAGCCAGGCCATTAATCCCTATGGAAGGAATTGAAGTGCGTCAGCCGATGAGCTCGTAACCGTTTCCATAAATGCGAATTGTTGACGGTGATCACTTTCACGGCGCAACGAATTCCGGCCAATTTCTCGCATAAAAGCAAAACGGAAGTCCCTGAAATCTCAACTTTAACCCCCAATATAGCAGACGTCCGCAAGTGACGCCGATTGCTTAAGCCTCACCGCCGGGCTCGTAAGAAATGAGTGAGATCGCGGCTTGATACGGACTTTCGCTCGATGCTCTCTCTTCCGGCGGCGATCTGCAAAGAGGCCCGTCACTACTGCTAACCCCGAGGCCGCAGGATCGAATCCCGGCCACGGCCGCAGCATTTAGATGGGGGCGAAATGCATATATATATATATATATATATATATATATATATATATATATATATATATATATATATATATATATATATAAAACCCCATTATCTAAAGGTGGTTTTGCCACGTAAGACTCGAGGATTTAATTCATTTCGGCCCGTCACTTACGGATGTCTACTAAGGGCGTGACACTTAGGCTCTTGGGGAGTTCATTTTCGGATTTCCTGTGCGAAATTGGCCGGAATTCATTACGCTATAAAAGTTAGCGGCAGCTTTTTGCATGTCTGGCAACGGTTATGAGCGACTCGTATGTCGCGCTTCAAGACTTCCGTTGCGGTCAATCGTGTGTCCTCTTACAGCGAAGCTGTTAGCCTGTCGTTGGTCGAGATTTTTCGTGTCCATGCCCGTTGTGGGTCGATGCCGGAAGTCTTGCAATCCCGGGTCGACGCGCGGCGGAGGTGAAGCAAGCTTCAAGCACTCAGGAAAGCGGGAGCGAAAAATGCATACATTCTTTGGAACCACGCATACAATATACAGAACAGCATTCGTTTCAATAAAAAACAAGCACGAAACAAGTATTCGAACAACATAATTGATGATAAGGCACTCCCGATAACAATGCGAAGCACGTAGCGCTCCCCGCATACGTTTCCCGCTCTGCTGTTGCGCAAGCGGCCGCGACGACGGCAGCTTGCGACGTGGGGACTGACGTCACTAGCGTTTCGTATATATAAAAAAAACATAGCAACTGACTTCAATGTTGCAGCACCGGTACGGGTCGGCAACGCACAGGTGTGCGACTACCGAGGAACCGCGTGAATACGAGGAGCGGCAAAGGGAAAAAGAAACGACAATACAATTAGCAGCGGCGTGTTGTCAAAATTGCCATTACTACGATTACTCTAAAACAATAAAGCATTGTAGAACCCCCTTATCAGAAGTTGTGGTTGTTTTCAACAGCTTCGCCGGATATCCACTCTCGCAGGGCCAAGATCGCGAGTCAATTTTTGTTTTTCGTTTATTGCCTCGAGTCAATTACACATGTATGCCTCTATGGTAAAAACTTTCCTGTATGCTAATTATTTATCTCACACAATGGGTGTAGCGGTGTTTGTTCCCTGGTACGCAAAACTATGGACTTCTGAGCGTGTCCTCGGAATACTTTAAGCACTTTAAGTTCATTATGAAACTCTGAATGTTTATATCTTCTTGTGCAAGTTTGTTTCTGTGTGTGGGGGGGGGGGGGAGGGGGTGTCATTGGGCTGTCATCTGTGACTTCTTCTATGCATAACATTGCATGCCTTCGCGCTTTTACACTGTAATAAATATTTTGTGGTGCTTTTCATGATTTCACATTGTTTGTCACAAGACCATAGGCTCGAAGAGACGTTTTTTTGCCGAATGATTGCTTCTTATCGAACATTTATGCGCATCTCGGTCACCGAGTTATGTGTTTGGCAATCACCTTACTAACTTCCCTCATAATTGCCCTTCGTTTTGACGTTCACGTAGGACGTTTCTTTCTTTTGTTCCACAACAATTTCAGTCTGTGCACCATCTTCTGCATCGTACACCAGAGTATGGCAGACGTACACAAATGTATGACAGTTCACAAATTTCAGTGTAGGCGAACGGAAGGAATTCTAGAAGCAGCCGATTTTTAATGTGTTCACAACACCGTGTCAGCATACCACAAGACCGTCTAGTTCAAATGGAACTATGCCCTCACATATGCATGGATGTATATGCCACGTGCACTACAGTAGTGGGCTATACTCTAGTGCGCGATCTCATGATTGCTGTCTGGCGTGTTTACCAATTTTTGTTGTTCTATTCAATTGCACATTCCAAGAGGACTACTTATGGAATGTCAATTAACAAACTCATTACCTAGCCTTGCTTAAGTTTAAGACAATGCAGGCTAATGTGAGTGAGCGTGTTTGTCGCTGTTGCCTCCGAAATAGCAATGCAGACGACACGACTCTCTGAGTCTGCGTGTCGACCGCTAGTGCATCTGCTACAATAACTGAGTGGGTATAGCGTGTCCGGCTCCCAAATTCGCATTGCTGCAGTGTCAGGAGTTCAATACAACGTAAAGTTGGTGGGTAACGTTTTGCTTATTATTCTCCTCAGCGCCATGACGTCAGCTGCACTTTATTACTACGTCAACAGCACTCGACAGCTAAACGGCTGGTGCCTGTGTCGGTCACGCTGCCACTGAAAGCTCTGCTTCTTTTTAAGTGCCAAAGCGGCTATTCCCCGCAAATATCGTTCCGGCGTATTCACGCTCTTGCGCGTTGCCTAACTTTATAACAAGTTCTTTTCTGGTGCGAGTCATTTATTTCTGGTCTGAGAGTATTTCATAGGCCGCTCGAGATTACCTTTGAGTTACCAAGTGATGGTGCCATACGGTTTTTAGACCTACAGATTGTTGTAAATGACCGTAAAACATGCTAGTGTTATCACCCTCGAGTCAACAAACCGTTGCTCTCATTTAGTTTTTCGCACTCTAAGCTTGTCAAGAGAGGCATCGTAAGGATGTGCCTAAGCAATGCTCTAAAGAAATCGTGCCAGCATCTAATCAATGTAAACTCCACACAACTAGTGAAACGCCTTCATGACGCTGGATACCCTAACCACATCATCGTATCGATAGCTGAGGGATTACTGAAACAACTGCAATTGAAAGTATCCTCGCCAGTGTGCGCCAATACAGAGAAGAGTAGGGTAGCAGTCATACCGTACATGCATGGATTGTTGCATCGACTCAAGAAAATAGCACAACGCAATAACATTCCTCTGGCATTTTCAGCGCCTAACAAATAAAGCAGCCTATGTAGAAAGACAACACCATGATGTACAAAGACGACGACCTGCGATAAGAATCACCAGAATAAGCTTGTAGGGTGTATAACACGCGTTGTCTACCAGGTACCTACAACCTGCAGAGCTTGCTACATCGGCCAGACCGGGGGATGCCTTAATGATACGCTGAGAGAGCATAATAGCAATCTAAACATCACTGTTTTCTTGTAGATGGTTTTCTTGCATAGCACTGCAAAAGATGCCCCTGCTGGCCCCTCTTTAAAGATACAGCGATTCTAGGAAAACGTCTTAACGAGTTGACTAGGCTCGTCATTGTGTCTTGTATCAGCGAACTATCCATCTCATTATCAGGAAAAGAGGTGGAATTTATGCGCTTGGCATGATTCGTTAACACGAGCTTTCCATTCAGCCACGAGAGACGCTATCAGGTTGCTCGGAGCGCGTGTTCTATTGCAGGCGTGAGTATGGTATAGATGTATGTTGTGAGCCCGGAAGAAAGTACTCGTTGTTGAAAGTTAGCGCCAAACGTGTGTGTCGTCTGTATTCTCCTTTGGTCCTGTTTCTGATGCGCTATGACTTTTGCCTCCATCATGATATACCAACAAGCCCAACGTGCAACTTTAGCCAACTTCATTTATTGAAGCTTCCCTCCCTTGTAACTCTCAGTTTTTCATTCACTAGGTATAACCAAACAATTACGAATTCCCCTTTGTGTTCATATATTCCTTGTATAAATTTTCTTAACATTGTCGTTTTTACTGATTATTCACTTCAATCTTCCCTCATGGTTATGTTACCACACCGCGTAGTGGTACGGAGGCGCGGCATTTTTTATTGTTTGATTTAAACGCAGAAACGTAGGAAGGTGAGCTACATCAGAGTCGGCTATCCCCAAATCCCAAATTCGTTACTCAAGCAACAATAAACAAGGGAAGAAGGAAGACAACATCAAGAAACACTATACAGGCACGAACACAAGTACACGAAGGCTGTAGCTACGGGCACCGGCGCAAAAAGCAGTCCAGTAAGTATAGGATGGTCACCCATTACACAGCAATGAAATAGCCCACACACGTTTTTTCTTGCATAAATAAGGTCAACACGACTGCGAGGCCAGCCCGTTAAAACAGAAGTACAACGTAGAGAAGATAAAACAGTAATGTCATATACTAGTAATGTCCATAAGATTAACGCACACATAAACAAAAAAGTCGCATTTTCACCTAAAAGGTGAAGAATCGATTGCGACAGCAAATTAGGAGACAGCTATACGAAGTAAGGATAGTAGGTTTATCGGCCGTATAAGCTTGTAAACACATGCATACTAACTTAATTAAGCGGAAGCTTTAGCTCGGGCCCAACTCCGACGCGGCCTATTCAAATACATGCAAAACGCAAAAACGTTTTTATGAGATAACCCCTGGACCGATTTTGATGAAATTTGTTGCATTTGAAAGAGAAAGTTAAATTCTAGTGACTGTTGGAAGCGGAATTTCGATTTAGGGCTTGAATTTTCCTTAAACAATTTTCAAATATTTGACCGTTCGAAAAAAATAGAAGCACGAAGTTTACAAATTGATAGCTATGCATCAAGAACTGATTTCGCGGTTCTGTAAACGGCATCCATTAGATCATTCAAAGCGGACAAATTGTCATTTACATCTTACATGAATTGTAAAATTGTGTTCCTGATTTCGAGCAAACAACCGCATTTACAAATGTAGGTCCTGGAACCATTGCACCTTTCCACATACCCCGGAATCTCACGGCGACGGCTACCCGGACGGCAGAAATGCGCTTGGTGTGTCTATAGTGCTAAAGAACAGTATTTGCAATGACGAAGAGGCGAGCAGTGAGAAGACGATGACGACGATTGGAGGCTAGCGCGGGCTGTTGCCTCTTGGCCAAGTGTGGCGTATTCACGTGTAAATATACTTGTATATAGCTTTTCGTCTGCGTAATAACAATAAAACCGGAATGGAGACTGATGGCTCGCCTCAGCTTACGACAAAGGTCCCAGAACTTTGCTCACTGTGAGATGACGTCTGTCAAGAATGTTCAAACAGTCACGCAGGCGAACCAGCTGTTGATTATAATGAAGATAAGCTATGATAGTATGCTCCGCTGAAGCGTCGGAGTTATAACGCTAGCTACAATGTGTGGGCGTTAATCTTCTTATGCGACACAACAGGTGAAGAGTGTAGTATGCGTAAACTTAGATGACGTAGGAGCGTGTCGGACGTACAGTCAATCTTTTGGTTCGGGGAAAACTACAGGAGTGGACAGGAGTGAAACTTGTTACAGGAGTGAACACTTTGCATGTTCGTCGAACCACGTGTCTTTTGCAAAGTTTGTGCCGCAGGGTGCAAATACCATTGTTGGCCTTTGATACAGAAAATGTCACCGGTGTAGTTGTGTCGGAGACGCAACTACTATAAAGGCGCCAATACACTCCGACGTAACGCGCGCGCGCGCGCGCGCTCGTCATGGCGACGTTACGTTGGCGAAAACACGACCCCCTACAGTCCGGCGGCATCTGGCGCCGACGCGACCGGCGGCATTCGGCGCGCTCGGACGTCGTCCGGCGCCGAATGCAACCGACTGCATTTCGCGCCGACCACGCCGAGCAAGTTAGCGCCTAGCGCCCTCTCTCGTCGAGGTAGAGACTCACTACTCGGCCGCAGCCAATGACAGTGTGGCTGGCATGTGACGTTCTCTGACGTTCCCTCCACGGAGGCGGCACTGGCTGGCCGGTTTCTCGCAGTCCTTTTTTTTTTCCTTGCCTGCTGCAGTTTGTTTCCGACACGAAATAGTTACCACTTCAGTAAAATTATCTCGAACGTGTGCCTGTTATGCAAAGCAGCGCCTAATACACTAGCACCAAGCTACTGGCGAGATCGGGAGCCGCGACGTGTGGGCATTTCACGGGCAGACAGCACACACCTACCGTCTGAGCGAGGCTGCTCGCTTCGCTTGCACGTTTGCCCTTCGCAACGACTGCGTCTAGTAAACCATTGTATTTAATTACGGGCGACCTAAATGTAAAGTGTTAATTGTTTTGGCAAAAATAAGCGCTCTTTGACGAGCTCGCGTTGGATCGCCAGCGCCGTCGGCCGCAGCGTCCGCCTAGCTAGGCCTAATGGCCCTATCACTGGTTGTTGGCGGAGCCGTCAGTAGACAACGCGCCGTCGTGAAGTGTTCCGTCACTCGCAGGGGCATAATTTTATTGACAGTATTCGCGTAAAGCAAAGCAGTGTTGTGCAGAGTTGTTTGTATTGTGTTTTTCGGTGTGGATATGAAGTGAAGCTGGGGGGCTGTATCTGGGCGGAGCTTACGCGCCGCTCAATCTTTCGGATGCACGCACCGTGTGCCCCGAATCGTAGTATGCCGCACGTCGGATCGGACGCCGAATCGTACCGTGTGTCTCCTGCTTAATTTCGTCTTGCGGAATGTGTCTGCATCCGTGCCAACGCCGAGCAACAGTCCGGCCCGCGGTCGCTACCGACTGAGAAGCGCGCGAAAGATTTGTTTCGATGTTCCACGACAGGCGCCACGGAGCGGCGCGGTGTACTGCGCATGCGCTACTACAGCTGCAGCAGGGGCGCGGCGTTGTACTGTAGGGGGACGGATTTACGCCTGACGCGGCGTAGCCGACCTGCCGTGACGTAGCGCAACCACCGCGCGCGCGCGCGCCGGGTCACGTCGAAGTGTATTGGCGCCTTAACAGTGACAACGACGACCGCGGCCGGATACGCAGTCGGAGTTTAAAAACCAAAGTTATCCATAACCTCAACCCTTTCCATTACCTTAAGCAATATTTCTTCCTTTATTTTTTATATTTTTTTTCTTTTTGTGCAAGTCTGACTACTTTTGTATTTATTTCTTTGTATTTATGTTTTTGACATCATATTACAGTCCGGCTCTCGGCCTGTTTCCCACAGGACACAGTGATTTTGTACCATTGTTGAATGTATCATCATCACCTTCATTTACCAAATTTCCAAAGGCAACGACGAAGAAGAAAGAAAACAAGGCACGGAGAGCTCGTGACTGTCGGAAACTCATCAAGGTCAGCATCATCATCGACTGTCGGAACCATTCTGTTTTCTCTACTCTTCGTTATGGAGCTCCGCTTGAAAAGAGATTGCCTCGGCCTTGGCTCATCTGCTGTGCAGCGGTTCTGCGAGAGCGAATTACTGGAGGAGGAAGGAGCCGTCGGTCACATCGCTGTCGCCTGGGCCGACTTCGCCATCCACCACCATGCTTGTAAACCTGCTGCCAGGTCCGCGAGGTGCCGGGCCCGCTGCCGACCAATTCCAGGTCTGGGATGCGCGTGCAGAACACGAAGCTGATGCCGTCACCGCCTTGAGCGTCGGGCGCAAGCTTCGCCATGGTAATTGTGGTGTGGCGCAGGCCGTAGTTGTCAAGTTTACCGTGGCCCCGAAGGACGTCACCCAGAACGGAGACCGCCGTACCCTCGCGGCAACCCCCGGCAGCCGAATGATCAGCACAGCCACTAGACCCGAAAAACTGAGCGCGTTGCCAATGCTCCTGCTGCAGGAACATCCATGTCCAATGCATGCGAGCAAACACCGAGCGTGGGCCTACGGTGCGGAGGGAACCGTGCCGCGGCAGTGCAGCTCTGGGCGCCCTTCAAAGGGTCGTGGCCGTCGACTGGTGCTGTCGGCTTCGGTAGATGCTGCGTGGTCTCTGTAGAACTACGCCTCCGTCACCTCTCATCACAAGAACAGCATCGCCGAAATGGTTCTTGGCAAGTGACGTCACTGGGACGTGGCTACCGTTGCTTTTCACTGGGAAGCCGCTTGTGGAACTTTTTGCATTTTATATACGTAATCTTTTTCCGGTAATATAAAGTAGTTGGTCGCTCGCTTCTAGAGGACTGCTTCGGGAACCGGGTTTGACATTGTGTGGTATTTTTTGTAATAAATATATCAGCACAAAAGCGTTGCAGTAGAGACCTTATGAAGTCGTGACGTTTCCATGCAATACAGTACAGGCGTACGCTTATCTCTGTCGTGTCTCAGCTTTTGGCAAGTGTGACCATCAATTCTCAGCAAACCACTCAACTGGCCAACATCCTTCGAAATGCCTGACTACTCTAGATATAACTGAGATTTCTTCGGGGTGTGGTTGACGTGGAAGCGGTGAGAAATTATTGTTATAACGTCTAGCGTCCATAGAAGTTACGCGGAGAGCCGGCGGCTTCTTCGCGCATTGTCAGCATGGCATGGACGTATGGTCAGCGGCTTTGGGTTCCGTTTGCCTGACCGAATGATATTTCAGTTTGTTTGGCGCGACACGATGCTGCTGTTTCCTCGAAAGAGCGCCACTGACCTCAGAACTTTTAAGAACGTGCTTCTTCATCGCCACTGGTGTTTTTAAGCACTGTACACTGCTATATTCCGTTGCCTATAATTATGTATTATTATAGAGAAAGTGTTGTTCACTGCAATAGGAAGTAGAGATCCTTAATAACCTTGTGAACGTCCTAACATTTAACAGTAACACACTTTACTATTGCCATTAGCAGTTCCAAGAACTGAACAGGGCTCCGCATTTTGCGGCATACGTCGTCGAGTTCTTTGTTGAAGCCGTACGTTCACCGGTAGGATGCAGTTGGCTAACGGTGAATTACCCCTGAAGTGTTGGGCTTGGGTTGCGACGTCTAACAAACACACACGAACCACTTCTATTTGTCGTATCTGGGTAGCACCGTGGCGAAGGGGAAAGATGGGCGAAATTAAAGGCCAATTCATGGGCCGTGGCCGCTGCAGTGAATGCGTCAGTCTTGGCATGTTCCGCGAGGATAAAAAATACCACCATGGATTCTTTACAGCCTGCGTAGAAACGGGCTGTAGAAAATGACGCCGAGGTGTCCAACTGCCGAGCCTGCCGAGGTAAAGCCTGCCCATTGCCAGCTGGGCGTTGAAATGCAGCCGTGAGCAGAGGCCGCCCTGATTGATGCGCTTAATTAGGTATTTCTAGTGTTGTCCTGCCAAAGGCGAATTCCCCTTACCAAGACGCGGGCTCCAGCCTTAGGCTTTCCTCTTTCGCCAACTATTGGTCACTCCAGTAGCTTAAATAATTTTAATAATAAAGATAATTTAAATGTAAGGGATTCAGTTGTGCCTGGGCATACTTATAGCTTGAAATCTTCCTTCCCTTGCTTACAGAAACAGTCATTAAACTAGTTTTATGCCCTTGCATGCCGCTTTCATTGGGCCCTACCTTCCTTTGTTAACTTTAGGGCTTCCCTAATTTAGTCAAAAGCTCGCGCGTGATTCATTTCGCATGTCAGTGCGAAGAGGACTCGAAACTATTTGATATTGTTGTGATTATTGTTCCTTGCAAATACTTTTTTTTTCAAAAACTAACATTACGGCAGGCGTGGAAAACGAAAAACGACGCTTTAGAGGCATTTGTGCAGCTTTCAGACAAGCATATAAAATCGTCTTTTATTTCGAAAGCACGGAAAGCTCACGGGGGCCTCCGGCTTTTAGCCACAAAAACAAAAACAAAATAACTGTTCGCTTTATTCACATGTTTCTTGCTCAACGTCAAAGGAGAGTACCTCGTTCTTCTATAGTACGAAAGCTCCTGTTGAAAAGTATGCGCAAAGAAGCGTGCGGTTTTAGATATTACTTGATATTCTTAGTGTATTTTCGCACAACACCCCGAGCGTGGTATCGTTTTATATTTTGGCCGTCGAAGGTTTTATTTAACGTAGTACCCGTACTTTTGTACTTTTGGGTCCTGTGATCCTTTATTTTTTTCTCCTGGGCGGGCTTTACGTGGTGATTAAGTCCGGTCTAAGAGCACAATGCTTTTTTTTTCGTTTCTTTTCGATGATTATGTAGAATTGCGCTCCCCGAGGGAAATTTTAATGCGATTAGCATTTTTTTTTGCGAACTTCATACACTTTCCAGTTTATCCGTTTGTATCTAACATCTTTCACTGCATCTTGGATCACCGGTTACGTGCGACTGGATATGTACCGCTCTTAAATGAACCTGTTGTTATGCCAACTTTGGTCACTGGGTGGGGGCGTGCCACCGGGTATTCGGCGCTCTTAATTCAATGGGCCTCCTTGACGCCAACTTGGGCAACTGGCTTAGTGCCGTTGGCTATGTGCCGCTCTTCAATGACAGAGAAAAAAAAAGAATATCTGTTAAGGTCTCTCCTCGGCCCCGGCCGAATAACCTTAAATAAATAATAAATCCACCTGAGGCTGCAAATCTCCGGCACAGAGATTTGTATCTATTGCGGCAATATCACTTCAGCGGGGTGGTCTTGGCAAATACTTATAATCATTGTTTCGCATCCCTCACAAATCAGGGGCACGAATGCATAGTGCACGCAATTCTAGGGTCGCAGGCAACAGCAAACTGCGTTTCTGGTTCCGACGTCTCCAGACGAAATAGTTAGTGTATTTAGATCCACAAGGAAGACTGCGACTTCGATGGAATTGAAATCTGTCCCATTAAATATGTGCTTGACATAATTGCCCCTGCACTGGAATACGTTTTCAAAGTCATATCCTCGCTAACGGAATTATCCCAAGAATGTTACAGGTTCCTAAGGTCGTAGTTCTACATAAAGGTGGAGGTAAGAGCGTGCTTTCTCGCTACACACATATATCGATCTTGCCAGTATTTTAGAACAGTCTAGAAAATTCATTCGTGTTCGCATGACTTATTTTCTGAATAAGCATAACAGATTAACGCACTCGCAGTTTGGTTTTCAGTAAGGTCTCTCCACAGTGCATGTTCTTCGTACACAAAAGCAAAAAATACTGGACGCTGTTGAACGTGAGCTGTGTGCGTTGGGTATCTTCGTTGATTACTCCAAAGCATTTGACCCTATTAACCAGGTCACATTAACCGCCAAGCTCCGCCACTATGGCGTCCCTAGTGCATTTTTAGAATTAGTTCAACCTTACGTTTATTACCTCTAGCAGAAAGTGGCTGTCAATGACTATTCGTCCGATTTCGAAGCTTTAACATCAGGAGTGCCACAAGAAAGCATTCTAGCAACTCTGTTGTATCGTTTATAAAATAATGATATTGGTAACATTGATAACTCGGCTAAGTTTGTTATCTACGCTTATGACAGCATTATACTAATTACAGCGAGAAACCCAACTGATGCACATCATAAAGCAAACGAAGTACTAATGAAGTTATTAGCCTTGTCTGCTGCAAGTTCTCTCGTAGTAAACGTTGCCAAGACGGAAGTTGTTCTCTTTAGACCCAATAATCGTAAAATTAAATTATGGGGTCTTACGTGCCAAAACCACTTTCTGATTATGAGGCACGCCGTAGTGAAGGACTCCGGAAATTTCGACCACCTGGGGTTCCTTAACGTGCACCTAAATCTAAGTACACGGGTGTATCGTGCGTCTAGTTGATTGAATGTAGTATGACTCTAAAAGCAAACGGGCAGATAAGTGTTTCTCTTTTGCGATGATGACTGTCGTGTCCCAGTCAATGCTGTGTCCGGTTAGTCCGCGATGTTCCGCCAAAGCGTTCGCGGCTGTGTGACCCTTGGCGACGTCATTCATGTGTCGTTTCAAGCACCGTTTAAAGTTTCCGCTCTCGCCGATGTACGACACGTCACACTACTTGCATGGTATATTGTAGATCACTCCCGGATAGACCGTGTGTGCTTCAAATGGTCTTTTGCGCGAACCAGCTGTTGGCCAAGTTTTCGGGAAGGCACGTGGGCGATTTGCACACCGTAGCCTTTAAAAATTCTTGCAAGGGCTTCGCTGGTTCCCACTGTGTGAGGTACCGCCGCGCTTTACTGTTTTCTTCGTCGTTTCACGGTGAGGCTTCGCTGATTTGCGCTCCTGCGTTTTGAGCAGTTGTAGAGGGTAACCATTGTTTAGCAGGTCCCTTTTCACAACCTGCAACTCTTGCCTACGTTTCGTGGGGCTGAAGCAGACGCGGTATGCTCGGTAAAAGAGTGCAGCTGCGACAGATCGCTTTTGCCCAATTGGGCGTGCCGAGTCGAAGCTCAGTGTTGGAATCGCACCGCTGGCACGAGTTGTTGGGAACTCAGCGCTGACGCCCGTTGTTGCACCTGGGTCGCAAGCCCCAAGGGTAGCGTTGGCCTGGCGGCCTGGGGCACAACTGGAAGCATCCGAAGGTCCCGGCAAAGCATGAGTCGACTGGTAACAACAAAACAACTTGTTTATTCTAACATCGCAAAGAGTTGGCGGTCAGGTCGACCGAAGTAGAGAGACGGGAGTGCACGTTACTCAACAGAAGAAATCGGAGCCTCTTCTTGGCGTCCGGGGGCAGCTGCTTTTATACTCTCGCAGTTGAGGGCAAGAAGGAACCCCTCTATAGACGAGCACGTGACTGTGCCGCTTGGGCACAATGGGATGAGAAGGTGGCGCAGCCGTCGTGCCGGCGCCGTTCGGGCACAATGGGAAGAGAAGGTGGCGCATACGTCGTGTCGGCGCCGGTCAGACCCCCTCGCTTCACAGTTGGGGGAGCTCCTCTCCCCGGCTGCCGCGCTTCGACAAGCGTGGGCACCAACATGCACATACACACACACACGCACATGAAGACACGTGGCATTGGAACATGCCTGGACGCGCTTGGCGGGGAGGCGTAGCGGCGGCGCCGAACGGGCCAAAATGTCTGCCGCTTTGAACGAAGCCCCGGCGTCCGTTTCATCCGCGCCGGCTTTACCGCGCGTCGTAGGCGAAACGTAACAGACCGCCCCGCCGGGGGAAGGAGATCCCGATGGTCAGGGGACTGCATCCGCTGTCCGGAGGGATGTCGCTCGATGATGCTCATAACCGAAGTCGGGCGTCCCTCGACGTTTCTTGAGCGCAGCGCACAGAGAAGGCCTCGTTCTCTCGTTCAGGTTCGCACAGGACACTGCAAAGTGACTTCGGGAGAGTTCACATTTTTGTTCTCGTTCCCGGCAAGCGTTAGAACTACGCTGAAACTCAACCGCTCAGTCAGCAAGCACGGCACAACCCTCACTAAGCCCTGCCAGGCTCTTTCCCCTTCTATACCACTGCCTAGTTCCTTACAGTAGTCTAGCAGCACTCAGAACGCGTCCACAAATTGGAAAATTGCACTAGAAAGAACATCATCACTTTGAAACACTACACAAAACCAATATGTTAAAAATCCTGCCTCAGGAAGAAAAACATCAGTAACAAACAATTTTGAGGCTGATTCCTACGTTAGGGGCTTCGACTTAAGCCATCGGCGTTACCGTTGAGACTCCCCTTTTTGTAACGCACCTCAAAGGAATATTGTTGCAAAGCGAGGCTCCAGCGCAGGAGGCGGCCATTTTTGGGAGAGATGGTCTGCAGCCATTGGAGAGGGCAGTGATCCGTCTCAATGATAAACCTCGAGCCGGCTAGATAGCATGACAATTTCTGAACGGCCCACACGAGACACGCACACTCTTTCTCGGTGGCGCTATACGCCTGCTCACGACTGGTCAGCTTACGACTAGCATACAGGACGGGGTGTTCTACTTCTCCATTTTCCCGTTGGCACAGTACAACGCCCATGCCTCGCTCACTAGCATCGCACTGAACAACGAACCCTTTTGTATAGTCTGGCGATCGTAGCACAGGCTGGCTTGTTAGGGCACTCTTTAGGGCGCTAAAAGCTCTTTCCTTTGTCTCGTCCCATACGACTGTTTGGGGCTCTGTTTTTCTTAGAGCATCCGTCAGGGGAGCCGCGATATCAGAGTACCTGGGGATGTACCTCTGATAGTAGCCGGCGACACCTAAGAACGACCGAATATCGGTCTTCGTGCGCGGTTGCGGGAAGTCTCGCACAGCGGCCACCTTTATTTCAGAGGGGCGGCGACGACCCTGACCAATCACGTGACCGAGGTAGACAACCTCGGCCTGTGCTAACTGGCACTTAGGAGCCTTGACTGTCAAGCCCGCATCGCGCAGGTGGGTTAGCACTGCCCGCAAGTGGGCCATATGCTCAGACCAGGATGCGGAGAATATCGCTACGTCGTCTAGATACGGTAAAGCGAATTCTTGCTGTCCCCGCAACACTTTATCCATGAGGCTTGAAAAGCAGTATGGCGCGTTCTTCAAACCAAAACTCAACACTTTAGGACGGAATGTTCCCATTGGTGAAATGAACGCCGCATACCTACTAGCCTCTTCTGTAAGTGGAACCTGCCAATAACCCCTGACAAGATCTAGGGTGGAAATAAACTGAGCGCTACTAGCTTTCTCAAGGCGCTCCTCGATGTTAGGGATCGGATAAATTTGATCCTTAGTGATGGAATTAAGCCTGCGGTAGTCGACGCAAGGACGAGGTTCCTTGCCCGGTACCTCAACTAAAATCAAAAGGGAGGTATAATCACTCTCACCTGCCTCAATAACACCGAGCTGTAGCATTTTCTTTACCTCAGCCTCCATAATATCGCTCTGGCGGGGTGACACCCGATACGCCTTGGATCGTACTGGCTCTGGGGAGGTAAGTTCTATATCATGAGTAAGTACAGAAGTCCTACCAGGCCTCTCAGAGAACAAACCTTGAAACTCTTGTAAGAGCTGGTGTAGTTCGGTTTTCTGCTCAGGCGACAGCGGTGCTTTACTGATAAGGTCACTAATGACTTGACCGGTGTCTTCCCTGTTCGTCACTGAGCCTAGTCCCGGAAGCTCGACCGGAAGCTCTTCAGGAACGTTTACCATCATGCACACCACTGCTTCCCTTTGTCTATAAGGTTTGAGCAGATTACAGTGGTAAACTTGCTGTGCTTTCCGCTTTCCTGGCAGACTCACCACGTAGTTAACGTCCGACAGTTTCTGAACAATTCGTGCTGGGCCCTCCCACTGCACGTCTAGTTTGTTGTTTAGCGATGTGCGCAATATCATGACCTCATCGCCCACCTCAAAACGACGGGCCCTGGCGGTCCGATCATAATAAACCTTGGCCCTCTGCTGGGCCTTTGCCATTGCTTCACCTGACAACTCCTGTGCCCTTCTTAAGCGTTCGAGGAGCTTAAGCACGTACTCCACCACGACTGGGTCGTCGCCCCTGCCTTCCCACGATTCTCGAAGCATGCGAAGCGGAGATCGCAGCGAGCGACCGTACACCAGCTCAGCTGGCGAAAACCCCGTAGCCGCATGCGGCGCGGTCCTTAAAGCAAACATCACCCCAGGCAGACACAGCTCCCAGTCAGTTTGATGTTCAAAACACAATGCTCTCAACACGCGCTTCATGACGGAGTGGAGCTTCTCAACGGAATTCGACTGTGGGTGGTACACCGAGCTGTGTAACAGCTTTACCCCACACCTTTCGAGAAAAGTTGTCGTCAAAGCGCTAGTAAACACTGTGCCCTGATCTGATTGGATTTCCGCAGGAAAACCAACTCGCGCAAATATGGACAGTAGTGCATTGACTATCTCAACTGAGCTGAGTTCTTTAAGCGGCACTGCTTCAGGGAACTTTGTCGCTGGGCAGATCACAGTCAAAATGTGTCTGTACCCCGTGGCTGTTACCGGCAGAGGTCCCACTGTATCAATAACGAGCCGTCTAAAAGGCTCCGTAATGATAGGTACCAATCTCAACGGCGCCCTCGATTTGTCCCCTGGTTTGCCCACCCGCTGACAGGTGTCACATGTCCTCACGAAATGGTCTGCGTCCCGAAAACACCCTGGCCAATAGTACTCTTGCAAGAGACGGTCCTTAGTTTTCTTAACTCCTAGGTGTCCGGACCATGAACCCCCGTGCGACAAGCGCAACAGATCCTGACGATAGCATTGAGGCACGATCAGCTGATCGAACTCCACTCCTCTGCGGTCTAGATACTTCCGGTACAGGACCGCACCTCTTTCCACAAAGCGAGCATTTTTCTTGGCGATACCTTCCTTGACAATGCAGCGAATGTTTTCTAGGCTGCCATCCTTCTTTTGCTCGGCTATCAAAGCCGACCGGCTGACTTTTAGCAACCTATTAAGTCCGTCTGACGTAGGCGCGATGAGCAAATCTGTAGATAGCTCTTCTAACTTTCCCGTGTCGGGCATTTCCTCTCCAGTATCTGGCGCCTTCAACGCTACAGGCTCAATTTTATTCAGTTCGGGCGTGCTCTGAATATCGGCTTGCTGCGCCTCTGACCCTTTTTCATTGTTTGATAACGTCGGCCCCGCAACTACCGCCTTTGCAGCGAGCTCCCGAACCTTCGATCTGGTTAAGGCCTGAACGCTAGCCTCACCAAACAAAAGCCCCGTCTCGCGCAGGAGGTGATCGGACCTGTTTGAAAATAGGTACGGGTACTGGGGGGGCAGCATAGATGACACTGCCGCCTCCGTCTCAAGCGCTCCGAAAGGTCCTTCAATAAGCACTTTTACTACGGGCAGACACACGCTATGAGCTTCCACGGCTTGCTTGATCCATGCGCACTCGCCCGTGAACATATGGGGTTCTACGTAAGACGGGTGAACAACTTCCATCGTAGCTGCGGAATCGCGAAGCACTCGGCACTCTTTCCCGTTCACGAGGAGGTCTCGCATGTAAGGCTCGAGAAGCTTCATGTTCTCGTCAGTGCTGCATATTGACAAAAACACAACTTTTGGTTTTGTTTCCGGACACTGCGCCGAAAAGTGACCCGGCTTCTGGCACGTATAACAAACGCGCGCTTGCCTTGTCTCGAACCGCTTTCTGCGTTCGGCTTCGGCTGCCGCCGTCTCCTTAGGTTCGGTCGCACTGCTTTCACTCGCATCCGCACTACGTGTGTTCCCCTTTGCTCTCATGGGTGTGAACTTCGGCCTCTCAAACTTCGAGCCAAACTCACCCTTTTGACCGTCGTTAGCTCCGCGAGCCCGACGCGTCACAAACTCCTCGGCTAGCTCAGCGGCTTTAGCCACCGTACAAACGTCTGGCCTATCCAAGACCCAGTATCGCACGTTCTCAGGTAACCGAGTATAAAACTGTTCCAGCCCGAAGCACTGCAGAACTTTATCGTGGTCACCAAACGCTTTCTCTTCTTTGAGGCACTCCTGCATGTTTGACATAAGCCTGTACGCAAACTCTGTATATGACTCACTTTTGCCTTTCTCATTTTCCCGAAACTTCCGACGGAACGCCTCCGCTGACAGCCTGTACTTCTTTAGCAGACTCGATTTCACTTTGTCGAAATCCTCTGCCTCCTCTCTATTCAAGCGAGCGACTACGTCGGCCGCCTCGCCGGGTAACAAAGTGAGCAAGCGCTGTGGCCACGTTTCCCGAGAGAACCCCTGCTTCTCGCACGTTCGCTCAAAGTTAACCAGGAACAAACCAATGTCCTCTCCAAGCTTAAACGGCCGCATCAGGTCAGTCATTTTGAAGAATACGCGTTCTCCTGCACCGTGTGCCTGACTTCCATTACGAGCGCGTTCCATCTCTATCTCGAGACGCTTCATTTCCAAAGCGTGTTGACGGTCGCGCTCTTGTTGCTCTCGCTCTTTCTGTTCTTTACGTTCACGCTCTTCTTTCTCTTTCTGTTCTTTAATTTCGCGCTCCTGTCTTTTTGCCGTCTCCCTCTCCTCAATGGTCTCAAGGCATTCCGACAGCTCGTCATCCTCAGCTTCTAACTCAAGAATAGCCCTTAGCAGTTCTGGTTTTCTGAGTTTGTCCGAGACATCCAGACCCAACTCTCTTGCAAGCTCCAACAATTTCGGTTTGCGCAACGACTTCAAATCCATGGCTGCTCTGAATGCTGCTTTCTCTACTGCCTATTATTGTCTTGCCGCAAACTAACCCGGCAGCAACGACAACCACAATTACCAGCTCTGTTTCTGACACTAACTAAAGCCTGGCAAAACTCAGAAGAAGAAAGTCCCGCACTCACCAAACCTCGCAGCCAAGAATTCAGCGCAGTCGTTCCGCTGCAGGCAACCAGTCATCACACAGGGCTCGTTGCACTGCTCCCGGATCGTCGTTGAGCTGCTCAGCATACCGTCAACTGCATATCTTCGCTGCTGGCCTCCGTTGTCGCGATCTCACCGCTGGCAGACAGTTGTTGGAATCGCACCGCTGGCACGAGTTGTTGGGAACTCAGCGCTGACGCCCGTTGTTGCACCTGGGTCGCAAGCCCCAAGGGTAGCGTTGGCCTGGCGGCCTGGGGCACAACTGGAAGCATCCGAAGGTCCCGGCAAAGCATGAGTCGACTGGTAACAACAAAACAACTTGTTTATTCTAACATCGCAAAGAGTTGGCGGTCAGGTCGACCGAAGTAGAGAGACGGGAGTGCACGTTACTCAACAGAAGAAATCGGAGCCTCTTCTTGGCGTCCGGGGGCAGCTGCTTTTATACTCTCGCAGTTGAGGGCAAGAAGGAACCCCTCTATAGACGAGCACGTGACTGTGCCGCTTGGGCACAATGGGATGAGAAGGTGGCGCAGCCGTCGTGCCGGCGCCGTTCGGGCACAATGGGAAGAGAAGGTGGCGCATACGTCGTGTCGGCGCCGGTCAGACCCCCTCGCTTCACAGTTGGGGGAGCTCCTCTCCCCGGCTGCCGCGCTTCGACAAGCGTGGGCACCAACATGCACATACACACACACACGCACATGAAGACACGTGGCATTGGAACATGCCTGGACGCGCTTGGCGGGGAGGCGTAGCGGCGGCGCCGAACGGGCCAAAATGTCTGCCGCTTTGAACGAAGCCCCGGCGTCCGTTTCATCCGCGCCGGCTTTACCGCGCGTCGTAGGCGAAACGTAACATCAGGTACCTTCCCGTGTGCGTTGGCTTTCCATACACACTAGTCCTAAAGCCGCTTGAGGTCCTCTCTACGAGGACATCCAGGAAGGGAATGCTCCCATTGGTTTCCTCTTCAGCTGTGAACTGTATACTCGGCTTGAAGGAATTTAGGTGCTCGAGGAAATGTTTTGCGTGCCGGCGAGGGATAATGCAAAAGCAGTCGTAAATGTATCTTAGAGCAGTGCTCGCGTCCCGAATGAAGGCAAGGCGGCACCCTCCAGATCCTCCAGAGCAATGTTGGCGCAAACGACGGACACAGAAGTTCCCATCGCTGTGCCGAATACCTGCTTGCAATACCCTTAGAGACGAAGTGCACATTCTCAAGGGAAAATTTTACCAGGCGGCAAACGTCCTGGGTTTCGAATGGCGTGCGTTCGGGCATAGAAGAGCCAGCCTCGAGAAGTTTCCTGCAACACTCGACCGCATAGTCAATAGGCACACATGTAAACATTGACCTTACGTCAAAGGAGATAATGAGTTCATCGTCGTCAATGCAGGCGCTTATTTGCTCAATGAAATGAGCGGGGTCTTTGGCGAAAGTGGGCGTGAGTCCTGCAAGCGGCCTAAGAATACGGTGCAGGTAGTCGGCCAGCTCGTACCGCGGCGAGCGTGTGTAGTCCACGATTGGTTGTGTACCGGAACGTCAGACTTGTGAACTTTGGGCAGTCCGCAGAAAGCGGAAGCCGATCCGTTGTGGCAGAGCAACCTGTAGTGGAGATTCTTTCTTCTTTTTTTTTCGGGGGGGGGGGGTGAGGAACAAACTTAGCAACTTCAGTAAGCGGCTTTTGGAGCCCCGATTCCACCTTCTTCATTGGATCCCTAGCTAGTTTGGCATAGGTCGGCGTGCCCTGGAGTAGCCCATTCATCTTGGTGACGTAGTTCACACGGTCCAAAACCACAGTAGCATTTCCCTTTTTGCGTATTGTTTCTTTTTCTATTTTTTCTTTCATTTCTGTTTTTGTTAAACTGAGCTCATAAGACATAAACTTGAGAGTATGTACTTAGATTGTTTAACATATTCATAACTCATTCATAACTATCATATTCATAACTCCCCCCCACACACACATATAATGTGTGTGTGGGAGGGAGGATGCAATGCTAATTTTGTATTATCTTTTGCACCGTTATACCGCTGTCTGTCAAATGTGATGGTCCGTGGGCGCTTTCAAGCCTACTTTAGAGGCTTTTTGTTCACCACCCACAACATCAATGTGCCGATGTTGAATATAATATTGAGGTGAAATGAAATTGGTCTTGACGGAGCCAAGTCATGGCTTCAAGCTAACGCGCATTTCTGAATACGGGGATAAATGTCGCCGTTTCCAGTTACTAGGAGGAGGTACATGCTATATTTAGCAGTGGAAGACACAAAAAGTAAGAGAGACGAAATTGTAAACTGTTTGTGTGGCATGTAGTTTTAGAGTTCAATATTAAGAGTCAAGCGCTAATAGATTGGTGAACTTTATCTTGTCATCTTTAAATATGCCGTTGGCACCGCTCCTTCGAGACACCGACGTAGCGATAAAGAAAAAAAAATAAGGGAATGCCACAGAATGAGCCGTAAACGACGTCGAGGCAGGCGCGAATAACTCAAGCACCGAAACGCCCTCTTATTGCAATTACCATGAACTCGTGCGGATCATGTGGGGCTAATGATGTCGGAGGCCGGAGGCCAGGAAATCAAGCTTTTCTCTCGAAGATCGCATAATGCAAGGGAAAAAAAAGAACAAAAGCAACAAACGAAACAAAAAAGTTGATGCCAGCAACTTTTGTCGCAACTGGACTCCACGCCTCTAAACCTCCGCAGTTCTTGACCGCTTTCCCAGAATGGGAAACTAAAGCTGAGGATGATGATAATGATGATTACAATCATTGTTATCGCGATCAAGAGCAGAGAGACTTAGGCGGTCCGGCTCGGCTCCTGCCGTATATTAGGCATAAACGCGCAAAAACAGAAATAATAATAAAAATACATAAGCGAGAAGCCTGTGACAGCGAACGGAAATGTATGCGCATGTTTTTCGGCAGAGCTGCTTCTTCGCCGAGCTGTTTGTCGTGTTTGTTGCCTTCTTCGCGTCGGAGTCCGCGGAATAACAACGCCATTTTGTGTGTGTGTGTGTGTGTGTGTGTGTGTGTGTGTGTGTGTGTGTGTGTGTGTGTGTGTGTGTGTGTGTGTGTGTGTGTGTGTGTGTGTGTGTGTGTGTGTGTGTGTGTGTGTGTGTGTGTGTGTGTGTGTGTGTGTGTGTGTGTGTGTGTGTGTGTGTGTGTGTGTGTGTGTGTGTGTGTGTTTCTGTGTTTTCGCCACTTCTGGCGAGTACCGTGTCATCATCGTTTTTAATACTTGGCATCGGGCGGAGCGGTCGTGCCCGGCATATTAAATGCGCAGGCATATCACTGGGCCCGAGGTCTGTCCGCAACTCAATGTGTACACCATTTTCTCTTCTTATCCGATCTCCTCGCGCGATGGACCACTGCGCATACAAAAGTATATGCATCTTCGGAGAGTGTGGCGGGGCGCCTCGCCCGCTTCTATGCACGGGCGCTCTTGGAAGAGAAATCGCAGCGGAAGTGTAATCAGAGAAGCGAGCATGAGAGTGACTGCATGGTACTTCCCGCGCAAATCTCTTTTTCTCAACTTGCATTCTGGCTGCCTTAAGCAAAACGCCGTTTATAAGAACGAAAAGTGACCCCGCAGAATGCAAGCGCATTTTAAATTCAATCAAAGACGGTCTGAGGCGGGAAAAGTTTTGAGGAAAAAGAAAAGAAATATAGAAAGAAGAAGGGGGTTGGGGGGACTTGAAGAACAGCATGCGACAGGAGAAAGCGCGCGGAATGGGACGACATCTCATAGATGGCGCTCGCGCAAGCTGAGGCAACAGTTAGTGTGGGCAATGAACGGCAGGCTTTTTACTTTGTTTTCTTTTCTTTTTACTGGCCAGATGGCGCAAGCATTCGTAGCACTCTGCTCGTACCAGCAGAAGGTCCCTGGGCTGATGTACGCGGACGACATAGTGCTACTATAGGACGATGCAAGGTTTTTACAGAGACTTGCGAATATGCGTAGCAATGCAGCGACAAATGAGTGCCTGAAGTTTAGCACAGAGGAATCGGGAATTGCGATCTTTAATGTAGAGGCGAGTAATGACTCGTTATCAATTTAACAGGAAGTTTATACCCATAGTCAAGCAATATAAATACCGCGGTGTATACATAAACTCAAACGTCCACCAAGATAATCTAAGAAAGAAACGGAAGCGGAACGCAGCAATAATGAAATATAGAGCACTTTGGAGCTGCAAGTTATACTATAGCTGGCTCGAGCAACGTGGAAAAGTGTAAGGGTGTCAGCTCTAACGTTCGGAAATGCAATTGTGTGCCTCAAATCGGAAGTATTGTAGGGGTTGGAGATTAACCAGAAGAGGTCGGTGGGCGGACTGGCTTTGTGGGCCCACGGTAAAACCATAAATGATGTAGTACAGCGTGGCATGGATTTGGCTTGCTTTAAAGCCAGAAAAGCACAGAACAAATTTAGTTTTGAAGAAAGATTCAGGAACATGGATGAAAGCAAATGGTCTGCTAAGGTGGACACATATACTTGCCTAAAAATGTGGACACGGAATGGAGTAAGAGGTCAAGAAAGCTGCTGACCAAGTACAGGGTAATTGAGAGTGTAAATAGACCAGAAGTCATAAAAAAGTAAGAACAGCAGAGACGGTTATGGATGCAAAGGATGAAAAAAAAATAGCATTGAGGTTTACAAAAACGCCGTGAAAGAAGTCTGGAAGGAAAAGCTGTAAGATAACACAAAAGGGAGTGCCGTGCTATTTCACGCCCGAGCTGGTTGCCTATAATGACAAAAACATACCGGAGCAAATATGCGCTATGAAACGGGGCTTGCAAGCTCATATTTCGCTCAATTATGACGTCATGCCGCGTGGCAACCCACGCGAAAAAAAAAAATGAAGAATGCGCAACAGGATGAGGCATGCGTGTGCCGAAAAAAAAAGAAAACTGCTCCGAATTAGATTCGTCACCACGTTATGGAATGCCAAGATATTGACCCATCGAGACCCGTAGGGAATATCAACCTTCTAGAAGCGTTGGGATTCCAAGAAGATGGAAGCAGATGTTCAGCAGCAGAGATAAATAAATAAGGGGCGTTTAAAGCATTGGTTGATGAAAAGCAGGGAAGAGATTGAAAGAACCGAGTCATTGATAGCGATAGAGGTCTTAAATACGAAAGATCAAGGCCGGACTGGTAAAATGTTAGATAGCGATGGATGTAGTAAAATCTGACTAAATCTAGCAAGCTAGATATACTTGTCACCGGCCCGGAACAACAACAACAACAACAACAACAACAACAACAACAACAACAACAACAACAACAACAACAACAACAACAACAACAATAACAATAATAATAATAATAATAATAATAGTCATGTACTCGCGTTGAATAGGCAAAGCTATGGAATACCCGTTCCCGACCACCCCAGGTCTAGTTTTTGTGGTTGTGGCGCGCTTGGTCCTTCAAAAAGAAAAGGTGGACACGAAGTCTATCCACGTCTTGTCTTCCGTCATGCTCTCACTATCGACACTCTCTGTGTTAGTCCTGCAGTGCGGGCAGAACTGCCACCTATACGGGCGCGTGTACGGACAAGTGGGAAACGTGACGTTTAAATTCTAACACGCCTGCATCCCCTGCAGAGAATTGGTCGATTGCACGTCGCATGTATTGAGAAAGTAATCCAGCGCATATATTTTAGACGAGGACACTGAAAGTGATGGCAGGAAGGGCACATTAATCAAAATGCGTTCCCAACTAGCCCCCGCAACGTGTTTCGTTAACCCATGTCCCAGTCGAGACGTTAATATCCTTGCAAGATCGTGCTGAACTATACAGATGCAATTTGCGGCGCACAAACCAGCACCACTACGCAAGTGCTCCTTCTCCAAAGTCCTCTATGAACTGACGTCACAGTTGCTCTTTTTGATTGCCTCTCCTTACATTAACTTTTTCGAGAATCCTTCCAGTGCGTCTACTGGGCTAGGTCCCAACGCCAAACCAGGAGAAATAGACAAACAAGCTTTTAGCTGCGATGATGCTCCTTTCTTTATTTTTTTGCTTAGGGTCGTCGTCCGAAAAGGTATCAGATAGGAGTTTTCGAGAGAATCTCTACATTGTAATGTATAAGCGCAAACTTGTCCCAACAGAACGGAGAGGACGATAGAAGATAATAATTACGTGACAAGAGGAAACCAACGTAAAGACGCTCGCTTGGACAGGGCGTTGATTAACCAGCCGTTTCTCCTGTACAGATACCTGAACACTCTCCCAGCCCATTTACTTTCTTCCATATACCTCAGTCGTTCTTCATAATCAATTTTACTGCGAGCTTCCCTCACTTCAAAACTAGTCGAGCTCATATCACCCCGCACAGGTTAATTTGTAGTATTCCCGAGAGCGCCCAATGTGAGGCGACCCACTGACCTTTGCTTCCCGTCGAGTCCTGATTGTACCTGATTTCAAGCAAACAACCGCATTTCCAAAAGTAAGTCCTGGAACAACTACACCTTTCCACATACCCCGGAACAAATCGTACATGTTGTATCCCCATAGCGCTCTGTGTTTCATATTGGCTGCATTTCTCTTCCCCTTTACTGTTATAGTTCTTTTTCTGCGTTTCTATATACCTATTGCCTTCGTTTATCCATATACCAAGGTATCTATATTTTTTTACCCGAGGTATATTTCCTCGCCCTGTATTGCCACTGTCTGTTCACTGTTTTCATTGAATACCATAACACCTAATTTTCTAACACTAAATTTCAGACCTAAATTCTCGCCTTCCTGTCCACAGATATTAGCCAGACGTTGCAAATCACTTAGCTTGTTAGCTAGCAACACAATGTCGTCCGCATAAAATAAAACTGGATGCTGCTGCTCTACTACTGTACCCGCCTCTTTGTAAGAGAGATTAAACCCGATATTACTTCCTTCTTGCGCCCTCTCCATACTCAACATGTGCGTCATGAACAGTAGTGTGGATTAAGGGCACCCTTGCCAAAGTACCTTGTTGATATCAACTTGCTCTTCGCTCCTCATCCCTTCCAATTCAACCCAAACAGTATTTCTTAGGTAAATCTCTCTCAAAAGCTGTAGACAATCGTCACCTAAGCCTTCTCCTTCAAGAATATTCCACAGTATATTGCGGTCTACGTTGTTATACGCTCGTGTAATGTCTAAAAAGGTCACATATAACGGTCTGCTTTCTACTCTTGATATTTCAATACACTGAGTAAGAACAAACAAGTTATCATCTAAACGCCTACCTACTCTGAAGCCATTCTGAAGTTCCCCTAAATGCCACTGTTCACTGCTGCCCATGCTTGGAGCTTTAATTTGATTGCCTGCATTGCTAGCCTATATATTACCGATGTAATCGTCGACGGTCTATGCGAGTGAATTCTATCTTTCTCCCCCCCCTCCCCCCTTACCTTTATAAATTAAATTCATTCTACTTTGTCGCCAACTGTCTGGTATTCGTCCATGTTTCAAACATGTGTCCGCGAACGACATCTAGCGAGCAGGGTTCCCATCCATTCAGGCTCTTACGTCTTCCGATTTACTTTATTTCTTAGCGATAATGCTCAGCGTCCGTAGTCATTGTTGTTTCCTCCGTTTACTAGAGCAAAGATAAGACGCAAGTTCTTTTATTTTTATTTATTTCTATTAGTTCTACTTGTTACATTGGCATTCTCCCTTCGTAGCTTTACGCATTCTAACGGGGAAAATAGAGAGGAGCGGAAAGAACGGGACCACACTGGGAGTGCAGGTTATAGAGCGCTTGAACAGGAAGAAAGAAAAAAAAATTATGCAGATCATACGCACTGTGTGAATCGATGTAAGCGAAGCTTTCAGTGCTGGAGGCTTTGATTGACGATAATTAACGGTGATGTTGACGGCAAAAGCTTAATTTCTTCGACTTTTAGTCTAACACGAGTGGAGAGTTGACGTTAAACGTTACCTTGCGTCCACCACTGCTAATTGTCTGCGTAGTACACAGAACACACAGGGAGAGGTGTTTTCTTGAGGCGTTGCTGTGCGCCATACTTCATAACCTCTGAGAGGGTTGAGCATTGTCATTGCCTCAGATGGCACATCGCGTCGTGGCAGAAGTATTAAATTTAAATTGGATTATGGGGCTGTACGTGCCAAAACCACAATCGGACTATGAGGCATGCCGTACTGGCAAACTCCGGATTAATTTTGACACCGTGATGTTCTCTAACGTGTCCCAAAGTCCAAGTGCGCGTGCGTTTTCCATTTCGCCCCGTCGAAATGCGGCTGCCGCCGTCGGGATCAAATTCGGGACCTCTAGCAATGCCATAGCTGCAATGGCGGGCACAGACGTGTTGATTTGACGGTCAACCGCTTCCGCAGTGTCGCCTGGACTCTACAGTGCGCTTTAGTTAATGCGGCTCTGCTTCTGCGCGCCCTGCGTAAGTTGCGCGCTTGACATATTTGCATGGCATTCGTTTTTTCAGAAATAGCAGCAACGTACTGCCGCGTACCTTGAACATAAAGCTTATACAGTTTCCCCGCGACCGCTCTCGTATAGCAGTCGGGTTTCCTTGCCTTCCCACATCCCCTTGTATGGGAACTGCCTATTCTCCTCCTTCCTCTCTACAGTTCTATCTGTGTCTACCTGGACTCGCACGTTAGTAGTGTAATGAAGAAGAAGAGCACAAGAACAAGGCCAGCCAGATCGTCTCTTCCATGCCTGCTGCGCAACCAGTGGGCCAGCCGAATCGCCAGTGCTTGGCACGAGTGTGAGCCGTTCGGGCAACCAGATGTTCCTGCTCTGCGTCACCTGCCTCCTCGGTTACGACGAGACGTTACCCTCGGAACTGTTCAGTGCACCCATTATAATTGGTGGAGGTGCCGGGGAAATCGAAGCGCTGCGGTTACTGCACTGCTTTTAAAGGCGTCACGGATAATTATAGCTGTCGAGAGGCTATCCGGCATCGCCCAGGGTGCTCCGGAGTGCATTGCGCGCATTCGACGCGGTTACGTCCAAATGAGCTTAGTTTCTCGCGCCGCCTTTTTTCGCTGACTCGCCCGTGTCGTGTATACACGTACTCTGAACCACACCCCGACGCGGTGTGCCAGACAGCAGCAGCCACAGCAGCAGCAGCGGCAAAGTCGAAGGATGAGGCAAAGAAAGCAATTCGCTTTAAAAAGCGACAGACGGCACTTGGAATAACTGCCAACGTGCGTCCATTCTCCCCCTCCCCTGGAGTCTAGCCCGCTTTCCTCTCGCTTTAATTTTCTTGCGTCCTCATTCTTCGCACTCTGCCTGTGAGCACCTCCTCACTTCGCACCCGTGACCTTCCCCGACACCGCTCACGGAGACATCGATCATGCTTAGCGGATGGGGCGCCACTGCGCCAAACGCCGGCGCGGCCGAGATGAATAGGAGCAGCGCAGTGACAGTGTTGCGCGAAAGTGAGACAGCGACGAGAGATAGGGAACTGAGAGAAGGGAACAGCAGACAGAAAGAGAGAAAGAAAGCAAGATGTAAAGGAGAAAGATGTGCCAGACTACGCCAGTGGGCAGGAGTGGATGCTTCAGCAGAAAGGACGCTCAGCGTGGCAGAGAAATGCACACACGTGCAGACACTCTCATGCGCGCGGACACGCAAACGGAGCAACTTGAGACGAAGATGGCAGATCAGCGAAGAAAGTAGGACAGAAAGAAAGAGATTAACTGAGATAAAAAGAAAAGTCACAGTGGTCGAGGCTTTGCTTTTTGGAAGCTGTGAAATAGTTTTTTAACAAAAGCCACCGCTATCGGCAACATCAAGAACAACAGTAGAAGACAAACACTACGTGAAGAAAGATTTTGTGAGCAAGCCGTAAAGCATGGTAGGAAGAAGGAAGAGAAGTGTTGTGGAAAGAAATTGGGGGCTCGTGATCGTTGCGAAAAGGCAAAAAGGAAGCGGAGGAAAAAGTTGAGGGGAGAGTTAGGACGAGGTATGTAGAAAAGTTGTCTTGGGGCTTATGAAAATGCGAGGAGGAGGCCGTTAGAGAGGCGTAAGAGAAGTGTAGCAATGGAAAGAGAGCGAAGGAAATAAAAGTAGATGCGGTGGGAGATCAGCTCAATGAGGTGGATAAAAAATGAAGCGAGAAAAGAAAAAAAAACGCACAATGCTACAAACAGGAGTCCTGGCCGGTTTAAATATAGGATGAGATCAGACGAAAGAATAAATTAAAACTGCGACAAAAACAAAATGATGCAAGCAACGTTCACTTGCTGCTGCGTAGCCAGCTAGTATCTATAAACGGGGCTGGAAAATTGGCGAGCGGAAGAATAAAAAAGAAATCAGGAAAAGGATTTCAAGTATGAGCTTAAAGAAACTTGCGAAACGACCGAGAGGGATAACGGCAGCGAATAACGATGCGCCGATAACAAGCGAAATGCTTCAGCCGATCGGTGCAGACTGGCGAGGGAATAGAAGAAAGAAAGAAAGAAAGAAAGTAAGAAAGAAAGAAAGAAAGAAAGAAAGAAAGAAAGAAAGAAAGAAAGAAAGGAAGAAAGAAAGAAAGAATTGTTAAGGCTAGGTTGCATGACGATTTCTTTCGCGAATAGGATGACATGTGGGACATATCTCTAGAGTCAACCACACAGGGAAAGAAGTTACAGAAAAAAAAGGATCGCTCGGTATTGTTGAGCTATTATGGGAAACTCCGGGAGGGCTGAGTTTTCACGGTTGATGCTTGTGTGCAGAGGAAAAAAAAAACGAATATCCTGTAATGTATTCCGTAGTTGCTTGAACACCTATTGAGGAGGAGCTTAACGTCGATTCGTATGTCGCCATGCGCGTTTCTAGTAACCCGGAGCTTATGCAGAAATACTGGTTTGTTGGTTCACAACGACAAAACGGGGCGAGTTTCTAGCCGCTGATCGATTGCTCATCGATTTCTCGGTATCCTATTATTTATTGAGCGTTGCCATTTTTCGTAAACCGCGGTTTCGTGTTCGCTCAGCGACGCAAAACTACGCAGTACCGCGGTCAGCGCTATTTCCGGCAGCTAGCGAAGTAAATTCTGCCTCTCAGGTCTCTTGCTTAGATATTTAGGAATCCGCGACGGCGGTTTCTGGAACGTTAGCTTTAGAAGCTTGTGCTCTGATATGAATAGGCCATCTAGTTTAACCGTTGAACTAGTCGGGGTATTGAATCAGTGCATGAAATTTACAAATGATTAAGTGGTCGATGGCAATGCAAATACATAAAGACATCAGACGACCATCGCCAAAAGGGGTGAATTCATAAAGTTCTTATGAAAGAAATGGTTCGCTTGTAAAAAGCTGTTTACATTTAGCTGGCCGCTTTCGCTAATGTGCGTTTGCTGTGACGATATACATACAAGTCAGCAGTATAAACATTACTCACTCAAGACTCACTCACAACATATATACTTAACTTATGGCGCACTCAGACTCAAGCTCACCAAAAGGCAGGCACAGCCGGACTCGCTCAGCCTCAGACTCACTGGTCTCAGTGAGTCTGAGTGAGTCGACTCATGAGTGAGTTTGTCGACCTATGCATTACGTGTCCGTTTCGCACGCTGCCAATGATGGCATCCTTACGGACTGCTCACATCTTTTACTGCGAACTGTAGTTATCAGCTAGGATGATGACAGCAGTGATTGGTGTTTTGTGTTGCGGCGCAACGGCCAGAGGTGGCCGCAGAGCGCCAAGCCAGCAGTAATTAGTTTTCAGTGGGGTTCAGAAATGGGCCAATCGTGGGTTGCGTAAGCTGACCTTAACAAGGAGAGGCAATGCCGCGAACTAAAAATAAGAGGAGAAAATTTATGTGGAAGGTTGGCGGATAATCTTGGAAACTCGAAATTCAGGATCATTCAGTGATCGTCCGGCTAACGAATTACGAGAAGGCGACGGTGCTACCGCATTAACGTGACGTATTCGTGAGGACCTGAGAGATCTTTTTCCCTTTCTTTTTGTTTTTACTACGACAGCGGTTAAAAGTTCAAAACTGGGTTTCCTGTGTCCATCTGTTGCTCCGTCCTTTGCATTATGTTATCGTCGACATACTGCGGCCGTCGTCACGTCGTAGTTAGCGTGTCTTCGCAATTTTCATCCCCAGCTTCACTGTCTCACCATTTGGTGAAATAAATAAATAAATAAATAAATAAATAAATAAATAAATAAATAAATAAATAAATAAATCTAGCATCACCAATCGAACTCACGCCGTGCAGCAACGCGTGTAGGTTGGAACCCGACCCCCACCCACAGAGCCGCCGCACAACTTCTTTTTCTTTCTTTATTACAGGGAAGCAAAACCGTAGCACTTGCACTAAACACACCAAAAGTCAATAATGCGGAAAACTTACATACAGATCAAATAGGTGAAACCAGTCAAGAGATTCACTAGAACGCTCGTAGATCCAGCGTATTTGAATTATTTCATCGTGGAAGATGTTATCCGTTGCTCGGGGTGCTTCGGCATGCCTATCTATCATTCTTTCTACGTTCGCTCTTCGCACATTTTGTGGTTTCTGTGCACCACACAGACTCTGGGAGGACGTCATGTCTGTGCAGGCCATAACAGAAGACGGCAGTAAACGCTCTGAGCGCCTGCTATGTAGACAATGATTGCGATATAACTCTTACCGACAATAAACTTTGTAGAGGTGCCGATATTCACATAGGTAAGCAACCCCATGTAAACCCTATGTACTGATACAGTTAGCGGAGGCGTAGATGTCTCTTACTTTTCGCCAGGTGTGGACGCAATATCGCTATTAGTAAAACTGCCGGTGGCAATATAGATAGATAGCTTGCACGTGACGTCACAGACGTAGCTTCTCACAGTGATGGTTCTTGGTGCCCATGATGACCGTCAGCTGAGTATCATGTACTCAGCTTCGATAGAGAAACGAAAGCCTCGGAGAGGCCCCAATGGGCTGTGTTGGAGCCGCGCGAGACGCCATGGGACTCAGCTGCTCACCGTGCTGGTTCACCAACATGGCGCCTAGGATGGTGTCAGCGAAAGCCATCTATAGGCAACTTTGGCGTCACATGTAGGGATTTACATGTCATAGCGTGACGCCTTACGCTGCGATTTCATGTAATTCATTCGTGAAAATTTTATAGCGACTGAAGTTAATGTTACTCCTGGCGAAAAGTACCGCGCACGTACGAAGTCACGCTGCTGTTACCATTACTTCAGGGTACAATGGCTCTGGCTGCCTACAAACGCAAGATGCCTCTGCAGTGCTGTAACGTTCCCGTAAGTTTCAGTGCCCGGGGTGTTTGGGCGTCAGGCAAAGCACGTTCGTGACATTGAGTCCAAGGTCCTGCGCTAGGCAGGAGGACGTCATGGAGCTATTGCGGCACCATGAGCGATCCGTAAATATTTATATGAAGCGCGAGCGCACCACATATATTTGCTTCGAGTGCTTTAAGCACTACTCTTCCTTTTTTCGCTAGAACTGTATCGGCACGCTGCCATGGGTGCGTTATTTGTTTCCGCCATCCACGTCGATGCTATCCCATTGATGGAGGCACGCCTGCCACGGCGTTTGAACGAATGGTTTAAGTGGTTTTGTCCGATTTCTGAGCGCCCGATATTTTTAGTGTTCGTGAGCGGGCCCGCTCAATTTTCCTAACAGGCGAGCGGGACGTTATGAAACGCGGTGGATCGCTGGCAACTTTTTTGACAGTATGTATTTGTGGGCAAAGAAGGGCCGGAATGATTGAAATCGGGGGATACGTGTGCTTATCACTTTCGTTTTCTTTCAGTAATCTGAGATGTATCCTTGCGTCGGCCATTTCACAATTGATAGCCATGTCATTCTTCGCAATCACTTTCGAAATATTAATGGCGGTGGCGTCCCTACGGGACTTTCAAGGCTGACTGCAACTTTTTTTATTATTTCCATAAGGTAAGCAGAAATTCCAACAAGCACAAATCTACGTCCGTTTTGCGAACTAGTCCCCGTCCTCCTCCAGGCAGCTCTGCCATCCTTTTCGAAGCTCCCTGATTCATTTGGTCCTGAATAAGCTTGTCCTAGGTTGAAATTTATTGGAGGACTTCTATTTGCCGTGCTTCATCTGTCTTGAATTTCTCCCGTCCCAGGTTAGCCATGTGGTGTAGTCATGTGGTAATCACTAGGAGCAATGTCCGGGCTGTTAAGCGCGTGGTGCGAGGACCCATTGCATTTCTGCCACAGCTGCTCCCAAGAGACCGGCCGTACGGGGCCAGACGTTGACGCGGAAAAGAATGACTTTTCTAGACGACATCTGGGGCCTTTCGTTGGGAATGGCGTTTTGTAAGGCACATGTAAGCAGACTTGCCGTAATACTGGTCGTTAATTAGAACCCTGGTCGAGTTTAAGGGCCGCGTATTTTTGCAAAAGAAAGGGATGTGTATTGGGTGTAGCGTTGCCCCAGTGCTATGCAGTATTTTCTTGGCAAAAATTGACAACCTCATTGTCATATCCTTGAACAACGACCATGTGGTCCGTGTCTTTATATACGTGGACGATTTTTTTTATCTGTTTAAGGCTTTCACCACGGTACATAGTAGATATCATAGCACAGGGTATTTTATCTGGTATTAAGGAATGCTCTCGCGGTTTAAATTTCACCTACGAACTGCCAGATTACAAAGGCATTAGGTTCCTCGACTTACAACTAACCTTTCATGACAATGACCATGTCTGCTGGATGTTTTCACCCCGGACTAAAAAAGCGCTAATGCCGTATGATTCCAATCAGTCTAAGCTAGTAAAGAGGGGTGTAGCGGTTGGACGCCTTCTGGACGCGGTGCAGAACAGCTGCTGCCACCGCATGGCGTATAGCCTGAAACAGCAGGTTGAGAGGTTGCTTGCAGCAGGTTTCCCTCTCTCAGTCATTAAGGCTGTTGCTGAAGCCAGTTTGTGGAAAGTAAAGGGTCTAGAAAGCCAGAAGTCACAGACATCAGAGCGAAGAAAGCAACTCGAAGTAATACCATACATTCATAAAATCTCCTACAGCATTAAGAAGGTGGCGGGAAACCAAGGTGTAAGCGTTGTGTTTTCTGCACCTTGCAAATTGGCTAGCTTGTGCGGGAGGATTGAAAACGAGGGGAACAAAAGTAAAGTTAAACATGTGACACCCTTCATCAAGTGCAAAACTGGGGTTGTTTACCGCATTCCATTGGCTTGCGGTAAAGTCTATATAGGCCAGACAGGTAGGTGTGTTAAGAAGCGCTTGCAAGAACGTAACCTATCCTTAAACGGGGACCAGGCAAGCAATTTGGCGGTTCATTACCGCGGCTGCAATAAGTGAAAAAAAAGTGCGCCATTGTTCGGTGGTGTGACCATCTTAGGGAAGGACAAGACCAGATACGAACGCGAAATCTTAGAAGCCTTTTACATTGGAAATGAGAAAAAAAAATTGTAAGTGATACGTCTTTGTGTTTAACAAACAAGGAACGTGCTTACCTATCGAGTTGGTAAAATATGATTAATAAGAAAACTGACATTCATGCACAGGTCTTGGGAGGAGTAGAAGTTGCGCATGCGATCGGCTGTTTTTCACATGGTAATGTATCTTCGAGGTGTTATCTGTGCACATGTCTTGGAAGGAGTTGAAAATGCGCATGTGTTGGAGCTTATGTGCGGCAATGTAAATTTCGATGAAGCACCGTTGAAAGTCCAGCGTCCGTCCGTGTCTAACACCTTTTCCTTGTGTGCGAGTCATTTGTGTTTCGCTGGTATCCCCCTTTTGCAAATTAGAACTCGCTTTTCCAAAAAAGAAAAATCTCCATAAAGGACACCTGGCATAATTCCTGTGGCGCTAGATCCCAGTGTCCATGTGTCACTTGCGTTGCACACCAAGTACGCACGGCTCTTGAATTCCCTATGCGTTCCTTCCACCGTCAAAGTGAAATCTGTCTGTACGTAAGGAGCCACTTTTTTTCTTCTAATTATTATTACGTCAGGTCGCCAAGCGAGAAAGAAATGAAGCAGGCGAGATTAATTATTTAGTTCATTTATTTAGTACCCACAGCGCCCATTCAGGCATTACAGGGGGGGGGGGGGGCTACCGAAGAAAAACAAGCATAAAAATTGCAGGTTTGCATAAATTCGTGTAAGTGAAAAACAGATTATACGCCGACACAAAAGCAGACAGCCACGTTGCACGCAGCCACGTCAGACACAAGCACGTTGCAGATGTCGCATGTCACATGTGAAAAAAATAAGTACATAAAGCACAATGATTACAAAAATTTATAATGAAAAGGCAAAGAACAAATCGAATAATAAATTGCAAAAGAAACGCGGTGATGAAGTTAGAGTACAACAAGGACAAAAAAGAGGCACTAAAGGAAAAGAATGTAATTTGCAACTGGGGTTCTTTATAGGTCACGGTGATTGTTAGACGTACACGCGATATTTATCAAGCCTTAGTGACCAAGAGGTTCTAGCTTTTTTAATGCAGAAAAGAACTTGTTAGGACATCTGATTCCTACAACTAAGGAAGCAAGTCGGTTCCATTGACTGATGGCTCTTGGGGAAAAAAAAAGATCTGGTAAAGGCCGATGTATTACATTTGTATTCTCTTACCTTCTGTTCATGGTCTTTGCATGCTTATGTGTAGTGAGGATGGTTTATGTACACGTCACACGCAATTCGAGCATTCGTATGATATATGCTGTGTAAAAGCTTCAGTCGAAACGACGCTCTTCGGCGCGGCAGAGATTGCCGTTTTAGCATTGCCTTAGATTTCGTTTGTATTGATGGCCCTTTCGCACAAGCCATTCGCTGCAGGATGATATGCGGTAGTGGTCGCATGTGCGATGCCGCGATGCTTGAGGTAAGCTGCAGTAGAACGCGCCATCATTTGAGTACCGCGGTCTGTAATAATCGTGGCTAGGCATCCGTGCTTCAAAACGATTCTGCGCTCATTGAAGTTTTGGACTATCGTAGCTTCTATATTCCTCAAGGGTTTGGCCTCAATGAGCTTTGTGAGGTAGTCAATGGCTACGATGATATATTTATATCCTCTAGAGGTCTTGAAGGGTCCTACAATATCCTTCCCAACTGTATGGAAAGGGCTGTGCGCCTGTATTGGTTGTAGTAATCCATAAGTTGTTGTTGTTGTTGTTGTCCTGAGTGGCCGTGGCACATACCCACATAAGGGACCGATGTCAACATCTTCATCCTCTGACAATGGTCACAGTGGCTCACGTACCGTTTAACGTCCGTATAAAGCATTGGCCCGTAGTATTGAAACCTCAGTGCTTCAAGTGTTCTTCTGATGCCCATGTAGCCAACGTACCTTCCTTCATGCATTTCACGAAGTGCCTCAGCCTGTCGCTGAGAAGGAAGGCAGATGAGAAATCGACTGCTGACCAGACCTTGATCTTTCCTGTACAACACCTCATTGTGCATCCAAAACTTTTTTCGGGTCCGTTTCTGTTGCTCCTTGGTGCACAAACGCACCATTCAGCAGATCCAGGACTATAGCGCAGAATGCGTCCTGACGGTGTTCGCCACCCATGTTGCTACAGTATCGCAATGATGGATGGGACACTGTAAGGAGTTGGCTTTTCTCTGGAACAATGGGTGGTATCCTTGAGAGGAAATCCGGTGCGCTAGGCAGGATTCCTAATTTGTAGGTGACGTCAAAGTCGAACTCCTGTAAGACCAGCAACCAATGGAGAAGATGTTGGTTACCTTCCTTGTAGCAAAATCCAGCAAAGGGCGTGGTGGTCACAGACAACTTGGAATTTGAAGCCTATCAAGTATGGTCGCAACTGTTCTAATGCCCGTTTCACGACAAGAGCTTCCAGTTCCGTCGAAGAGTAATTAAGCTCTGCGCCTTCAAGTGCCCTGGTCAGGTATGACACAGGGCGGTATCGTAGCTCTTCATCCTCTTGCAGCAACAGACCTCCTGAGCCGAGACGAGATCCACCTGTCTGTACTTGCACATTGAATTCTGGCTTCTTCGAGAAGAGCTTAAGGACAGGCGGCTGACACGAAGAGCACTTTAATGTCTCAAATTCCACTTGCTGATCCTCTTCCCAGGAAAAAGCAGAGTTCTTATTTAGGAGGGATCGTAGAGGTGCAGCGATAACGCTGTAGTTAGGGACAAACTTCCTGACGTATGACGTAAGCCCCAGGATGGGCGCCGGTTTCAATGGGTTCGGGGGCGGTTTAAGACGCATCCAGACACAGTGAAGACCAGGACTGCCCGACCCTTCTTTGTTGTTGTTGTTGTTGTTGTTGTTGTTGTCCTGAGTGGCCGTGGCACATACCCACAGTGGGGAATTGGTTAAGAATCAGGTGGTTCAATTAGGTGCATAAAAATAACAATGATAACAAGGGGGTTAACAATTTGAGCGTTGGAGTTTACAAAGAAATCATCTGGACCAGATGATATTCCGAACACGTTTCTTTCCAGATACGCGGAATGGCGTTCAAAATTCCTCTTTATTATATTCCGTACTAGTCTACGAGAGGGTGACGTCCCCAGGGATTGGAAGCTGGCTAAGGTTATTCCTGTGCAGAAATCTGGTACCAAGCTCCATGTCGCTAATTACAGGCCAATTAGCTTGTTGTGCACCGCAGGTAAAGTGATGGAACACTTTGTTTTCAAACACATCGCCTCATTCTTGGAAGACAATAATTTTTTTTCTGAAGCTCAACATGTATTTCGTCGCGGTTTATCTACTGTGACACAGCTAATTCACACTACCAATGATTTCTGTAAAACCCTTGACAAAGCAGGACAAATAGATGCCATTTTTCTGGACTTTGAAAAAGCCTTCGACCGCGTACTGCATAGTAAGCTTCTGCTAAAACTTAGACACATCTTACAGAATCAACAAATTTTACAGTGGCTTGATTCATACCTATCTCACCGGCAACAGTACGTCCAGATATCCAGTTCAAGCTCACCCATCGCTCCAGTATTTTGAGGAGTGCCACAGGGCTCAGTCCTTGGGCCGCTTCTTTTTCTTATATATTTAAATGACCTAAAACTTGACTCTCCTGTGCGGGCCCGTTTTTTCGCAGATGACTGCGTAATTTATCACACAATTCTCACCGAACGTGACCAGCTCGTTTTAAATAACTACTTGTGTGCTGTTAATAATTGGTGCCAAAACTGGTCGATGACATTAAATGTCATGAAATGCAAACAAATGACCCTAACCCGAAAGAAAGATCCACTGAAGTATTCGTACAAAATTAATAGCGCTCCTCTAGAACCAGTAGAACAAATTAAGTATCTTGGCGTAACGATCAGCTCGAACCTCAGTTGGAGCCCCCACATTAAAAACATGGTTTCAGTGGCATCCAAAAGACTATGGCTAATAAGACACCGGTTAAAACATGCAACCACTAAAACAAAACTTGTAGCTTATACTTCGCTCGTGCGTCCCCTACTGGAATGTGCTGACGTGATCTGGGATCCGCACACTAAAACGAATATAAAAAGTATTGATGGGGTTCAGAGAAAGGCACTGCGATTTATACACCACGCCTACGGAAGACAGGTATCGATATCTGATCTTCTTAGCCGCTCAGGTCTACCCACCTTGGAATCTCGTCGAAAAATGCACCGTCTGAAGATGCTATTTGCAATCATTAATAATAATACCAAATTAAAATTCCACACTTACATGCAGTACAACAGAACCCGACAGACTCGACACAAACACGACAAAACAATTATAATGCCTCAGTGCAGAACCAACACATACAAGCTGTCGTTTTTTCCAAGAACGATAGCAGACTGGAACAAGTTGCCCTATGATGTGGCCACCTTATCGTCACCCGATGCATTTTTTTCAGCAGTCAGTTCTAGCCAATAACCTTTGTGAGCTCGTTTTTTTTTCTTTCTTTTTTCGATTTGAATGTAACGCGTTTGCATCTTGTTTTGTTTGCTTTGCTTCGCAGTAACCTTACTGTGTGCCTATGTGGTTCTCTGTCGTAACTGTTACTGTTGTTGTTTTCTTGATGGACCATTAATATGAAAAGCGTCGTGTACCCACTCCTGCCCTGGCTACCAAATGGCGGCCTGCAGTATTGAATAAATAAAATAAATAAATAAATAAAAAGTTAACGTTTTGTGTTTGGAGAAAAAAGGAAATAATCAATGAAAACCGGGTATAAAATAATAATAATAATAATAATAATAATAATAATAATAATAATAAATAAAGGAAAGCTATGGTTGGGAGGGAGAACGATCAATCTAACAAGGAAATCGATTGGTTTCAATGAGGTAATTTTGGATTCCCAAGTAAACATTTCTGTGGCTGAACCCAATAATGGAGGCTCCAAAAGATAGGATCACAGGCACTGATAAAGTTAGACCAATAGAGCGAAGCGGGATTTCGAGTAGTCGTTTTCTTATAATAGAAAAACATCTGCAAGACAACAAGAAATGGTCTATTGTCTCCGCTTCGCCACAGAATGAGCATAATGGTGAAGGGACCAGACCAGACCTGTGGAGGTAGAAGTTCAAAGCAGGTATACGGCAGCGAGCTTCGTGATGGACACTTCAATTTTCCGTGTTCGGCAAAAATCTCTGTGCCAAGGGTGTAGGAGATGTCGGTAATCCACAGAATAGTAATTGCGGAGCCTGATACTGTCTGTATAATGACACTCATGCGAAATCTAGTAGCAGTAACATAAGCAGTCAAAGGGCAGCAAGGGAGAATCGGGCCACTTATCGGTGCCTTGGCTAGAGAGGCTGCAATTTCATTAATGATTTGTCGTTTATGGCCAGGCACCCAAATCAAACGCACGCTTCTCAAGTAACCAGGTGCCAATGAATGAAATGTCCTCATCACGCGAGAATCACTAGAAGCAGAAAGGGGTGAGCACAATGATAACGACTCAGTGACTATCACGGCTGACGTAATTGATGGTCCTAATTTGCGTAATGCCAGCACCACGGCCATGAATTCGTCTAAAAAGATCGGTATGAAATCTGGCAGCCGAAGAGAAAATGTCCAATCGAGAATCGGGGAAAATATTCCTACACCTGACTTTTCTTCACATTGTGAAGCATCTGTAGCAATTACAACGTTTGTTTGAAGGTTCTTCAGATGATCTTGTAATATACCGTCTAGAATAAGGTGTGGAAGTAATTTTGCATTAGTAGAAAAAATGTCATCGAATTGAATATCCGTTGCAACAGCTCTGTCGGGAGTAGGAAGTACATCGCATATGCGCACGCCCAAAGAGTCAAGTCATTTTTGCACGAATATAATTTGCGGAGTATGTAGTCGCGGCCAGATGACACCGAAAAACAATTTAGGCTGAGAAATAAAGATTATTTGGGGATGACGCAGTGGTGATTCATAAATACTTAAGAACGTCTGCACCGTCAAAAGCCGGAACCTGCACGAAAGTGGAGGAACACGGGATTCTAGATAAAGAATAGAATTTACAACAAATTTAGGAAGACCTAAAGACAGACGTAATGCTTCTCTTTCTAAGAAGATTAGAGGATGGGTCATGTAGGGTGGAACTCCAGAGAAGAGCACGCAACCAAATTCTAATACAGGGCGAACGTACATACGATATATCATTAGGAGTGTATCTCTTCTCAATCCAATTCGACGACTGCTCAGCCTACGCAGCATGCCAGTTGCACGGGTACGTGTCCCAGTCACATGATCTATGTGTGAGCGCCAGTTGAGAGAGGCGTTATAAATAATTCCGAGGTATTTAACAGATTCCACCTGTGGTATGTCTTGAAGGTGGTAAGACAATGAAATGTGCACTATGTCACGTATCGGGAAAACGAGGACAGCACATTTGCTGGCATTGAGTGTGAAGTGACTAGCATCTAACCACCTCTCCAGATCATAAAGGTAAGTTTGCAGTCATTGGTACAGCGTGTGGATGTCGTTTGCAGATGCAAAAAACGCAATATCGTCTGCATAAACATAAGTAGTTATTTCTTGATGACAAGGTAGTGTGCTCATGAGAATATTAAAAAGCACCGGGGAAAGAACTGAGCCTTGCGGTACGCCTCTCGTTTGTTTGTACTTAGAAGAAGAAACGCCGCTTTCGTAGCAATAGAATTCTCTTTCACCTAAGAATGACTGAATCCACGCTACTGTATACCCAGGAACACCACAGGAAGTTAACCGATTGATCAATACAGTGTGCTCCACAGTGTCGTATGCTTTAGCGATATCGAGCGTCACTAAGGTAGCGTATTGCTTATGACGTCGAGCGAGTTGTATGCCGCTTTCTAAGTCGACGTGTGCATGCCAGATGGAGCAGCCGGCCCTGAAACTAATCTGACAGGGACTAAGAATAGAATTATCATTAATAAATTTCATGATATGACGGTGAAGAAGCCTCTCAATGAATTTTACTACGTTTGATGTAAGCGCAATGGGCCTAATGTTCTCCAATACATACCTTCCTTCTTGTTTCTTAGGCATCAATATTATTTTGGGGAGCTTCCAGTGCAACGGAATCCAAGCATATCTAATTGAATAATTCACCAGCATTTGTGACACCATCAGGGCCAGGGGCTGAATTCGGTAAACATAGTGCAGTCTCATTTGGTTCAGCTAAGGAAATTGGAGTAAAGCCATCCGAAGGATTTAATGTAGAAGGAATAGCCGGAAGCCTGGCCGTAAATCGATTTTCTAAGCCTTCGGCAATCTCTTCCAGGGAGGCGCTCAGTTCCTGCGGGGTCAAAACAATTGAGTCTAATGTTAAGGGTGTTGGTAGCACCTTCCTAGCACGAAGGAATGCAAATAAAACACGCTTATTTTTTGAATTAGATAGATAATCGTAATGTCTAATATCGTATTCCTCTTTGGCTCGATTAACAGTACGCTTAAATACACCAGGGTGAAAATGATAATTTCTCCAATTTGCCGGGCACTGATTATGCAAAAGCATTTTCCAAGCGGCCTTTCTTTTTCTATAGTCTCGCGTACTCTCATTATTCCATCAACGACAATCGGTGCCTTTAGCCGAAAGGATGACAGATTCAGCTTGCTTCCGGGAATCCTCTAGAATTGAGCAAATGGTTGAAGCGATTTCCTTATCATTGGCATTAGCAAGTTTCGGAACGGCAGAAAGCAAGAAAGTCTGAAATTTCATATGGTCCACAAATGTGCATGCCTGGTATTCTAAGGATGTTATTGGACAACTGATTTCAAATGACACAGGAAGATGATCACTGTTGGTTGATGAGTCAACCGCTACCCACGACAAAACCTTGATGCCAGCGCTACAAAATGTCAAATCTAACACTGAACGAAAGGGTCCTCTAGCAAACGTTACTTGTCCTGTGTTCTGACATGAAAGGTGACTATCAATAGTCCACTCCCAAAGTCGCTTACCACCCAAATCTGTTTTTAGCCCCCATGTCACGTGATGCGAATTAAAATCTCCTACAAACAAAATTTCTTTTCTACAGGCAGCCACAGCCCTATCAAGTTGACGTGTACTTTGCACACCGGTGGGGAAATAAGCATTTATAATTGTAAATGGATGGTATCCTGGGAGACAGAAATCTATGCCCAAAATTTCGCAGTCGCAGTCTATGATTTGAAAAGAAATTTTTGCCTTGTGACAAATTTTACTGGAAACTAGTATCATTAATCCTCCACCTCGCGAGTCTCGATCTAATCGGAAAGACCGAAAACCTTTTAAATGAATTTTTTTCTCTGGTGAAAGCCACGTTTCTTGAAGAAGTAAGATATCTGGATTGAATTGAATAGATAGGCAAGATAAATCTGTTAAAGCTGAAAATATAGAACGACAGTTCCACTGCAGCACTTTCAACTGTCCAGTGGTGTTGAACGCACAGCAGCGGCAACTGCCGCCTTTAGAATACTTTTTGCAAGCACAGGAGTTGGTTGACTCTTTTTTAATTTTGGTTTCATATTTTTTGAAATTGGGGATCCCATACGCTTGGGGATCCCATACGTTTGAGAACTCTAGTGTCAAGTTCCATATCTGTGACACTAACACTGTCTGAATAAGAGGGCTCATCCTTGCGTGGTTGGACTAGCTAAGTAGCGTCTGCGGAATGTTCTGCAACTGTGGAAGGCGTCTCTACCTCGTTGCTAGGCATTTGAGGTGTGGCGTTAGATGCTGGGGACTGCATTGGTGTCTTAGTGGTCTGCATTATTTACATCATGTGAGTGGAAATGATTTGCGCTAAGCAATCAGAGAGACTGGATATCAATTTATCCATAGCTTTAGCCATTGCTTTTTCCACAGCAGAGTCAATTGCTTCTGAGAGATTAAGATCCATGCTAGGAGTGTTGCTCGCTGTAACACCAGAGTATCCGAACGCCCTGTCTTTGATAACTGAAATTGCATATCTTCGGGAGCAGCGACGGCGGTCGATTATTTCAAGAACTTGTATTTCTTGAGAGCGAGCTGAGCAGTTCGAATAGTCTGCTGGGTTTTCTCCGCCACAGAGGCAGCACTTTTGAGATTGAGTAGAGCATTCACTTGAAGAATGACCATCCCCACAGGTGCGGCAACGCAAGCTAGACTTACATCCTCCTGCGCTGTGCCCGAATCTCCAACAATTCTTACACTGGATTGGACGTGACGCAAGCGGTTCTACACGGAACACAAGAGGCCACACCTTTATTTCAGATGGACATGATGTGCCCACAAACGTTGCAATTACAGATTCTGTCGGAACCCTCTCGTTATTTGTCAGTCGATTGCAACGGTAGATAGCAATGACGCCTGCTGCGGATAGCTTGTACATGGCTTCAGTAGGACTTAATCGGGAGTCTACGCCCCGTAGAAGATCCTTGGTGCACGCAAGGTGAGGCGGAATGAAAGCATGCACCGGGGTGGAAGCGAATGAAGTGCATTTCAAGAAGTCTTCAACACAGGTCTGGTCGCGTGAACGACACACTTTACCTCCCCGTCCGAACGCTCACACATCAGTGATGGTCTGGAAGTGGTTGAACGTGGTCTTAAGTGCCTTCTGGACAGCCTGTGGATTCGTGGTCCTGATGGAACCTCCATTGGTAGGCACAAGGGCAACAGGAATGATGCTGACGCCACTGCGAAAAAATAAATCTATGGGCAATTCATTAGGTGGCAGGGATACTGACCAGGCGGATCGCGCCTGGCCAGGAGAACTGGTCGACATCAGCTCAAGACGGCTGACGCAAGGAATGCCAATCAACCAGGAACTAAAGTAAGGTTATTGAGACACCTGAAACCACCCGATACTCAGCCAAAACACCACTGCAGGTGAACGAAACGGTCGCTCTGTCGAGGCCAGCAGGAACCAGGGAACCAGGACGGCGGGAACCAGGACGACGCTCGCGCTTCGAACGCGAACGCGAACGCTGTCTTGCTTGCTTGCTTTCTGTTCGTGGAATGCTCGTTGTCTTTCTTAGTCTGCGCGAAGTCCTTGAGCCTTCCTCGCGATCTCGGTGCCGATCTTCGTTGTGTTCTCTGCGCCTAGGAGCAAGACACGTAACGCACCAAGCGCCTTCTGCTATCGCTCGTGACAGTATTATGTATGTATGTATGTATGTATGTATGTATGTATGTATGTATGTATGTATGTATGTATGTATGTATGTATGTATGTATGTATGTATGTATGGATGGATGGATGGATGGATGGATGGATGGATGGATGGATGGATGGATGGATGGATGGATGGATGGATGGATGGATGGATGGATGGATGGATGGATGGATGGAAGAAGAGGTAGAGCACTGGTCTTCAAACGTATTAACATTGAAAATAATTACAGCCAGTCACGCGGCTGCAGAAAAGGCCACATCGTGACGCATGCCTACAAAGGAGGGTCAAAAATTGGCAAAACTTGGCTAATGTCACTATCGATTCCGCAAAGCGCAAAGCCACTTGTCAAGATAATTGAGTTCCCTTCTTTGTCAACGCAATAAAGGAAAGCTGACGCTCTTGTCAGTCTCATTTTATATACAAATGATACTGGCGCATCACGTGTCTTGATATAAAATGAGACTGGCAAGTGCGTGAGCCTCTTCATATTTTTTTCTAGGGGAATGTGAGAATACTAGCTTTTCCTGCTTAGAGTGACTTAGTACTTCCGCGCGTAAAATTAAATGACCTCTGACAACTCCGCGTTATAGCCCAGCCCAATATAACAGCGAAAATTAGGATAAATATTGTTCATTTCATAGCTAATGAATTTTGTAAATACATGTTGGCAATATGTACGCTATATGTCATCGTCTTCTCCGCAACATTAACTAGTTCCTTGAATAAACGATGAAGACAGGTGAACGATGGGACGCTGCCCGTAAATGATTCATTATAAAACAGAAGAGCTGCGCTTTCTCTGACATTCCTGTGCTGGGCAGCGGATGCTATATATCTTAACCCTAGCACCATCCCGCCCCCACTTACAACGACGGTGGACAAAGTGGGGGCGTAAATAGAAGCGCTGCGCTCTTTCTTTGTTCGCCTTCAATATGTCATATAAACTTGGCAAATCGTCTGAGCACACTGTTCCCGCCGCTTCCCTCGGGCGACTACCGTAAACCACGGCAAGTCTATCTTCCTTTCCTCAGTAACGACTGCGTTTTCTCCGTGCCTCGAGTCACAGTCGACAGCTGAACGATGACACGCGGGTGCCTCCTCCTTCTTCATTGTCTTTCTTTATTTCATTCTTTCTTTCTTATTTATTTATTTATTTATGTTTCGTTTGCGAAGCTTTCTTCTGTGCCTGACACACCGGGACTTGGCGTAGGTCGATCGCTGGGTTTTTCTCCGAGATGTGACGTTTGCGTACCGGCGCATCTGGGATATAGGCGTCATGCAAGGTGTCGGTCAGCTAAAGAACTGGCGGGATATTAACTCGGCTCTCCAAGAGCTCGATCCAGGTGCTTTATATTAATCAGGAAACATACCTTTCTTCCCCGTCATTACACAGAAGTAAAACATCATATTAAAAAAAAAGAATCAATGCAAAGAAGATATAGCTCTAAACGTATACACTGGAAAAATCAGGGAGCAGACTTATTATTTATTGAAACGTGGGATTTATTGCAGCAAGTGTAAGAACCTATGTGAGAATTCCATAAGCTACGGTCTTTTCATCACAAATATAAGGACGCGGTAAGCACAGTGTGTATAGATACAGCAACAAATAAAGAAAACAAGTATGTTCACCCCTAAAATAGAGCCAACGTCAGACAACAGATCAAGAGATTTAAACTCAGCTTGATCATACACGTCCTTAAGTGAACGATCATTCGGCTACACTGTATACTGTTGAACAAGCAATGGGCTTGGCATTGTGGTCCAATGTGCGTGTCTCGCAAAAAAATTCGCAGTTCCGCCCGAAAGGTGAAGCAACGATTGCGATAGCAAATTAGTAGATAGCTGCACGAAGTAAGGATAGTAGTTTTATCGGCCGTATAAACTTATAAACGTTCTCTTACTAACTAAATTAACAGCGATAGAATGCGTAAGCGTAACTCAACGGGGACGCGGAAAGAAACAGACACACAGAGACAGCGCTGTCTTTGTGTGTCTGCTTCTGTCTACGTCCTTGTGCAGTCGCGCTTACACATTCTATCATGCAATCAAACCAACAAGCCCGTCAAAGTGTTTTAACCAAATCAACCAGCATGGTGTCATGCGCGCAGGTAAACATGAACACATCTCGCCCGACTAGTGCGGAAACTCGCTGTGAAAATTCTGGAGTTAAGAATCGCGGCATGTAGGAGTTGGAGGTCGTAGAGAGGAACTTGGGAGGAACTAGGCATACAGGATTTATTTACAGATATTTACATTAGAACATGAGATACATTCGACAGTCTAGCGTGACTCCCAAATGGAGCACGCAAGACGAAGCATACAGCCTACGAACACGAAGATCCAAAAACACTGCTTCTCGAGCACGAGCACACAGCTCACGAGCACACCCTAGCAGCCGCACAACAGCTGCTTATAAACACTCTGCCCTCCCTAGATCCCTAGGTGAGGGAAAAACGGCAGTTCACCGCCGATTTGTAGCGTCCAACGTCATCGTAGTCGACCCGCCTTTTTGGAGGAGGAGGGCTCACACACACACGTACGCCCTTTGGATTCCCAGAACCCGAGTTGAGCGGGTCCTCGCTGACACGTGTCTTGCCCCGAGCAGACGCCTCTTAATCCCCGAGCGGAGCTCGCACAGTGGCCGCCGCCGCTGTCCATTGTCTGGCGTCTTGAAAGGCGCGTAGGACGGTGTCGCCAAATACATTCGCTCGTGAACTCCCCCGCTCACGACAGACCAGGGCGGCGGTGCAACACCTTCTAGAGATTGGGCGGTGGTGATTTCACTAACAATTGTTGGTCCGCCGATCGCGTTTAGTCATAGCGGCGCCGAGGGGGTGTTGACGCGGCACCTCGTGGTCCCTACGAAACAAGTCACCGCGGGAGGTGTTAAAGGCTTCCATGGTCTCTTCGGGGAAGCTCGCCACGCGCGCAGCTGTCGCTGGCTGAGAAAACTTTGCATGTCGGCAACTCTGCAGGCCGTTCCTAACAGGCAGCAGCCACGAGCCAATTGACCTCCGTGCATCTGTCGCTTTAACGTGAACGAAACGCCGAAAGCATAGCCCACACGAAGGTACCGGCACTACGCGCACTCTGCAAACATTGCATATCGCTTTGAAGATAAGGCCCGCGCGTACGCGCACTTTGGGTACTTTGCGCATCGCTTTCAAGACACACGAGCGCCGGCAACGCGTCCCTGCGGCTTCCGCCAAATGCGTCGGCTACGGTTGCCGCGATTCACGTGGCCAACGCCGTAGTAGACGACACCGTTGTCTCCACTCTGTGCGGAGCGGTGGGCGAGGAGGACGTGGAGGCACCCTAGCAGCCGCCGGAGAAGAACGCCCCTCCTCCCTCACCTCACCCCCCTGCCTCGCGCGCCACCGGAGAGGGCGCGCATCCGGGCCGCGTTCCTCGCTCGCGCACGCGACATTGAACCGCGTTCGCCGACTCACCCTCACACCCTTTCACTCATATGGAACCTCACGGCGACGGCGACGGCGACGGCAGAACTGCGCATTGAGCGTCCATGTAATTACTATCACAATAAAACGTGCAGTTTAATAATAAAAAAACGGAGTTGACATCTTCATCAGGCGTAATCAAATATCGCATGGTATGCGTATTACAGCCAGTCTGTTTCTGTATTTAATTGTAGCACGTCCCAAAACAAAATTTCATTTTTGCCACTGATAAATCAACGCTCCATAGTTTCAGGTGGATCGTGAAGGCGATAATTTACAAAAGGCAAAAAGATACTTCTTTTCTATGCAGGCAGGATTTAACAGGTTACGTTTATGTGTGTAATTCGTCGCCTAACTTAATAACCTTACCCCTCCTAGCCTCTTGCAAGCTAGATATTAGAGACGCCTGTCGTGTGCGACGCGTCAAATGCGTGGCATCTGAAACATGGCGTCCAGGACGTTGCTTCCGGCACCACAATCACTTCTAGCGCATGCAGCCCGCAAAAGCGTAGCCTTCAGGATCTATTTCTCTTGCTCAGAGGCAACCACCGCTTGAGCGTCGATTTAGACACCACCAGTAACATCAATTTACTTATATAAGTGCGAGCGCCCCAGTTTATTCAGTGCACTATACCACGGCCACTCGATGTGAATACATGTTTTCATGAGGCAACGACATTTCAATTACACATGAAAATTTTAAAAATGCGTAGAAAAAACAGTGCGGCATGTACGGGACTGCTACACTCTTAAGCAAAAGCACATCCTTTTGCCACACAACGATAATCGTAATCTGTCTTGTCCGCATTTCCTTTCTTTAACGCGGCGAGCCCTGTACTTCCCAGTAACGAACGGCATGCACGTTATCAGCATGACATAGCATTCCCCACAGGAAAGTAGCGAGCGCGGCGTTTTCAAGAAAGGAAACGCAAGGCAGATGACGATTAGTGTTGTGTGGCAGAGATACATGCCAAAGGGTGTAACTTTGCCCCACTCCCCCTCTAAGAGTATACCCTTAAATGAAATTACGCCCTTTGAGTCGTGTGTTGCGACACAATGATAATCGTCATCTGTCCTGTCCGCATTTCCTTTCTTTACCGCTGCAAGCCCGGTACTTTCATGTCACGAACGGCATGCGCGTTATCAGCATGACGGAGCATTCTCGACAGGAAAATAGCGAGCGCAGCGTTTTCATGAAAGGAAACGTAGCAAGACAAACGACGACTATTGTTGTGTGCCACGATACGACCCAAAGGGTGCACATTTGTTCAAGAGTGTATGACCTTAAACCAGACAATTGTCATTTGCGCAACTTTCTTTCCACGCTAACATCTATCTATCTATCTATCTATCTATCTATCTATCTATCTATCTATCTATCTATCTATCTATCTATCTATCTATCTATCTATCTATCTATCTATCTATCTATCTATCTATCTATCTATATATCTATCTGCGCTGTATATTTTCTCTATTAACAGCTATCTGTGCGTTTTAATTTGTGGACTGATAGTTCTTCTATCTTTCTCTCTCTCTCTTATCTTTCTTTTCTAACATCAAGAACCTCTCTCACGTTCTTTTCCCTATACAGCCATAGTTATGTTCGGCGACCGCCATGCGCGCGCTTCCCCTCGTTCTGGCGGGTCACAGTTCAGGCTTGTTTACTTGATTGTGTGCGCGTTCTCGTTTGCCCGGAGAAGAGTTTACAGCGTTATTTGTGTTTGCTGTCGTCCGTTTCTCTGTTGACCTTCTGCTCCTCAAGTTTTCTTTCCTTTATACTTTCTTTCTTCCTTTTTTCCCTCGCCGTGTGCCTTTTTTGTACGTACCCATTTTTCGGTTTAACGCTTTATAACTTCAGCCGTCCACGTCCGCTTGCTTCTGCTTCTCTCTCTTCTTGTGTACTTTGCCCGGCAGCATTATTTGCCACGTGCGACCGTCTATGTGCCGGACGCCACCTAACTTTTCTGTTTTTTTCTTAAGTTATAAACTTCGCCCGCTGTTTATTCTCCAAAGGACATCCTTTTCTTTTGCAGTTTTCTTTTCGTTTCTCTTTCTTCGCGCGAAATATGTACAAAAAGCGTCAACTATACAACAACAAAAATAAAGAAACGGCTGTCGAGACTTCGCCCATTTCCGTCAACTTCCCCGTGTTTGCTATACCCAACACTCCCTACATTCCCAATGTCTTCCTATTCTTCATCAGAGGGAAAAAGAAAGAAAGAGAGAAAAAGGAACTTTGGTTGCGTTGTCTCTATAGTCTGCTGTTTTAAACACTTGAAGGTACCGGCACTGGCATCATCTCTCTCTCTCTTCCAATAACTTGCCTCCTCCTTCCTCGTCTTCGTGCATCTCTCTCGCTATCTCTTCCTTGCCCTCGTTTCGGCCTGCATCTCTTCGCGCTCTCCCTCCTCATTTCCATTGCCGCTTGTTTCCTTCCCCTTCTTTTTCTTCTTTCGTCGAGCTCTGCCATCTTGTCGAGTGGCGGGAGAAGGGGGAGAGGAGCACGGAGGAACGAGGAGAGAGAGGACTAAGACCAATAAACACTTTCTTGCGCACTGTTTACACGGCGCTTAATGGGCCATTAGCTTCCTGCACGAGGAGAACGCACGCCGGGGACGAGCAGACGCTCCGCGGCTGGCGAACCCAACCCGTAACCCCCCACCCCACCCCCCATGTCACAATCCCCCCCTCCTTCCTTTCTTTCCCTCGCATCAACCACACCCGCCGACTCCTAACTCCATCTCTTGCACTTCGTGCGCAGCGTGTTGCGCAGGGAAGTTTCCTTTTCTTATTTATCACGTGCTTCGTCACTGGCCCGTGGGTCTGTACCATCTTGACGCGAGGGAGGGAGAGGGAGAGCTTGGCGGAAACGCAACGCTGACCGCGCTCCGAGTGCGAGTGTGGCGGGACGCCTTGTCTCTCTCTGCCGCTTCTCCAGCAGTACACACAGGACAGCGCGTGGGAACACGCCGCTGCCGGCTAACGCATATACGCGTCGTCGTAGAAGAGCTTCGGTCCCCGGATGGTCGCCATCTTGGAGCTGCTCCGTGGGAAGTTGGAACGTGCCTTCCTACTTTCGATCGCGGCGATGTGAAGTTATACGGGGATAGTGAAAAGCCCAATGCGAGTGCGCGACAAGACCACCGTTGCACGTCTACAGGCCGTACCAGCACTGCGGCGGCACGGCGTCTGCAGATATGCACGGCGCCGTGACACCTGACAATCACAAACGCGATAGCGAAATTAACGTTTGGCAAAAAGGGCAATGTTGTGTGTTTTACTGCACTGGCAGTTAAATAAGCTCTAAATTGGGTTTTGTTGCGTCCGCCTGTCATTTCCGTTACGCTGACATCGTCCGCTGAGTCGTCAGGCCTGACGCCACCTTCGCTCTTGTGATAGGCGCGAAATAAAAAAAGAACAGAAAAAAACAATACATTTGCCCACAGCCGCCATTGCATGCTAGCGCTGCAGATAACACATGTCCAGCATATCAGCTTATATAGCACGGTCTTTTGAGTCGCAAAGTAGAGCCACTGAGGGTACCTCTTTTTCTTAATGAAATAATCAATAAACACATATTATATTGTCGACTCACAGGTGTCTCTAAAGCACACATATCTGCTAATAGAAGAGTGCATGACATTCAACGGTTTCATCACTTGAGCACAATAAGCGTTACATACGAACGTTGGCAAAGACAGGAGAGGATAGCCAAATAAGCACCTGCGCGTTTACAACAAAGCTTTCTCTATATACCTTCTCCACTGGGATTAGGATTCACGACTCAGGGTCAGTTTCATGGTTGGAAACTTGTGCAAGGGTTTCCGCTGCACACACACTCTGAGAGCGGTGGTGAACATGCAAGTATTTCAAAGGCCACGACAGGGGGGAAAAATATAAGGGACGAAGTTGTGCGCGTCGCAAAGGAGTTCAGATGTTGGCGGTGTGAGCCACGGGAGCTTGCCGGCGCTGCTGTTGCAGTAGATAAGTTCAGTTCCCGAGGAATCGGTGAAGTCATGTGGTTTTTTTTCTCCTTTTTTTGTTTCCATACCCACAATAGAGAGAGAGAAAGAAAGTTCGGCAGCAGGTTCGGCAGCCTCCACTCTACATTGCCGTCTCGCGTCGCCGCGTTGCTGCTTTCAAATTTCGGCTTCTTCGGCTCGTTTTCGATGCTTAGCTGCAGCTTCTTGCGCTCGTATAGCGGGGTCTGACTCGCGCCAATGACGTTTCTCTTCGACCTTACGTTGCATCCTCTCAGCAGGGGAAAGCAGCATTCGCGGTCGAACGCCTTGCTCCCGCGGCTTCGCACGTCGCACCTCATTTCTCGCTTGTCGAGCATCCTCGGCCGTAGCGCACTTCGGATGGGGGTATGCAATGCTTTACTGATGGTTCGGATGCTTGTTTTGAGCTTGTTCTTTACTGAAACGTATGCTTCTCTTCTGTGTGTTGTATGGGTAATTTCAATGAATCTGTGCACTGTTCGCTTCACTTTGCTGGTCGCTTGTAGCCGCTGCTTTAAGGGGGTATGAACCATTGCTTACTAGGGTATGAGCCATTGCACCTTTGTTTTCTTACGGGGGTATGAGTCATTGCTGATGACATATTTTGCCCCACTCGACTAGACGCCGCGTTTTCTTATGTATGAGCCATTGCAAGGAGCCACTCAAGGCTTTCGCGTTACTAAAACGTGTGTTTAATACACATATATTGACATGTGATGGGATACCGTGCTGTTGTTCCTAGGATATGGAAGCAGACGGGATTGGATAGCTATTACCGTAGTGCAAGAACTCTGTAAAAGCTCTTTTCTTTTCTCTCTATTTCTCTTGTCGTGCTTGAAGTAACTATCTGTGAAGTGTCTTTAAACGCTAGAACACGGTTTCCTACAGTCCACACGTCAGATTGTAGAGAATGTGATACATATGTATATTGACGATTTATTGCTATTTTTTTTTTCATTGCGACTTACTGCCCCGAGTCTGGCTGTGAACTGGTATATATATGTAGCTGACCAATCACCCCTTCACCAATCATCGTTCTTCATCCACTTAACAATTTGCAGTTGTGGAGAAGTCGGCGACGTGCTGTGCTTGCTGCCAACATTTCTAATCCGAAATAAACGAATTCATCAGTAGGTGATATAGGCAAAGAATATACGAAATGTAGGCTAGTATTTTGAGTGTGTTTCTCCAGCTTAGTATGGAGTCGACGAAGGTCCGAAGGATTATCTAACAATGGCCCGGCAGTTTTTTCTCAATATCAAGGACTGGCCGAGAGTTAGGCGAACAAATGAGCAGCGTCATGAAACAAAAAGCAACTTATCAATGTTCTCTTCGCGAGCGCTCTCGCTCATTCTCCTTTGATGAACTTTGTCATCGTCAGCGAAGCCACCACAGACATTTAAAACGTGGTGCTTACATTTCAGAACAATGGTAATTATACCTGGGCTGGGGAAAATTTTTGTGCGCGTCAAAAGTGTTCGAAGAACAGCTTTGAAAGAGATGGCGTTCCGGTTTTTGCTGACAAGGCCAGTCTGTGACCATGTACGGGCTTGAATTATTTCGTTATCTTGGGCAGCAATTATCTTTATTGACACCGTGCATTTTTTTATCTTTCTCCGGTGACTGCTGTTTTCACCTGCTACCAATTGTTAAATGTTATAGCTCGGCATAGAACGTGCCTGGATTGATCGGAAGTTTCTCGAATGTTGTCGATGGTTCTATCCGTCGTCTGTCGTCACCGCACCTTGTGCAATTCGACTGCACGCGCGACGCGAATTGTGCAGCACTTTCTCACAGGCACCAGCGATTACGCTGGAAACTTCGACGGGTCATGTATAGAAGCCGACGCGTCTGGTCCGCAGATCAAATTTCGACGCTCGCCGTTTGTGCTCGCCCCTATCGTTGTGCTTTGAATGTGACTCGCTTTTGTGGGCACAGGTTCGCCCAGTAAAAAGTTAGCTTCGCGATTCACAGTTCTTTGCTACGGTGTTTTTTTTTACCCCTCATTGCAACGTGACAATATCAACCACACTTCCTAAATGGTAAGTGTAGTTTTGAACATACGCTGCACGTGAAACACTTCATCTCACTTCTTCCGCTTAAATACGTGGTTTGCTGAGTTGAGGCGTGGAGCACGATTTGTGGATATAATAGAGCATTTTTTTTTATTCTTAGCCTGCTCAGTGGATGCGTGATTCTAGTGACGCTGTAAGTGTAAAAATATGTGGTGAAGGCAAGGTAAAATCACCGCAGTCAGCTGTAACTGGCGTTGGAAAGGGTTGATACCGCGTACCGGTGATTGCCGTTAGACAACGCCCACGTCAACAGGGTACGTGCTATAGAGGCACTTCAGCGCTTTCTTGACGACGAAAAACGCCAGTGAAAACTGAATGTATCAACAGTTTGGCGCAAGACTTAGTTCCTCCGAGGAAAATGAGCGACATGCTTTTAAATGTGCCCGCAAAAAAGCGAGCGAATAAAAAGACACGGTAAAACGGCTTCTAAATCCGCATATGCGAATGTCGAAGAGAATATCATTGGTACATGAAATAAAATGAATTCTATTGAATCCTTACGTGCCGATTGGGACAAGTAAAATAGCAAAACCGTAACAGCTCGAATAACGTCGCTATTTCTGACCCAAGGCCGTAGAACATCGTTTATCCGTTAACTGTCGCCGTTGAACCTACGGCCTGCCGCTTCCGAGGAGGACGAATGCATCAACGATGCAACGCTGAAAATACGCGAATAAATAACAACTGACCAGGTGTTCTGTAGGACTCCACCTAGTGGACTGTCCAATTTGGCCGCTGCTGATTGGCTGCGGCCACTCGTCTCCTGCTCGCTCGTACAGCTGCATCCAATCAGCAGCAGCCAAAATGGACAGTCCACTACGTGGACTCTTACAGAATGCCCCCCTGTAGTGATGCCGCAAGTATGGAGGCTGGTAGCATCGTGATCAACGTGTGCCCAGAAAAATGTGCCACTCCGTGCCACCCCGAGTTGCCGCTGCTCACCTCTCGCTTAACGTGCCGACCGTGCCTCGTACGCTGTCAACATGCCGTTGCGGGGTGCGATAGAGGATTTGATAAGTTGCCAGGACTCCCCTTTCGTTGTCCGGTGGTCCCGGAAACAGACTCACAACATGGGCTGTACAAGCCCAAGAAGAAGGCTAAGGAAGGAGAAAAAGAGAGATACTTTGCGCGGAAGCTAAGAAAAGCACGTTGCCAACGGGCGAATATGACCGAAAGGCGCCTCGATTCTCTCGCTTGCGCCTAGCTGGCTGCAGCCGCGAGGCAATTTCCAATATGTCTCGAGAGTTGACGGGGTTGCGGAGTGACGGCGGCCACCGCTCCAGGGGATGTCAGAGGTGCGAGAGAGAGGTGAAAGAATGAGAGAGGGAGAGAACTAGAATGGGGGTGGGGGCGCACGGCCGCGTGCTGCGAACAACGCAACGCCGCCGCCGCCCCAACGCTTGTCTCCCCACGCGGTGGCTTTGATGGACGAGGATCTATCGGTTCAATCGGCGCTGTCATCGATTCGGAGTGGGGAGAGTGGAGAGGGTCCCGGTGGAACTCCCCTGCTGATGCAGCCGCCATCCCCGCCTTTCACCTCCGCGCTCTCTCCTCTCTGGGCATCTCGATCCAGTCCCAAATTGTTTTCCTTTCCTTTATCGGACCGAGGAAACTTCTTCCGACTACATCGGCTGCGTCGGCCGAAGGAAGCGCGGGCAACGCACTAAGGTCGCGGGAAGGCAGGGACTGCCTCTCCGAGACAAGGGGAGTTCGCGGAACAAACGGAACGGCAAGCGCACGGTGGCTTATGCGGCCACTCGCCGGCACTTACTGTGTAGTATACTGCACTGTCGCGACAGTTTCGCACAGTGATGCGGCTGCTGAAATTGTTGGCCGAGCAGCGCCTGAGCCGTCACTTTGCTATTCCTGCTGTCCGGCATGACATTCGTCATACTCACTCGGGACAATATTGTATGTTAGCTATAACCGGAGGATACTTTACTCTCTAGTTACGCTTGGTGATGGGCGTCAGTCTCAGTCGAGAGATTCCGCGGGCGCGGGAATTTTGCGGAGGGTTGCACGCAACTAACTTGCAGCCGAACGCGCGCGACGGCCTTCTTTCGTGCTCGCTCTACGCTTCGTTTTCCAAGCCGGAAGTTCTGCAGCGATTGTTTTCGCCGGCGCCCCCTTCGTCAACCTACTTACCGCATAACGTCCAGACTTCGCGTCCCCTGCGAACAGATGGCTCCTGCTGCACATGCTATGTGTTCTTCATTGCGCCAATCTTTCCACCGTGGCTTTCGTGACATCGCGTGTCGGCGGAACCCTTTAGTGTATAATATGGTGCTGTATTCGTTTGTAATGAAGCGTCAGTTTGTAAGTTTGTAATGACGCGGCATGGAAAAAGGAACTTGCTGAGCGCAGCAAGTTCCTCTTTCCATGCCGCGTCAATAAACCTTTGGGCAACCCTGCTACCCCCACATCCCTTTCTTAAAGTGGCAGTTCATGTCTATTATTTCGGTTTTCAATACTCGCGTAGTTGGTATATGAAAAATATTGTCGTCACCATGTGTGCATGGCCCTAAGGAGTTGCCAAAAAATGAAAGAAGGAAAATTAGTTTTATTCCCACCATGATTCTATCTCAGGCTCACGACACATGAACGCACGCAGCCGTCGACGTGTCCTTATCGTGCGAGCTACCGCTCTCGTGGGCACGTTAAGGTTTACCTTCGGACGGCTGTCGGCGATTTAGCAGGCTATCGGCGCTTGCCGCTGGCAATTGACAAGTCCTTCTAGCTTGCATCGAACCCTTGCGCGTGGCTACGTTCAGTGTTCCTCGTTGATATTGTTGGACTCGTGCAAATGAAAAGTACAGTCACTGGATACCAGTGAGCCTTTAATAAATAAAAAATAAAACAGAGCATAAAATAACACTGAAAAGACGAGAAGAATTCACCTACAAAGCGTGAGTTGAAAAAGACACCGGGTACCTTAAACAATCAAAGTCAAGAATGGCGCGAGGGTGAATCGAAGATGCGTTCTTTTTCTGTACTCAATGTTTGGCGGAGAAACGCGGTTGACGAACGAAGGGATGGGAGGGGCACTATTTGAGAGCTGCAAGACGTGCTGTCCCTACATTTCAACGTGACGGCGTTCACCGACTACTATTTCCGCCACGAGGTTGCAGAACATCATTTTCTCTTTTTTTTTCTCTCTCTCTTTCTCTTGTGTGTGTTTTTTTCTCTCTGGCATGCCAAGGTTATCGCGAGTCACATGAACCGCGTATTTGCGGCACAGAACGTTTGAGTCGAAACGGAAAACCGCGCGCAGAAGAGAGAGAGAGAGAGAGAAAGGAAACAATCGAGCGATTGACTAAATACGAAAAAGAAAGCAGTAAATGAAAAGAAAATCTAAATGCTCGCGTATATGGGGGGTAGAAATGAGAGCGAAAGCACAAAGTCTGAGCTGTTCGATTGCCAGGTGAGCAGCAAGTGAGCGCAGTATCAAAAGGAAGATGAGCTGTTCGCACGAAGGCATATGATGGTGGGAAGAACAGGAAAGAGTAGGAAAGAACAGGAAAGAAGTGTGAAACAAAAGCTAAAGTGAACAAAGAAGGGAGAAATAAGGACATTCCCCACGCACATGACGATAAATTGAAGTCCGCCGCGATAAAGATAGGGTTCAGAGCACGTCTCCCTCCAACCACGGCCGCCTTTCGTAAACGCCAAAACTTAGTGCAGGAAAATAAAAGAACCATACGGGCAATATATTGTCAGGTCTTTCGTCTGCGTGTCGAAAGCCGTTGCAGGAAGAGCGTAGCAGAGATCGCAGTTGTGGCGATGGAAAAAAAATGGTGGCTGCAAGAAGGTTGGAAACGAGAGTAACGGGGCTCAATTGTTTTATAATTTTTCTTTCTTGTCTGACTCCTTCGATGTGTCCTTTCCCGCACTGAACAATCGGTGACAGCGGAGAGACAAGACAATACGCATCTTGAAGGCCTTCTTCTCCTCTAAAACATGCCGGACGCACCTTTCTCTCACCATGTAGCCTGATCCGCTCCTCCGTCGTGATACCTCATCAAAAGACGCGTACAAAGAAATACGCCCGCACTCTCGAATACGAATCATAAATATACTGTCATATGCGAAAGAAAGCAGAGAAGAAAAAAATCACATTGAAAGCATCTTTTTCTCCAGGTCCGCCTGCTCCTACTCAATTTCGTGCTTTCTGATCCTACGCCGAAGATGGATTTTCTGTGTTTTTTCCCCCGTTCGCTCGCTTTTCAACTGAGCCATATCTGCGTGTCTGAAAAGATGCCGTTCGGATGTCTGTACAATTTATAATCAAATTTCTTCCCGCAATGCGCAAGCTTACGGTACCGACCACCCAACCTTTGTCTCGCCCCCCTTCCGTTTCTTGTGTACCTGTGACTAATTTCTTTCTTTCTTTTTTTTTCTGCGAATCGGCCCCTATTCGAAGATCTTGGAGCACTCCTCGATCAGGCTCCCTCAGCTCAGAACCCAGGCGCATGCACGTAGCCCTGACAGCCGACGCGTTCAGTTCTAAGGCAAAGCAGTGGGTGGCGGTGGGTAGGAGGAGGCACTATACAACTTTAGACCCCGTGCCGCGTTCTTCGGTCTGACCGCGCTCCGCCGATAGGAACAGACACGCCGCGGCTCACGAGAGCCGACTGCGCTCTACATCTGTTTGTTTGTTTTAAAGATGAAAGGATCGTCCCTGCGAGTCCCAGGAGGGAACCGACCGCCAGACTTTCTTGACGCTACTTGCAACGTTTCCTCTCCGTTTCTCTTACCGCCGTCTACCAATCGAAGACAATTTTCGACCTATTGTGCCGAGTGACTTGGACAAAGAAAAAAAAAGAACAACGCGACTATGAAAGATTTTTTTGGCCAACGCTTACCCAACCAAACGTCACGAAACGTTGCAGAAAAAAAACGCGATAGAATTTAATGCGCAACAAATGCGCCGAAACATGAAGTGTTACTACAAAACTAAAATACTGCGTGCTACGAAATTTTTCTCGAGATTTCGCATAGAAAATCCTCTGTCTATGTATTCTTCTGATTCTCATCTCTTTCACTCATTCTTTCATCTACTTTACATCCGTAAACCATATTTTATTTCGCTGTCCTCAACCCTTCTCTCAAGCATGGTTTATACTGCCCTCATTGAGTGAGAAGGTTACAGTGCCTTCACAATCACAAATTCACGTCTTTCTCTGCTGCTTCTCTTTTTCCAAGCTTATTCCCATCCATAGTCTTTCCAGGTTATGCTCCATCCATCGCCCCAAAACAATGTTTATTATTCTCTTCTGTTTTGTTGAATTCGTTCCATCCTTCCTTTCACCCTTAGTTTCTCTGTATCTCTTTTTCTATTTAGGTTAACCTTACTACATCTATCTATCTATCTATCTATCTATCTATCTATCTATCTATCTATCTATCTATCTATCTATCTATCTATCTATCTATCTATCTATCTATCTATCTATCTATCTATCTATCTATCTATCTATCTATCTATCTATCTATCTATCTAATTAACTAACTAACACCAACTATGCACTCACAGCGGTTGTTCAATCGCTATGGCGGTATATTCATAGACACGGCAGATCGACTTAAGGCCACTGCGACCGCATTCTGATGGCAGTCGATAAAAAAAAAAAGAACAGGCACAGGGAACGTTTGTGGCGCCGCTTGTGCCACTTCAGAATGGCTTAATAATTATCTAAATAAATTTTGCAGAGATCTGAGTCAATTCTGCGTTTCGAATGGCTTTTGTGTTTATGAATCAACGCGCAACTACGTAGTTCATGTTAAACAATGAATATTTGGGGAAGTCTCCAGCTTGCGGGAGACACAAACGCCCGATGTGCATTGACATTTGCGGAAGTGAATTTTAGCATGAAGGGGACTTCAAATTTGTTTCAAGTTTTGTTTATGTGACGAGAGGCTCTTCTCCACGCTCCTCATTAAACTTTAATTGCGTTTCGGCGTTATTCCACGTGCTTCCACAATCACAGCGTGACAAGGTAAACAGCATGAAGTCGGCATGGTCAGTGCGCTTTGGTTTGGCTATGGCTCGTTATTCAACGCATTGAGAAGTCAGTTGTAGCTGGGTTGAGAAAACGTAGGAACTGCATGTGGTTGTGCGCTCTAGGAGGGGCGCACAACCACGCTCTTACGGCGCTTCGGAAAGCTAACTGCGCCTTTGCCTTCGCTTGATTGATCAGAATCGCCATTCGTCAGCAAATGCGCCAAGCTGACCAATCACGCAAGAGCAGGCGAACGCATTGCTTTCCGACCCGTTATAAGATCGCACGACCAGGTGACGCTGGCTCTCTTCTAGCAGTGTTTTGCTTTGCCGCCTGCCTCTCGAGTCCTTTTGAAGGTGACGCTGCACTACATCCGAGGAAGTCAACAGCCAATTTGGGATCAAGGGGCAAGTATTTCGTTACAATTCGTAGTCCGGAGAGGCCGAAGCGAGACCAAACACCGTCCCGCACGTAAGCCTTGGAGTAGCGGGTCAACGGCGGTAATAGCGGGATGTGTCCCGCCTAAATAGGGACTTCTGGCCACTTTGGGCATGTGCCACTGGATATGGGACAGAATAGGCAACTTGGGCCACTGGGTGCGTGCAAATGGGCATGTGACTCTAGGTGTGTGAACATTCTTGACCAATCCTCCAGAATGGGTATTCGCGATTGGGTAGGTGGCCGGATGTACATGTACGAGCAGAACAAGAGGCAACAAGTGAAGAAGGCGGCAACAGAAAATTGAACAAGTCCTCATCCAAAGCAGCAGCTGAATGTGGAAAAAGAAGTGAACAGAATGTGACTAGAGAGTGCACTGAGCGAGCAGTGTTGAGCTACAGAGAAAAATCTTGCAGTAAGGTACAGTGTCCATACACTACTTCAATGCTAATCGCAATTACGTCGACATTCATCGTGAAATTGGTTCTTCCAGATTGTTCTTTTTTCTTTACTTCTCTCTTTCTTCTCTCTCTCTCTCTCTCTCTTAGAGATCCTGTTGCTTTTTGGTCCACTAAGGGAAATTCGAATAAAACAAAACAAATTCTAAGGCAATGACAACGTACTGGGGAATGTTCCTTTATTTCTTATTCTTTCATAAAGAAACGTAAATGTTCTTTCGTCATAAATATAAATGACTACCTTAAAAAATTTGGCCCGCTAAATGACAATCAAACGGACTTGAACATGAGGTCTTGGTGCCTTACCGGCGGCGTTTAGAGCCGCGTTTGATTCTGTTGCGTCTAAAATAAATAAAGGCCAGAGACTGCAGCGGTCTGCTATTCAATACCTCGTTTGCTATCTTTCTTTCTTGTTCGTTCGTTCGTTCGTTCGTTCGCTCGCTCGCTCGCTCGCTCGCTCGCTCGCTCGTTCGTTCGTTCGTTCGTTCGCTCGTTCGCTCGTTCGCTCGTTCGCTCGTTCGTTCGTTCGTTCGTTCGTTCGGAGAGAACAATTGCCTTTTAGTTATTGAAAAACCGGCCAAGTACATACATGTCGCTTATTTGAAAAAGCAGGCAAACCTAGCCGAACGTATGAGGATCTCTGATGAAAACCTGCAGGTTCCCTTATGTCATGTGGATGTTATCGAATATGCAGATGATGGAGCATATGGTTTTTTTAGTAGGGTTATTAAGAATTTTAGAACGCACACGTGCCATGGCGTTTGCCAACCGCATCGAGCAGTGTGGCAAGGCGGCAGCGGCTGTTCTACACATGGCCGCGGGTGTCACGTGTAAGTCGCGTTGTTCCGCCTCCTACCACAAGAGATACAAGATTACTACAAGGAAAGGGTGACACACCACCGCTTCAAAAATGGCATTACCTGTCCATTCTCTATGGACAAAGAGAACGAACGACAGTGTGTGCTTGAAGCAACCTTCAAACAAGCGATCGACCAAGGCCCTTCGGCAGGACGAAAAAAAGTTCCGCGATGCGGCATGAAAAAGCAGTGGCAAGTACAAGCCACCTGTGGGCAATGAAATTGCCCGCTGTGGCAGAGGCGAAGATAAAGCAAGACAGCTAGGCGCCAACAGTCTAGTACATGGAACAACAAAAAAATGTGGAGAGGGTCCCACGCTACGCCGAAGGGAAGTCAGGAGACAAATAGACGCACAATGCCGCATATACGTCTACGGTTGCTCGAAATGGCACCGACATATGAAACCGACTACAAGGTGACGCCGGCTAGTGGTCTGTTGACGTCATGTCGCTATATACAGACGGCGGCCTCGCTCAGATACCGCCTAATGTTCATGGTGGATAGCGCAAACAAAGCAGACGGATGAGAAAGGGAGAGCGTGCAAGCGTTCTCCGACATTTTTTTATTCTTTTTTTTTCTGCTCTGCGGTGTGTACTCTGTGGTTTGCCTGCTCTGCCTTGAACACGTACTAACGGGCCTAGTTTTCTGCCCTGCTTCCGCCTAATCTCCCTCACAGTGGCACCGCGCGTTTCACATTTCCCACTTCCGGTGAGACAACACGACGAGAAAGAAGTGATAATTCGGGAGACGGGAGCTCAACTCTTTGAAAGTGAGGGCAAAAAAGTATATACGTCGGTTTCTTTGTGCTTGCTGTATACTCTTGCTACACATTTCCTGTCGATATCAAAAGAGCAAACCGAGAAGAGGGAACAGCTGAATGTTGTATGTTTTGCATTCTTCTCTGAGCCCTGCTCCCCGAAGAGTTGCAGAAATTAGCGCCTTTCCCTCTCCACAATCTCTCTCCCTCATCTTTTTCGTCTTCGTCTACAAAAGTCACGTCATGACGTTGCTGACATCCCGATAATGCACCCTGCATCGGCCAGAGGACGCTTCGCGCTTTCATTTATCCTACCAGTGTTGTCTACACCGGCCGCTAGGGGTGCGAAAAAAGAAATGAAATGAAGTTACAAGACACGTTTGTCTGACCGTATGTTCGACTGGTTCTTACCGCGTTTGGAGTCACTTTGCAGCGACGCGGAGCCTTCTGAAGACTGGAGCCAGATAAAGCCTGCCCCAGCCGAGCGTTCAGCTGCTCCCAGAACAATCGGAGGAGCCACGTGATCGGGCGTCGCGCTCCCAGCTCTGAAGCGAGAGCGCCTCTGAGCAGGATGCATCGATGTCAGCGCCGGCTCTGGCCGTTCTGGGTGTTGGCACCCCTTAACCAGAGTCCGCGCCGCACCTTAGCCTTGTTGTGTCGGAGCTTAATGCGGCCGTGCTTTACTACGCGCATTGGTCAGTGCGGCGCGGTCACATTGCCTTATGTTTGTAATTTTCACGCTGCTTCGCGCGTGTTCGCTAAGTTGTCTTTTCGGGCTCGCGACGGGAGACAAAATGTGCGTGACAGTTTTATCCCTAAACATACTGCGTCATACCCGTTTGCCGACGGAGTATCGCCCCGTAGTTGCCTTGAAGCACATTTCAATTTTTTTTTCCAGGCCGTCTTCCTCTCGTTTTACTCAAGTGACAGCTATCTGTTTTGGCAATATGCATTCCTTTTCCTTTGGCGAGATGTGTCACAATGCTTCTTTTTTTTTTTACACATTGCTGCGCTGATCTATGCCTCGCTGCATAACACAACTTAAGGAAAATGTCTTTTTCAGCAGTACATTTAGGCACTATGCTTATACAGGTTGGAAATACTGTACTTACTACAAACAGAAAATTTTTACAAGCCGAACACATGGGCTTATACTGCAATGACGGTGTTCACTTGGTGATTAAAGGTCTTAGGAGTACGTGGTGCCTTGCTTTTGCTTTTCACTTACAAAACATAATTAAATCCTGGGGTTTTAGGCGCCAAAGCCACGATCTGATTATTAGACGTATTATTTGAAATATTTTTGACCAGCTCAGGTTCTTTAACGTGCACCTAAATCGATGTACGCGAGCGTTTCTTTTTTTTTTCATTTTGGCGCGTTTGAAATTCGGCAACTGTGACCTCACGCTTGCTATTTTGACCCTCAGAGTATGTTCCTGCTAACGTAAGACGATTTTCGGCCACTTCTTTATTATTATTATTATTATTATTATTATTATTATTATTATTATTATTATTATTATGATTATTATTATTATTATTATTATTATTATTATTATTATTATTATATGGAAACATACAAGCACACGCAAAAAAAAAAAACAGGGAGTGAGCAAGCTGACAACTGCCACCGAGAGGGGCACCACGCTTGCCTACTCTTTCGGGAAGAGGGAATGAAAATAGAAGTGGAGGAGAAGAAGTTGGAAACAAAGAACATAGCAAATAAAAATATGACAGAGACAAGGACAAAATAAAGTAGGAACACGGAAAAAATGTCTATAAACGGGAGGCCAAATCAATTTTCTGCATGATGGTTAACAAGCCTCTCTGGTTCCGGTTGCGCTTTTATAATTCTTAGCTTTCCCGCACCCGATTTGTACCTCGATGAATACAGTACCTTCAGGTACTGGTACGCTGCGCTAATTATTCGCCTGGTTTTGACCTATATCCTTTCACGGCATTAGGAAACTATAGTTTTAAGGTCAAAAGCTGCGGCAGCCTTACAATATTACAATATTAAGTGAACCTATACAATATTAAGTGAATGTACACCACGTGCGTCAACTTCGTTTTTGAAACAAATTTGTCCGCGCGAGCGAAAGCCCGGCAAAAACGACTACAGTTATCATGCTGGGTCGAAACTTATTCTAGCATTTTTTTACTGAAAGCGTTCCACCTTCGTTTTAAGGTGCGACGTAAATGTTGCAATGCGCGTATTTGTACCGACTGAGAAAATTGGACTTTTTTTTTTTACACTGTCAGCGAGCGCAAAAACTAAATTCCCGCTGTCCTCCATAGCGCGCCTTTACGTGTTCTGACACAATATGGCGGTGCAACCACACGTGTCACCATCCTGTACGGAGAAGTGTGGTATCGAGGCACTTCTACTTCTTAGCGCTTCTGAGACGGAGCTTCGCTGCGCTCTGACTGAAGCCCGGCGAATGTGCTTTCGAAAGCTCGACTTTGAACCACCGCAAGCAAACCGCACCGCGAGGATGCTGTACAGAGCGCACGAAAGCGACCACTCGAGCGCGCCGTAAAAGTGAAACGCCGAGCCTTGCTCAGGCCGTAGCCAAACGTCCGTGATCGATGTTCGTGTCGCCGCGTTCGAACGTGACGTTCGACTTTCGATGAGCGTTCCGAAACGCCAACGTGGATCGAGATTGCTTCCCTCCAATTTTGCTTCGCTGCCGTCGACTGTGGTGTCCCTATACATCTACATACGGATCCTAACATGCTCCCTAACATGTAGGATCCGTATGCACTTAACATTCTTGATGTGAGATAATGCTACTAAGAGCATGTCGCAATGCTTTATAACTTGACGCTTTATGTGGTTCGCGCGACGTACGACTAGAAAGGCATAAATTTGATGCGTAAAAATAAAACGAAACATCTGTCAAGTTGTAAGTTGTCATTCCACTGCCATCGGTTGCGCTCCTATGGTAGCGTAATGCAAAATCGGGCAATAATGCGATCGGGCACGTTAAAGAAACTCAGTGCAGCAGTGTTACCATCCTATAGCAGAAGCGCAATGCAGCAATCGATTTAATACTGAGACTGACCGGTTCGTGGATACGTCCCCCGAGACAGCTGGAGCATGCCTCCACCAATGATGACGTGTTAGAAAAAGACATTCTTCACTGGACGCCGGAAATGTTTCCCTGGCGATACACCTAGCAGGCTACTCCAAAACTCCAAATAGCAAGAATGGTACATGATATCTCCCGTTAATACACCGTGTGTTTCAGCCAATGTTAGCCAATTTGTTGAAGGAAAACAAATACTTAATAAACATGGCGCAAGATACAACTATAACACCTACGGTCTTCGGTCGTCAGAGATCCGATCATCGAACACATTTAAGTATTGAAATTTTATCGTGCTCCGTGTTTTTTAAATGTTTATTTTTCGTTTAACAGCTTGTCTAACGTTAGCTGAGACACCCCACGTATAGCATTGCCACAAACAGCATAGAGAAGCATACAAACAAAAAATAACTACAATGTTACGTTAACGTACGCCTCGAAGAAGTAAACTACATTTAAAGAAAGTAGAAAACCACCAGATAAGATAGGTGGTAGCTTATGTCCATCCATAGGACAAAACGAACTCAAACTATCTCTTCTGCTTATCTGGCGGCTCTTGTGGACGAATACGGTAGAGTAGCTCACTGTGCTCAGCAGAGGGACACGAAACCACGTGGAGACAAAAAACGTATTCGCACAAAAACTAAAAATTTGGCAGGACTCCGCGTTGACGTAGCGATTCACATGCTCCAATGTCGCGCTTCTCTTCACACAAATGCATCATCTTTCGCATGGAGTCATCAGTTTACCGATGCCGCTACACACGACAGGTAGGACGGTTGCGACCGAGAAGTGCTGTATCGAATGAGCGGGGGTTCACCTGCAGACATAACACGTACGAAGCACGTTTCAGACCCACTGTTCACGCTTCTGAGGGTGACTTTAGTTTCTCAATACGATCGCGAGTGCCGCAACATCAACGCGACAGCGTCTCAAACTAGCATCGGACTGAACGAAACGTTAAACCGCTGTGCGTTTCGGCAGATGCTTTGCAGGTCCCGCTGCCGCTGTTGTCCGTAGTTTCATTCACGTTTTTGTGCCTGTTGCACGTGCCTTTGGATACCGCAGGCGTCGCACGTACTCACACAACGAACGCACGACAATCCAAAAACGGGAACCGGACCAGAGCTGGCACTGCTATCACCACGTTGTCACCGAGCCGATTGGATCAGCTTTTCCGTCACGACATTGCTTGTGCGCTGCTCACTGCCACATACGAGTACTTCACAGGGCCGTCGCGCACCCGCGTGCTCCCGCTTCGGTCTGCAACACTGCTTCTTGCTGCCCCTCTGAGGCGCGGTAGGCGCGATGAGTCGCAGTGCTGCAGCCAGAACAAAGCGACGCTGACGGCGGCTATTGCGCCGTCGCGGCGGCGGCGGCGTCCGTCTTTCCTGCGCCCTTTCCCTCTACATCTATCGCTCTCTCGCTCTCTTCCCCCCTACGCTGCCTCCGTACTCCTTTTTCAGTGCGCCGCTGGGAGAAAGTTGAAATGCGAGGCTGGAGCTGTTCAAAACAGATTGACGAATGAAAGAAGGAAAGATGCGAAAGACTTGAAAGGGAACTCGACCACTTCCTGCAGTATAAAACCGCGATGCTAAGCGAAAAAAATAAAAAGAAACCGACATGTGAACAGTTACAGAGATAATCGAGCGAGGGGAAAGGGTTACGGTCGAACAGGAGTTTATTGCACTGTTACGCTTACAACAGTGGATTCAGTTACAACACAGAGAGAGAGGGAAGACGGAAGAGAAATGCATGGGAGCCCAAGAAAGATGATGCCATGAAACAAAGAGGAGAGTGAGAGAGAAAGAGAGAGAGAGGAGGCACCTTGGCCATGAGGCGTAACAGCGCGTAGAAAGGGAAAACTGTAGTCGAAAGAGACGAGACTGTGAAGAAGGAGCAACGGGAACCCAGCGCGGTCCCCGTTCGTCCCTCCCTTCGTGGCAGTAGCGGCAGCAAACGTCGACGACGGAGCGGGCCCACGGTGCCACTGCCGCCGTTGCCATTCACTATGGCACACCCCCTTTCCAGCGGGATCCAGGGCTCTCTTCCCTATCGACCCGGGGGCTCCGGAGAGTCCGCGCCACTGCCCGTCGTCGCCGCCGCTGCTGCCAGTGCTGCGCCTGCGCCGCCCGATCCCTCGGCTGCCCTCCGCCGTCGTCTTCCCAGCCTGTTGGCGTGCTTTATGTTCCCTCTGTGTTTGTTTTTCCCGTCGCCGTCGCCAGCATTGTTACACGAGCGGTCCGCCCGGCCTCGGCAAAGAAGAGGGGGGGGGAAACAGAGGACGAGGGGGTTGGCACGGGAGAGGTCGCTGTCGGCGGTGGTGGCGCCGCCTTTCCTCGGTGGGAGGACGCCACGTCACCGCCTCCTCTCCGCACGGCCGCGCGCGCGCTCCGGACGACGAGTAGTGACATCGCGCTGCCTGGCCATCGCTCTCTGCCTCGCTCTCCTCGGAAACCGTTCGTTTAAACTAATCTAATTCAGGCCATGGGGAGCCGCTACTCTCTTCTCGGCCACGCGGGGCCGCCGACGATCGTCCCTCGCCCCTCCCTCCACGGTCGGCCCTGCCGGCCGCTGTCTCACAGCTGCTGCTGGTGCTGCCCGCTGCAGCCGGCGCAGAAACCGAGCCGCCTGGAGCTCGCAAATCGAGCCGCGGCAAACGGGGCCATCGATGAAGCGTCCCCGCCGCTGTCCGTTGGGTCGCTCCCGTCCCGTTCTCTCTCTCTCTCTCCCTCGAATGTGAGAGCTTTGAACTGGCCACTGTGCCATTACTACGATGGGGTTCCCGCTCTACTCTCCCACTGTAACTCTCGTGCGGCGCGAACGTATGCATTCCGACGGGTGTGCTGGCAGTACTAGCGTTTGTAAATGCGATAGAATTTATTTTGCTAGAACGGAGGCAGGTGCGCTATGGTACTGGGACTTTGTTAACAAAGTTGCACTAATGGTTATTAAATCTCTCTTGCTGTTGCAAATCAACTCGGCCCGCCGTAGCTGCTTAGTGGCTATGGTGTTGGGCTGCCAAACGAGGTCGCGGGGTCAAATACCGGCCACGGCGGCCGCATTTCGATGGAGGCGAAATGCGAAATTAATGGTGTACATAGATTTGGGTGCATGTCAAAGAATTACAGGTGATCCAAATAATTCCGGAGTCCCTCACTGCGGCGTGCCTCATTATTAGATCGTGGTTATGGCACGTAAAAGTTAAAACCGCACAATTTATATATTTTTTTAAATTTAATCAACTCGCGTACATTCTGTCTCCAATGGTGCATTGAAAAGTGAATAGCATATGAAAGCACTGCTTCATCATGATGGCGATAAGCTTATGTAAAAGTCTTCAAGCATGAATAGAAAGTATGTTTTTTGTTACGTTTGTTGCTTACTAATATATTTTTGCCTAAGACAATTTCGTGTGGTGGATGCAGAAAAGTATACAGAAGATTCATAAGAGATTGTGTGGTACAACTCAGTGCTACAATGTAAATGTTATGCTTATGCGAATTAGTCTTATTTGACAGCACTATGTACTTTTGTGGAGCCTGTCAGCTTTCTGTGCGTCCGCACGGCTATTATTTGAATTCGATTCATTGAAAACAATATTCTATGAAAATTAACAACAACAAAAAATATGCAGTGGAAAAAAGAAAAAGAAACGAAATGTGAGCCATAGCCCACGCCGCAACACTGACTACCTTCCACAACTTCCGCAGTGGATTCGGGAGTCTGTGCTGAGGTTGCATAAAGCTTCTTCAACACTTGCGATAGTCTGAACGCAGTAACGTTACCAATGAGAATTCTAGTGCAAGCCTATTTCTTTCGACTTAACATCGCTGTTTCCGGAAAACAGCGATCAATGTTCGATATCGCGAAACAGCATAGTGATCCTAAAGGGTCACTAAAGGGTGGCTCTCTGGTAAATGGAACACAAAATTTATTTAACGCACGCGAAGGTATTTGTCCTTCGTCTAAGCAATTCATATATACCGCAGCAAATTACATGCACAGATTTACTCTACGTACGGCAGCCAGTTCGAGAAAATGAAATTATTATCCCTGGCCATCGAGGCAATTACCTTCGTGTCACCATTAGTAGGCGCACCTGTGTACTAGTATAGCTTGAAGCTACGCATAAGGTAATAACAAGAAGCGTAATCAGATTGACAAGACGACAAGATTGACAAGATTGACAAGACTTCATAAAAACGAGTTGCTCCAAAAGACGAGCGGAGATCCGTTACGACAGTCAACAGTGACACCGAGGGGTTGTATGCCTCTGCGGCCTTTATATTTTTCTTCATAACTGTGACCTAAGAAAGGAACGAACTATATATGATTGGAGTGCGCGTGCCAGCGAAGATGTCTCAGAATTGTGCTTATTTATTATTTATTCCTTGAGGCATGTGTTAAGATTTTAATTTCACCTACTTCCATTAATACTTACTGTCTCCTGCAGAGCGTGCACCTCTGTAAGGCAGGACTGTGGAATGGAAAAGACCAATTTATGTTCGGGCGATAATGTAGTTACGAGGGCAGCTGAATGATAAGGTGCAGATAAAGGACATCATTAAGTAAGCAATATGATCGGTATTTGTAGAGTTAAATGCCAAATGACTACTTACAAAATAAAGTTAAAACATATCCTTTAGAGCAGGACACATCTATCAGGAGTGATATTGGACTGTAAACAAAAAAAAAATGTAAAGGAAAGAAAGAAAGAAAGAAAGAAAGAAAGAAAGAAAGAAAGAAAGAAAGAAAGAAAGAAAGAAAGAAAGAAAGAAAGAAAGAAAGAAAGAAAGAGAACAGCGTCAAATTTGAAGGTACTCTCGCAGAGTCTGTATGCTCGTGAGAAGAGCGCTAATTAGCGAAACGGCATAATAAAAGCAAATACGCTAAACCGTTGGACGCTGATACAACTGCAAGAGAGAGAGAGAGAGAGAGAAAGAAAGAAAGAACATATATTAAAATAAAGAGCAACTGCAGGGTCCTCTGACAGCCCTGGTCGTGGATGGAGTCCTCATTCCAGGACCCAATGAGCCGCTGCCACCCGGCATGCTCTCACGACCAGGGAAGCTATTCTGTAAGAGTCCACCTAATGGACATGTCCATTCCGTCTGCTGTTGAAGTTCTGATTGGCTGGGCTGGGCTGCGCGTCCGCAGCAGCGAGGCGCCACAGCCAATCAGCACTTCAGCAACAGACGAAATGGACGTGCCCACTAGGTGGACTCTTACATATTACCTCCCCAGATCGTGCCGGTCCCGTGAGTTGACGCTAGACAGCGAGGCTTGCCAATGTTGTGTGGTTGGGTGTGGGATTAAAGAGTTGGCGCTCACGCACTGGCACGCCCAAGCGGCGGGATAGAGCGTGGTCGAGGCATTGCAATCTGGGCAATGTTGCAGGTATTGTGCGGGGTACGTGGAGTGATATAGTGTGCGGTGCGCAAAGGTCTGTAGCTGCCTCCATGAAACTGCTTCAGCGCGCGTGAGGAAGTCGTGTGGTGGGGGACATTTCCCGCGCTGCAGTCTGTAGTGTTGAAGTATGGCATGAAATTTTTTGGGGATTGGTTCCGAACTCTCCTCGTCGCGGTTGTCTCGCTGTGAGGCTCGAGGAGTGTGAGCTCGAGCGGAGGCGTGGGCCCTCAGGTTACCAGCGAGAGAATCGTGTCCGGATGTCTATTCTATTGTGGCCGTTTCAGGAAGGGTACATGTCCTTAAGATGGAGATCGCCGTTCGGAAATTCTACCAGTTGCGTAGTTACGATATGATTCGCGTGAGCCCGTGATTATTGTGATGTGTGTTTTTCAAGGACCCGTGACCATGGCCACGGCTATGGCCACTTCTTCAGCTCCTGTGGTGTCGATGCGCTGTATCGTTGCCGCGGCGATCTCACGGAGGGCATAGTCCACGATACTGACGGCGTGGACGTCTCTTTCCTTGTACCTGACCGCGTCCGTGTACTGCGTGTCTTGACAGTTGGTGCACTTCTTGTGTAGTGCTTCTGCGCGAGCGCGTCGGCGGCCTCTGTTGTGTTAGGGATGCATGTCCCTGGGTACCGGTGCGAGGTAGACACGCTCACAAATGTTCGGGAATATGCGTTCCTTCTGCGCTCTCTCGTTGAGTGGCACGGGGTGGCCCGGGTGCCGTAGGACAGCTCTTTCCGCGGCTCCGTGAACGCTAACCGTTCCCTCTGGCTCACCAGGTGCGGTTCTATCAGCTTGCGTATTGTGTTGTGCATGCCGAGCTCCTCCATGCGTTTGGCGGAGGTCCCTGAAGGAAGCGCCAGCGCCTGTTTATAGGCTCGCCTTATAGGAGTGTAACTTTCGCACGTCACTGCTTAACCTGAATGAGGTTTTATTATCATTAATAGACAAGATATAGTACAAGGCAATAATATACAAGAGGAGGTCCCGAGGTCCAAGACTGTAATGGGACCTTGTAAGGGTAAGGTAAGGGATGTTGAAGGTCCGTCTGCTGCTACTCAGGGCGTATATGATCTTGACTACTTTGGCTTCTTTCACTCCGTGTCGTCTGTTTGAGATACCATGGATGAGGTGCATGATTTGTGTTGTGGATTTTCCCTGATGTTGCAGGGCTACCTCGCTTCCCCCGTCGCTTTGCAGTTGAAGGCCTAATATGCGGATTTGTTTCACGTTCGGTACGGGTTTTCTTTCAAGCATCAAAGTTCAAGGATTAACATAGAGTAATAGCGAACTTTCATGCACGCTAATATTTCCGGATGCTGCGATAAAAATGCGCTTATCGTTTATTTAGGGACCACCAGCCGCAGTAAAGCTTTCCAAGAGCAAGCTTCAAGAAAACTGGGGAACATTTTTTGTTATAGCTTGCATCATTTTCCGGGAAATTACGAGTGAATCGAGGAAACGAATAACTTATGTCAATGTATTGTGACAATCATTGCCAGCAGACGTGTGTGTGCATTACAAACAAGAATTAAGTGTGAAATAGTGACCGGCTATAACCTCAATAGGTTTTCCCATTCATGTCTTGCTGGTAAGCACTTTTATTTGCATTGTCGTAACCAAGCTGCTGCCGCATATAGTGTGTGCTCTTTTTTTCGATTGGTAACAGATTTTTTAAAATATGGATGAAGCGTTGTAATGTTTTCTTCGCTACTCTTTATTTTAGCGTGGCGGTAACTAGATGGTTGAGTAACCGTCGCTGTCCGTTCGTAACTAATGAATCTTTGTTAATTAGGAACAGACTACGATGGCTACCCAACCATATAGTGTCCGCCATGCTTCAATGACGAGTAGCGAAGGAAGCATCATTACATCGGTTAAATTCCCTTACTTAAAAAACCAGTTTTCATTAAAAAAGACTCACATGGTATGTACTGAATCAGTACACTTGTGACTACCAGTCATGCTGGCGCCTCAGATGATATGCTCAACTAGGTTGTATGAAACGAAAGAAAGAATTCATTCATTCACTCATTGCGCTTGCTCCTTCCGGTGCGTCTTCGGGTTGGTTCGCCGTCTCCATAGGGACTTGCGCTAGTTCGTGTAAACGTAGTTTACAGAAATACTTTCCGTTTGTAAATTTTGCGAGCATTGGGGTAGAATTGTATAAATAACAACCTCATTGTTGTTGGTTCGCACCATGTGATCGACCTTGACAGAGAATGGGGAGCTGAAATTCACAGCAGCCCACGAACCAGTCCGTGGAGGTGCGATCGCCCGAACACAGAAAGCGCCGTTTGCAGCGGGACATTTGCATGTCGAGGAGCGACGTCGCATCTTTATGCGTCAGCAGCCGCCTCTGGCCCACGTCTTTTCTTATTTGGTTCAAGTGGCACAGCCATTGTTGGGCTGTCTTCCCCACTCGGAACACGCTCAGGTTTCGCCATTCTTGCTTTGAATTTGGTGCCGCGCCTCTCGTGCTGCATTAATCCACTTGAAAATTCTGCGCCTCCTACACGCGTTCTTGGCCCGTTTCGAACAGTACTCTCTCGTCCGTTTTGTTAGGCTGTCGCAAGTGATACTGACAATAGCTTTTCTTAGCAGTCGCATAATTCTTTTTAGCTTTTTTAATTTTTTATTCACGAAGTATGGCAAGAAACCTAGCCGCGTTAGGTATCTCTTCTTTTTTCATTTTATATTTTGTCAATTTTTTTACTTTTCCTTGTGCGAATAAAAAAATATAAACAGGGCTGATTATTTCTCTCTCCCCCCTCTGCCGAAATTGATTTTTCTTTTAGGTATCTGACAAATAGCACGTTTCAGATTCCCTCTTCTCTGCCTCTCACATCCTTGCCTCATGTGCTAGCAGCTTACGCTAGCTTTGACGCGCACCTTCGACGCACAAGCTATTTGGCGTTCTTAGTGGTTGCATCCTAACTTGACCGTAATTCGAGAAACGACATTGCGGAACTGCTGTATAACATGTCCTGAGAATATGCAGCTTTAATCGACACCTCAAGCACTTGTAGACGACCCTATACCACATCAAGTGTCTCACTGGCAGCCGAGAAACTGCAGAAAACGCTTTCAACTCCTTCTTCGAAAGAGAAACCTACATGTTAGCTGGTTATAGGCACGAAATTGAACGTCGTCTCTATAGCATAAAATAAAAAGTTACAGCTGACATCACTATACGGGGCAAACGAGTACTCTAACTGGAAAATGAGCCTCCCAGTGTATTATTACATTCAATATCCCCTGTTTTACTATCCTTCCTTTCTTTCTTTAATTTGGCAGCATTTCTTTAAGAATTGCGTATCAAAAATAACGCTGTTCTACCTCCACAAGTGGAAAACATAAAGAGGCGGACATATTTGCACGACGATTCGCTATTATGAAGCTAATTTAGAAGGTTCCTTCATTAACTGCTTTAATTGTTCACTTTAAGACACATGTTCAAATTTCGCTATGGAAGCAAAGTAGCAGTGAAGTAATCGTATCTGCTCCAGAAATACTATGAGGGTAGCACAACCTCCGGCATATCCGAACCCTAAATCTGTCGAAAAGACAGCAGACCTGTGCGATCTTGCACAAGTTGTTTTTTTTTTTTCGAGCAGTTGCGTTCGTAACTGTAACTTCGTATGAGCATCACCCGTAATGTTCCCTCTCCCTTTATTAACAAATTTGATATCGGTGTCTATCGGAGTTGTTACAGTACAGCTAGTTAAATTCTGCGTCTTTCTTAAAGCGCACTTATATATCTCTAGAGCGCTTGCATAAGTAGCTTACTGCAAATGTCGTAATCAACCCACACTCAAGATTTGAGCATTGTCTATACATCCCGCGCAACATCCACCTCGTTTCCGCCAAATATAAACCGAGTTTCTCGTTTCTTTCAGCTAGGACATCGTAAAACCTAATACGCGTCTCATATTGCGCAATAAAATTGGAAGAAAAAGACGACTGAGGAAATATTTGCAAAGCTCATAACTAAGCTGGAAACGTTAAAGTTTCGCCACACGTCTTATTTAACACTGGCCCCATTTGCACCAAATGTAAACTCTCTTTGATGCGGAATTCTTTCGGCACACTCGGAAAACAGCGGATAATGGTCAGATAACGCTGTCGAGCACTAGCTGAAGATGTTTTTTTCAGAAAGCCTGTAAATCAATCCAGAGAGAGAGAGAGAGAGGAAAGGCAGGAAGGTTAAGCAGAGGCAAGTTTCCGGTTTACTACCCAGCACTGGGGTGGGCGATATAGGGTTTGTAAAGAATATATTTAACATCGCATGCACGTCAAACACAGTGTCTTCCCCCCCCCCCCCCAACCACTTTATCTATTTTCATTGACTTTGATTTCCGTCGCAGTTATAGCTCACCCGGGACAGCGGGCCGAATTCTGCGCCATTTGTTAAAAAGAAGAAGACAAAAGAGAAAAGAAAAACGTTATGGAGAGCTAGTATACGCAGTTTACTGCAAAAGCCACAATAAACCAACAACGTTTGAACTGTGCCTACACATCACTCGTAACGTACCTATCATATTCACTAAATATAAACAAAGTGCCTCGTTTAGTTCCTTGAGAACAAATACCGCGGACGCCTCGTGTAACGCACAGAAATGGGGAGAAAACTAAATTTTCGTAATTATTCAAAGTTCATAGTGAAGCCAGAAAGCGTAACGTTTTGCCAGACATCATACTTAACATGCCTACACCCCCCCCCCCCCCCTCCCGCTCCCATTTACTAAATGAGAACTCGGTGCCACATAGATTTCTCATGGTACACTGGAAAACATAGCGGGTAACGGCCGACATTCGCTGTCAAGCACTTCATGAAGGATTTTTTTACAAAGCTTGTATTTAACTAACACTCTTTAAACTTTGCCTGCGCGTCGCTCATTAGGTTCCCCTCATTTCTGAGGAATTTGTGGCACGTTGAGTTCTTTCGAAGACAGTGGACGAACTCCATACGTGGTTCGTACTCAACATACGTCCCTTAACCTCTGGAACGCGTGCGTAAAGTAATTTGCTGCAAAGCCTTAAGCTACCCGCTTCAAACTTTCTGTGCTTGTCACGTGTAGCATGACCCCTAAGCTCTAAAGATACAATATTGCCGCCATTGTTGGTTCCCCAAGGTGTGCGGGGGAAACATTTCATAAGCTTTTCCCATGACCACTCTCAACACATAGAAAATTGGTATTCGGCAATTTTTATTTAGCCCCCTAATCGATCCAGATATTTCAAATTTTGCCTGCACGTCACTCCTATCGTGCCCCACATTCTTTTTAAATATAAACTTCGTGATTTACCTGGTATATCTTTCTCTAGAAAATCGTGAAAACTTAATAAGCACTGTGATCGGGGCGGGTGGTACGGATATATAGACGCTTGTTCTGAACGGTTCATAGTATTTCGTCCCGCTTGCGGCGTGGTGTACAATATTAGAACCATAGTGAGTTTCGCAGCTGCACTCGAGAAGTCGCCAGTTAGCGGCGGCGTCAACAAGTAGCTGTGAAAGCCAGTGCATGCTAAAGTGCGTTGTTCCGGTCCGACGAGGTGGAGAGTACAGCCGAAGGAGCGCAGTAACAGAGATGACGGAGTGACAAAAACGCGAGAGAAAGTGTGCTCGCGTCTTACGTGTTTCGCTTTTAACGCCGTCCCTAAGACGCAAAGTTCTTCCGGATGTAGTTTCAGTTTATTATTAATTCTTTAAGTGCAGTCATTGGGCTAGAGATAATACACCGACGAGGGTGCCAACATCAAAGATGCAACGGGACGCTCTGTTGGTTTACTGTTGGTTCACGCGGCGCCAAGGCGGAGCCTTCAGAAAAGGTAATGAACACAGACGAGCAGTGATCTCTCGCATCGCTGAATTGTCTCTCGCTGCAATGCTTCCAAATACGACAGAAAGCAGCACTCACCCCAGGTATGTCGAGGCTTGTTCTTGGCCTGACAAAACCAAGAAATAGAGCAAAGCAAATAGTTACGGACGTTTAGGTCTACAGGTTGGTTCACTGCACGTGCGAAACATTTGCTCCTATTAAGCTTTTATATCCACACACGTTTTCTCCCTAGCAATACTCATCTGCCTATCTGTCCCGTACCGCGGTCGGGGCAAAATGAGCTATCAGTACGATCTAGCTAACTGGCATTATATATCATAAAGCGTGTGTGTGGGGTTGGGGAGTGTAGGGAGTATGAAGCGTGGGTGCACCAAGGAATCTCGCATACATGAAGATGTGAATTAGATCTACATAAAAACGGGACAATTCACGGCGCCGATCATTTTATGTGATCTGTACTTCAAAAGCAAGTACGATATAAAACACTATCACCCTGTCATGAAATGTAAAATAAAGCAGTCCTTGTACGTCTAATTTAATTGTAGCTAGTGCCAGCTGAATTAAGTGGAATTTCTTACAGTTCCATACGACAGACTGGAACTTCTGAAATTCGAAGCGGCCGTTTGCGGCGAAGCCCATGGCCTTGATCAAGACCATGGCATGTTCAAAAGATAAAAAAGGTGTAAAGTACCCAAGCTGACCTCAAACGACAAGATAACCATTCAGCCAACAAAAATATAGCAGTTGCAGAAGTGGTGCTAATGTCTATGGATTGGAAGATTTGTTTTCTTTTTTTAATAGACAAAGCCATGAAAGAATCAATGCGAAGTGCTTTACGCCCATCGTAGGGATTCGAGCTTAGATTGAGCAATGCTTGCGTACAGATTCAAGGCGCCGAAAGCCCTTTGTCGCACTGCCCGGGTCAAGAGACAACGAGCGAAGGCGGAATTTAGATGCGATTACAGCGCTCCCGGGCAACGCCACTTATGAGCAAGAGCCGCCACTCGTGCACCTTCCGCCTCTGTTGCCTGGCATCGGAGCTGCGAAGGGCTGGGTTGGTTCTTGCAACAGATGTGCGAAACCACATGGGTGCGCAAACAAGGAAGCGTTACGATTGCACTTGGTTCCCGTACATACGTAACAATGAACAAAAATAATCGAAGCTGCATTTTTTTTTCCAGCTCTGGGCTTTGCCGCACTGCGAAATTTGTTTACAATGTCTCTCGTTTACATTAAACAAAGACAAAAGCAGACAGAGAATCCTGCCCTGTAGAATTGCGCTAAGCCAGCCGAGTTGAGTGCGTAGAGATTCGTGTATGAAGCAGCAGTTGCAGCGTAATTGGTATCTTTGTGTTTTGCGAAACGTTTCATCTCCGTTATTGCTTTATTGTTCTAGTTATCTTTAGGCACTTTCGTTTCGAACTAAAATGCTGTCCTGCTAGACACAGCATTACGGATTTCTCTGGCGTGAGACGGGTGCGCGATAAGAGAATCACAAAGCATGCAGAACTTCATTTGTGTTTGTATATGAGCGGATCGAAGGTGGCCCCTAAGCGTATTGTATAATGGGCTAATTAAATCAACATTGTTCGCTGTTGATAAACAGTGTTCCGGTACTCATGATATCCCGCATAACAGATGCCACCAAAATTTGTAGACAAAGCTCCTTGTACACATCGCGCACATTCGCGAGGACTCAGACGCTTTCGGCAAACAATCCGGGAGAAGGAGGGTGATTGTTAACAAATATTACTCGAGCAGCAGATTATTTGCCCTCAACACAAAGGATTGGATTATGAAACATATCAGATAGTGAAACACATCACCAGGCAGTAAGGCTTGCATGCGCACGCACTACCCCCCTCTCCTTTACACACGCACATACCTACATGTACTCGCACACGCACACACTTCACATCACAACTTTACCAGTTAAAGAGTTTCTTCGGCTATATAAGGTAAGAAAAGCACTCACTGGAAGAGTGTCTCATCGTGGCCATTCGTTGCTGCGTCCACTGCAGCCGGATCATTCCGCCGCACACAGTACCCATAAGCATTAAAGTAAATGCGGGCCGAGCAGGGCTCTATTAGGAGCGAGCGAAACATTTTGACGTAGACCTGTATCTCATGTGCTCTTTTACGGATTTTATAAATACGGACACGGTTTTTCAGATCTCGCTGCAAGCATTTCAAATGTACAATACTTCAGTTACAGTGTAGCAGTAGACGTTTTTACTTTAATTACAAAGGCTTAACGCTTATTAAGCTCACATATGAAAACTGAACTACCGGCCCATTTTTCGGCGCAGCACCAGCAAAGGGGGAAAAAAGGGGAATCCGCGTGCGTTTCGTAGGCAGAAAATAAGCTGTTCTGCATTTTTGCGTGGAAACGACTTTGAATGAAAATAACGACGAACTTCAGGCAGCAGCTTAGATATGAAAAGTCACTGGCAGCAAGGGGAGGAAAGGGAACCGTAATTGAGCATGAGAATCCCTTCCCCTACAGTTTTCGCTTTCAATCTGGTTGAAATAATGTAAATAACTTACGAAAAAAGTTAAAGCGTTACAATAGATTCCGCTAAGCTTCCCCTAATTTCAATCGCTCTTGGCACTTTTGGAGCAGCTTCACGTATACTACATTTACGACTTTCCAAAAACAGCTTTAACATAAAACACCAAGAAGTGCTTAACTGAATAAAATTCGCAAAGCAGACTTCGAGTACTTGCTTGACATATTTGTTATAGCAAATGTTATAGAAGACAATGACTGATGCGCAGCTGCGTGTAAATTGCTCCCGTAAATATGACGCCGACCATCGTTGCCACACATGCGAGACAAAAATAAGAAATATTGCAAAACCAGAGAGAGAGAGAGAGAGAGAGAGAGAGAGAGAGAGAGAGAGAGTAAACCTCTCTGTTATGTGAATGTAGCTTTGAAGAGGCGTCCTCATTGCAGAATGCCTTGAGCTCGGGCCGCGTCTTGGGTCCTCGCGATCAGCCATTGCTGATCCTCGAGGTCAGAGCTGGCCAAGGATCTCTCCCAAAGCTCGTTGGTGTGATAAGGGTTCGGAGGATTTAGAGGTGCCAGGGGTACTCTTCTCAGAGGTCCCCCTTAATGAGAACGCACCTTGCTTTCCTGGTGCACAATATTCCCCGTCTTACCGGCGGCTTCTTGAACTAAGCGTATCTGTAGAGTTTCTGATGTTGTGATAAGGATGAACATGCCTTTAAAGAGAGCAGAAAGCTGCTACAAGAAAAGAAAAGAAAGAGCGAGAGGAAGTTATAGTTCTTGCAAGGGGACCGTATTGACCATGACAATCTTGCATGGAACGTATAGGCGCGGAAAAAAAAAACTTTGTGAGGTCGCACCACACCTGCCAGACTAAGATTTCGCCGAGAATGGTAATTGTAACGTGCAGTACATTAGAAGACCTGACGATTGGTTTGAGCACAATATGTTACGGAAAGCTTGTTACAGTGGTCAAGTCTCATACGAGTGGTTCTGTGTTGTCCGAACAGACGCCATGGTGACTCAATGGTTACGAACATTTGACGTTCGGCTGCCTACGACTAAGTCACAGCCATAACTTCCGGCCGTGGCAGCCGGAACGATGGAGGCGGAATTCACAAGTGTGCTAAACTGGGCTGGCTCATACATCATTAGGACAGGAACAAACAACGCCTAAGATGGTGAGAGCACGAGAGACACTGGTGCTACACGCAGTGCCTTGTCTGCCGGGCTCCTGCCGTCCCGTCTTAGGCGCTCTTTGTTCCCGGCCCAAAGGGGCGAAATTAAAAAAAAAAGATCAAGGTCAGTTTCCTTTTTGGTCCTTTCAAGGCGTCAACAGGTCACGTTAAGCGCCTTTGTAAGATTCTACGCTCGGAGTTGTGGGCTCAAGTCAGATATAACTGGCACGTCTTGCATGTCCCTTGCTATGCTTCGTTCCCTACCTGTATTGCTGAGCAGCGTTTAAGGATTCTCAAGCGCCAGGCGTCCCAAGCTACCGAATTCTTGTGGTTGGATTACACTAGAGGACTGCTTCATGTCCCGAAAGACAAGAAGGCAGTACGAAAAGAGCTGGTGTCTGAAGACCAGATCGCAATCCCGGAAAGCGTCACCCGTGTCCTGGACAAAAAGACGAAGTATAGCCATGAACCACGTATAGCCCATGAATTTTCGGCTTTAAATAGACGCATATCAAAGAAAGCCACGAGTGAAGACCAGGAGAGACGCCTCTTGGAAGGTGTTGATGCCCTTGATAGGGCTCCCAACAAGACGGGTTCCGGCAAGTCCAGAGACCCTACAAGGACCGTCGTAACTTTTTGTCAAGGAAAATGACCACCAGCTTTTTCAGTCTGACAAGGAAGGACGTTTCGTGGTTTTCTCAGGAGGTGTGTTTAACGACAAGGCACAACAAACTGTAGAAAAGAACTTTGTCCCAGTCAAAAAAAAAAAGCAACAAGAGTCAAGAAACAAGCTATAGCACTTTGCACAGAACTTAACCTTTCTAAATTAGTCAAGGCAATAAGTGAATGTAAAGGTGTTTCATTAAAAGTATTTTTCACAGCAAAATTGCACAAGGAAGGAATTCCGTTCCCTGCCATTGCGAGCGAGAAATGTTCTTTGCAGCAACTAGTTCGCCAGTTTCTTTTAAAGAACTTGAAATCGTTGCAAGTTCAGCGCTCGACCTACCGTTTTTTACTTGCCCTCCTAAGTATCGATTTTCCTGTTAGCGCAGCACTGTACTCATTAAAAAACATAGAGGCTCGTGTAGGGTGCCGTGGGGGAACGTTAAACGCCAGGTCGCAAACTTCTATTAAATTTTATTGGAACTTAACCCGGAACCTCCACAACGTCCTCTATTGATGTCCGTGTGTTGCATTGGAACTTCAAATCCCTTAAAAAGGCAATGGTGGTGGTGGTGGTGGTGGTGAGTGGTAGCAACCTGCGGATTTAGCCTGGCGATCAAGGCCGGCGATTGCTCCACCCGAGCGTCTCTCATAAAATCACTGTGGTGTTTCACCACTCGTCGATCGGACCAGTCTCTCTAAAAAATGCGATAAGGAGACGTGAGTTTCTTTGCGGCCTATAACTAGTCCTTCGGGGAACACAAGGAGTTGCAGGCATGTATGTGGAAGGTCCTTTTGTTGCAGATTTTCCAGGAGAGCGTCCCTTTCATCTCGGAATTATGGGCACGACCGCAGAAAATGTTTAATGTCGTCTGTCTCGTCGCATGCCATGCAGTTCGGAGATTTAGTGTGTCCCGTCTTAATTAAGCGTGCTGGTGTACTAGCAGATACAGTCCTTATTCGATATACATGTGATGCTTCCTCTCGACGAAATCTCTTGGTTACGCATGGCATATGTGCTGGAACCCAAAGTGACCCAAAGTGATTTAGAATGTTGGATTTCTTAACTTAATTACTCCTTCGACCCTTGACTTTAGGAGGATGAGGGAGCGCTGCGTATGCAAGAGCATCAGATTTTAAAAGGTCACTATAGAAATTATGTGGTATTTCTATTGACTTTATGTTGCTGTCATAAGAATGATGCGATTTGATGTCATTCACTATTTCTCGAGAGAACCCGCTTATTTGCGATGTATTGTTGTTGTCCAACCGTTTCTAGTTGCGTCAACTGCGCCGCTACGCAGCGTTGAGACTCAAACGATATCTTCCTCTGGCAGATAGTGGTGAGCTCAAAAGCGAGTGACCCCCTTCATACCACGCCATTCGTTGCTGACGATATGGAAGTATGAGTTATTGTACAAGGCACGCACACAACTCGCTTTCGTACACGCGCTGGCGCGTGAAAGGCGCTTGAGGTTGCACGCGCTTCAAGACCTGCTACAACCTTTCGCGTTGTCTCGCGCTTTTCGGCGTGAGAGACGACGGTACAGAAGAGGCGATGAGTGCCAAGTGAAAGTTCAACTTCAACAGACGCTCAGCGCCTCGTTTCGTGCGTGTCACCCCGTCGCAGCAGCAGGCGTGATGCATGGCAAAGGCCGATAATTCTACAAGCATTCTTCCGTAAATGCCCATTGCCGTTTCCGACATACGCGTTCTGTATTCTTAGAAAGAAAAAAAAAACGGGATCGCGTCAGTTCGTGCGGGGCGTCGAGACAGGTTCCGAAACCGGGAGAGGAAGACCTCGGACGCCGAATCACTTAGCAAGCATCGGCGCGCTGAAAGGCAGGTGCGAACACATCCGGTGGCGATAAGGAAAGCACGCGCCCGGGAGGCAGATAAGAGAATTGCCGGGAAACCCCGCGGTCGCGGCGCTACGCCCCTCTCGAGACAAGGGCGCCCGCGCCCCCAGGCGGTAGCCCCGGGCGTCATGAACCCGCACTTGGGAGCACCAAGGCATAGAGAGAAAAGCGATATAGAAATGAGAGAAGGCGAGAAGGGAGCAAGAGGCGCGCTTGGGCGTCGGGATCGATGGCGCGTCCGAGTCACGTGGTGCCCCATTGAGGCGCCCCTGAAGGCCCTCTCGCGCTCCCCCTGCTTCTACACGCGCCGACGACACGTGCGCGCCGGTTTTTAGACACCGAGCAGAGCGTCCGCCGCCACGCACGCCGAGAGTGCACGCTCGTGGCCAACGGAACTCCTGCTTTCTTCTCGGCCGTACACGAGGTCCGTGCGCCGGCGTTGAACCTAGGCTGGATGTGCACTAGACATATCCGGCCCGCAGAAGAATTAGTTGTTCTTTTCATGAGCAAATCTGGCATCGTTACATTAGCCTAGCCGCTTGTAAAATTCTTCAGTGAGATGTACCGAGCGACCCACTGTTAAAGGAAATAGCATACGAGCGCAGAGCACGCGCGAATTTTTTGCCTCTGGCAAGCGTACAGTTTCCTCGCTTTGCAGCAGATGACTTGTTATTGGTGGCGCTGGCACCTTTCCACACACCTGCGCAGTGCATTGGCGTAGCATGTAAAATTCTTCAGTGACATGTCGTGTTTTTCTTTCTTTTTTTTCATTTTCTTCCCGTGTTTTTCTCCTTTATTTTTTTTCCTTTTCCCAGTGATAACAACTAATCCCTCACTCGAAATTGGGCGTGCCTTGTCCGTGCTCCCGTTTGACCAGCCATTCCATCACGCTAATGACGACCTCTGTCGTTGACGACATTGCACAACAACTGTTTCTGTCGTCGTCAAGCTACCTCATCATCCACAGCTTCGCCCAGTAACACATCTTAAAAAAAAAGAAAAAGAAACTTCTCCACGACCGATTCTACTGTTATTTGAAACAATGTCAGTGAAGCAGTCTGCGTTGGGGAATCGAGCGCGCTAACCAATAAGCTGTCGCGGAACGACAGTGCTGGGCAATTAGTGCAAAACTTTGCGCACCACACAGAACCTTTGAGTATAGTCGGATCTGTGCATCCATTTCGTAGGGCGGAAATGGAAATACTGTGTGGACTAGCATCACATTATGCGGGCATCGCATAGAAGTTCTTCTTGATAAGACGGGGGTGTGTTTGCGCGATCACTCATGGTCACGCTCGTGAAAGCGGCGTCGCTGGCGCAAAGGAGGCGTACATGACGATAATGATGATAAACGTCAAGCATGGCAAATACACGCACGCTATTTCGGAGGCCAGAACCAGAAGTATACTGTAGTGGACGAGGACGACGATGTGTTCGTAGCATAACAGTTATTCTGGACAAAATGGCACACCCGCCGTGGTTGCTTAGTCACTATGGCGTTGGGCTGCTGAGCACGAGGTCGCGGGATCGAATCCCCGCCCCTGCGGGCGCATTTAGATGGGGCCAAAATGCGAGAACACCGGTGTAATTTTGTTTAGATGCACGTTAAAGAAACCCAGGTGGCCCAAATTATTCCGGAGTCCTCCCTACCGCGTGCCTCTTAATCAGATCGTGGTTCTGACACTCAAAACCCCATAATATACAATGAAAAAATAGCAGTGTGTCGACGTGCAATTATCTGCCATCATTCGCAAAAAAAAAGAAAACGGCGTCAATCTCACAAAAGAGCTGTAGATCAAAATGATGTCGATGAGCGTCAAACTTGGCACATACCCATAGCAGAGGATGCGACGATAACTGCGCGGTTGACGGAAAACAACGTCCAAATCATGCATGGCGCCACTGGCGACAACTAAGTACGAAGAGCAACAAGAAACAGGTACTTTGCATTTAATTTCGCGCGGCTGTTTAGCGGCCACGTGATACGACATATCTTCACAGCAGATGTAGAGAAAGACGATTTTTTTTTACTCACACTCAAGTATAGTCGATGGAACTGTGTCATTTTGCTCGTGACATCCAATGTAGAAGTTGTGGCCTCATTGAAAAGGAATTAGCTTTAATAGTCAAACACTCGTATTCAATAATTATGTAAGTAAACTTTCCCCTTAAAGGTAATCTCAAACGCCGTGCTTCCGACACGTTAAGCAGGTGGGTGCTTGGTCGTTGCCCTACTGAATGATTGAGACAGACAATAGGACAATTTTACACTTCACAAAACTTGACACACTGATCAGAAGGCAACCTCATCATTATAACGCACGAAAGCAACGAAGATAAACGTGTTGCAAGAAAATTGTCCGAATCAAAAATATTCAAACAGAAAGAAATGCTGGACTGCCTAGAAAAAAAAAACACATTTTCGTAAGTCTTTGGCCAAACAGTTGCGAACAGAAGGTTCCTTAAAGCTGTACATTTGAACTAAAAAAATTGACCTAGCAGGAACTTTCAGCTACAGCACCAGCAGAGTGAAAGCCGCAGGTTAGAGTGTTTTCTTTTAACAGTGGTCTGCATTTTACGTCATTTAGAGTTCCACACAAAACAATACTATGCCATACAGGCAGCAATTTTTATGCATAACTAAGGAGATAGAGTCACAACTTATTTATTTAAGCCACGCTTTTCATTCTCCAGTATAACACAATTTATTGTTATTGCTTAAATAATAAATTAAATATGTTATATTCGTGTCGAATTCTTACTTTCATACATTATTTTAGGAGTGCACCCACCCTAACTTACTGCTCTACAACCGCTAGATTGTCCTGCGTCGTACCCGTTGTGCGTGAGCGCAACAACTTGAGCAAAAAGCAGGCAAGCGAAAATAGCATGGTCGTTTTGACTGTGGGAAAATGCTGCTGCCGCAGTAAATTGGTTCATGAGCCGAAGGAATCGTTGAAGTCTGCTGTTTTTATTTCCGAAGTGTTTGAAGAGTTTGGTTATGGGATGTCATGAGCTCCTCTTATCTCTAGGTAAAAGTACTTTCTCTTTCTTCGTTTATTTATTTCTTTAGTTGACTTTTCAAGAGCGCGTCAAAATATATATTCCTTGTCGATTTTTTTTTCAGCTGCGTGGCACGACAGTAGTATCTTACCGTTTTTGCTCGAGTGTACGATATATTGAGGACTAGTCAGGTGCAGACTGGCACCTTTAGTCCCTAAGAAGACACAAGCCGAAAGCAGACACAACTTCAAACGTGACCACATCCAGGTGTACCATGGTCAAAGCGAGATTTAGTTAGAACCATCAAAATGCATTAAATGCGGCATAAACTGATGATTACGCAATTTTTTTTCTTACACTTACTGTCTGGATTTATTTGCGAAGCCTCGTATGTATCCTATGCGGATCCAAGCTGTGTTCTAAAAAAACACACACTTTCGAAAGGAAGACATTCTTTGGGTTTCGATTAGTTCGCTTAATCTCGTGTGAAGCCTCCTCAGTGCCATGAGTCTATCAGCGCAGGGAGAAACACATGGTGAATAAAAAAAAAAGATGGGCACGAAAAGAAGCATAAGGAAGGAAAGAAAGAAGGAAGGAAGGAAGGAAGGAAAAAGGGGAGCAGGAAAGGCAGGGAGGTTAACCAGTTTAGTTAAATGAGTCACTGAATTCAAGGAGGCGACAGCTGTCATTTCGCGAGTGCATTCTCGATGATCAAAAAATAAATAAATACCGCGCCGTAACAAAGGCAGATGCTTGGCCAAAGCGTATAACATCTGCGCCTTGCCAGCGCAAGGTCCCCAAGGTGCACTTGAAGAGGCCATTGACGAGCAAGAGCACGTAAGCGTCACCGCGCCCACGAGGAACGTGAACTTGCAATCGTAAGGCCTTTCAGCCGCTATACGAAGCATTCCTTTAGTTTGTTTCATTTAACTTTCCTGGACGTTTCGCAAGCAAGTGCCGCCTTGAACTACCGCACGTTTTTGCGTGAATGGATTGGAATATATAGCCTCATTAACCTCGTCTCCAGTAATGTGGTCAGAAATGTGTCATCGCGGTCTTTGTTGTTGTTCCCGCTGTAGCTGATGTTGTTTCAAGACAAGTTGCACAACAGGCCTCCTGCGGGGAATAGGCAAAGAATTAGGCGTAGGAGGAAGCCCGAAAAAAAAATGTGTTTGCCGACATTTTCAGCAGGAGTGCTTGAAGGTATAATCTACCTCATAAATCATCGCAGCAGAGGATGACGAAGGCACTGCTACAGATTTTGAAGATAACAGACCTGCAGAAACTGCTGTAGCCTAAATTGCTTTCGCTGGGCTGCACCTGCTTCATGTGCTATGATAGCGAACGGTGATTGTGACCCACTGTGATCACCGCCCGTCTGTGCTCTCTGTTTCTCTCTTTACTTTCTTTTTAACTTTCTACCTCCCTTCACCCCCCTCACCCCCCCCCCCTCCACGAGTGTAAGGCGGCAAACCGTATTTTCTGTTCGGATCAACCTCCCTGTCTCGCTCATTTCTTTCCCGTCCGTTTTGAGCAGCCAAGTGCAGCTAGCCAGCTGCCGTGAACGCTGCCCTCACGTGTCGCTCGCTTCGCCTGTTTGCAGGTGGTGTACCGCGAATGGACTTGCGCCATGCTGGTGCCCGTGTACGGTCCCGCGGCGGCCGATGCCGGTCGCCGGAAGACCGTCGACGGCGGGTCGCCAGCACAAGCAGCAGCGGCAACTACGGCCCCGCCGCCGACGGGGACGGCAGCGGCGGCGGCGGCGGCGGAAGGGAGCCTCGCCCCGCCGCCGCCGCCGCCGCCTGCACCGTCGCCGATGAAGCCGTGCCGCGAGTTCTGCCACCGCGTCGAGGAGCAGTGCCCTTACTTCCACCCGGCTGCCAAGGAGCAGTACGCGGGGGAGCCCGTATTCATATGCATCGGTCAGTGCGCACTCTTGCCCCTTTTCACTCCTTTCGTTCCGAGCACGCCGCAGCGCTCTGCGACCTGAAATGCACACTGTAAAATAATTTACACCCTTATGAGTGAATAAGGGAGTGAAACTGTCCACATCTCACACTATTACACCATTTTTCCGGGGGTGTAAGGGTATGGTATTCGAACACATTTACACCATTATACACTTTTGAGGGTGTAAATTATTTTACGGTGCACCCACGTGGCACGCTGTCTTTTACCGCGTAAGTCGCCTTCTTGACCGCGTAGTTACCTGCCAACAGGGCCAGTTTTCTTCTCTTTTCGTTGAATCGATGAGCTTATAAGCATAGCATAGCATAAGCATAGTAATTGCAATATGTTACAGTATACAGGTCTTCCAAAGTCGTATTGGATTTGACTGGCAGTGCCTGGCAGACAGCATCTTTCAACCATTTGTGTTTAAGCTAGAACAACCACGAAAAGAAAAACTAACAAGCATACTTCAAGAAGCTAAACCGAGCTACCAGAATTCTCACTTATTACTTGAGAAAATAACACACACACACACACACACACACACACACACACACACACACACACACACACACACACACACACACACACACACACACACACACACACACACACACACACACACACACACGCACGCACGCACGCACGCACGCACGCACGCACGCACACACACACACACACACACACACAGACACAGACACACACACACACACACACACACGCACACACGCACGCACGCACGCACACACGCACGCACACACACACACACACACACACACACACACACACAGGGTCTTTAAGAGAACACTGTGAAAATTTGTTAAAGGTTGCCTGTGGCAGATAGCTCAATTCTAGTTCATGAGGTGATCTACTCGAAGCGGCGGACACTACTTGCACAAAAAATTGAAATGCAAAATGGACCAGTTAGCAAAAATTCACTAATTAACATTATAAGTAATTTTCTTATGACCCATATTGCAATTTACAATTTCTAGCCGGTGAGTTCGCCAGGCGGATTATCTTGGAACGAATCCTCAGGACGACACCAGTTTCAAGATATTAATCCCCAAACTTCGTGGAGAAATGCATTGGCGTTCCATTTACTTCTGTGCTTCATTGCATAAAACTACGTTTTGTTAACAAATTAACTGGCTTTTTACTCCTGTAAAGTGCGTTCTTACTGACTGACTGACTTTTGAATGAATGAATGAATGAACGTAGTAATGAAAAATTTACGTTGGTTGGTTGGTTGAGCGAAGGGGGGGAAACGGAATAGAGGTTAGGAACAAGCATTCTTTGGGGTAGTCCCTGGCTGAGATATCCAGCTACGAACACATGCTGCCTACTGCATTTTGTACTCCTGTAAACCGTGTTTTTTTTTTCTGCAAGGCCCTGTTTTATTGTAAGCGAGATAACTTGCAAGACGCGACTGGCTGCAGACTGACTGAGGAGTGAACGAAAGCACGTAAGCATGAACGAAAGAATAAAACTCTACTATTTGCCTAGGTAACTAATTAGTAATAAGTATTATTCGGATGAGTGAGTGAACGAAAAAACAGAGGGAACGAGCGTCCTTTATAGGCTGTACGACATTCTGCCTGTTGCTGTCTTCTACTCCTGTAAAGCGTGCTTTCTCTGTAAGGTACTGTTATACTGTAAGCGAGATAACTTTGCAAGACATAACTGGCTGGTGACTTACTGAGGAGTGAATGAAAGCACGTAAGAATGAATGAAAGCAGAAGACTCTACTATTTGCCTAGCTAAATAAATAATAATCAATATTATTCGGATCAGTGAGTAAACGAGAAAAAGAGAGGAACGAGCGTCCTTTAGTGTACTAATAGGCTGTACGAACACATCCTGCCTGTTGCTTTTTTTCTACTCCTGTAAAGCGTGTTTTTTCTGTAAGGCACTCTTGTACTGTAAGCGAGATACCTTGCAAGACGTGACTGGCTGGTGAACGAAAGCACGGGAGAATGAACGAAAGAACAAAACTATTATTTGCCTAGCTAAATAATTAATAATAAATATTATTACGATGACTGAGCGAACGAGAAAAAGAGAGGTAACGAGCGTCAGTTAGTGTCCTACTAGGCTGTACGAACACATCCTGCCTGTTGCTTTTTTCTATTCCTGCATGCTCTTTCTGGAACGTAGCGTTATACTGTAAGTGAAAGAACTTACAAGACGTGACTGGCTCTTGACTCATTTATGAGCAAATGGAGGTGCGAGCGAATGAACGAAAGAACAAAACTTGAATAACTGCCTAGCTAAATAGGTATTAATAAATATTATTGTTATGAGTGAGCGAACGAGGGGAAATAGAGGAGACGAGTGTCCTACTACGTCGTCGACAGGGGAGCCAACTGCGAGCACACGTTACGGGATGCGATTTCATTTTAGAGTGAAACTTTCTCCGCGTGCCCTTTCCGGACTTCCCTGAACGCGGCTGCTGGGCCCTGCCATATTTTCTCGCCGTATAGCTTGCACGAATGAACGAGAGCGCACACGTGCGCACGCCGGTTGCATTTATATCAAAGACGCAGGAATGAAACGGGTAAACTTATAGCATTTGGTTAAAGTCTTCACGATAGATTCGTCTCAATTAGATTCCAAGAAGTGCGCTGGCTCTGCACACACACACACACACACACACACACACACACACACACACACACACACACACACACACACAAACACACACACATATATATATATATATATATATATATATATATATATATATATATATATATATATATATATATATATATATATATGTGTGTGTGTGTGTGTGTGTGTGTGTGTGTGTGTGTGTGTGTGTGTGTGTGTGTGTGTGTGTGTGTGTGTGTGTGTGTGTGTGTGTGTGTGTGTGTGTGTTTCTCTCTAAACCATGCTTTTTCTGTCATTCGAAACTATACTGCAAGCGAGACAACTCGGAAGTATTGACTGACAAACTTGTGCCGAGTAAGGCTGGCGAGAGTAAATTTAGACAGTTCCTGTATTATTTGGCCAAACTTACTAGGTAAACCCTGCGGGGCATATGCGGTAGGTGAAGCCATCTGTATAGGCCACTTCCGACCGCAGACGGCCGTTTTACGGAGTCCACAGCACATCTGGTACCGACTTGAATAGCGGACTGTAATTGATTTATGGTCTGTTCTCAATAAAAGGCTGTTCAAAGAACGACGGTTAGACGTTTGCAGCTAACTGTAAGCTCATAGCAATATCGGATTTTGAAAGCGACCAAACGTCCTTGTTTACGGCACGCTGTCGCAAAGAATTCCGCCTCCACTTTGCGCTTGACATTGAAACCGAGCGCTTCAGGAGCGCGCGTGATCCCGCCTTGAGGTTACGTCACGTGGTAACACTATGGCACAGGTAACATCGCACTGCGCGCCATCAGGATCAAGCAATATCGGCCGGTGATCGCGCTTGGGTTATGCTTGTCACCCGAAAGAAGGAAACGAAAGTTTTTGGTGCTATTTGACAGCGGATTCCCAGAGCGGTGGAATGCAATGGCCTGTTTTTCAGCCAGTGGCATCTACTCGTGCAAGATTTTTTTTTTTTACTTCTGCCATGTTGTGTAATATTAAGGCGTGGCTACGCGCCCTCCTGACGCGCTCAGCGCTTGGTTTCGGTTTAACGCGAAAAATGGGGTGGTAACCTTCTTGAGAGCTTTTCCTTTTTTTTAATCTGACCTTTTTATCCATTTTAAATGTAAATTTGTGACGAGCTCGTCATTTGTTACAAACATCTAAGGGGCAATGGCAGCCTCACTTAGAAAACAATTCACTTGATCAGCTAATTTTGCTTAATTTCGCCACTAAATATACGGCCTGGGAGCTTTCTTTTGTCCGCCTTTTCTTGTCAGTATTGAACAGCAAACAAAAATTACTTACTTCTACAGTCGGTCACAAAAGTTTACGGGAGACGTTTTTCACGACAAATTAGATTTTTTCTCTCTGTTCAGGCATAGTGTTCCTGATCTAATGGATAGGTATGCAGGTCGTAAATGCTACTAGCTTTAACACTCTGAACTTGATCCTATGTGACTAGGCTTCGCGGCAATTCAGCGTTTTCGCAAATTCCGGGGCCTGTGAGCTTTTGTGGCCGGCCGTACATCTTCTCGGAACATCAGCAACATTATTCGTGAACTCAGTGTGTGCAATAAGCTCTCGTCTACTATGCATAATTATAAAGTTTACCGTCTTCGTTAATTGTTTATCTCGATGCACACTCGTTAACCGACTTATCTAGCAAGGCGAGCGTTGTTATCTGTATTTTTCATGCGATAACGAACATGCTATTCAGCTACAGTCGCGTGACGAAATAAATGTGTTCTCATATGCTTGCTTACCCAGAGCTGTTGTATTTACGAGGAAACTTTAGCTGGGGCAATACTCCGATGCCGCCTATTAAAAAACATGTAAAACGCAGAAATTCTTTCCTGTAATAACAGCCTGGGCCATCTTTTTTAAATTTGTTGCATTTGAGATAGAAAGGTAAATGCTAGGGACTGTTGGAAGCGGAAGCTTGATTTAAAGCTTGAATTTTTAACAAAAATTGCCGAAACTCGGTAAGTTTGAAAAAAAAAATTGGAAGCACTAAGTTTACAAATCCGCTACTCTGCACCTTGAGCAGCTATCGCAGTACTGTAAACGACATCTGTCAGAACATTACAAGTGGACAAATTTGATATATTAACCTATATATTATGTAAATGTGTTACAATGTTTACAAGGGATTCACAAAAGTCATACTCACGTATAAGTATATATGGTGTAGATAAAAGCCATGTATAACACATGAGTTTTTTTTTTTTTTCGCTTCAGATGTACCGTTAGATGCAATTTACAGAATTGTGACGTCATTTTTCGTTGATCAGTTACAAAAGTTGTTACATTGATCGTATCGTTTTGATAAAATTTGCCACATTTAAGTGCGTATTTAAAATATTGACCATTTAATATAATAATTTAATATATAATATAATAACATAATAAAATATTGACGTATTTTAAATATTGATTTAAAAAAGATCTGCTTCCAGCCGTCTCTAGACTAACTCTTTCTTTTAAATGCAACGACCTCCAGCAAATTTGGCGCAGTGGTTCCTGGGGAAAAAATGATTTCTCATTTCCCATGTATTTATACGAGCCCACAAGCTAAGAAGCTCGTGCTTGTAACATTAACCGCTTGCGACGCTGTGTTATTAGGCCACGTTCACTAGCCTGTATTTCCTTATTTAGGTGCGCTAGTGTCGTCGCAAGTGTCTTTTTTCTGATCCGTAGCTGTCTCCCTGCATTGCACTGTTCTTTATCGCTCAACTCGTCATTTGACAAGTTAGCGGGTTACTACTTGGCCAGTGAACCAGTTATCACGTAAGCAGCAGGAAACTTTTTGTTCATCGTGCTTGGTCATATATATCGTGCAGCCTTTCGGAAGCACAGCGCCTCGTAATTCGTCGCAGAGTCGATGGTAAATTATTCGGAGATTACGAACTTCACAGTGTGCGAAAGACCGCAGTCGCACAAGGAGAGTCCACAGAGAACTGGGACAGAGCTGGTATTGTGACTATGCGACTTCCGAAGAAAAAAAGAAAAGGAAGAGAGAGACATATATGGGGGGGAGGGGGGGGGAACCAGGTCATCACGAAAAATGAGGAAAACGGGGAACAGGCATGGGTTCAGGTTTTCAGGAGTGCCTGTGGCCCTCGTTCATTTGGTGAAAGAAAAAGAATGGAAGCGTCCTCCTGCACTACAGCGCTTCGTCTCGGGTTTATTTTTGTTTTTTTTTCCTTAAAAACCTAACGCTCATTTCTATCTCAACAATTATATATATATATATATATACATATATATATATATATATATATATATATATATATATATATATATATATATATATATATATATATATATATATATATATATATATATATATATAATTACCCTTTTTCTTCAGACGATCGTTCGCCTGATGATCGACGTGACAGCGAGCATGGTTTGTAAGTAAAGGTGTTAGTAAGAGCGGCGTAGCGCAAGTTAGGAACCAGGCAAAAGCAAAAAAAAAAAAAAGCATTACTAGAGGTATTATACAAGCACCGATAGTTATGCAAGAAAATTTGTACAGGAGCCGATCGAGACACTCCTATTTCTCGCGTCAGCCGTAGGAGCTTGCTAGCCCCCTTTTCTTTGTCGTTCTAATTGCTTGGCTGTTTATTTTTATTCCCTCGATTTTTACCAGTTTCGCCTCGCTTCTGTCCTGACGGTGTCCTCGCGGTCGTCACTGTGTTTGCACATAAAAGAGGACGCCGCAATAGAGTTTATCCAAGAACGAGCGAACGAAGGAAGAAAAATAGCGATACATACAGAACGGGAAACAGAGACAGACATCGATGGCAGGATGCAAGGAGGGAGAGGGGAAGTCCGACAAAACGAGATAGGAAGCGAAGAAGGAAAACTGCAACCGCAGGAGGGGGAACGCGACGAACGGAGAATGTGCGGAGAGGGAGAAAAGGAGAAAAAGGATGCACGAAAGGCCATGGCATAGACAAGAAAAAGAAAAGAGATGAAAAGTCTAACCTTCTTTTCTCTTTCTCGCTCATCGGCTCTCCTCCAAACGTACGTATTGATTAGTCTCCGCTTGCGGCCCTCCCGTGACGCATTGTAGATATATATATACTTCCCCCTTCCCCCATTTCCTCTTTCTTTCATTCTCGCCACTGTCTTTCCCTCTGTCTCTTTCTGTCTGCCTTCCAGTGCTTTTCCACATCTCCTTCGACAGACATGCAAGGCCTGCCAGCTTGACCTCCTTTACGTACTTTATTTTTCCTTTTCCCTCTCTTCTCAATCACCACGTTATCCCCACCCTCTACGCTACCTCGTGCAGGCGAGAAAAATCAAATGACACCCCCCCCCTCCCCTCCGCCAAACGGTATGGCAAAGCACAGCGAGACGTTAGGTTCCTATTTTTCCTTCTTCTCTATCTTTTCTTTTAGCTCATCTTTGCGTCTCGCTTTGTTCCGACGCCGTCTCTCCTCGGTTCACGGGTTGGCAGTTGGCCTGCAGGGCTGCTTGCCTGCCCGGCCGCCCGTGCTCTCGTCGACGCGCCACCATCACCGCCGATCAACTTTGCCGATCAAGATGGCTCCGTTTGCGCGCTCATTCCCCGTGTGTGTTCCGGCATCGCCTCCTCATCTCCGTTCCGCGCCGCACGCGGTTCCCTTTGTGAACAGAAAGGAGGAGGCGCGCCGGAGCGACGAAGCGGATAACGCTACGCTCGCGTTTGGTTTCCGCAGTTTCCTATACTCCGACGTTTCTTGCTTCGATTCTGCTATCGCCGCGGCTCGACCTCCTTCGCCTCTCCTCGACGGGCTCTTCGATATCCGTGCCTCATAAGCTGGGCTCCCTTATTCTTTAATTTTGCTGAGTGCAGCGCCGAGCGGGGGCGAAGAAAAAAAACACACACACACAAAGCAAAGAACAGATTATTGCCAGTCGCCGCACGCTCGGCCGGGTAGATACTAACGAAACGCCGCTACCTCGCGAAATGTACTTTGCGGGAAACTAAGGAAAGATCGCTTCGCTTTCTGTGCGCTAAGCTCGTCGTTACTTTCGCATTCGAAGCAAAGCGGAGCAGTTGGGCACGGCAATCGGAAAGCGCGTGGCGCACTGTATGCGGTCGAAGCACGGAGCGCTAGCACGCAAACAAGTTCAACGCTCGCTCTTCGACGGAAACGCGCGCGCCTCATTCGTTCTCGGTGCTCCCTTCCTCCTTCCGTGCTTTTCTCTTTCATGTTTGTGCGTGTTTATTTTTGAAAGGGAGGCAGTACACCGCGCAGCCAGGATAGTGCTTGCGGCAACAACCGCCGAAATTTGCGAAGCAAACTGCGGTAGAAAAAAGAAAAAAGGCGGAGGCCCGAATTCCCCGCCGGCGCGCTCGAACCGACCGTGGAGCGGCGGTAACCCGTGTCCTCTCCGCGCGAGACCTTTCTTCGGTGCGACGGCTCCCTTTGATAGAGCGGCGCGCCCGATTGAGTGCATTCTCCGTAGCGGCGAAAAGAAAAGCGCTGCGACCTCGCAGGCAAGCAACCGTGGCGCCCGGCCGCGCTAAAAGCTTCCGCACAACCGCGCGCGCCGTCGCATCAACTTTATCGTACCTCTCTGTCGATAGCAGTATAGTGTCACTCCTTCGTTCGTTGTGCCTGCAAAGTTTCCCTCAATAGCAGTAGCTGTTATAAGGACTTTCCTGCTGCAGTTACGAAAACGCCGTGTCTGCTCCGTCTCAGTGATCGCCAGCGAGTCATATCAGCGATAAAGTAAAAAAAAGAAAACTTTGGAGGACGCTTAAGTTTCGACTTTAAGAGTGGAACGCGATAGCATTCAAAGATCCCTGACTGCTTCCCGTCAGCTGCAGCGTATGTAACCGTAACGTTTACAGGGAAACGCTGGCGGCGAACGCTATGCACGAAGGCGAGCTTTCTGGTAGAAACGCGGCCTCTTGCGTGGGCCGATCCCGGACGTAGCCGCGCCCGACCTAAAACGACAGCTGGAAAAAGGGTCCGCGTCTGAGTTTCCGCGTAACATAATTATGTTTTCACGTATATTCAAATTACAATCCGACGCTATCATGCCCGCATGTCGTGTGTAAGTCTACGTAAAGAATATTCTGGCGCGTTTTACTTTGATAAATTCAATTAGTTCAGTAACGCCTATGCGCCACGCGGAGGAGCTGCGTGGTTTGGATGATTTTTATCTCGAGGACAACGCCGCCGAGGCCGACAACGTATTTCCTGCTACGCTGCGCCCTTAACGCTGTCGCGTTAAAATGTAAAGAGAAGGGCACCTCGTCCTACCACGACGCCCGCGTCGTCCCTGCCGAAAATACAATAATCAGGCCGAAAGAGCTCCAAGTAGCAAGCGGCTCGCACCTTGCCCAGACCCACTCTTCAGGCCTTTCAGATACGATTCGCATTTGCGCGATTCCACGTGGTTCACGTTTTATTATTTTTTTTTTTCGCGAGCACCTCGGCCGTATCAGGCGACGTTTCAGGTGAGCTCGACGGCGGACTAGCACACGGATGTGCACTGCAAGCCTGCGCTGTGAGAACGCGCAACGATTCGATTTATTTATAAATTTTCCGGAAGGACACGGCGGCTGCTCGAGAGGCAGTCTTTTAGGGCACCGGATGAATTTTGACTAATTGGGTTCCTTTAATTACCATTCGAATCTCAGTAAGCGAGCCGGTGTTTGTACATTTAGCCTCTCCGTCCGCATGCGGTGGCTGGAACTGGTGACCTCGTGCTCTACAACCACTCAGCCACTGACTCACCGCTCTGGGCAAGGAGGGGTGACAAAGTGGGGCATGTATCACTGATGATAGCACGGAATTAACTCTTCGCCTAAGAAAGGCCCGCTGTTCTTGAAAAGGTTCCTTCGCGCTGCACCTTGCGTCATCATGGTATCTCTGTAAATTGTTATTACACAGGATGGCTCTATAGCCTAGGCATTCTATCTGCGTAGTGTGCTTTCTTTCGTGGCGAAAGTTTGGGTCTAACATCGCTCCAAGCCGCGCAACACAAGGTAGATCACTGACTGAAAACCATTTGCATGTACGCAACACTGACGTGGCATTCCCACAGTTACGCGAAAATGGACCTTTAAGCCTCCTTCGTATGTCGTTCCACATCGTTAATAGCACGGCCGTATCCAAGACTTTAATGCGGCCTGCAACAGCCGAGGCTTGTTGCGCGCTGAATCGTAGATCAACAGACACGGGATAAGAGAACTGCGCTTCAAAGAATGAAGAACTGCGGCGATGGCCACGAAGCAGACAATGCACGTTAAAACAGCTGCCTCATAGGTGTCTTCGCTCTCAGAGAGAGAAAGAAAACGATATGGACTCACGAAATAAAATGTAGCCTACGGCGGTTGAAATCTGATATTCAGATACTTCAGCCTTAGCAATAACGTCGTGCTGCTGTTAACGAATTCCTCTTTTCCGAGTCGGTTTCCCCTCGTAAATTCTCTCTACAACGAAAAGTGCGAGCCTAAATTGGATACAGTTCTTTCTTTGTTTACTTCTCTAGTGCTCTTTGTCGCTTCAAAAGTAAATATCCGCTGATTTGTCTTTCATCATCATCATCAGCCCATTTTTATGTCCACTGCAGGACGAAGACCACTGCCCACGATCTCCAATTGTCCCTATCGTGCGCTAGCTGATTCCAACTTGCTCCTGCAAATTTTCTGATTTCCTCACCGCAGCTATTCTTCTGCCGTACTCTACTGCAACTCCATTCCCTTGGCACCCATTCTGTAACTCTAACGGTACATCGGGTATCTGCCGTACGCATTACATGACCTGCCCAGCTCTATTTTTTTTCACTGAATGTCAATTTGTATACAGGCTATCGCCGTTCGCTCTCCAATCCACACCATTCTTTCGATGCCTCTTAACGTTATCCCTAGCATTTTTCGTTCCATCGATCTTTGGGCAGTCCTTAACTTGTTCTCAAGCTTCTTTGTTAACCTCCAAGTTCCTGCCCCATATATTAGCATCAGTAGAGTGCAATAATTGCAGACTTTTCCATTCAATCATAGTGGTAAGCTCCCTGGCAGTATTGTGTAATGCCTGCCGTATGCACTCCAAATCGTTTTTATTCTTCTGTAAATTTCCTTCTCATGATCAGGATTATGATCGTTTTTGATATCCTTCTGAGACTCGAAGACAGCTCAGGGATATAACCGCTTTTCAAGACGCTTCCTATTGCCAACTGCTATATGTATGTTACGAGCTTGAGAACCCCATTTTTGCGTAAATACTTCGGTTAGAGGCCAACAGAATGCATGTCCATGCACTATCGGCGTCAAATTGAACGCGAACAGCAGAGCACGTGGCCGAAGCATAACTGAAGGTATAGCGCGCACCGCCCGGTCATCACCATTGACAGACGAGCACATCCGGTTCGACATCACTGCGCGATGATCCTCCCCCTATACTGCAACAATTTCGTTTCGGTCCTGGTTGTCCTTTATCTGAAATCGAGGGAAAAATCAAAGAAAACAGAAGCTGAAAAAGCTCAGTGGCCTTCCACTCTGTGAAGAAGGATGACCTGCGAAGCTGTGTATGTGGGCCCCTTAATGGCGAACTGCACCTCTTCCGCGGGTCGGCCCGGTATTGCACAATCTTCGGGATGGGCCCGCGTATGGGGAATGCTTAACGCCTGCTCCACCTCCGCCGCAGGTCGGTCCGATATTGCACTATCTTCAGGATCGGCCCACGTATGAAAAATTTCTATTACCGGATGCCGAAAAAACTACGAAAAGTTTGTGATATAGAGCTTTCGTTGTAATATCGCAGTATAGGACGAGCACTATCGCACAGTGCGGCAAAATCGTAACTGCTATCAGTGCCAAATGAAACGCCAACAGCGGTGCGCTGCTGTAGTTTGCACCGTTATCATTGCTGCGCCATCCTCTTTCTTTTCTCGCTTTCAAGTAAAGGAGAACCAAAATAGAAACAAAAATATTGAACTATAGAGAGAGCATCATCGCGCAGTGCTGTGAAACCACATGTGCGCGCCTGTCGATGGTGATGACTGGACGGCGCCCACTATACTTTCAGTTATGCTTCGACCAGTTTCTTTTTTTTAATGGCAAAAACTACTTCTATTCGACGAAACACACTGATGAACATGTAACATCGTCTTGTTTTCCGCGTTGACCCTTGGTTCTGAATTTCAATGTAATTTCGCGACATTCGAGACGCTTCTTACGGTTGCTTTTCGAGGCGTCTGCGTTGACACAACACTATAAAATATATTAGTGTCAATTTTCTCGAATGTTTAAAGCAAAAATGCAGTTAAATCACTTTCATACAGTTTCATATGTACCTGGCTTCATATCCAGGATGTCTCACTTGCGTAACCCGTACCGAGTTAACCTTAAAAAATTGCGCGGTTTAGCCTGAAAGGCGAAGCATTGATTGCGATAGCAAATTAGGAAATTGCTCGATGAAGTAACGACAGTAGTAACTAATTTAAAAAGCATGGTGTCACTTGCGCTCAACAAAACATGGATACTTCTCGCTTGATGACTGCGCAAACTAGCCGTCTGAACGCTGTAGTGACGAAGCGCGGCAGCAGCAGCGAGTGAATGGACCGTCGTGCTGCGTCTCGCATCAACGAGAACTAAGCCGCGAAAACACGGCGCGCGGCGGACTCTGTCCCCGTCGCAGATGGCTTTCAAGCCTGGGCGTGCGCGCGTGGCCGCCCTGAGCAGAAGGGCTCCCCCCCCTCCCACTCCCGACCCTCTCCCCGGAGCCTTGCGCGCGACGGAAGACAGCACGCTTTCTCCCCGCATCAGGACCTTACGTGCGCCAAACTGAGACGCCATCGCCTGCTCACCCTCTCGCGCTTTTACTCGCACATACAGCATACGCCGCGCGGCGACGATTTTATCCCCTTCGGACTTATACTGAACCTCACGGCGACGGCGACGGCAGAAATGGGCCTGCGGTGTCCATATAATTGCTATTATAATAAAAATAAAATTGAAGTCAATGTGTAATATAATGTACGACGAGTCTTAGACTTTTAATTTTATTTGCACTATAAAGCCTACTGGCGCAGCCTACTGACAGTCGCGGCTACACTTTCGAATAATTTCACAGACCCGGCACACCACTGACTGGCCGTGGTGGCTCAATGTCTGCGACTTTCTGTCGCTGATCACGACGTCGCCCTTTTGGTTACCGGCCGCGGTGGCCACGTTTTCATAGAGAATAAATACAAGAACGCTCGTTAACCGAGCTTCTCTGAATCTATGAGCTCATATTAGCCTCCCTCAGAGTAGCAGGACAGCGTACCGCGTGCAATTTTAGTTATCTTGCCTGCCCCTTTTTCTGCTTCTCGTGTGTCACGCAAACCTTGCCCTCTTCACCTCCTGAAGTAACGCACGACAAGTACACTCCGTCAATCTAAAAGCACACAGAAAAAAGGGACCTCGACGCGAAGTTTTATTTCACCAGAAAAGTTACAGGTATGCAAAAAGAAGCAATCACCGAAGCAAAAGACAGAAGAAAAAAAGAGAGAGATAACTAGACGGGTAATCGTGGAGATCAGAAAATAAGGCAAAGCAGCAGCGCGCACTTAGGACACATAAAATAGGGTCGTGAAAGCTGAAACGTGGGAATAACGTGGTACAATGGCGCACACTTAGCAGCAGCAGCAGCAGCTTATTATTTCGTCCCCCTCCGCATCTCAACCACCTTTTTGGCGAGCCCGTATTTCTTTGCTCTCAGCAGAGCGTCGTTCGCCGGCTCGAACACTTATCGCTCGCTTTCCGTTTTGCGAACGGTTCTCCTTTCGTTGTTTATCTCACTCGCGCGTGTGCGCGCCCAGCCCCAAGCGCTGGCGCTGCTGCGCTGGTATCATAGCGCCAGCGTGTTCGCAGTCTGACGCGCCTCCATCGTTGAAGGTAAAAGCCCAGTTAAGCGCCGAGCTTTTCTGGGCCTTGTTTCTTTCTCATTTCGTCTTCTCTTACCTCCGTTAATCCCCATTCCCGTATGCTCGGCCCGGCCCTTGGCTCGCGTCTCCTGCAGCCGTTACCTTCATCACCTAGCGTCGTCCCTCGCCCTCCTCCGTCTTCTCTTTTATTATGGCTATTAATTTTACGCGCCCTCACCTCCGCTCTGAGCGAACATTCGGAGAAGCGATGAGAGACTCTAATATCGCCTGAAGAGCTGTTTTTCCTTTTTTTTTTCTTGTTCTTGTTCTCTGACAACGTTGCGTACTCGTTGTTTCCCGGCATCTATATATATCTCTCTTTTTTTTCTCTCTCTCGTCCTGAGTGCTTGTTCGACGTAAATTGCTGTCCCGGCTCTCGATTCTTTGCTGCTGTTTGGCGGACAAGCGCATCCACCGCGGATCTGCGTCTCTTAAATTTGCACCCCTAATTTGTGGTGGCCTCGAGAGTTTCTTATGTAGGCAGGCTCCTCGCCCTCAGATCACAACAGTGTGCCTTTATTGTAGTCATTCGTTATCTTTTCTTCTGCTGCTACCGTTATATCTTTTTTTCTTTCTTCGATGTTTGAGCAGACCAGGTCTTTAAACTACCAGCATACGCCAATGTCTTACGGCCTCTATTTCTTTTCGTCGTTAAAAGGCTGCTTCCTAATGGGATTTATTTCTCGTTCTCTCTGTCATCTCGTTGGCATCTGGCCTCTGCAACCCCACCCCCCACCCTCACATCATCCGGTGAATTTGTTAATTGCTTCATCACCCCGCGTCACTCTCCTCTATACTGCGCGTTTAGATGCCCCGTGCTTGTCTGGAGTATTTGTCTGTTTCTATCCCTCTCTCTTCTTATCCCGCCCTCTTCTTTTTTTTTTTTGTCCATGTTTAACCATACTTTTGAGATCGGGTACTGCACCAATCGTTGAATATGAGTATTCATAATTTTTTTTTTGAAGCGGTTCTCGTGGTATCCTTGGCTCTAATCGCTGTTTTATCCTTCCGGATGCACTGAACACCGGTGCATATATATGGCTGCGGTTATAGTGATCACCGCGGGTAGCACTTGCTCGTAGCACAGGCTCGAAGGTAATAGCAGCACTCAGAATGTCATCATTATCGTCGGTTGCGGTTATACCGGCTCCACCATCTCGCTCCCCCCCCCCCTCACCCACCCCCCCGCCGCCGTAAACCGACCTCGCCCCCTTTCCCGCCTCCTTTTCCTGCAGGTATCGCGCTTTTGAACGGCTCTTAACGCGAGCGCTGAGAGGAGCAGGTCGGCGAGTGAGTAATGGCACCATATGCGCGACAATCGCCGCCCTATACGCGTCGGCGATTTCTTCATTCTGTGTTATTTTGTGTTCCTCTCCAAGTCCGGTTGATGTATGCCTGGCTTGTGGACACCTTATCGGTAGACTCTGAACCCTTTCCAGAGCGTCACGATAATAACGGAGCCCTCTCGGAACTTTCATTCTGTCTTTCATTTTTCCTCACTCTCTCTCTCTCTCTCTCTCTCTCTCTCTCTCTTGCGGAGCACCGATGTCTACGGTCGCCGCTATATTAGCGCTATCTTAATCGCTGGCTATGCTTATAATTAATCCGACCAAAACAGTTTCTGCAGGTTTTACTCTGCTTTAACGCCGACCTCACACATTCTTTCCCGCAGCAAAACAATCCCTCTTAGAAAATTTGTGCTGGTCTGTTACATGCGTTAGCACTTTCAATGTGGGTGCTCTTGCGAACTATTGGAATGAGGGGGACAAAGTAATACGCTGCGTATCATTCCTGAATGAAAGAAAAGAAAGTTATGTCGCGAAGACGCTGTAGTCACGACTCGCGGGGACGAGCGTTTTCACTACCGCCCGTAGCTACGCCTATTCTAACACGTCTAACCAAAACCAACGTGGGAGAGGCTCGGCAATAGCAAGTCCTGCCATCGCAGTCCTCTTGTCAAACATGTAGAACTCTGCATCGATGCCTTCAAGTCGTTATCTTTACCCAACACTCGCCGATAATATTTTTAGCGTGGAAATGTGTTACTGCACACGCAACCCCATGTACAGTCAACTACAAAAGTTTACGGAGCACGGGATCTCAGAAAACGTTCGGTTTCCGAGCAGTCTGTAACAGTAGTCAGCAAAACCGAGCACCAGTTAAGCTAGACTGGTTAACCTCCCTGCCTTTCCTTCTCCACTTTTTTCTTCCTCCTTCTCCGAGCACCACAAAGTTGTTCACACATACTGATAGTAGTAGTAGTTCCATTCCCTACAGAGTAGCATGTAGGCGAAAATGCGCTGGCTAAATAATCTGCAATTTCAATAAAGATATTTCTCTCTATCTAGTAGAGGCTGTAAATGCGAATACTATAGGCTGCGTTGTGAGGCTGAGCAAATCTTCAGCTTTTTCTCAGATCTCGTGTTCCGTAACACTTTGTGGTTGACTGTACATACTTTAAATGTCTACAGCGGAACTTGCATGAACAATTCAGCCCCCTCCCACCGTTATTTCCGAGTTTCCATGTTCGTATTAAGCTATTCGCTGTCACGAAGAACCGCTATTCGCTCTTTTAAATTATGAAATACTACGGGTTTTTTTTTTTTTCGTTTAAGAAATATTGCCTTTCAAGAAAACAGTGCTATAGCGTCAGAAACGCACGCCAATATGTGACACAAGTTCTTCTTCATATATGAATACATGCTGCGAACGAAGAGATATCATTGTACGTATGTTTGAAATTTCTATTTATTTGCGTAATAGGTTACAAGGAGCTATGTCGATATTGATATACCATTAGCATCTCTATCTTTATCAGCGCATACATTTCAACCGAAATAAGGCACCTGTTTTGTTACGTACAGGGAAAGAATACTAACAGCCCGGTAAACTCCGCGTAGTTTTCTTACGAAAACAGCAATGCGCGGCGCGCGTCAATGTGTTGCCTTCCGAAGGCCAAGCAACTGCGAGCCTTTCTAGAAAAAAAAGGAAGCAAATGAATACAAACAACTCGAAGTCGTGCAGAACGCGGGCGCGCACACGGGCTTGTAATTGCGGGCGGAGAGAAAGAGAGGGGGAAGAGGAGGGGGAGGGCGTGCCAAAATCTACTTTTCCCACCTAACGACGGCGCCTTTCCCGCAGGCCTCTCAAACTGGCACAAAAGCGTTCGTAATTAACTCGGCCCCGGGCTCGTCGCCCGAGAGAGGGAATCCTTTATTCTATGCCGCCTCTGCGGTCGTCGGGGGCCACCCCGCTTTCCTCGGTCCACCCGTTAATATCTAAGCTGCGAATGGGCGCCGCCGAAACCAACGCTCGCGCGTACACACAGACGCGCGCTCGCGCGCGCAAAGTGAATGTGACACAAGTAAGCTCTACGTTGCTGTGCGGCCGCGGTCGCGCGCAGCATAGCCAGACGCTGAGATTATAGGACGGGTCGAAAGGGGGGAAAAGACAACAAAAAAAAAAAAGAAACGGAAGAGCGCGCTGCACCCCCTACCTCATTTAACGTTCGTTCGCTCTCGGCCGGCGCCAAGAGTGGCGACGATGCCGCCGCGGCTTTATGAAGCGTGACTATAGCGCATCCGCGGCGCGCTCGGCGGGCGTCAGTTTGGCGGAAACGGCGCTGCTCAAAGCCCGTCACGCTGCAGCAACCGTGCACGTCTGACTTTGCGCTCGCCGTGCGTGTATATGTGCCAGCGCCCGATGACGCGGGCAGGAGTAAACTGGGTGCGGTCGCTTTAATTAATTGCCGCCGCCTTCTCGCCGCATAATCGAGCGTGTACGTTTTGAAGCAGGAATCTCGCGAGCGAAAAGTCGGCATCTGCTTGAAAGTACACCGCGGAACTACCAAAGCTACAAAAGAAACACTTCGCCATCCGTGAAACATTGGTAACGCTCCGGGAATGGAACGCAGCATTATACTGCGCTCCTGGCCAGCTGCTTTACACCGACGGGGTTAGACGGAAGGCTAATAGTGCCATATGGCGAACCAATCATCAATATTCGAGGCGGCTGGGACACTGACTAAACACATGATTTTTGCAGAGGTTGATTCATGAACGTAACCATCACGTGTGAACCGGCGGCGGATTAGAAGCAGCCTCGAGGGTCATCTCTCATCAAACAGAGAGCGACGTGGTGTTAGGTAATGGGAAGAAGAGCTGTTACCCTCGTTGTAGACGTATGCAGCGAGTTCTTACGGGCGGGCGAAAGGCAAGGGGGAGGGTGTTCAGCGGTAGTAGCCCCGTGACTGAGTGCCCGCGCCTTGGCTTCAGGAGGGCACATGCTGAAAACCACGTGTCCACCGATTACCCACACGTTATCCAAATAGGCACAGGTTTTCTTCGGCCCTACAGTCACATTTCTTTAAGTGTGGTTTGTCCTGTGGAAGAAGCCCCCGCCGCGCAAATACCGCCAAACCCTGCGGGCACAACAAAACCTTCTAAAAGAGGCTCAGGACCACTCCCATGACGACAAATTGTCATGTGACATCCCAAAGGACCTATTCGGTGGGGACTCCCCTGGGGTGGAGAGAGACACGTCCGTTTCCACGCGTTGAGATCCTACAATGACCGAGCGCCTGGTCGGCACTGCGCTTGTATACATATGTTTTGCCTGGCGGCAGCTCTCTTCTCCCTCCCACAGCCACAGTGGATGTTTTACCAGAACTCTGGCTGGACAAGGGTTGCCAGAGACTTCCATATTCTGATAAGGCCCCCTTTCGAGATGATAAAGCGCACAAGTAAAGCCGAGCACGCTCCCCTTTCCCCTGGATTTGCCAGTGGGGTAAACAAAAACCGCCTCGATAGCTCAGTGGCTTGATGGCATTGCGCTGCTGAGCTAGAGGTCGCGGGTTCGATCCCGGTCGCCGTGGTCGTATTTGCAAGGGGGCGAAATGCAAAAACAGTCGTGTACTTAGATTTGGGTGCACATTAAAGAACTCCAGATGGTCAAGAAGCAATCCGGAGCCCCCGCTATAGCGTGCCTCACAATCAGATTGTGCTTTTAGCAGATGAAATACCGGACTTTATTTAATTTCCTAATTTCTTTCCTCCAATTTCCTCGCCTCCCAGTGAAGGGTAGCCGCCCGGGCTTATTACTGGTAAACCTCCGTGTCTTTCACTTGCCTCTCTCTCTCTCTCTCTCTCTCTCTATATATATATATATATATATATATATATATATATATATATATATATATTGCAGGGCAGACTGCTTTAACAACACATTAAATGAGAAAGCGAGTTCCTTGGTATTATCGCGAGAACACTTCACGTCTCTGCAATGATCGGTTTATTAAGGGAAAGCGAGGACACATGCAATCTCCGCATCATATAGGGAGTATCACAGCTTTTTTTATCTATCTTTAATTCTTTTAATATTTTTATTTAGCTTAGTTAATTAATAATTAAGTATTATTTTAATGCAGTTATTTCATTGTGACTCATTTCGTAATACATTTGGTCATAAATAACGATGCTTTATCCCGAAATGGATTGAGGTACGTTGGGTTAACCAGCGCGGCACGAGTCACACTTAAGAAAAGAAGAAAGAAAAACAGAAACATCGTTTTAATTTCGAAGCGTGAGATAAATGTTGAAACGTTAAGTTTATGACGGCTGTCGAATGGGCTCGAACCGTATTCATTAGGAAAGTTGGAATAAATCCTTAGCTTCTTACGTAAGAGAGGGCCCTTCCTTGCATTGACATGCAACACAACAGCACGAAGTTTTAATATCTTCTGTCAAATAGCGAACATCAAATGATTTGTTTAAAATTGAACGGACAGGCCCAGTATAACATTCACATAACATTCGTAGAACATTCGTATAACATTCGTGTAACATTCGTATAACATCCGTTAAGCCCAAAGCCTGTGTTTTAGTTCTGAAAAAAAAATCAAATTGAAGGCGTAAGCACACATTATGCAGATCCAACGCACATTTTGGAATGTGAAGCGGTCGGCGAAATGCTGTAGATTTGCCCATTTCATTCCTGCGTCTTTGACGTAAAGCAAACTGACGCGCTTATGTGCTCTCGCGCGCCCATGCCATACACAGTGTGGCATTTATATTGGCTTGTACGTCTTCATTTCTTCTCATTTATTGTAAATGTATATACCGGCCGCTTCTTGGCCGTTCCCCCGTGGTGGGTATGGGCAATGGCATGGAAGACATGATCGTCATCAACATATATACGGTGATCATGTCAAAGAGGTCGTTGGCTTTGGCAAGATAAGAACCGCCCGCTTCTTGGTCAGTCGTCCGTTGTTGGTATACGTGGCGTAGTGCGGTAATCGTCATCAGACTCAACACGTCACGATGACCTGAAAGTGCTTATTGTTGGCGTTGGCGCGATAGAAATGAACGTGCGATTGTGGCCTTGAGCGTTTAAGGTCGGTTCATTCAGAACGCTACCACCATATTGCGTCTCGAGTATTTGTTTAGACAGCGCATTGTCAACAGGCTCATCACCAAGAGACCTGCTGCTGGGCTGTTCTTCTAGAAAGCACTGCGCTCCTGCGAGCTCTCGTGCACCTCCGTATTTATCTGTGTTAACTGCGCTTTGGTGCAACGAACATCACCATACATTGACCCATATGTAGGCTTTCAAGTACATGTAATTCGTACAGACCTTTACACAATTCTTCTCTTCAAAGACCAGTTCGGACGCTTTTCCTCTATAGCTATCATTTGAACTTCCTCTTTGAGTTATTACCACTGAGCAAAAAGAGCATGTCACTCAGCAGAGCTCGTCGGGGATGTGGCCGTTCGAACCGGATTCTTCTCCTTGAACCTTGTCAAAATCTATTTCGAAGTCATACATTAGATAGCGATGTGGGTGCTAGGAAGTTCCTGTCCTTGTTTCCTCAGTTAGATCAGGATTTTACAAATGAAAATATTGATATTAACGAAGTGACCGCAAGCATGGATGCGTCTGCGAAAGGCGAGACTCTTGGCCCGAATGGCCTTACTGTCGACCTTTACCGGCGTTTCCTTCTCTCTTACCTTCATTTTGCTTCAAGAGTATACAGAGGCCCTGGAGGTAGGCTGCCTACCTGCCACGATGTATCAAGGACACACTGTCCGCACATCCCAGAGCAATGATGAGGCTAAACTGCAGGAAGTGAATGTATATCAGCCTATCACTTTATGCAATGATGACTACAAATTTTTTGCAAAAGCATATTGGCTAACCGTCTGCAAGTCGTTATACGAGCGGTGGTACGTGATCACCAAACATGTGGCGTTAGTGGTCGGTCTGTTCAGACGAACGTTCATGTTGAGAGGTCTCTGCTCGAGTGTGTAGCTGGTGGGTTTGGAATGGTGCAGCTTGATTTGGCTAAGGCCCATTTGATGAGTTATGTCATCCGACCTTAGTAGTATTTTAAAACACTTAACTATTGGCTCCCGGTTTCTTCGCGATGTCATAGTCTATTACGCCAATTGTTCGACGACTCATATGGTCAACGATTTGCCTTCCTATCTTATTTAGCTTTCATCATCAGCGCGATGAGGACATCCGATATCACCGCGGCTTTTCAACTTGTATGTGGAGCCGCTTTGCATTCGCATTCTCAAACAATAAAATTTTCGAGATTTCACATCGCCGTCAAATGAGATTCGCGTTCTCGCATACGCCGATGATGTGGCCTTTTTCTGCATAGAAAAAAGGTGTAAAGGCGACTCTTGCAATTGCACGAAACGCACAGATTTTTTGTTTGGGCTGTGGGCCACCATGCATTCACACTGCTGGTGTTCAAAGGAAGAAAAAATGTTTGCGCTACTTGGGAGAGCCTCTCTCAGTGTCGAAATAGCAATCTTCATTGGTCGATAGAAGTTAAATACAACGCAACGCAAATTCATGGCGAGGGCGCAATCTGTCTATTTTCAGTTTTCAATGTATTCTTAGTTGCCCGTCTCATGTATGTATCGGAATCGTTGCCTTGCTCACTGTAAGCCAGGCGAGTAGCAGGTAACAAAAGGCACTTTATTCCAAAACGCAGCCGGGTATATAAGGAGCGCTGCGATAAGTAGTGGGCGTGTTGCACATGCGCACTGGTTGACTTCCAGGCACGATATTGAGCTCCAGTACATCCTCCCTTCTTTGGAAAAAAAGAAAAAAAAAGGAACATCGATGAACATTTTCATTTGCAAACAAGGACTGCTTTGCTATTTACGTTCAGGAAGTGGATAACGTTGCGGGTCTTGGCGTACCCGTTCACTTCTTCGAAGTGGGGCTTGAACTTCGTCTGCTGGGGTACTTGGCACAGCCTGTCTTCGGGTTTTTGCTTGTGATTCAGCAGGCTGAGCAGCATCTGTGGCCCTGAGATGCTCTCTCGTATGGCGTAACTGCTGTCCACTGTCTGTAGCCACTAAGTAGGATCGCGGTGGCCCTGCAGGACCAGTTACCACGGCCGGGGCCCACGTTCTGCTGTGGGTGTCGTATACGGACACTGTTTCCGCTGCGAAGGTCTGGCAAAGCCCGTGTCGTTCTGTTGTAGTAGGAACGCTGTTTGTGTCGTATTTCTTGTAGTCGCTGACGAACTGCTTCCGTGGGTATCGCCTTGGGCTCCCGGTGACAGTTGAGAACCGGGAGTTGGCTTCTGGTGTGACGTCCCATGAGCCTTTGAGCTGGCGACTGCAGCTGTTCATACCTAGGCACTGTAAAATTCAAGGGTGGAAAACGGGCATTTGTTTAGCAGATGTTTAGCTTCCTGAACGGCACGCTCTGCCAAGCCGTTGGCGCGCGGATGGTACGGGCTAGAAGCGGTGTGGCTGATATTAAATAGACCTGTGAATGCTTTAAATGTTGCGCTGTTGAAAAAAGGGCCGTTGTCAGTGCACAGTTTGGCGGGAATGCCATGTGTCGCGAAGATTTCTGCACTTGCGTTGATCACAGCAGCAGCGGTAGTCCGATTAAGCTTGCGAACCTCGAATAAAAACAAGTAAGAATCTACTACTATGAGGTAATCATTGTCTTCGTGGTGAAAAAGATCGACCCCGACAACCTGCCATGGCAAACTCGGTAGTTCGTGGCTCAGCATGGGCAGCCTTGCATTTCTTTTTTTTTTTTGTACTTGTCGCAAACAGCGCATGACTTCGCTACATCAGAAACGTTGGCGTTCATGTTTGGCCAGTACATTACCTGTCTTGCTCTCGCCTTCATTTTGTCTTCGCCACAATGTGCAGCGTGGAGCAGGCCGAGAACTTCCTTGCGTTTTGATGGAGGAATTACAAGCTTGTTGCTTCTGAGAAGCAGCCCATCCTCGACGTGTAGCTCATGACGGTAGCTCCAGTATGGCTTTAAGGCATCCGGGAGCTGCTGCTTGCTTTTGGGCCACTCTGTACTCGCGTAAAGGCAGAGTTCGGTCATGAGGGTGTCCTTATCAGTCTCCGTTCTGATACTGAGCAGCTGTTGATCTCAAACAGGTAACGAAGAAACAACATTACCTTAAAGTGTTCTGTTTCATCCACCAGCTCTATTTTGCAAGGAAAGCGTGAAAGTGCGTCGGCCAAAGACAGTTCCTTTCCTAGTTTGTATATCACGCTGATAGGGAATCTTTGAAGCGTGAGGCGCATGCGTTGAAGGCGAAGAGGGCAATCACAAAGTGGTTTCTTGAAAATCGATTCCAGTGGTCGGTGGTCTGATTCTACCGCGACTAGTGGTTGACCGAGTATGTAGTCCTTGAATTTCATGCAGCCATGAACTATGGCTAGGGTTTCCTTTTCAATTTGTGCATACCGCTGTTGTGTAGCAGTTAAGGAGCGGGAAGAATATGCAATGGGGTGGTCATCTTGCAAGATGACTGCTCCGACACCGTACTGGCTCACGTCCACGGACAGTTTCGCTGGCTGAGACTGGTCAAAGTATGCTAGGACTGGTGCTGTGGCAAGACTAGCTCGTAACTTTTGGAAACTGTTTTCCTGCACTTCTGTCCACGTCCAAGCGACGTCTTTCTTAAGTAGCTCCCGAATAGGTGCAGATGCGACTGACAGGTTTGGGATGAACCGAGACACAAAGTTTATCATTCCAAGGAACACTTGAAGCTCCTTACGGTTCTTCGGCGGTGGAACTTGCATGATGTCGTGAACTCTGTATGGGTCCAGTGATAGTCCTTCAGCGGTGAGGAGGTGACCCATGTAACGTACACTGGCCTGCAAGAATTGGCACTTCTTATTGAGCTTTAGATTACGTTCCCTACAGCGTTCAAGCAAGGCGGTGAGGTTCGTGTCGTGCTCCTGCCTTGTCTTTCCCCAGACCAATATATCGTCCATTACGACAGCTACGCCAGCCAAGCTTCCAACGACCTCGTGCATGGCGCGTTGAAAAACCTCTGGTGCTGATGTGATGCCGAATGGCATGCGCAGAAATCTGTACCTTCTGAACGGCGTGCTCATGGTGCAAACGCGCGAACTTTCTTCGTCGAGGGTTATTTGCCAGAACCCTGAGGCGGCATCGAGGGTAGAAAAATATTTGGCTCCTTGCAGCCTCGGCAGTAAGTCTTCCAATGTAGGCATATGGTAATGCTCCCGCAAAATCGCCTTGTTTAAGTCGGAAGGATCCAAGCATATGCGTATCTTATCCTTTTTCAGTACTACGACCATAGCTAGACCACGAGCAAGGCTCTGTCATCTTTGCAATGACGCCATCGCGTTCCATCTCGTCGAGCTTCGCTTTCACGGGCTCTTGGAGGGCGACGGGAATTCTCCTCGCTGGTTTTATGGTTGGTCGTACATCGGGCTTCAGCTGCAGGCGATGCCCTCAAGTTGTCCTAGACCCTGGAAGACGTCTTCAAAGCCAGATATGGGGATCTCGGATACTTCGGTGACGGCATCTATGCGTTTTATCAGGCCCAGTTTCTCAGTGACTGTCCGCTTAATGTAATTGGTACATCTTGAACAACAACAAAAAACGTAACCTCGGTGCTTCGAGTCTTATTAGACACGAGCAGGTTTATCTTTCCGATTGCTTGTTCTGTGTGGCCGAAAAACGTACGCAAGGTTGCGTAACACTTCTGCGCAGGCGCCGCGGACAACTTTCGAAAGACCGTTTCTGGCATAACAGTTCGCCCCCTGTGTCTATCTTACATTTGGTCATGATACCAGCCACATTTAACACTGACACCCAGTGCTCGTCACTCATAACCGCTTGAACTTCCAACGCTTGAAGGAAGTATGTCTCGTCGCCAGCCCCATCTTCGTCACCAGTCATTTCCACCTGTCGCACGTGCCATCTTTCTGGCCGTGTTTTCGAGCTTCGTGTGCGGCATAGACTAGCAAAATGGTTGCGGCCATTACAATTTTAGCAATACCTCCATATTGCTGGGCATCTTGCCGCTTTTTGATGTTGCAAGCCACATTTCTGGCAGGTGGCAGTCTTTGATTTTACAGCGTCAATGTTGACTTCCGATTCAAAGGAAGTGCTACCGCCCTGGCTGCCTCGGATTTCAGCGACCTGTTCTTTGCTCTGTTCTTTAGCACGGCAAATCTCAACCGTTCTTGCGTAGTTCGGATTTTCAGAAATAAGTCTCTGCTGCGGTTCTTTGTCTCTTATTCCAAGGATTATCCTACAGCGTAGAAGTCCATCTTCAATCTCGCCAAATTCGCAGTGCGCAGCTAGAGTCTTCAGTTCTGTGAGCCATTCGTTAATGACTCGCTCTCGCGCTGGTTCCTGGAACCAAACCGAAACTCGTTGTAGGCGAGATTTGTAACTGGTCTGTAATGTTCATGGAACTTCTGCATTAATGCTTTCCGATCATTCTTCTGCTCCTCGTTTTCAAACTTGAAGGTGCGGAAAACACGCCTTGCATCTTCACCGATATTCATTAAAAATGTAGTGGTCTGAACATCCTGGGGCTGTAGACTCAGCCTTGTCGCTGTTGCAAAAAGTTCGAGCTCGCTTTTCCAGATGTTTCAGTTGTGGAAAATGTCGCCAGTAACGTCGAGCGGCTTGGACGGTGGTAGCAGAGTCGAAGTCATCGTTGTGGCTTGTGGTTCTCGTTCCGGATGAACCCTTGTCTCGTTCATGGGAATTAATACTGCTGTTAAGCTGGGATCCTATGGCAAAACTTGCCGCACGGGCAGGAACTAACTGCCGTGCCCACTTCTGACGCCATGTAAGCCAGACGAGTAGCAGGCAACAAAAGGCACTTCATTCCGAAACGCAGCCGGGTATATAAGGAGCGCTGCGATAAGTAGTGGGCGTGTTGCACATGCGCACTGGTTGACTTCCAGGCACGATATTGCGCTCCAGTGCACTCACGACTTCGTCTGTAAGCACTGCATCGTGTGTTTGCAACATTTCTTTCTTCTTTTCTTTATTTGTTTCCATTGCTAAAATACAATGACGGGTGCTAAGATAAAAGCTGCAATGAGGCAGTTTGAGGTGCCCTTAGCCCCCGTGTTACATCGTGGCAGTGAGTAGCGCAATCAACCGTACGCAAGGAACATTACATATAAATATTAATTACAATCATCAATCAATTCAAGAGAATTTTCTATAGCGGAACAAGCAAAAAAGGAACAAAAAATGGGATAAGGACAAAAAAAGCAATGCAGATAGCACGCACCACCACATTACATACACTTGGCAACACGTAAATAAAAGTGAAAATCGCGTACACTTGACGATGCATAAATAAAGGTGAAAAGATACGATGGTCGATTAATATTGGAATAATTAAGAGAAAGAAAAGGACGAGCAAAAATTATGTCATTACAAACATTTAACAAGACACATATGCGAATACAGGTGAAAAAGAAAAACGCTTGATTCATTATTCAGGAGAAGGTTCTGATAAGTAACGACAGTTCTGACCCTGTTATGTTAATGATGTCAATGCCAGCGTCATGTAATGAATTAAGCAGTCTGGGTAATTTATTTTTCATCATTTGCAAACCATAGTTGGTTCTTCAAGGGGGTATAGACCAATATTCTCCGTGAAGGGTTATATAGGTAGCTGTATGTCTTTGCAGACAAGCAATTTCATTAATTACGCTGTTTTCGGAGTTTGAGTTTGAGTGCCATATACGAAGGAGAGAGCGGTTGTATAGAGAGTATATTGTGGGCATTTTGTATTGTTTAAAGAGGTGCTCACTGCGACTGTGATATGGCGCGTTTGCAACTATACGTACGATCTTTTTCTGTAGTAAGTGTATTTTCCTGAGGTTAGTTTCAGTTGTTGTGCCCCACACGAGGTGTGTATAATTAATGTGTGATGCAAATAGTAAGTGGTAAATTAATATTTTTACGGATATTGGTAGACGATATCTGTTCTTATTGTTTAGCATTCCTGTGATACGGCTAAGCTTTTGTACTACAGAGTCTACTTGTCGATCCCAGTTTAGCGTACTAGAGAAGTATGTACCTAATACTTTAATTTCATTTACTATTTCTATGCTTCCTTTGTTCATCTCTAAAGTGTGGCTTTGTAGAATCTTTGTGCTTTTCGCATAAAAGATTACGGCTTTTGTCTTATTTGAATTTAATTTTAGATAATTTTCTATAGACCATGAGGATATGTTCTGGCGAAACTCGTTTGCGCTGTTTATTAAACTAGTATAAGATGCCGATGAAATAAACACACTAGTATCGTCTGCATATGTGATAAATTTTGCCTTGGGATAGATCAGAACAACATCGTTTATATATAAGTTAAAAAGCAGCGGTCCAAGAATGCTTCCTTGTGGGACTCCTGTTTTTATTTCTCCAGAAAACGATTTAAAGTTATTTATGTGCACATATTGCCGTCTTTTTTCTAAATATGACTTAATTAACTGCAGTGGGAGGTCCCTGATACCATACGTATCAAGCTTTGTTAATAATAGGTTATGGTTAATATGATCGAAGGCCTGAGTAAAGTCTATAAACATACCTATTGTCAGTTGCTTCCTTTCAGTTGCTTCCGCAGTATATGGTCTTTCTGGTGTAGCAGTGCTAACTGTGTTGATTTGGTTTTTTTTTTTTTTTTTGAAAGCCATACTGAGCTTTCGTGACAACGCGATATCTTTCACAGAAGGATGTTAACTGGATCAATATTATTTGTTCAAGTCCCTTAGAGAAGTGCGGTAAAATTGATATGGGGCGATAATTTTGAATGTTGAGTCTGTCTGCCTTCTTCTTATATTAGCTCTACATTCATGTAGAGCTAACGCTGTCAGGCAAATTGTTTCTCGTCTGTTTTTTTTTCTTTAGAGACGTTGAACATTCGCTTTTGTGCGAAATGTTGCGGCTAGGATAATTTAATTACCTTCCTCATGCAGTAAGGTCATCAGCTCTCGATGATTTTCCACGGAATCCTTGGAGCTTTCTCAAGGAGGTTGCTGAAACAATCATTTTCTTGAAGACCATATTCAGTTGGAATACATTCTCACTGCGAGTCGCAAAGCGATTTCTGCTGCACTAGCGAACACACTTTTCCCGGATCACATGTATCGAGCTCCTCATTTAGGTCGGCCATATCAGGATATACTTATGCGGGTCCGCAAAATGGGCATACTTCCTGGAGCAAAAACATTTTTTTTCTATAATTTGGACTCAGGAACGCTTCCTGCTAAAATTTGGGTAAATTCGAGGACCTGCTCTAGGTCGGTGTCAAGAAACTGCCGACTATGTCCGCGCGCCGAAACCTCATATCACTGTTTTATAGACTATAGAGCTGCTGCATTTTTTTTTTTTTTTTGGAGGGGACATTCTCCAACGAACGGTTAAACAGAACATAGACATCACGGCATACCTAATTAGGTTCCTGCCGTTCAGGAATACCGGTAATCCTACATCGGACATATTGATGCTTCTTGGTTTATAGAGCCTCTGGAGACTGTGTAGACTATGTGATCTACACGCCGAAAGCTCGCGATCTGCTAGATCCTTCTTTCGAGAAACCGCATCTTATGTAAGAAGTGCATACGCTGCGCAGGAACTTCCGCAGGACTGTCTGCACTTCCTGGACGTATGCGTTTGTTTACCAGAGTTTTGAGTGAGTGTGTCGATGACGTCTCTGTAGTATCGTATTCTAAGTCTTGTTTCCACGTATTAAAGAAAAGGAAAGTGCAATTGACGCCTAACGGTTAGAGCATCGTGTTGCTGTGCTAAGGGACCGAGCTTGAAATCCCGCAGCCGGTCGCGCTCCTTGCTTTAATTATTGAGCGAGAACCCGATCAGCGACCAACCGACCGACCAATGCGAAACCACGGTATAGTAGGCAAAGAAAGCTTTGCTTTAATAATACTTGCTTTTGCCCTGTTCTTTCCTGTCCTTCTACCCTACCATATTGCACCTGTTTTAAGTTAGTATTTGCACTAAATATATTTTGCCGTACCTGTGCATATGACGTTATGCCGAGTTTATGTTGTGTTTATACTGTGTGGCATGTCGCAAGTAATCATCGCTGTTGAGCAAGGACCCGTCTCAAAAATTATATTTGAGTCCTCGAACATACTCATGTATGCATCCAAAACAAAGAAATCAACAATGAAGATGCTCTAACATTCTAGTCTGAAATGCGAAGGAAAGCGGCAGCCTAGCCACGTGGCAGCGCGCTCCTAAACTGGGTACTCGTTGCAAGCTAGTCTTGTTACTACCCTGAGAAGTATCGAGGAAAGGAACAAATTTCCGCATATTCTAGGAAACTCTTCTTGCGCGATCAAATATTAGTAAATTCTGTGAAATATAAACAAGTGGGAATAATTTTTAATATATTTTTATACTCTTGTGGTTCTACCCCTGGCTATGACGTTCTATTGGTTAGCACGAGGTCGTTAGTTCGATACCCTGCCACGGCAGCTGCATTGCGGTGAAGGCGGAATGCAAAGGGCTTGCTTATTTAGATTAAGTTACCCAGTAAAGAACCCGAGGCGGAACCAGGTGCGACAGCGAATGTTTATCTCGTGCTTCCAACGGTCACTGTTCTGTCGCTGCTTTGAACTGCGGGAAAGCTTCGGCGCGTAGCGCGTGCCTATACTTCATTCGTTAGCTGAGATAAATATTTCTAAACAGGGAGTCACTGATTAGCGGAAACTCTGTCGGTCTTGAAATCGATTCTGGTTCCATGCGGGCGGCATGCCAAAAAGAAAGAAAAATACGTTGTGTACTTCGATTCATTCACTCTTTAAGGAACTCGAAGTGGTCAAAATAATCTGGAGCCCAACTTTTGGTGGCGATGACATTGTACGTTAAACACAATCTGTGACGATTTTGGCGGCATGCAATTCTCGATAGTCTTCTCTCTCTCTCTCTCTCTCTCTCTCTCTTTCTTTCTTTCTTTCTTTCTTACTTTCTTTATTTTTGTGCTGGTGTTAGTTGTCAACGTAGCCTGTTGCCCACAATAACAAGCTGCGAACGAATTGGACACAGCGCTAGCTCACGGCATTTCGTTGACCATCTCTGTAGCAGACATAGGTGTTCACTGCGGATGTCAACAACCGCAAGGTTTATTCTTTGCAACAATGTTTCTCAGTCTCGTAAAGAATTACCGTTACTGAGGAAAGAAACAGAGGTCGGGTAAGATTGGGACCTCCTACCGTTAATCTGTCAATACACTAAGATATTTTTTTAAATCTTTCGTTGAGATTATTTGCTTTAGTTTCCCGAAATGCACAACGAACCCCTTTGCGTGACGTAAAGAGGCCCACGAGCCTGAATTAAAGTGTTCAAAGAAGTCAAGTTTGTCGGAATAGGAACATTCGAAACAATCAACGTTGCTCGAACGACAGATACCACTGTAGCCAACGTTTCTACAGGACGACTAATAATTCTCAGCGCAACGACTTTAGACATCTATTATTCGACCGCTGTTGAAATAAATCGTTGTGAGCTAGCGCCAAGCATGTCCGATTCCTTCACTGTTTGTCTCTGTCTCCAACGCTTTACGTTTACTCCTCTTATGCAACCCCAGACGGTGCAAGAGAATATCCGTATCCCATCTGGACTATCACGAATCAAGACAACTGTTATCGGTCGACTGTTGGCGTTCTGTATATTTTACAAACACTCTTACTTGCCGCATAGGAATGGCGGACAGCGCCGCCTGTGGTGATTTCGGCAGCGAGGAAACCATCGAACATGTCCTCTGTCATTGTCTTTGCTACACCAGCCAGGGACAATCGCTCGTACAGCGCCGGCATGCACGCCTCAATGGCAATCCTCTTTCTGAGCAGACAGTCCCGGAATGCCAGTTTGTACGCTCATCACAGCAGAGGGCGACGAAAGCGTTAGAGTTCCGATCAAATTTATCTTTTTTGTATTCTCTCAACCTTCCCTTTCCATTCCTTCGCCCCAATGCAGGGTAGAGCAAACTGGATGTTAGCCTTCCGCTTAACCTCTCCGTCTTTGGCACCTCGTTTGTCTGTATCTCGCTCTGTACGCGCATGCCCAACGAACGACATCGGTACCGACGATGAGGACCCGCTTTCAGCAACGTTCACTTCGCTGCCGTCGACCCGCGTCCGCCACCTCCAGGCAGCGGGTTTCGCCCAACCACTTCTGCAAGCGAATCCCGTACATGGCGTGACGTAGGCACAATCCGGGCGCCGCATCCCCTCTCGCGCATGCACGCGTCGTGAAAGCGTTTCCCCTCGGTGAACCGCGCGCAGTCGCTGTTAGTTGTGCGCTCCAACTTTCTGCACCGTTTGCAGCTTCTCAACCCGACAGCGCAGTTCTCGCTGGCGCCGCCGCCGCAGAGACCACAGACGTGGCGGTTTCCGAGCACGCGTTCGTTCGCGCCCGCTCGTCCCGTGGAGGCCTCTCCCTAATTGGACGAAAAGGAAAAAAAGGGAGGGGATGGAACGTGCTGCGATTTCGCGCGCCGCGGTGCCTCCCCGTTCACTGAAACGGATGCCGCGGCGCCGCTGATTTAGTTTCCTCGCCAACTTCGCTAGTGTTTGCGCGCGCGCGTTGGTTGAACCTCCCCTGTCTCCAACGTGAGCGCGCCTTTTTCAGTGCGAAAGCGCTACTCGGCTCATTCGGCGTTTTGCCGGTGTCCGGCGGTGGTGGAACATTTAATGGTAGGAAAGATGAATGAATGAATAGAATTTATTGATAGGAAAGACAGAGAGGTCGACCTGAGCTAGTGCGCTCTAGTCTGCTACTCTGCACTGGGGAAGAGGGAAGGGGAGTGAAAGTATTGGGATGGTATGAAAGCTAAAATGTAAGTATACTATGTGTGAAATGGATGTACAGTATAGAAAAAAGGCCATAATGCTTGGAAGGATGGATATCCAGGTGCGATAAACTAAGAGATTTGTAAAGAAAACTCGGAATGCGTTTGCTCGTAGGTGGATTCGAGCCCAGACCACCGCAAGGAAGCTTTGCAGTGAGAGCTCGAGGGATTGTCTCTACTACATACCAGCAGATGTTATCGCGAGACGAAGGAGCGCCGAGTTTGCGCCGCGAGCCTAGCTGTTCGTAATGTCACGGGAGAGGGCTCGCCACTTGTGTATAAAGATTGGGGACTCTGCAACACTTCCGGGGACTACTGCGAGAACACTAAATGGAACACATTTGGGCACTACATAGGGGACTGCATTAGGGGAAAAAGTGAATCATTATACTTTCCAAATGCAGTCCCCTAATGTGTTCCAGGCATAACAGCAGCGATAACAATCACGATTGTCCGTGTCTGTCAGTGTTCCTTTCTTTTGTGTGTGTGTTTCCTTTCTTTTGTGTGTGACCAGCTCGTCCAAGAACTTGTTTTAGCAATGTGTTCTCCTTAATGCTTTCGCAGTAGGCCCCGGAAGTGCTGCGGCCTCCCCAATTTTTTCGTTATCGTGGCCCTCCCTTTCCTATCACCTGCCCTCCTATTTTCTTTATTTCTTTCTTTCATTCCTTCTTTCTTATTCTTTGTTTTGAATTGAAGAAGAAATAACAAGGCGTAAGTAAGGCACCTGAGAAATCCCGGTGGTCTGTATACCAGCTAGCGTCGCTGTTACTACATTAGCCGTAGTGGTGGCCTAAAGGATATGATGTTCTCCTGCCGAGCATTACGTAGTGAGTTCGATTACCGACTTCGGCGGCCACGTTTTGATGAGACGGAATTCTAAGTGGTCTCGTACAGTAAGCATTCGGTGCGCGTTTAAGAAGCCAATGTGGCTGAAATTCATTCGGAGCCCTCCCGCGTCCATCTTCCGTCCTCGCCCTCTACATTGTATCGTAGGTGCTGTACGTGCTCCGTTCGTACGTTAAACTTCACCAGTGAAATGCATAACATAATGAGCCGCTGCGTTTCCGAGCGAGTGACCAACGCTTTCGCAATGTAGTTTACCCGACTTTGCGATGCGCACGCCTACTTATATCGGCTCACACGCATTAGGACTTGCGCTCAAAGGCTTTCTTCTGAGGTTGGAGGCACGCAGATGACGGCACACAAAAGAGAGATACACAAGGCGCCTTGTGTGCGTGTGTGTAACAACTCTCTTATGTGTGTCGTCGTCGACGCGTCCTTCACCTCAGAATATGCTGAACCAACACGCCCAGTTTTCCATCCCAACCTTGAAAACGTGTTTCGGTTGCATAAGCCACGAACGTTTTGCGTAAATGTCTTTGTTTTATAGCAGTGCTCCATGGCATACGACGTTCTCTATCAAAAGGCAAACATGTTGTCGCATGCCCTGCTGATTTCCTTACGCAGCCCAGTACGTTAAAGGAGCTGCCCGGAAACGTTTTCTGTGTGCAGAGAAAGAAAGGCTCAAATACTCACAGCCCAGAGCACGGAACATGCAAGTGAGAAATAAATGGGGCAATTGTGTTTGAGTAGCACGCTGCGAGTCCTTTAGTTCTAGACTATTGGCCGATATGCCATGAATTATTAGGGTCTTATTGCCTTTTACGCGTATCAGAGTCTTTTGTGGACAGTTCTAACACACACACACACGCATATATATATATATATATATATATATATATATATATATGTATATATATATATATATATATATATATATATATATATATATATATATATATATGCGTCAGAAGCCAGCCCATGCCTTTCCGTTCTTTGTATATCTCTCTTTTCGTCGAAAAACAAACAATAAATCCCCAGCTTTTGAGCCTATTGCAAATCGGCAGCTTCAGGCAACGCGAGCAGTGGTGCGCGACATACCCAGCTGCGCGTCGTCTGTAGTTCCCTCCTGTCACGCGCAGGCTCGTTGTAACTTTCCAATCGTTATTAGTGGGGCTGCAGCCTCCAAATGGGAGAAGCGGAAAATCTGACAATCACAAGAGCGTCGATCGCGCCACCGTACGGCCGCGGAGGGAAGCAAATGCGGGAGTTGTTTGGAGGGAGGGGGAGCCCGGGCCAGTAGGAGTAAGCGGAGGAGGAGGAGAAAGGGACGTTGGGCCGTCGGTCGATTGTATCGGTAGCGAAAGGCTAGAGTCGGCGGTCGAAATGCGTTCGCACGATTCCGCTCGTTCCCTAGCTCGGGCGCGCGCCAGCGCCAAGCGGCCACGCAGACGAACACGCTCGGTTCTGCCGTTATAGAGTAAAGGCATTCTGCCCCGCGAGTTGCGCGCAGTGTTGAGGAAACAGAGCGCGCTACAAGCTGGATTCACACGACGGTACGGACCGCCAAATGAGTCCGTAGGTGAGCGTGACGTAGGTGACCGTCGCTAGCTGCCTGTCCGTGGCGTCCATGCGTGCGACGTCATTCGGCGGCACTGACCCGTGTTATGCTCGCCTGCAGACTTGGATCACTAAATCGGTCCGGTCGTTCGAATCGAGCATGGCGCAGAACAAGGAGCTAAAGGGCTCGTGCCACTTAAAGTTAAGCAACGTTGATTTACAGCACATCATTGATGATATCAAAAATGTTTCCTTCCATTATTCTTTCTATTGCCTTCTTTTTTTTAATACGAGTGAGTCAGTGAAAAACTTTATCAGCTCTAGATTCGCTGGTCTTCTGTGGTCTTCAGATGGAATCGTCCATCTTCTAGCACAACGGTCGGTTGCCCTTAGTCCAGGGCTCCGCTGGATGCTGCTGCCAGTTGTGCTCGCCGAATCAGACCTTTGTAGCGAAGTGACGCAGCCGTGAGGTATCAGACGCATCAACTCACTAGGGAGACGGAAGAAGAATGGGGATGAGCTCTGGCAGGGGAAAGTCCAAATCCGCAGGTACGACGACGAGAGTAACATTTAAATAACTAGGTTTATTCACTTGGCATCTGCCGTAAGTTTAAACTGTACAAAAATATTTACAAACAGAACGATGTCATACCCGTCGTCGTCGGCCTGCCTGACCGGCCTGGTCTCCCCTGGTGAAGTTGCGCCGTGTCTCCTGCGGTCTACTTGCTCTCTCTAAACTACCCCAAACTATTCCTTAAATAAGTTTCCCCAGCATCCAAGAGACACTTTTCTCCACCAATGGGCTACTTCGTTACTCCGACCAATCAGGCAAGCCGACATCATCCAATAAGCGGCAGAGTTCAAGGGGTCAAGAAATGGTCGCGTCAACACTCCGTACACAAAAGCACTCTGACCATAACTAATCGGCTTTTGACAGCCGAGCGTGGGAAGACGACGCGACATGTGCAGGTGTGACGTCAGGCGCGGCGGCCGCGCGGCAGCACTGTCCGCGGCGCCGTCGAGGTCATTTGTGTACAAAGGTTTGCCCCGCGTCAAGGACCCCACAAAATTCCCCGAAAGACAGCAAAGAAGGCCGCGGTACACTCTCTTCGCGACACCTCCCCCCTACGAAAAAGAGTGTCCCACTCGTTACAAATCATTACTACAAAATAAAACATGGCTCAAGAAGTTAAACGCGCACATTAGGGATTCATATAAAGAACTGAAGTATCCGTAAGGAAGATTTAGCATCACGTAAAACAAAACAAACAAGTTTTGACAAAATGGAAACAAAATGCACAAGACAAGAAACAAAGTTCATTCGCGCGCGCTACACAATAAAATTAACAATGAAGGTTATACGCTTGCGCTGTGATACACATCAGTGTCCGTGTCGTAAGCAGTAATAGTTCTCGGATCGGCCTCGTTGTGGAATGTCTTCCAGTCGGAGTAAAGTTCAGTCCCATCATCCGAGTCTTCTACGACGCGCACTCTTTCACAAGTCTCTGTCTTGTACACACAATCACTACGCGAACCGCACTCGCGCACACCACCATTCAAATCGCACTCGCGCACAGCACCACTTGGATCACACACCTCTTCTCGATGTCCGTCAACAGACTCGTCGTCCGCGTCGTCATTATCCGAGCACTGTCTGACGTGGCACGGTTTTAAGCGCGCAACATTAACAACGTCGCGTTTTTTGCCAGTTCTATCCACTACCTCCCAGTTGTTCTCGCTGATTCGCCTAACAAGACGGAAAGGCCCGTGGTACCGGTGAAGGAGTTTTGTTGTCTTTCCTCGAGCTCTGAAGGGAGTCCACAAATACACCAAGTCCCCCGCATGGTAGACTGCACTACGTCGTTTAGCGTCGTAACTACGTTTGTTCTTTACTTGCTGACGCCTCTCCCGTTCGGTCACTAGCTCGCGAGCACGCTGCAGCCGGAGGGCCACTTTCCTGACGTCCAGTGTGCAGTCGAAACCACGTTCCGCGCCTAGCGCTACATCTATAGGAAGTGTGGGCTCATGTCCGTGAAGAAGAAAGAATGGGGTGAACCCGGTGGTCTCGTGGGTAGAAGAATTGTATGCAAAAAGCCCGTACGGAAGAAATTCGTCCCAGTCGCGATGGTGCGAAGAAACGTACATGCTGAGCATATCGGCCAACGTGCGGTTGAAGCGCTCGCACAAGCCGTTCGCTTGAGGATGGTACGCTGTAGTAGTGGCATGCTCGCTACCTATAAGTCGGAAAATTTCTTCAGTCAGGTTGGCGACAAAATGCTGCCCCCGATCTGTTATCACTTTTTCTGGTGCCCCATGGCGTAAGACAATTTGCTCGACGAAGGCTTTAGCAGCTTCTGCAGCAGTGGCCGCTGTACACGCGACAGCCTCGACCCATTTCGTGTGGTAGTCAGTAACCACGAGGATGTAGCGGTTTCCTGCTTTGCTTTTAGTGAAAGGGCCAAGAAAATCCATGCCCACTTGTTGGAAAGGGCGACCTGCAGGTGGGATCGGCTGGAGAAAACCGGTCGGCTTTCCGGGTGGTAGCTTTCGCGTCTGACAGTCAGGGCAGGAGAGGACATACTTGGTGACGTGGCAAAACATCTTTGGCCAGAAATAGCGGCTGCGAATTTTCTCCCATGTGCGCTTGACACCGAGGTGGCCTGCCGTGATGTCGTCATGGCAGTGCCTCAGAACCTCCGATCTCAAACACTTGGGGACAACGAGTGCTGCGCGATCTTCCTGAAAGCCTTTCGCTCTTCTGTACAATACACCGTCGACCAGCCGAAAGCTCCGTGCCGTTCTTTTCGTTTTTCTGGCAACGGGCGCACTCGGCTGCTCTAGGTGCTGTATGATTTCTTGCATCCAGGAATCCTCTCTTTGCTTTTCGCCGATGTCCACATGATCCAGCACGAGCAACGGTAAGGGATTTTCGTCGCTTGCTGGCGCGGAATCATGCGGCAGTCGGGGAAGCGTGCGGGAGTTGCCTTGCTCAAAGTTAGAGCGCTGCTCCTTCCACTGGGGTCCGTTTTCCTGGAGCCATTGCCGGCACTGGGGCGCAACGTGGCCGATGCGGTCGCATAGCTGGCAGCGTGGTCGCTCGTCGTCGTCACGGGTATTTCTCGCTGGCCAGGGCACTGGAGGACGACGTACATCTTGTTCGATACCTTTCAGGCGGTCAAATAATGAGGCTATAGAGTCCGCGATCGTCCTCAAGTCCCTGTCGCGGTCGGTGGCCTCTCGCGGGCAGTGAAGCTCTGCCGCAGCGCAGTTGGCGAGACATGTTGGAGGCGGCTGCACTGTTGCTCCAGCGGGTGTCACTCCGGCGGCAGGTGCCGAGGCGAATGGGTAGCACGACTGCTGGCCGGCAGAGAAATAGGTGCCGGTCGCTTCTGGTTGTGACGCACGCACCATCAAAAAAGCTGCCCAATCAATTCGGCGTAAAATTTCGAGGAAAGCAGAGCAGCTGTCCGGGTTTGCAATAAGAATTTTTTCCAGCGCGTCCGGACTCAATCCGCGCATGAGGTGCCGCATCCGCTCCTCTTCCGTCATAGATGGATTGGCTCTGGCGCACAGCTGCACAACATCATAATAATAATCTTCGGGAGATTCTGATGGCAGCTGCGTTCGGTTTTGGAGCCGCAAATATGCGATCTCAACTGAGTGGCGACTTGTGAAAGACGTTTTTAAGAGCGTCGTCCACTCTTTCCATGTATTAGGGGCACCCGTTAAAATTTGCGTGGTGTGCCACTTTTTTGCATTGCCCTCTAATGCCAAATATAAAAATTTTACTTTCGTCCCTTCATCCCAGTTGTTGAGGGAGGCTACGTATTCGTAGCAAAGCAGCCACTCGGATATTGACTCTTCTGGTGTGCCTTTAAATACTGGCGGTCCGATGAAAGGTTCCGCTGGAGGGGTGGACATGGTAGCGAGGACAGTAGGGGGTTTGGTCATAGCCGAGCTGTTAGAGCTAGGTTCTTCGGGTTATTTGGATCCGACTGCTGGTACGATCTGTTGGGAACTCGGCGCTGACGCCCGTGGTTGTACCTGGGTCGCAAGCCCCAAGGGTAGCGTTGGCCTGGCGGCCTGGGGTACAACTGCAAGCATCCGAAGGTCCCGGCAAAGCATGAGTCGACAGGTAACAACGAAACAACTTGTTTATTTTAACATCGCAAAGAGTTGGCGGTCAGGTTTGACCGAAGTAGAGAGACGGGAGAGCACTTCACTCAACGGAAGAAATCGGAGCCCTCCTCTGGCGTCCGGGGGCAGCTGTTTTTATACTCTCGCAGTTGAGGGCAAGAAGGAACCCCTCAAAAGACGAGCACGTGAATGTACAATGGGCTAATGGTGACGCACACTGTCGTAGCGATGCCGTAGCACCATGTCGTGGCGCTGCGCACGATCTCGTAGCACCTGGTCGTGGCGCTGCGCAGCACACTGTCGTGGCGCTGCGCAGCACACTGTCGTGGCGCTGCCGGTCGGACACAATGACTGTAACGAGAAGATGGTCCCTGCTTTGGCATCGCCTGTTTCGGGCACAATGACTGGAACGAGATCCCTGCTTTGGCATCGCCTGTTTCGGGCCCAATAACTGGAAGGAGATCCCTGCTTTGGCATCGCCTGTTTCTGGCACAATGACTGGAACGAAATCCCTAGGCGGTCGCATCGCCGCAGACGCGCCTGGAAACACCTGGCGATGAGTGTTGCGGTGACGACGATCGGGCCAAAATGTCCGCCGCCCCGCCGCCGTCGCGCCGGCAAAACCACGTGTCGCAGGCGAAACGCAACAGACCGCCCCGCCGGGGAAAGGAGATCCCGATGGACAGGGGACTGCATCCGCTGTCCGGAGGGATGTCGCTCGATGATGCTCATAACCGAAGTCGGGCGTCCCTTGACGTTTCTTGAGCGCAGCGCACAGAGAAGGCCTCGTTCTCTCGTTCAGGTTCGCACGGGACACTGCAAAGTGACTTCGGGAGAGTTCACATTTTTGTTCTCGTTCCCGGCAAGCGTTAGAACTACGCTGAAAACTCAACCGCTCAGTCAGCAAGCACGGCACAACCCTCACTAAGCCCTGCCAGGCTCTTTCCCCTTTTTATACCACTGCCTAGTTCCTTACAGTAGTCTAGCATCACTCAGAACGCGTCCACAAATTGAAAAATTGCACTAGAAAGCATATCATCACTTTGAAACACTAAACAAAAGCAATATGTTAAAAAAAATCCTGCCTCAGGAAGAAAAACATCAGTAACAAACAATTTTGAGGCTGATTCCTACGTTAGGGGCTTCGACTTAAGCCATCGGCGTTACCGTTGAGACTCCCCTTTTTGTAACGCACCTCAAAGGAATATTGTTGTAAAGCGAGGCTCCAGCGCAGGAGGCGGCCATTTTTGGGAGAGATGGTCTGCAGCCATTGGAGAGGGCAGTGATCTGTCTCAATGATAAACCTCGAGCCGGCTAGATAGCATGACAATTTCTGAACGGCCCACACGAGACATGCACACTCTTTCTCGGTGGCGCTATACGCCTGCTCACGACTGGTCAGCTTACGACTAGCATACAGGACGGGGTGTTCTACTTCTCCATTTTCCCGTTGGCACAGTACAACGCCCATGCCTCGCTCACTAGCATCGCACTGAACAATGAACCCTTTTGTATAGTCTGGCGATCGTAGCACAGGCTGGCTTGTTAGGGCACTCTTTAGGGCGCTAAAAGCTCTTTCCTTTGTCTCGTCCCAGACGACTGTTTGAGGCTCTGTTTTTCTTAGAGCATCCGTCAGGGGAGCCGCGATATCAGAGTACCTAGGGATGTACCTCTGATAGTAGCCGGCGACACCTAAGAACGACCGAATATCGGTCTTTGTGCGCGGTTGCGGAAAGTCTCGCACAGCGGCCACTTTTATTTCAGAGGGGCGGCGACGACCCTGACCAATCACGTGACCGAGGTAGACAACCTCGGCCTGTGCTAACTGGCACTTAGGAGCCTTTACTGTCAAGCCTGCTTCGCGCAGGCGGGTTAGCACTGCCCGCAAGTGTGTCATATGCTCAGACCAGGATGCGGAGAATATCGCTACGTCGTCTAGATACGGTAAAGCGAATTCTTGCTGTCCCCGCAACACTTTATCCATGAGACTTGAAAAACAGTATGGCGCGTTCTTCAAACCAAAACTCAACACTTTAGGACGGAATGTTCCCATTGGTGAAATGAACGCCGCATACCTACTAGCCTCTTCTGTAAGTGGAACCTGCCAATAACCCCTGACAAGATCTAGGGTGGAAATAAACTGAGCGCTACTAACTTTCTCAAGGCGCTCCTCGATGTTAGGGATCGGATAAATTTGATCCTTAGTGATGGAATTAAGCCTGCGGTAGTCGACGCAAGGACGAGGTTCCTTGCCCGGTACCTCAACTAAAATCAAAGGGGAGGTATAATCACTCTCACCTGCCTCAATAACACCGAGCTGTAGCATTTTCTTTACCTCAGCCTCCATAATATCGCTCTGGCGGGGTGACACCCGATACGCCTTGGATCGTACTGGCTCTGTGGAGGTAAGTTCTATATCATGAGTAAGTACAGAAGTCCTACCAGGCCTCTCAGAGAACAGACCTTGAAACTCTTGTAATAGCTGGTGTAGTTCGGTTTTCTGCTCAGGCGACAGCGGTGCTTTACTGATAAGGTCACTAATGACTTGACCGGTGTCTTCCCTGTTCGTCACTGAGCCTAGTCCCGGAAGCTCGACCGGAAGCTCTTCAGGAACGTTTACCATCATGCACACCACTGCTTCCCTTTGTCTATAAGGTTTGAGCAGATTACAGTGGTAAACTTGCTGTGCTTTCCGCTTTCCTGGCAGACTTACCACGTAGTTAACGTCCGACAGTTTCTGAACAATTCGCGCTGGGCCCTCCCACTGCACGTCTAGTTTGTTGTTTAGCGATGTGCGCAATATCATGACCTCATCGCCAACCTCAAAACGACGGGCCCTGGCTGTCCGATCATAATAAACCTTGGCCCTCTGCTGGGCCTTTGTCATTGCTTCACCTGACAACTCCTGTGCCCTTCTTAAGCGTTCGAGGAGCTTAAGCACGTACTCCACCACGACTGGGTCGTCGCCCCTACCTTCCCATGATTCTCGAAGCATGCGAAGCGGAGATCGAAGCGAGCGACCGTACACCAGTTCAGCTGGCGAAAACCCCGTAGCCGCATGCGGCGCGGTCCTTAAAGCAAACATCACCCCAGGCAGACACAGCTCCCAGTCAGTTTGATGTTCAAAACACAAGGCTCTCAACACGCGCTTCATGACGGAGTGGAGCTTCTCAACGGAATTCGACTGTGGGTGGTACACTGAGCTGTGTAGCAGCTTTACCCCACACCTTTCGAGAAAAGTTGTCGTCAAAGCGCTAGTAAACACTGTGCCCTGATCTGATTGAATTTCTGCAGGAAAACCAACTCGCGCAAATATGGACAGTAGTGCATTAACTATCTCAACTGAGCTGAGTTCTTTAAGCGGCACTGCTTCAGGGAACTTTGTCGCTGGGCAGATCACAGTCAAAATGTGTCTGTACCCCGTGGCTGTTACCGGCAGAGGTCCCACAGTATCAATAACGAGCCGTCTAAAAGGCTCCGTAATGATAGGTACCAATTTCAACGGCGCCCTCGATTTGTCCCCTGGTTTGCCCACCCGCTGACAAGTGTCACATGTCCTCACGAAATGGTCTGCGTCCCGAAAACACCCTGGCCAATAGTACTCTTGCAAGAGACGGTCCTTAGTTTTCTTAACTCCTAGGTGTCCGGACCACGAACCCCCATGCGACAAGCGCAACAGATCCTGACGATAGCATTGAGGCACGATCAGCTGATCGAACTCTACTCCTCTTCGGTCTAGATACTTCCGGTACAGGACTCCACCTCTTTCCACAAAACGCGCAGTTTTCCTGGCGATACCTTCTTTGACATTGCAGCGCACGTTTTCCAGGCTGCCATCCTTTTTTTGCTCGGCTATCAAAGCCGTCCGGCTGACTTTTAGCAACCTATCAAGTCCGTCTGACGTAGGCGCGATGAGCAAATCAGTAGATAGCTCTTCTAACTTTCCCGCGTCGGGATTTTCCTCTCCAGTATCTGGCGCCTTCAACGCTACAGACTCAATTTTATTCTGTTCGGGCGTGCTCTGAATATCAGCTTGCTGCGCCTCTGACCCTTTTTCGTTGTTTGATAACGTCGGCCCCGCAACTACCGCCTTTGCAGCGAGCTCCCGAACCTTCGATCTGGTTAAGGCCTGAACACTAGCTTCACCAAACAAAAGCCCCTTCTCGCGCAGGAGGTGATCGGACCTGTTTGAAAATAGGTACGGGTACTGGGGTGGCAGCATAGATGACACTGCCGCCTCCGTCTCAAGCGCTCCGAAAGGTCCTTCAATAAGCACTTTTGCTACCGGCAGACACACGCTATGAGCTTCCACGGCTTGCTTGATCCACGCGCACTCGCCCGTGAACATATGGGGTTCTATGTAAGACGGGTGAACTACATCCATCGTAGCTGCGGAATCGCGAAGCACTCGGCACTCTTTCCCGTTTACGAGGAGGTCTCGCATGTAAGGCTCAAGAAGCTTCATGTTCTCGTCAGTGCTGCCTATTGAAAAAAACACAACTTTTGGTGTTGTTTCCGGACACTGCGCCGAAAAGTGACCCGGCTTCTGGCACGTATAACAAACGCCCGCTCGCCTCATCTCGAACCGCTTTCTGCGTTCGGCTTCGGCTGCCGTCTCTTTACGTTTGGTCGGATTGCTTTCACTCGCATCCTCACTACGCGTGTCCCCCTTAAATCTCATGGGCGTGAACCTTGGCCTCTCAGACTTGGAGCCAAATTCACCCTTTTGACCGTCCTTAGCTACGCGAGCTCGACGCGTCACAAACTCCTCGGCTAGCTCAGCGGCTCTAGCCACCGTACTCACGTCTGGCCTATCCAAGACCCAGTATCGCACGTTCTCCGGTAACCGACTATAAAACTGCTCTAGCCCGAAACACTGCAGAACTTTATCGTGGTCACCAAACGCTTTCTCTTCTTTGAGCCACTCCTGCATGTTCGACATAAGCCTATACGCAAACTCTGTATATGACTCACTTTTGCCTTTCTCATTTTCCCGAAACTTCCGACGGAACGCTTCCGCAGACAGCCGGTACTTTTTTAGCAGACTCGATTTTACTTTGTCGAAATCCTCTGCTTCCTCTCTATCCAAGCGAGCGACTACGTCGGCCGCCTCGCCGGGTAACAAAGTGAGCAAGCGCTGTGGCCACGTTTCCCGAGAGAACCCCTGCTTCTCGCACGTTCGCTCAAAGTTAACCAGGAACAAACCAATGTCCTCTCCAAGCTTAAACGGCCGCATCAGGTCCGTCATTTTGAACAATACGCGTTCTCCTGCACCGTGTGCCTGACTTCCATTACGAGCGCGTTCCATCTCTACCTCGAGACGCTTCATTTCCAAAGCGTGTTCGCGCTCTTCTTTTTTCTCTTGTTGCTCTCGCTCTTTCTGTTCTTTACGTTCACGCTCTTCTTTTTCTGTCTCCCTCTCTTCAATAGTCTCAAGGCATTCCGACAGCTCGTCATCCTCAGCCTCTAACTCAAGAATAGCCTTTAGCAGTTCAGGTTTTCTTAGTTTGTCTGAGACATCCAGACCCAACTCTCTTGCAAGCTCCAACAATTTCGGTTTGCGCAACGACTTCAAATCCATGGCTGCTCTGAATGCTGCTTTCTCTACTGCTTACTATTGTCTTGCCGCAAACTAACCCGGCAGCAACGACAACCACAATTACCAGCTCTGTTTCTGACACTAACAAAAGCCTGGCAAAGCTCAGAAGAAGAAAGTCCCGCACTCACCTAACCTCGCAGGCAGGAATTCCGCGCAGTCGTTCCGCTGCAGGCAACCAGTCGTCACACAGGGCTCGTTGCACTGCTCCCGGATCGTCGTTGAGCTGCTCAGCATACAGTCAACTGCATCTCTTTGCTGCTGGCCTCCGTTGTCGCGATCTCACCGCTGGCAGACTGTTGTTTGAAGTCGTAGGCGATCTCACCGCTGCCAACCAGATGTTTGAAGTCGGAGGCGATCTCACCGCTGCCAACCAGATATTTGGATCCGACTGCTGGTACGATCTGTTGGGAACTCGGCGCTGACGCCCGTGGTTGTACCTGGGTCGCAAGCCCCAAGGGTAGCGTTGGCCTGGCGGCCTGGGGTACAACTGCAAGCATCCGAAGGTCCCGGCAAAGCATGAGTCGACAGGTAACAACGAAACAACTTGTTTATTTTAACATCGCAAAGAGTTGGCGGTCAGGTTTGACCGAAGTAGAGAGACGGGAGAGCACTTCACTCAACGGAAGAAATCGGAGCCCTCCTCTGGCGTCCGGGGGCAGCTGTTTTTATACTCTCGCAGTTGAGGGCAAGAAGGAACCCCTCAAAAGACGAGCACGTGAATGTACAATGGGCTAATGGTGACGCACACTGTCGTAGCGATGCCGTAGCACCATGTCGTGGCGCTGCGCACGATCTCGTAGCACCTGGTCGTGGCGCTGCGCAGCACACTGTCGTGGCGCTGCGCAGCACACTGTCGTGGCGCTGCCGGTCGGACACAATGACTGTAACGAGAAGATGGTCCCTGCTTTGGCATCGCCTGTTTCGGGCACAATGACTGGAACGAGATCCCTGCTTTGGCATCGCCTGTTTCGGGCCCAATAACTGGAAGGAGATCCCTGCTTTGGCATCGCCTGTTTCTGGCACAATGACTGGAACGAAATCCCTAGGCGGTCGCATCGCCGCAGACGCGCCTGGAAACACCTGGCGATGAGTGTTGCGGTGACGACGATCGGGCCAAAATGTCCGCCGCCCCGCCGCCGTCGCGCCGGCAAAACCACGTGTCGCAGGCGAAACGCAACAGGGTTTGTTGCCATGGCCCATGATATTAGAGCGTGGACTTCGGTACCCAGCACACTCCACCACTTTGTAGCGAAGTGACGCAGCCGTGAGGTATCAGACGCATCAACTCACTAGGGAGACGGAAGAAGAATGGGGATGAGCTCTGGCAGGGGAAAGTCCAAATCCGCAGGTACGACGACGAGAGTAACATTTAAATAACTAGGTTTATTCACTTGGCATCTGCCGTAAGTTTAAACTGTACAAAAATATTTACAAACAGAACGATGTCATACCCGTCGTCGTCGGCCTGCCTGACCGGCCTGGTCTCCCCTGGTGAAGTTGCGCCGTGTCTGCTGCGGTCTACTTGCTCTCTCTAAACTACCCCAAACTATTCCTTAAAGGGCCCCTGAAACGGTTCGGACAAATTTTGTAGACGCGTAGGGTACAGCTTAAGTAGAACATTCGCACCACAATTTAAGTGAAGCGTTACGTATTAATGGAGCTACAAGCGATTAGACGTTACCCTCCTCCCTGGCCATGCTTTTCCTCCTCAACTCCTTCGCCGAGCGAGCGGGGCTAAGCTCCGCCTTCACTGGTTCAGCGTCACGATGCGACGTCACATCGTCCACTTCCGGTTGTTTTGGAGCCCGCCCGCGCGATACCTCTCCGCTAGCCGCTTGGCCGTCGACCCCAAGCGAGAGCTATCGAAGCAGCGTGCGTTGCAAGCATTCTGTCGTAGCGCCGAACGTGTTTTGTATTCCGGTAACCACAGGCAAGCTGGTCATTTCGGCAAATGACTGGAGGCATAAACTCAAGCTGATGAAGGAACATTAGCGTAGACGTACGTGAGCGGCCTGATCGGTCTTCACGGTCCATACACTTGTTGGCGCAGCGCTTAACCAGCCAAACAAAGCGCTAATATTGCTCTAACCAAGTGTAAAACAATTTAAACATTTATAAAAACACGTGTTGATGATTACACTCCTGCGAAAAATACACACCAGCAGCAAAGAAGAATACACTTCGTTGCTGCTACTGTGTATGGTTGAGCTTTGTGCCACCAGGTGGCTGCACCATGCAGACCATTCATATTTGCCCTTCTGCTCATCTCATGGCTCATCCCGTTACGGCACAGTTAAGCGGCCAGACTCTGTCCCCTTGCGCTTGCGTCTGCCCTAAAACTCTATTGCGCTAGTAATCTTCCGGTGTAAAATGACGGCCACAAACGCGCAAATCCTGGCGCCGATCGCATAGCGGCAGTCTGATGCGCAGCAGGCAGTTCGCTCGTACGCTGCCTTGCAGAGGGACACGATGTCGCAGCTTGACATATTGCCAGTCGCTACGTTTGCAGTCCACAAGGCAACAAAGTCCAATCATAGAGATCGCGAAAAGACTGCGACCGACTCTGACCGCGGAGCTCTCTTCAAAATGGAGTACGTTGTAACACAAGCAGACGACACACGCTGTGTGCCGGAAGTGCTTAAGTGTACTGAAAAATTGTTCTTGTGCATTCTCTTTATGTTACTTTCTTTTCATAAAAACAAATTAACTAACATTACAACTATTACGAAGATAATTTGTTTACCGTAAAGTTGGAAAAATTATCGATCACGCGCCCTTGTCAGCCAATCGGATAGCTCGCCCCACTGACGTCGCATGGGTGATTTCGGTCATATGGGTAGGGGCGGCTTAAAATTCCGCCGAGCAATGCGCTGCGATCGGCAGCGATGTGCATATTTAAAACCTTATAATAAATTACACGCTTTACGCGGAGCACTTAGATGTGTCAATTATTGATCAGAAGGACCTACTCTTACGACTCAATACGTTTGTAGAAAATCGTCAAAAGCGTTTCAGGGTCCCTTTAAATAAGTTTCCCCAGCATCCAAGAGACACTTTTCTCCACCAATGGGCTACTTCGTTACTCCGACCAATCAGGCAAGCCGACATCATCCAATAAGCGGCAGAGTTCAAGGGGTCAAGAAATGGTCGCGTCAACACTCCGTACACAAAAGCACTCTGACCATAACTAATCGGCTTTTGACAGCCGAGCGTGGGAAGACGACGCGACATGTGCAGGTGTGACGTCAGGCGCGGCGGCCGCGCGGCAGCACTGTCCGCGGCGCCGTCGAGGTCATTTGTGTACAAAGGTTTGCCCCGCGTCAAGGACCCCACAAAATTCCCCGAAAGACAGCAAAGAAGGCCGCGGTACACTCTCTTCGCGACACCTTCTTGGTCGACCTGGCGATCGCTGGAGAGCACTCCCTCCCATTGCTCCGCACTCGGGTTTGGTATAACGGGTACCACGTCTATCTTCTGGCATGCCCACGTTATGACGAATTTCTTGACCGTCACCCAAAAGAGGCAGTGCAATATCGCTGTGCCAGCTTGATTGTACTGTGGAGGTAAGGGATAAGTCGAGCGACAAGTGCGGAATGTTGGATGGCTTGATAAAGTTGGATACACTATGTATAAACAGTGCACAATTAAAAGATGTAGGCTGAGAAAAGACGTAACAGGTGCGTTTAGGTCAATACCTGTTACGTATTTTCTTAGCCGACGTCTTTATTGCGTAATGTTTATCCGTCACCATACAAATTGAGATACCGGATAGCGAATTAACATACTTCTAATAAACACTTAGTTTTTTTTTTTTCTTTTTTAGTTGAGGGCCTATCTTCGGGCGTTGGATATTATAAGATATCAATGCCTATATCCAGTCCTGTAGGCTTCTTCTAAGAGCGTTGTGTATCGAGAAATCCGCTGCTAGCAGAGAACACTTATCCAAATATCTTGTCGGCCTTTAGGTACAACAATTGGGGTGTCGAAAAATATAAACAATAAAAGTTTTCTGGAGTATAAAGCCGTATGAGAAATTACATTATACAGCTGACACAGCAGATCCCATGGGATTTGTTCCAGCATTCAATATTATTTTGTTTCCTGTAAAAAAATACTATACCTCGTTTTTCTGTTAGGTATTCAATATATTACGTCTCCCCACTCCTCCCTCACCTTCTCTTGTGCATGATCATTCAGTTGCGTATATTTTAGCGAAATGTCAAGTGTTTCGGTAACATGGGTTCTGCATTAAATAAGATATTGTAGTAATATAACTTACGAGTTTTGTTTTTTTGCAAAAGTCCCCCTTAGTGCGGCCTGCCCTTTTTCCTTTTTCGCAAATAATACTGGTACTTTTTTAATGTATTCTGTTTTAATTTTCTGGTACATATATTATAACAAACGGGCTCATTACAATGTTGCCCTAAATGACCTCTTCCTGTACATCGTATTTCATCTGTAGATCCTGCTGTAATGAAGCTTATATTCCACAAACACACAAAAAGGAACACGTACCCCTTTTGACTCATAGCGCTTGTCACAAGCTCTTTGCGATGCTGCATGGCACATCAAATAACAAATTCATTATCAGTCGCTCATTCTTCGTAATTTTGTTTTCACTACGTGATTCATCGTGTCTTTCAACGGTGATAGTTGGTATCTGTAATGAAATCTCTGGACTCACTAGGCAGAACGCAAAGCGCATGTGTCCAGAATGGTATAGTGTAGAGTGCGCATACCGGAGAACCGCGACCTTTAAAGTGACGCTAAGGAGAGAAATTTGAAGGGTGCTTAAGCTTCGCCTTTAAGAGTGGAACGCGATAGAAGTTCAAAGACCCCTTACTGCTTTTCATGCTTCCCGGCAACTGCAGTTTATGTAACCGTAATATTTACCGGGAAACGCTGGCTGCAAACGCTATGCACGACGGCGATCTTTCTAGTAGAAACGCGGCCTCTTGCGTGGGTCGATCTTCTGTTATTGTTTTGCACTTTTAATATTTCAGACTGAGAAGGGCTAACATAAAGGAGACGCGCTGTCAGTGTTTGTTTCCTCTACATTCGTTTGTGGGCTGCCGTTCTCAAAATTCGGGGGCATAACTTTGTAAAGAATGAAAAAGCAAGGTGTGAGCAACTTTGGTGGTTAGAGAAGTGGTTGGGTATGCGTGGTACGGAATATGGTTCGAAATTCTATTTGTCTAGGCGACGTCCGGCGACGGACGTCAGATTATTTGCGACACGGGCTCCTTAACGCTGTCGCGTTAAATAACCCGTTTCACTATGCTAGTAATTGACTCTTCTAAAAATAACGAAAAAAAAAGAAAGCGTCTGTTGTCCTCGGAGGCTTGCTAAGCGAGGAGAAGAGGCAAAAAGGAGAGACGGGTGGCGACGCCGCCTCAAAGTTCGCGTTCCGTGCGGATCGCTGTGACGTCATGGATTTTGACGGGGTCTACTCGAAGCTAGGTAACTGTTTACCGGCAAATGTGGGCTACATCGCATTCTAGTGGCACACGTTCGGCTGGTGGTGGTAAAAACGTTTATTTCCTCTGAAAAGAGGGAGTTACATGGAGGGTGCTCTGGAGTCAGGCTTAGTGCCCTTCCCCTCACAAACACTAGGTGGAGTCCCTAGTACGGGACCCCAGTGGCTTCCGCTGCCGCCATAGCTCGTTCGACCATCGCCTTTTGGGCTTTCAGGTCGCAACAGGCGAGTAGGGTCGCCTCCCAGTCCTCCCGGGTGGGGTTTGGGTGTGGAGTAAAAGCAGGGTTGGAGGGGCACGCCCACACCATGTGGTAGAGGTCCGAGGACCTCTCCCCACAGTGCGGGCACTCCCCGGAAAAGGCAGGGTCAAAGTGCGTTAGCGAGGCCGGGCACATCATGGTGTTCGTGACAAGGCGGAGGAACAGGCGTTCCTCCGCTCTCGTTAATCCTTTACACGGGTGGGGGTACAGTTTATGTCTATCTTTGTATAATTGTGTTATTTCCTTGTAAGTGTAGGTCGGCGTGGCTTCCGCTACTTCTTCAGAGGAGGCGGGGGCGAGGTTGCCCGGTTAGAGAGCGCGCGGGCGGCTGCATCTGCTGCCTCGTTTCCTCCTAGCCCCGAGTGGGCCGGAGCCCAGACTATGAAGCGGTGGGATGGACCTCCTACGTACGAGCTATTTTGCAGTAGCCGGTAGGCCAGGTACGGGACCCAGCCCTGTTGGACGTTCCGACACGCCCCTCGCGAGTCGGTTATGATTGTCTTGGAATCGGAGTGTGTTGCCGCTAAAGCGATGGCGACTTCCTCTGCTTGAGTGACGCTTCGGGCTTTGAAGGTGAGCCCGTTCACCGTTTTGGACTCGTGGATCACTGCCGCCGTGTACCACCCGCCATGGTGCGGGCCGGATGCGTCCACATAGTATACCCCGGGTTTCCTTCCGTAGTGGTGAGCTAAGGCCTCTGCCCTGGCCCTGCGTCTACCCTCGTGGTCGTCCCCGGACATCTTAATTGGGAGTGGTCTTACGTGCAGGGCGTAACGCCATTCCTGAGAGAGTCTTACTCTCTCCTCGGTGAGAGTCGTGTGTTCTATGTGCAGACGGGCCAAAAGGCGGCGTCCTGACGGCGTCTGCGATAATCGCGTGTATTGACCTGTGAGGTGGGCTTCTCTAAGTTCATCGAAGGAGTTCGTCATACCCAGACCTTGGAGTCTCAGGTTAGACGTGGTTATCGGGAGGTCGAGGGCCTTCTTCGCCATTTTGCGTATTATCACCTCGATGATGTTCTGGTCGTGTTTGTTCAGGCGGAGATAGGGGGTCGAGTACAGGATTCTGCTTGTTACAAAGGCATTGGCCAGCCGCAAGGCGTCTTTGCTTCGCAGTCCCCCTTTCTTGTTCGAGACTCTGCGGACCATTCGGCCCACCTGATCTCCCACCTTCTTTAGTTTGTCGAGCGTGGTCGTCGCCAGCCGACGCTGGTGGATGAAAAGACCTAGGACTCTAATTTCTTTTCTTTCGGGTATCGGTTCCGATCCAAGTCTCAATTCTATCTTGTTTGTGCATTTTTGGTTGGGGCGAATGTGCACGAATTCGGATTTTTGAGGGGAGCAATGAAGGCCACATCTTTTCGCGTACTCGTTCGCCGCGGTGGCCGCCTCCTGCAGGCTGGCCTCCATTTCACCGAGAGAGCCCTGCGTGGCCCAAATGGAGATGTCGTCCGCGTACAGCGCGTGTTGCACACCCGGGACTTTCTCCAAGTGGTCCGGCAGGTTCTTCATTGCCAAGTTGAAAAGCAAGGGGGATAGCACCGCTCCCTGTGGCGTCCCTCTCGTGCCTAATAGAAAGGGGCCGTGTTCCGCGTTCTGGATCTTCACGTAGGCCTGTCTGTCCGTGAGGAAGCGTTTTATATACTCGAAAGCGTTCCTGCCGCATCCCGTCTCTGATAGGTGTGTGAGGATCGCCTCGTGTGTCACATTATCGAAGGCTCCCTTCAGATCTAGGGCCAGCACTATCTTATCCCCGTTCGGATGTTCGATCGGGTTTAGTACCTCCCTGCTGAGCTGCAGCAGGATGTCCTGAGCCGATTTATTTGGCCTGAAGCCGTACATCGAGTCGGCGAAGACTCGCTTGTTTTCTAGGTACTCAGATAGTCTGTCTCTGACCATAGCTTCCATCAGTTTGCCCACGCACGAGGTGAGAGAAATAGGTCTTAGGTTATCCGTATCTATGGCCTTGCCCGCCTTGGGGATGAAAGTTATTAGCGCCGTCTTCCACTCCGTGGGAAATGGAGCTTCGCCCACCCAAATCGAATTAAAGTGTTCTAGGAGGGATTCGTATGTGCGGTCCGGCAGATTGGCTAGGAGTTTTACCGAGATCCCGTCCCTTCCTGGCGCGGTCCCGCGTTTCATCCTCGCTAGAGCGGCCTTGAGTTCGTATATTTTGAAAGGTTCGTCCAGCTCAGCATTTTGGGCTCCATTGTATCTGTAAGCGTCTCCCCTTGGATCTTGGGTTGTGGTCAGGTACTGGTCCCGAAGCTTCAGTGCAAGCTGGGCCGTATTTCCTTGAAATGCATGTACCGCTCTCTGCAGGTGCTTGTGCGTCTCGGTGCGCGTCTGGTTGGGATCTATGAGTGCCCGGAAGAGGCGCCATGTGTTCTTGCTAGACATCTGCCCAGCGGCCGCGTTGCACCTATCTACCCAGTTCGCGTCCGCGAGTTGCGCCGCGTACTCCGCCGCTTCTTTAGTGATTGCCGCGATCCGAGCTCTTAGCTTTCGGTTATGCTTCTGTCTACGCCATCTTTTGACCATGCTGCGTCTGGCTGCCCAGAGGTGGAGGAGGTGGGTGTCCACGTCCGTCACCGCCTCTGAGAGCTTTACCTGCGTTTCCGTCGAACGCAGGTTGATCAGCAGCTGTTTTGTCCAGGCTTGATATCCCTGCTCCTGGATGGAGCTTACCTCGTATTCCTTTCTAAATTTCGTCCAGTCCGGCAGCATAGTGTGCCCCGTAGGCCTGGTAAGGGGTTTCGTACGGATCGTTATGGTGATCAGGCAGTGGTCACTCCGAGAGTTTCCTCCGTATTCGTCCACTCCACTCGCCTCGCGTTTTTCGTGAAGGTTAAGTCGGGACACGTGTCCCTCTGCACCGAGTTCCCTATCCGCGTGGGGCACGCCGGGTCAGTGTGTAGGGTTAGACCTAACGCGGACGCCGCCTCCGCTAGCTTCCGTCCTCGTATGTCCTCTCGATGATAGCCCCATGAGGGACTCTGCGCGTTGAAATCTCCCATTACTAGTAACGGGTCTCGTCCTGCTTCCCTGATAGCTCTGCTCAGGAGTGTGGAGAAGGTTACGTTTTTTGCTTTAGGTGGGCAGTACACGTTCAGGATGTGTAGCGGCGAATCCTCCTTTTTCAGTGGCAGAAGAGTCACCATCACGTGCGAAAAGCTGGTTTGTAATTCTAGATCTACCAAATTTGCAGTGTAGTTTTTGTGCACAAAGATGCACGTTAGGGGGTCGAGTTGGAACGTTTTGTAGTTTGTGAGGCTCACGTTCCCGCCAGGTTCCTGTACGGCCACTACTGCCGGAGTATGCTCGTACGTAGACAGGTGCATCCTAAGATCCGCTCTCTTAGTCCTCGATTTCAAGCCTCGACTATTCCACTGCGTTAATGTTATGGGACTCTTTTTAGTTTGTCTCGCCATGTTGTATCTGGAGATTGTTGTTATTCTGGAGGGGAAATTGCTCCTGGTGGTCTTCCTCCTCGTCCTCGCTTATCACCCTACGCATCCTGTAGGCTCGGGGAGTCTGGAGTCTCCTCGTGTTAGCGTATTTGCGAACCGTCATCGCTTTCGCTATCTGTTGTGAGACTATGGTGGGAATGGATTCTTGGACCCTTCGCATCATAGCTTCTAGTTTATTTTCAAGACTAGGTTCTGTGTCGCTTTCCATCGTCTCCTCTTGCTGAGGTGGCTGGGGTTTAGCTAGCGCACTTTCTAGTTTGCTCGTTAGCACCGCGATCTGCGCTTTTAGGGCTGCTATCTGGTTTCGTAACTCTGTTTCTACTGGGTTGGGTGTGGGTGGAGAGGAAGGTTTGGGAGGAGGAGGAGGAGAGGCGGTCCCACTCACCTGCCGCATCCCGTTCTGGACTATGCTGGCCCAGGTCTTCTTTTGCTTGGGTTGATCAGAAGTCGACTCCCTGCTAGGTGGAGGGGGCGGGCGATTCCCGCTTCCTCCCTTCTTCGTCTTCTTGTGTTTTTTCTTCTTTTTCCTCCTCCTTTTCTCCTGATTGCTGGGTTGTTGCTGCGCGTTCGTGCGAAATTTCGCCGTGCAGTCTCTGGAGTTCGTGGCGTGTTCGCCGCCACACACCGCACATTTTGGGTTGCACAGGTGAGGGGACCGCACCCCCTCCACAAACGGGGCTAGCGTTCCGCAGAGTCCGCAGTTTTCTTGTCTCGGTGTCGGGCAGGTATCTGGCCTATGCCCCACCGTGCCGCACAAGTTACACGCTGGTATGGTGCGGCGGTACCTTGCTACCGGTATGACTTGCGCGTTGTACAGTACAGCTCTGGGCTTGTACTTGCCTTCGAAGGTGATTCTGGCTTTGTTAGAAGTTCCGAACTTTCGGATCTCCAGGATGGTGCTTTCTCCGTGAAAGCTTTTCACCTTCCCTCGTAGGGACTCGGTGGTTTCCAGATTGGCCACTGTGATGACTCCGTGAATCACGTTGTCTTCGCTCTGTTTTACGTGCCCGTGCAAATGGAGGTCTGCTCCTTCTTGGATTTTTATCGCAAAGTCCCCGACCAGTTTGTCTGCCGCGTGGATGCTCGACGTGCCCACGATGATCAGGTTTTGGTCCGGGGATATTGTGAAGTAAAAGTTGTCCGCTTCGGCCTCCCCGACTCGCTGTCGTAGGGCTAGGCCTAGCTCACCGTGTTGTAAGTTCTTCAAGCTTGTCGCCGTTAATGGTTTGATGATTAGCACCACATCGTCTGGTCTAAATCTGCAGAGAAACTTGGGTTTCCATGCAGCTTTGACTTGCCTTGGGCCTCCGGCTGCGCGCTCATCGGATGCCTTGTCGGGTTGCGCATGGTGGCCTCCGTGAGCTGACGTGGCCTTCCCTTGTGCGCAGGCTTGGAGTTTCTGGGCTCTTGTTTCAAAGGCCCGGATCACATTAGCGTTGCAGGCTTGGTCCCGACTGGTCTGCGGCACTGTTGTCCATGCCATGCCTTCCGGGTCGTAGCCGCGTTGCTGGTTTGCGCTTGCCATGTTGGCTTGGAGCGGCCTCCCCGCCGCCGAACGCCGGCGTTCAGCCTTGAGGCTGCGTCGCGGCGCTATGGCGGATGGGAGGAAAAACGCTTAAAAAGGTCAACAAATCGGCCCACCGGATTGGGAGTGGTCTCCCTGCGTGCCGGCTGACCTGCTGGTCCTGTCAAGTCCAAAATTGTCGGGATCAAACGCGTTGGGCCGCCGCCACGGTCGAAAATCGCCGGAGCCGATGTCCCATGCGTCCGCTCGCTACGCGCGCTGGTAGCGTCTCCCTTCGGCTGGTCGCTTCAGGGTGCTCTGGCGGCACCCATCACATTCGGATGATCGATGTCGAGCGCTCGGAAGGCATTCGGCTTGTTCTTTCATAGCGCCGCCATCCAGATCAGAGTGTTCAGAGGCGCTCTCGGTCCACTTCGGCCTGAGAGCGGAACCGAGATCTGGCGGAGTTCCTGAAAGCTACCGTTGTTCGCGTGGCGTCTGCCACGGCGGTGTCTCTGAGTATACGCGCCTTGATTGTTTACGGTAGAAGAAGACGCGCTGACGTGCTTCCTGTTCCGTGGCCTCCGATCGATCTATAGCCAACAACTGCACATTCGGCTTGGTCACGCTTTCTCTGGTTCCCATCAAGAGTGGGCTTCACATCATTGAAATCCGAGTCAGCGCGCGATAGGTACCAGCCGAATGTGCGAGAATACAGCCAAAGAATGAACTTAGCATGTTCCAAGAGCATACGCGAATCCACGACAGCCCACATGCGAAGAAAAAAAAAATTTGAAAGACATGACGTCACAGTGACGTACTGGAACTGAGGCTTCAGCGCGAAGTTTAACAAAAGTATGAAATTTTGAAATTAGTGTTTTCTTCTAATGACCAACATATCACCATGAAATTGACGCAAGTAGAGTACACTTCGTGCCGTTTGTTTGTTATGCGCCTCTCTGAAAGGCCACGATTCTATTCAGCACAGCACCCCTCTCTTGCGCCTGTACTAGACTGCACTCAATACCAACGCCCACGAGACCACGTGACAAGCCATACGGCTACATAGCAAAGATATGGCGAAGGACGAGTTGAGCTGATTTGAGAGCTATAATATGGCTAAGGACGCAAAGATTGCAAAGCACGAGTAAAACACGTTTGACAACTAAATGTTGGCAGAGGACAAGTAAAACATGGTCTGAGAACTGAAAGATTGCAAAGGTCAAGTGAAACGCGTTTGATAGCTGAAATATTGCAAAGGACGAGTCAAGCGCGTTGGAGAGTTAAAATATAGTCAAGGATGAGTCAAGCTCATTTCAGAGCTAAAACATGTGGCGAAGGAGAAGTCAAGAACGTTTGAAAGCTGAAATACGGCAAAGGACGAGTGAAACACCTTTGAGAGCTAAAAAGATGGAAAAGTACAAGTCAAGTACGTTTGAGTATTCCAATATATGGCAAATGATGCGTCAAGCACGTTTGAGGGCTGAACGATGACCAAGAAAGAGTGAGGCACGTTTGGGAGCTAAAGGGCGGCAAAGGGCAAAGAGAGATCACACAGACGAAAGGGGTGGGGCACAACAGTTTGTTTGTAACCGAGCTTTCTTCCCTCGCTCCCTTTTCTTTTCCCCATAATTGGTTATGTTCCAGCATCAACTTTCCCTGCATTGCACGTAAGTACCGGGGTGGAGTAAAACGTACGGCCGCTTAACGCTCCGCTGCTGTAGCGTGTAATGGCTCGCATGAATCTCGTCGCGTGGAAGGCGAGTAAAGAGCGAGTGCAGCACAAATTACAAAAAAAAATAAAGTGAAAAAACGCGCGCGCGCGCACGAGCGCGGCGGTGGGAATACGGAAGGACGTCGCTGCGCACGCACCGACCGAAAGGGGCTCTCTTCCCACTCTGCTCTTCTGCTTTTTTGCATTTGGCTTTCAGTGGGCCTTCTTTTGTTTTAACGCGTCCCGACACGGATGGCGGAGTCTGCTCCCGCCGCGTGCGCCCGTACAACGGTGGAGCGATGCGCGAAGGGCTCGCGGAAGCGAAGGTTTCGGGAAACTTTGCTCTCGGTTCTGGCGCGCGCGCGCGCGCTAGCGAGAGTCTGAGAACGAGAGGGACGTGAGAGGAAGGTTGGGAGTCCCAGAAAGGCGGTCGAAACAAGCGCGTCGTCCACGTACTTCGTTTTAAAGTGCGCTGATTCCTGAGCGCTTCTTCTCTTTAGTTTTGGCAAGAACTCGCAGCCGCCGGCAGTTTTCGAGAATGTTACTGCGGCTAGCGGCCACATTCGGGAGAGGGGCTTAGGCGGCTTGTTTTATTTGAAGATGCAGAACAGACGGAGGCTGGGCCGAGTGAACGGACAGAGCGAGAGAGCACGGGTGAGATAACACTTCAGAGAAAAGAAGGAAAGGGCAACGCGAGACTTTCGACAAACGCCGCGTTGACTCAGTATAGCCACGGCATTGTGCTGTCCAGCATGAAGCACCGGGTTCGATTCTCGACTACGGCAGCCACGTTCTGACGGGTAGAAATGCTCGAACCGCTGGTGTACCGTGGTATTGGTGCACGTTAAGGAAGCCAATGTGGTCAAAATTGCTCCGGCGCCACCACCATGCCACTGTGCAGCTTAGGGCCATTAAGCTCGATAATTTGTATTTAGGAGAGCATTCAAGGGCCGACAGACAATCCCGTGTAGACAACCACGCGCGATTGCATTGTGTACCGTTCGTGCACTTGGTCCCTTGGAACAATTTCAAACTAGCACACATGTATTGGGGCAGCCTCTTCACTTAGAGACTGCACAAATGTTGTCGCTGTACGCATTTTTTTTTAAATCTTCTTCTAATGTGCATAACCCGCAGATGTTGCGCGGACACCAGGTGATAAATTTGCAGAGAGAGAAGTAAAATGAGGGGATCGCAGGTAGAAATGTTCAGGAGGCTTTGTTCAGTTGCAAGGCCTACATGTGGGGAGGGAGAGTGGAAGTAAACTGAGAAACCGTGCGCGAAAAGACACAGGAGTCCAAATTGAAAACGCTTGCCAGGCAAGGACCAGCGTCTCTGATAAACGTATGAGCCCGTAGACTCTGTTTGGACAGCAAAAGGACTGCGCACTCTCTGCAGAGTTCTATCCCTCAACGATATACATATTTCCTTCAGTTTCAGCTCATGCACACGGCTCTGTTCATCTGCTTTCAACGTGGCCTGTTTATCTGCGCTGCTTTCTCTCTTTTGCTGGCCCGTACGCAATAGTGCGCTCATACTTTCTGTATGCTTTCTTTTAATCTGGCAGATAAATTTTTACAAGGCCGATTTCCTCTGTTCTTTCAAAGCACTGCTTTAACCAGTCGGCCTGACACAGTTTTGAAACGCAAGTCTTTCTATATTGGGGGGGGGGGGGGGGAGGGGGGTACACGTATACTTCTTTATATTTATTGGGTGACCGCGTTTCACCTTCTAAGAAATGTTATCGCTCAGCACAGGACGCGCCTGCATGTATCGGAAGTTTCTCGAATGTTACCAAGGGTTCTATACGCTGTCTGTTGTTACTGTTGTCATGGTGGAGGTGCTACTGCGTTCATACACCGAACGCCCCCGCAAAGCTGTGAGCCAAGCCCGAGCCAAGAAGACAACACCAACGTCACCAAGGACCAGTGAGCTAACCGTAGGTTGCAACGAGTGCCCCCAGAGCACGGGCTTTTGCCTGAGAACACCACGAAGTGCACGGCCACAACAGCAGCTACAATGACAGCTCCAGTGTCGCCAACACCGATCGTGCTGCAGCAGCCCAGGGAACCACTGACGTTCCGAGGTTCAACATTTGAGGACCCGAAAAGCTGGCTGGAGACATATGAGGGAGTCGCTACATTTAGCAGCTGGAACAGCGACGACAAGCTGCGCCAGGACGTGGTTCGATAATTGAGAAGCCTCGTCCTTGAGAAGCCACGAGAATTGAGAAGACGTACGTAGGACCTGCTTTGAAGCGGCTTCCTGCAGACATTCACTAGCGTCGTGCACAAAGAGCGAGCCCTAGCTCTACTAGAAACCCGAGTACAGCTGCCCAATGAGACCATCGCGATCTTCACAGAGGAGACTGCCCGTCTTTTCTGGCGCGGCGACCCGGAAATGTTGTAGGGGAAAAAAGTCCGTTTCCTGATGCGGGGCGTCAAGCATGAACTTTTCGCCGGACTGATCAGCAACGCGCCGAAGGCCGTAGCTGAGTTTTCGGCGGAGGCATCGACGATTGAGAAAACTCTGGAAATGCGCACTAGGCAACATAACCGCCAAGTGCTCAGTCCGCAGTTTGCCATTCAAGCAATGGGTTCCGACGCCCTCCAAGAGTTCATCAGGGCCATTGTGCGTGAAGAACTATGCAAGATCTTGGCTTCGTTGCAACCCCAGGTGGCCTCGGTCACTGACATGGTTGAGGAGTACCTACAGCGATCACTTTAAGTTCTTCAGGAGCAGCCCCAATCGCCGCAACCCCAGCCAGAAGCGATGACATCCGCCGCCGTCGCCTGCCGCCATCGTCCACCTCCGCGCCCGCGCCTGGGCCCCGCCGCCGCTGCCAGCACGCCCGACAGTCGCACAGCGCAGCGTTCCAAGGAAGACCGACGTTTAGCTCACCCTCGACCATCGTCCGCTCTGCTATCACTGCGAAGAATTGGGCCACGTCTACCGCCGGTGCCAATACCTCGAAATGGAACTGCGAAAGTTCGCCGTCAACGCACCGCGTCCACAGCAAGGTGAATGCACTCGCAATATCGCCGACTACCTTGCCGCCAGTCAGTGAAGCCCATGACGTCCATCCCGTTCTCCGTCACCAGGCCGTTACATGTCGCCCCAGCGCCGACCATACACTGGGCCCGCCCGGGGCCGGTCCGTCAGCCCCATATTCGGAAAACTAAAAGCAGAAATCGATGGAGATGCGGTTGCTGTTCGTCGAACTGACGAAGATCATCAGGCACCGACGAAGACGCAGAAGGAACTATTTTGGCGACATAACGACACGCCGCCACCCGATGAATTTGGAAGCGAAGAATTCATCGACCAAAGACCTGACGACGCGACGTACCAGCCACACGTCAACACGATGCAGCCGTGATCCCGCCTCGCTCCAGCATTGCCATTTCCGTCGGCAGCGAAACACTCGCAGACGTAGAAGGCGTCATCGAGGACGACCAACGTCTACTGTACGACTGTGAAGTTTGTGTCGCAAGAGGGATCGCTCGACTACATGGAGGCAAAGCGAAAGTGAGAGCTCATGCAAATCAACAAGGACACGACTGTCGCATACATCGAGGCAATGGTGGAAGCCATCAGTAGTTCCCATGAGTAAGCAGCAACAGAAGTTTTCTCCGACGATACAAATGCTGCTTTTCGACGTCACCGAGGATTCGACACACACCCGTTGCAAAGCATCGCATAATAACCGAACAGTGCGCTCGACCACTCTGCCAGAGCACTTACCGAGTTTCGACGTGAGAACGTGAAGCTATCAGGCAACAAGTGGGCGAAATGTTGCGCGACGACATCATCCAGTCGTCGAAAAGCCCCTGGGTATCTCCTGTAGTCTTGGTGAAGAAGAAAGACGGAACCCTACGCTTGTGCGTCGATTATCGTCGACTGACCAAGATCATGAAGGTCGTATACCCGCACCCACGGATATACGACGTACTGGATCGGTTCTGCAAAGCTAAATACTACTCGCCGATGGATCTCAAGATTGGCTACTGGAAATAGAAGTCGACGAGATAGATCGCGAGAAGATCGTCTTCATCACACCAGATGAGTTTATAAGATCATGCTATTCCTACTGTGCTCGGCGCCTGCAACGTTCCAGCGCGTGACGGACAGGGTATTAGGATTGAAGTGGCAGACCTGTCTCTTCGCGGGAAATTCCGAAAATCACCTTAGGCGGCTTGCAACAGTACTAGAGCCCATCAAGTCATAAGGGCTCACTCTATAGCTGGAAAAGTGCCGCTTCGCTTACGACGAGTTTCTGTCCCTGGGCCACGTCATCAGCAAATCTGGAGTCCGCCCTGACCCCCAGAAGATAGCTGTCATCGCAAAGTTCCCGCAACCCATCGACAAGAAGGCAATGCGTAGATTACTCGGCATGTGTGCCTACTACAGGCGCTTTGAAAAGGAATTTTCACGCATCGCTGTGCCCTAATTATGCGCGCGAAAGACTGACAATGGCAGATACATTGAGACATTTACACAATAGACCACTGTCGGAGGACCTCTTGCCAGACGCATGGCCGCAGAGTTGGCAGACGATAGAGACAATGCGTGTTCTTTCACGTTTCTTAGGCGACACGGGCCTGGACTCACGCTTGTGATACCAGATATGCAATGTGTCCTTCACCTCGTTCCTCCCATTATCATCCCCCATTGTGACCCTTTTTCTTCCCTTCTTCGCCTTCCCTTACGTAGAGTAGCAGGCCAGATGCTCCATTTTCCTCTCTACATTTACCAGTCATTAAACTACTTCTCTTCACGCATTGCTGATCCGCTGACATAGCTAACAAATGTGATGTCGAGTTCAAGTGGGAAGCGCCGTAGCTCGACGCATTTCAAGAATTCAAACGGTGCATGCAGTCGACACCGGTACTTGCGCACTTCGACGAGGACGCCGATACAGAAGTCCACACTGACGCCAGTAGCCTAGACCTCGGTGCCATCATAGTCCAAAGGAAAGACAGATACGATCGGTTTATAGCTTACGCTACCGGTTGCTGTCAATTATTAGGCAATTATTAGGCATTTATGCAATTATTAAGCAATAAGACAACTATTCTGCGAACGGAAAGGAATGCCTCGCCATCATTTGGGCTACAGCAAAATTACACCCTTACCTATATGGCAGGCTGTTGAAAGTCGTCAGCGACCATCATGCGTTGTGTAGGATAGCGAATTTAAAGGATCCTTCAGGAGGCTTGGCGCGGTGGAACATCAGACTGCAAGAATATGACAACTTTGTAATCTACAAGTCCGGACGAAAGCACTGATGCCGACTGCCTGTCGCGCGCTCCCGTGGACCCTCCATCAAGAACCAGCAGAGGAACGACAGCCGGCACTACAATCTTCGATGACGCTACGTGGGATACAAGCCCGGTGACTGTTTGGGTTTGGACCCCGATACGCCAATGAGGACTCAGTGAGAAACTATTGCGACGCTGTTTCGGACTTTACAAAATTATTCGACGCATTGGCGCACTGAACCATGGATTGTGCCAGACGGTATTTCACGATCGGCGCTCGCGACCTGAAATTGTACATGTGCGCCTGAAGCCATTGTACCAGCGCTAATGAACTTTGAGACTTTGTTTCTTCGTTGTTTTGTTACTTTTTTATAACGTACTGTGCTTTTGTTTCTCGCTCTCCTGTTTGCAGCATCGGGACGATACTTCTTAAGAAAGAGGCATTGGCACGTGTACTTGCTTATATTTGTTGGGTGTTATCGCTCAGCGCAGGACGCGCCTGCATATATTGGAAGTTTCTTGAATGTTATCGAGGGTTCTATCCGCTGTCTGTTGTTACTGCACCTTTGTAATCTGATTGCTTGTATGTGTGACGCGAACTGTGTACAGCTTTCTGGAAGACACGCGGGCACCAGCGGCTTTTCTGGAACCTTCAATGACTCACGTATAAAAGCCGACGCGCTTGCCCCACAGATTAGATTTCGACGATCGCCGACGGTGTTCGCCGCTATCGCTGTGCTTTGAGTGCAACTTGGTTTTGTATTATTAGTAGTGACGCTGTATCATTCACCGTGACTACTACGGGACAATATAATACGTGGCGAATCGATGTCAACGCCGGATCTGTTTATCAGTACATACGCGAGCCAACGCGATTCCATTACAGACGATAACTTGTATTTGAAAAAAAATGATGTCATTTTTCGAGGAACACGAAGCGGAAAAACGCAGCAGGGTGGAGAAAATGACTAACGGAACACTTTTCAATGTGGAAAACAAAGTCTCAGATGATCATTAGGTGAGATGGGCGAAAGAACAGAGAGAACAGCGTAAGTAGGGCGATGTGTAGGGTGCCTCGAGGACTTTACCGTGAAGTGGCTTTTGCGATGCCAGCAAGGAGCCCCAAAGCAAAATGAAAAATGCGAGAAATAAGAAGAAACACCGACCTGCTACGCCTCTTATTTCACGCACTGCCATCAAGTGCCTGTCGTCTTCCGCGCCGAGCTGAGCTCGTGAATTCTGGCCCGTCGCTTCGGATTCGGCTGCGCGTCCGCGTCGCCGAAAGACGGCCGTCCGCGCCTGCTGCAATCTCCATGCCTGCCCCTCCCCCTACTTTCTTCCTCCCGAGCCTGGGCCACCCTCGCTTCAGGCGAGAAACGCGGCTTCTCCTTCACATTTCTCGCCGCCGTCGCGTTTTCGGCCGCATGCAAGCATAAGAGCCTCGCGTCCTTTTTTTTCTGTCTCTCTACATTATCTTTTCTTCTTCTCCTTCCTTCAAAATTATGGCACGTACCGACTTGGAGGAGGGGAGGGGGAGGGGGGAGGAGTTGGCCATGGTTCTCAATGGAAACGTAATACGTATTTCTTGCTTCCTGTTAACTTATTGATCTGTATTATCTCTCCTGCCGCCTCCTCGTGCGCACGATTTACTCGTCGTCGTCGTCTTTCCAACCCCCGTTTCCACCCTCTTCGCGCGCGCTCAGTCGCGCTCAATACGCGCGCGAAGCCTCCGCCACAGCGCGCTGTGTCTCATCGTCGTCGCCGACGTCGACAGAAGCAAAAAAGCCGAGTCCGATTTGACAAACAAACAAACAAACGACCGCAAGCAAGCGCGCGTTGTCGTCAAAACGCGGAAGGGATTGAGGATTCGTTCGGTGTCTATGTGAATGCAAAACGGCGCGAGCTCGTACAGGCATATGGGAAAGGGGGATGGGGGGGAGTGGAAAGCGACCGCTAGCCGCTCGCACCCTCGCCGCCATTTGAAGCAACAGCGCGAGCGATAGGCACTACAAAGAAAAGAAAAAGACAGGACTGGACAGAAAAAAAGAAGTAACAGCCGAGAATGGCGCTCACGCGCGCGAACCGGACGTCGACGGCGCGCGTTTTTCGGAGAAACTGTGGAGAAATAAGAACGCTGGCACGAGCTCAAGCGGCGGCCCAACGGAGGAATAAGAAACAACGCCGCGCACGCGTGCCCTCCGCATTTTCTTCGTAGTTAGGTGCAGCGTTGCCCTAGCGGAGCTAGAAGGGAACACGTGACAGGCGCCAAGTAAGGATGCTCGGTCCTTCACCCCAACAGACGTGGGGAACCTGGTTTAAGAATTGGCACGTGACTTATTAGAACGCATAGCAAAAGTTGACGAGAAAAAAGAAAAGAAAAGAAAATGGACCGAGAGTGTCTTATTGAAATAATCCGAAGTTCACCCAGCGATGTTAAACTCGAATGGAAAGCAACTGAATGCAAACAGATATGAGCAAGTATATTCCACTCAAATGTGATCGAATTTCCCCTGTGATCGGGACAAATGCACTCCGGCTTTGGCTCTACTGTGCGCAACTATTTCCGTAGTGCGCGTCCGAAGTGAGACGGCGTGTTATTGTGAGAGCCGGAATGAAAGAGCGAACTGCGAGGGCATTCTAGCTTACCTTATCACCTTGAAAAAAAAATAGAAAAGAGAGCACATAAAAGAATGCACAAAGGCGCGCGTAAACACACGGACAGATCTGTAAGATACAAGTATATGCAAACGTCCTGCGTCCACATGACAACGTCCTTGTCGTTTCTTGCCGTTCGCTTCCGCGGAAGAACGCAAAAGGAGAGCACGACGACGACGGGAGAACATGAAGAACGGGGTTGATATAAAACACGACGACGCACCGAGGTCCACGCAGGAAGCTGGGGGAGGGGCGGTACGAAAGCAGTGAAAGAGAGCAGTTGAAGGAAAACTGAGGAGGGAGTAAGGTTGGGGCGGGGGGGGGGGGGGGTAAAACATCTCGGGAGTAACAGAAGAAATGAAACACCGGCCGGGAACATCGCCGCCGTCGAATACAGGGCCTGGTGGGAGGATTGAAAAGCGCAAAAACATTTGTTTCTTCGCGCAAGACCGATGGCTCGTTTCTTGCTGTTTTTTTTTTTCTCGAGTCAACCCCGCTTTCTCCTAACGTCTGTCCGTTCCTCCTTTCCACAAACGTTTCCTCCTGTTCCTCTACTGCCTCGCTTTATCTTTGTTTCAACTCCATCTCGCTCTCCCCCTCTAAGATGGCGTTCCTTCCTCAAGCTAGTTGTCCTCACTCTTTCTTTTCTCTCTCTCTCTCTCTCTCTCTCTCTCTCTCTCTCTCTCTCGCCGTCCTGGTTCCCGAAGTCATTTTCATGCCGGGCGGGCCGGCGCAGCGGTAGCCGCCACCGTCACCGCCGTTGACGTCCTCCGCTCCGCCGTGTCACCTCAGCCCACCTCTCCTCCCTTTCACGTTCCTGTTGTCTCGATCACCACCGCCGCGTTTCTGCTCCTTTTGTTCCTTCGGCATCGTTTCCCGTGCTGTCTGGACCGTCGTGATCTCCTGCTTCAAGCGGGTCCCGTTCTTCTTTGTGCGCTGACTTCTGCGTTGTTGTTTTTTTCCATTCCTTCTTTTTTTCTTTTTATCCTATCACACGTTCGCTTTATCCTTGTTGTCGTTGGTCGCCGACTCTTCGCGCTCGTCTCATTTTGTTAGCCGACTGCTACGGCCGCGCAGACATTTCGGACATGTTGTTAAAGGACCCAGATGGTCTCTCATCTGGCACACGCGAGAGAGCAGAAAAGGGATCGTTTGCGCCCAGCACGGAGTTCTTCCTTCGCGCTGTGTCACCGAGAGATCGGAGCACTCGGAAAACGAAAGGAAACGAGACGAGCGAGCAGCTGCACATGGTGATGTTTTAGTTCAGTTATTTTTTTCTATCCCTCTCGTGAATAGTTTGATGCGATTATTGGCTTTTCGCTCGTTGTGGTAGCATTCGATGAGCACAGACTGCGAAATGTCCAGTGCTTGCTTTCTTTTTCTTTTCTACAACAGTATTCCGCGAGCCTTGACTCAGTGTGTGACTCGCTACAGATAATTAAGCACTATCAAAAACTGATGGCGCTTTACAGCCTCGTGATCGGCAGAGTTAGCAATGAGGAATGCTTGAAATGGTACATAATAATTTCGGCCACTTATGGTTGTTGGCTGTGGACACCTTAACTACGTAGTCTATCCATTGCCTCCTCTGTTGTGTGCATGCGTGAGTGCGTGCTCAGCGCCAGATAGCCAATATCCACTGATCCACCGCGGTGTGTGACAACTAGGCAGAAGGAACTTCAGCGTACGCAATTTACAAGATGGTTTCGATTTCTCGTGCTTGAGAACCTCCGGCATGCGGAAACGGCGTGGCCGTTAAAGCGAAGCCGTGAGCGTTTCTGTAGGTGTGCAGAAGCTGCTGGCGTGTCGCGCACACTAAAACCCTTCCAAATATAGATTGGGAGAGAAAGATAGACAAACTATGAATAAAGGCAGGAAAATTAACGAGGAGTACTTCTCGTTTCCCAACCTACACGAGGGGTAAAGGCAATTAGATAAAAAGAGAAAGAGAGAGGAGCACAAGCGGTATAAATTGCGTGCATGGTCAAGTGTTCGCAGCAGTAGTAAGCAGTGCTCTCAGTTACGTAGGCCCGTGGGCCTCAGGAACTTCAGAACCGGAGACATATAGACTTCTGCGTGGCGTTCCTTTGGGAGTACTGGCCTAACTCTCATTGTTTTGATAATGCACAATTTTCCAGCTTATCAAGAAGTGATCACGTCACTTGCCTCTCGGCACTATAGAGGGGTAGACACAAAGAAGGTGTACGAGTGTCTTGTCACAGATGCATGTGTCGTATGTAGGACTGCATGTGTCACCTGTAGCGTGGGGGAGTTTTTACACAACCTATATAAACATGAGAAAAAATACCAAGGCTTCTTGTCGCTGACAAAGTGAAAGGTTAATTGACGTTTCGGCTCCCAGAGGGGTTGTCTTGCCTACAGATGCAGTAGACGCAAGGTAGTCGTCAATTAAACTGCGCAGCACTTGACGTAACGGTCGGGAACAACCTTCGGGCTCGGTGCCGTCCGCCTGGTTTATGACCCTGACCATGTAATGGGCCTTGTTGTAGTCTGAATCTTGGCACATTTCTGTTCCTGTGTTCCTTGGAGACCTTGATGTTCTCGTTGGTAATGCTGTTATTGCTGTGGTCCGGACCTTGGTTCACTCGAAGAAGAAAAAAATACATCAAGAACAACAAAACAGAAATAACAAGAGGGAGACCTGGCGTGGATATACGCCCAGTATACACAGAGACCAGGGCTTCAGTTCTAATGTGCATTCACATAATATTCCACAGTAGCCTTCCTTTTTTTTCATTTCGAAGCAATCGCACTGCGTTACACTTCCGTGGCTGGTAGCCATGCATTCGACTTATAAAGAAGAACGAAGGTAAATGTCAAAGATGCTAAGCAAGCAGCCACTGTAAGCTTCATAATTTTCGATCAAGTCCACGTTCCTTTTGTTCGGTTCTCTTACTTGCGTCTTCATTTTTTCTTCAATTTAATTTTGTTCACTCTAAAGCAACAAGCGCAGGCCTTCGACGTGGCACAAACGATAGGGAGTCTACATGCGAGACTACAGCGCTGGCATGTATGCTCCATAGACAACGACAACACCCACCGCCACCTGGATTCCAGGCGCGAAAACAGAGAGACACGCCCATCGTGTCGCGAGTACATATAATAGCGCGCTCCCCTCCTCACACAAGTACCGGAAGCAACGGCTAGGCGCGCGGCACAAAAGCCGAGACACAGTGGCGTATACGATGGCGTCGCTGACGTTGCCCCCTCCCCACCACCCAACCCTCCTTGTACCCCTTGCACGCGCAGCCGCAGCGGCAAACCAAGCAGCAGCAACACATCACGCCACGCGAGGCCAACGTCGTCGCCCTCGCCTACTGCACCAGCCGGGAGAGCGAACGCCGAAACGGGCGCCACCACCGGCCGCTCGAGCACGCAACCTGCCATTGTTCCGCGCACGCCGTGCCTCGTTCGCCGTAGGCGCCCATGCTGAGCCACCGAACGCGATACGGCTTCCCGGAACGACAGATAGCCGCGCAAAAGTTACTCTGGCGAGCCCAAATGGCCACGCGCGTCGTGATTCCGAGCCAAAAGTACACGCAGCGCGGGAGTATAATGGCAAGCCAGCTTCCTTAGAGGCCTGGCGATACTAACGTATTTTTGTGTTGTTCTTTATTTCATCGCGGGTTTCCACGCGGCGTTTACTAGAATGAACACAACAGAGCACGCTTAATGCACAAACTGGATGTGTGGCTTGTGAAACAGGTTACCCACGAGCACAGGCTCGTATAGTCGCTAACTTTGTTTGTTCGCACCTTGACTCCTTCAGGTATGTTTTTTTTTTCTTGCGCAGTCTTTGTGTTCGGACAAAGCAAGAACAGGTGATGAGTGCCCACTGACTAGGCGAGAGCCTAATACAGTGCTCGCTTGGCTTTCAGCTGGATTATCAACAACTACAGCTAGCTAAACTGCGATGTGTCCCGTATCATCGGCGCTGATTGAAAGCTCAAACGGAGAAAAGGAAATCTTGGCAGTAACGTACAATCAAGCCGGACAGACACTCCCCAATATTTCACAATGGCTTGCTTTAGTTGATCTGTGACCCTTCTGTCGAGATGTCTTCAACATATTTTGAATAGATTTTTATGTTTTATTAGAGCTATTAGCTTTGTTGTTGATTTTCTAAGTGCGATCTTTAACCGTGGAGCTTCAATGCTCGCTTTAAAGATTTGGTAGAATAGTTTAAAAAGAAAGTGAAAGTATCCAAGAGCAAAATAAGCGCAATCTTGCAAAAACGATTCGGTGCGTGCAGAAAAGGCGTACATGAAAAGAAAACGTGAAGTGGAAAGAACAAAGAGCTAGCGAAGCAATTAAGAATGAGTGAGACAATGTAATAAAACAGAGTATTATATGACAATAACTAACTCTAAGTTAACAGTATTCAACAAGCACTAACGTTTAAATAAAAGGAATTAAGGAGGAAGAGAAAGAGAGAGAGAATGAAACCTTTATTTGAAGCAGTGACTTGTCAGTCGAGGTGGGAGGGTCCCTTATTCCAGGAACCCCCTGGCCTGGATCGCCCTCCGGGCCCGGGCGACGAGTTCGCGCTGGTCGACCAGGTCCGGCTTGGAAATCGCAGCCTCTCACGTTTCAGCGAGGAGGTTTGAGTCTGAGTCTGCTGCTACTATTTGTGCCGCTGTGATGGTTTCTCGGGTTTTCTTGCATTGCGGTAGGAGGTGCGCGAGGCTGTCTGGCACGTTGCAGTGTGGACAGGTGTAGCTGTATAGCATCGGGTGGAAATGATGTAGTAAGCTTCCATGGGTAAAGGTATTGCTCTGGAGTCGCCTGTAGTCTGTGCCTTCGTTTCTGGTTAGTTTTGGGTGTGGAGGAGGGTGTACCCTGCGTCCAAGCAAATAGTGCTGCAGTAGTGCTTGATAAGTTAGCGGTATTGTTTCCGTTTCCTCCGCTGATTTGGGTGGGTGGGACATGCCTAGAATCTCGTGCGGGGAGGCCCGGTTGACGCTTGCGAGGGCTGCGGTGTGTGCCGCTTCATTCCCCTCGAGTCCCTCGTGTCCCGAAACCCACACGATGCAGATGTAGGGGGGAGGAGTGTCGCCACGTTACAATATGTTGATCGCTTTTGAGGAGATCCTGCCCTTTTTTTTTATTATTGAAGTGAATGTTAGGAGAGGTTGGCGCCTTTATGGTGGCTCCGGCTACACCTTGTCACTTGGCAAACGAAACAAATTTACGTAAAAAGGGAGAATAGCGACACTAAATATAACACTTAGTAGAACGCCGGATCAATAAAAATTATACAGTTCAACAGTACATGAGTCGCAAAGTTCTGTGCATTAGTTCAGTCCATGTACGCATATATAAAGTCAAATGTTTTGAACAGCCAAAACGCACAACTCATGTAGTACACTGCAAGTACAGGACAGAATTATACATATTGCGTAAAAGTTGTGATCACCACATAAACCAATTATGAACCACGAACAACGTTTATGTAACTCATTTAGTGTATTCGGATCATCCGATACTTAATATTTTCCCAAAATGTTGGTGTGCTCAAAAAGCTTTTTCAGAGCAAGAAGTGCTCTTTTTTGAAGGCCCGCAGTTGGCCATGGGCCAAGTATCTTTTTTAGAGTGAATTGTCTTCTGTTTAATATAGGCAAATTAGCTCGCAGTACCGTTCTTTGTGTCGTGCACTCGAGAAGAAGATGATGCACATACATCTTCGTCTGGATAGCCACAAGAACACTGAGGACTAGAGACACGTTTTATCTTGTGCAAGAAATGTTTCGTAAATGCAGTACCAAGGCGCGGCCGGTGTACCAATGTTTCAAATTTTCTGTTGTCTTTTAGAGTTTCTGGCATTGATAAGTTTATACATGGGTCTATAGAGTATAACTGAGAGTTTTTAGTTCGCTGGTCAAACCAGGTAGTTTTGCTGAGGCGACAAGAAATCTGTCTCAGGATCAGACGGACTTCACCACGCAATAGGGGAAGATTGGTTGTCTCTGCGTTATTGTGCGCTCGATTCGCAGCTGCGTCCGCTGCAGTGTTACCGGGAATATTGCAGTGCCCAGGTATCCACTGAAATGCAATTACGTGGTTCATCGTGCTTGCTTTTGCAAGTTTCTTTAGCGCCTCATAATATAGCGAAGTGTTCAAAGAATTTTTCTTATTGTTCTGTAGTAATGTGAGAGCGGCTTGCGAATCGCTAAAGATAGCCCATTTTTGCGAATGTTTTTCTGACGTTATGAAACACAAAGCACACAGAATTCCAAATAGTTCTGCCATGGTGGAAGATGTCTCCGGGATAATTTAAATGTTTGCTCTAGCGCTAAATGTGGAATTACGAATGCTGAAATCGAGGAATTTTTATGACACGAACCATCTGTATAAACGTGGATGTACTGGGGATATAATAAGTAAATTTGGAAGAGTGCCAGCTGCTGTGCGGCTACTATGAACATGTCTCTCTTAAATATAATCCCGTCAACCGATAATTCTATTTTAGGGCATGCTAACATCCAGCGAGAGTAACTAACATCCACTTTGCATAATTCAAATCTTGGTAATAATGCTTTATGTTCTCGAACAACATCGTGAATTTTGATTTTGTTTCTTTCGGCGATCGCGAGGTTTAATGGATGCTTCTCGTGTTGGGTTAAGATCCGATAAATATGTGGGCATGTTTCAACCGGTCGTATGACTGCAAATGGAGGTGTGACGAGCTTCAGCAATTACTAAAGAACTCGAGGTAGCCTGCGGAACCCCAAGGCACACTCGTAGCCCCCTTGCTAGTAAACGTTGAAGACGTTCTTCAGAAGTTTGCGATAAACTATGGAGAATAGGTGCCGAGTAAGCAATTTTTTTGTTTTATGAGTGCGTTATGAACTTGTAGTAGCAAAGAGACTGATCCCCCCAAGTTGTGCCTGCGAGTCGCCGAAGTACGTTTATTACTGCATTGGTCTGCTTTTCGATTGCGCGGATGTGTGAAGCCCATGTTAGCTGGCGGTCAAGAATAACTCCAAGAAATTTATGCTCTTTCATAAACATCAAAGTTTGCCCGTTAAGCCTAAGTTGGAAATTAATCAACTGTCGTCTAGTGAAAGGAAGTACGGCTGTCCTTGCGTATGAAAAACTTATGCCTCTTTCTTTTAAAAAGGTATCGATACTATCAAGACCCTCTTGCAGCGTTGTTCGAATGTCGTGTATACGAGATCCAGAGGCCCATATGCAGATGTCATCTGCGTACAGAGACTACTGTAGACCAGACGGGAGTTTTTGTGGCAAGGCTGCCATGACACAGTTGAGTGAAAACGGACTGAGAACACTGCCCTGCGAAACGCTCTGCGTGATGCTGTGATAATTATTTTCTCCTTCAATTGTTTCCATAAATATTTTTCTATCTTTCAAGAAAGTTGATATCCATCGCAGCGTTCGACCGTGTAGGCGAAGCTCTAACATACCAGCAAGGACGTGTATGTGACTTACAGTGTCGAATGCTCTTTGAATGTCTAAGAATACTGCTACTGTCACATTTCCGCAGCTTCGTTCATGTTCGACGCATGAGACAATGTCTAATACTGCATCCATTGTACACCGATTTTGTCGAAAACCGGTCATGTGGTCGGAAAACACATTTGTGTGTTCACACCACCATTGCAGAAGACTGTCTATCATCTTCTCCATTAGTTTGGAAAAACAGCTTGTGAGACTGACGGGTCGGCAGGAGTCAAGACAAAGTGGAGTCTTTCCTGGTTTTAGCACTGGAATTACCCGAGCTAATTTCCATGAATCCAGAAGAGTCTCTCTTATCCAGATATCATTAAATATCTCCAAAAGAGTCATTCTTCCTACTGGACCTAGGTTCTTTAACATCACATACTGTTTGGATCGCACCGCTGGTACGATCTGTTGGGAACTCGGCGCTGACGCCCGTGGTTGTACCTGGGTCGCAAGCCCCAAGGGTAGCGTTGGCCTGGCGGCCTGGGGTACAACTGGAAGCATCCGAAGGTCCCGGCAAAGCATGAGTCGACTGGTAACAACAAAACAACTTGTTTATTTTAACATTGCAAAGAGTTGGCGGTCAGGTTGACCGAAGAAGAGAGACGGGAGAGCACTTTACTCAACAGAAGAAATCGGAGCCCTCCTTTTTGCGTCCGGGGGCAGCTGTTTTTATACTCGCGCAGTTGAGGGCAAGAAGGAACCCCTCAATAGACGAGCACGTGAATGTACAATGGGCTAATGGTGACGCACACTGTCGTAGCGCTGCCGGTCGGGCACAATGACTGGAATGAGAGGGTGATCCCTGCTTTCGCATCGCCTGGTTCAGGCACAATGACTGGAAGGGGAGGATGACCCCTGCTGTCGCATCGCCTGGTTCAGGCACAATGACTGGAAGGGGAGGATGACCCCTGCTGTCGCATCGCCTGGTTCAGGCACAATGGCACATACACTCACACACGCACATGAAGACACGTGGCATCGGAACATGCCTGGAAACGCCTGGCGGGGAGCGTTGCGGCGACGCCGCACGGGCCAAAATGTCTGCCGCCCCGCCGCAGTCGCGCCGGCAAAACCGCGTGTCGCAGGCGAAACGCAACAATACGTAACACCATCTGGGCCTGCGGTTGTCTTTGTACATCATGACGAAAGAGCACATTTCAATTCATTTAAACTAAACTCACAGTCAAGTTGAGGATGTTGTGACATAAAGCACGCACGAACCTTCTGTTCTGCTGGTGTTGTCGAACTTGCAAATTCTAGGCAAGTAAACGGAATTCCTGGTCTGGATATAGGTTGGCAGAATTCGTCAGCAACAGATGTTTCCGGAGCGCTTCGAGCTACGGCAAGGGCTGGCTCTGGGTAACCGGACCACTAAATAATCGGACAACGGACCATATTCTGGGAACTGGAGTAAACGGTGACAACGACGCGCAGTATTCTCGCCATCTTCTCGTACCTAATTTTTGTAAGCGTTTGCGCGAAGTTGACTGAACTTTCTGTGCCATCTTGTAGTCATCCAGCTTTCCACTGCGGCGGTAACCCGTTCTGCGCGTCTTCTAATTGCTCTTAGGCATTCATATTCGCCGTCGACTGCAGCGTATTCATTTGGAACAATGACTTGCTTTGTGCAGATCTTGTATGACTCACACAATATATTTCTAAACTTTGAAAGTTCGGATTTTCGCCCAATGAGTTACTTAAATATTGCCGAAAACTTTGCCAATTAGTATATTTTGAGTAGCGTCGGGTCCCCTCACTCCGTATGAGGCGATGCTTTACCAGGATCGGAAAATGATCACTACCGTGCGTTTCTATGTCCGTTGACCATTCAACGCCATCAAGAAGGTCTTGTGAGCAGAGCGTAACATCTATACAGCTTGAGTAACGAAACCCCCGCAGGAACGTTGGAGAGCTGTCATTTAACACAATCAGATTACTTTTTTCTGCGGCAGACTCTACAATGCTTCCACGGGAATCATTATATTCACTGCCCCAGATGACGTTATGTGCGTTGAAGTCCCCACAAACCAGCACATGTGAGTTTGCGATACCAAACACATTCACCAAGCTGTCTACTGATATTTTGCTAGAGCATTGTAGATAAAGACTGATCACTGTGACGCTTGTATTTCTAAAAGATATCTTGCATACTACGAACTCCGGTATATTTAAATCGCTCGACTGTATTAAACAGGACGGCAGGTCTTTTCTCACGCATAACATTGCTCTGCTACTTCCAGCAATGCGCGATGATTTATATATACATAGTTCGAAAGACGAAAGTAATCTCGTACGCCTGCCTCCTGTATACATAAAACAGGAAAGTTATGTTGAGCTAGTAGTTTGCGGAAATCAGCTGACTTATTTCGAAGGCTATTAGCATTCCACTGAAATATGAAAACATTGTTATAACAATTGTTCATTGTAAGCCTGCAGTGGAGCTGTTGGTGGTTGTGGAAGCACCAACGATTCCATAGAAAGTAGTGCTTTTACCTCTGGAAGGTTGTTTGCGTGTGGAATGGCACTTAGAATTGCACGCAGAGCTGTGAATAGCATGGACAGGATCATCTGTGCCACGGGTAAAGACGCGTAATCACCAAACGACGCTGAAGCTCCATGTGTGCTCGAAGCAGGTCGCTGAAGAGCTGACTGAGATGGTCGCTGGGATGACTGGTGTGGTTGAGGCGAATGTTGAGGTAGTCGCTCAATTGTTAGGTGAGGTTGCTGTGTCAATGGCACAGGGCGTTGTTTAGAAGGTCGGCGAAGTTCACTCGAAGCCTGGGCAAGATGAGTAGTGTTCTCTGGAGGTGGATCGTGTCGCTCGCTGTCAGAACGTTGTCGACCTGAGAGCTTTAGAGCTGCAGAATGGTTCATATTGACCACTTGCTCTTTCTCTTTGTTGGCAGTTGGAGGCGCTCATCTTACATTATCAAAGTTGGGTGGGGGCGCATTACGAGGAGGCAGCCTTCCGTATTTCAACTCACGTCTGCGCAACCTTGAGGCGGCTCTGCTCTGAGGGCACCCGGAGAAGGAAGGTGTATGGTTTCCGCCACAGTTGGCACACTTTGGCTGACAAACAGACTTGCACTCTGAATGGTCGTGGTCTTTTGAGCATATCTTGCAGCGACGTGGACTGCGGCAGTTCTTCGATAAATGTCCAAATCTCTGGCAGTTGTAGCATCTCAGAGCAGGGCCGTGATATTCTTCTAAGGGATGACTCGTGAAACCTAAATGCACTCGTTGCGGCATTGGTTTGTCTTCTCTAAAATGGAGAATGAAAGTTCTCAGAGGGCGTGATTCTACCGCTTCGTCTTCTTGGTGGTTGTAGCGTGCCTGACGACGGGCAGATGTCACGCCAAAGTCCTTCAGAAAGCCAACCAGTTCTTCTGTATACTCATCTCGTACATGGCGTATCTTGCCGACATTCTTGGTATAAGATGCCGGAATGAATGGTTTGACTCCGAAACCAGCCACTTCGCTCATTGACAGTAGATGTCTTGCAGATGAGACTGAAGTAACATTGACAGAGAAACTTCCATCTCTATTTACGCGGAATGACTGTACTTTTTCCTTTGCCGTGGAGACAATTTCCGACGCAGCGCGGTTTGGATTCACTTGCCAGAAGTTGCGTCCTTCCTGTAAGGGTCGAAAAACAACTGGAATTCCCTCAGGGCACTTCTTTTCCTACGTTACCAAGGAGAACGGCGTTTCATCGCAGTCTATGTCTTCATCTTCACTTAGCTCATAGGTAGATGTCTTGTCGTCGTCAATCCGTGGTTTCTTGGCTTCACTTTCGCTTGTCTCAGCCATATTCGCTGAAGGTGCGCTGGAAGGTAGGGCAGCGTTGAAAACTAGCGTTGCCGGCTTGATGACATTAGGCGCGTGTTGTGGCACTTCCGATTGCGGCGCCGATTCTGCGCCACTCATGCGCCTAGGAACGCGCTGTCGAACATTGGGCTCGTGCCGGTGTTCTTTGCTGCCCACCGCCGTGGCAGGCGTAGATGCACTGCGGAGCGCAGCAAAACCACCCGATACTGTGCGCGATCTCCAGCACACAGGTATCCCACGGGATGTCTGTTCTCTCTAGACAACAGCGAAGTCTCAGCACAGCACTAATTCTTGAAGAAAACAGAAAACAATATCTCACCGAAGAAGCAGCGGCCGCTCGGAGGGACTACTTCTTCTTCTTATCCTGCCCTTCATGTAGTTACGTGCCGTTGTTTGAGAGTCGGTGAAGACCACTATGGCATCCTCGCTTGTTTGGGTGGCGAATGCTATAGCGGCCTCCTCAGCTGTGTCGGCGCGTTTGGCGAGAATGGTCGCCAACGCCAGTGTTGCACCCTTGTGGTCTGTGACGCTGATGGCGAAGGCATTTCGGCCCGGATACTTGGCTGCGCCCACATAGCGCGCCTGCGGGTCGTTACGGTGCTTGTGTCTGATGTCGTTTACCCTGGCGAGTCGTCTGCCTTGATGGTGTTCTGGATGCATGTTTCGAGGTATCTGTAGAACTTGTAGACATTCTCTGAACTTCGACGTGGTATTTTCCTTACGTTCGCCATCGTGTTCTAGGTTAGTTACGTATCCTGTGCACCGGAGGACTGCTCGGCCTGTGGTTGTGGGCTTGAGTCTCTCGATCTGGTTGATGAGGTACGCTTCCGCGAGTTCTTCCCAGGAGTTGTGAACTCCCATGCGAAGCAATCGGTCAGTCGAGGCGGTTGTCGGCAGTCCTAGGGCGAGCTTCGTGGCCTTTCGTATTAGTAGGTTTAGCTTTTGTTTCTCGGCTGTCTTCAGGTTGAGGTAAGGAGTTCTGTATGTAATGCGGCTGTAAAGGAGGGCTTGTACCATTTGTAAGGTGTCGTGCTCTTTAAGGCCATTGCGGCGATTGGCCACCCGTCGTGTCAGATGAGTAAGCTGTGCCACGGTGTTGTGTAGCCTGGGGAGTGTGGCGGAGCCGGACCCGTCCTTGTGTATATCTTTAGGATTGGGGCCTCAATCCCATCGCTCGTAACCCGTTGTCAAGATTGGAGTCCGGCATGAATTAGAAGGTAGCTGGCCGATGCCGTCGTCCAACTTATCCACGCTGAGGACGTTGATGAAGGGAAGGACTGCTTCTCATCGAGCACGAGGAATATGGGTTTATTTACAGTATTTACATGCAATTCATCAGTCTAGCATGACTGCGAGAGAAAGTACGTCAGTCTAACATGACTAAGTATCCACACAAGTGTCCTAAGCATCCACACAACAGCGGTTTATAAACACTCGGTCCTCCCCCGATACCCGGCTGACGGAAACGGCCGCCTCTTTGCGCCAGGGCTTACACACACACACACACGCACACACACACACACACACACACACACACACACACACACACACACACACACACACACACACACACACACACACACACACACACACACACACACAAACGCGCGCGCGCGCACACACACACACACACGCAGGTTCACGCAGCCCGCCGAGGTCCGACTGTCTTCGCAGTACTCGGGGCTTACTTCAATAACGGTGCGTGGGAAGGGGCCTTTGTCGATGTTCCCGCGGCACTTCCCCGCTCGCGGCAGACCAGGGCGGCGGTGGCGAGTGCAGGCACAAAGCCCGATTCGTCGAACTCGGCTCGATTCGTCGAAGCCCGATTCGTCGAGCGACGGAAAGTTGTGGGCGCGCGTTCTCGACACACAGTCGACTTAGTCACGCCGTGGCTAGAGGTTTGCGGCGACACTCCATCAAAAGTTGACGACCGTGGTCGCAACTGGTTGGCAAAACTTGCACGTCAGCGGGCCGTTCTTAACAATATGGACTCCGAGAATTCGAAGTGAGTCGACCTTCGGTATCGGGACTGCCTTATATATATATATATATATATATATATATATTTATGTGTGTGTGTGTCGGAGAAGATGTCGGAGACTGTCCTATTATACGCTTGCTGCTGTTTATCGTTCGTGTATTTAAATTAGTATTGCTTTAATGCTGGGTGAAGACGTAAACACAGGCACACACATCGGCTCCACCAGCAAACGCGTTTGATATAGTCGTGCTCTTAGATGATTTCAAAAATCACGACTCGAATTCGCAAAGTTTCTTGTTCGTACGCAATTTTCGCCGTTGGCCGGCCGCCCTCGTTAATATTATGCCCACGATCAGGATCCGCTGGCGTTTGTTCTTTATGAGCAGTTCATGCTAACTTTTTTTTTTTTTTGCGAAAACGTGATCTGGTCTATGACGCCACGCGAGTAATATAACGCAAATACACTCGATGAGATGTTCATGACACCACAAAGTGAGGCTTCCGTGGAAAGTGATTTGCTACTTACTCTACCTGAAGCTCGTTTTCTTAATCTTTTTTTTCAGTTCACCCTTTTGGTCTACGAGCTCTCGAAACAAAAATGTGCGCTATAAGTCACGCCTATTTGAACCTCATGGTCTCATATTATTATTATTATTATTATTATTATTATTATTATTATTATTATTATTATTATTATTATTATTATTATTATTATTATTATTATTTCCACCGCAGGACAAAGGCCTCTCCCTACGTTCTCCAATGACCCCTCGTGGTCTATGGTTATCATAGCTCAATAAGTGTGTGAAGTGTGTGTGTGTTTTTTGTTGCAAGTATCTAGTGGAGATAGGGTAAAAAAAGTCCTACATACTTTATGAGGATTTGTTTGCTTGTAATCATGCCGTTATGGTCTTATCTTGTTTCGTCAGAGGAAACAATCAAGCGCGACATTTATGCAAGAAAAATTATCACCTGACCACTTTTTCGACCGCAAGGTAACTAGTATTTATTTAAGGTACTTTATACTTTGAATATGTGAAAGATGAAATCACATGAACCTCTGAAGCTACAGCTGTGACTTGTCGCCTGTTAATGGGCAATTTTCGTCCCGTAAAAACAGTTCACCCTGAATGTTGGAGTTAGCTTTGTTGCAATACAGTACTGTCTAACAGAAAAAGCACGCTTTACAGGAAGACAAGCAGGTAAAAGTTCAGTTTGCTGACCTAAATATGGGGGGGAAGGAGAGTGAAAGAGAGAGAGGAAGGGGGAGAAGAGTGAAGTTCCGATCAATCGCGCGCAGCAAACGAGGCAAAATGACTCTGTAACTGGGCGCTGAAGTCTGTCACTTCCAGGCACTGTAAAAGAGCTCGTGTGGCTTTCTGGGCTGATCATCTGTGAGGCCAGGATCCCAGGACCTTTGATTCGGTAAACGTACAATCGTCCACTCTTCTCAAGGCACACTGAATAGTCGGGCGTTGTTCGTCGAAGCGCGAACAGTGGCAATAGCCTCTTTACGTCTGCATTGAGTGCACATGAAAGAATTGCCCATTTTATTGCGATAGTTGTATGCATTAGTAGAGGCTACTACGAGAAACTGGCATAGAATGGCAGCGCTGCAATGAGAAGCCGATGCTGTAGAAGGAATTAGAGCCATGCACGGCAGATTTATCAGGACGCTAACGTCACGTTTTTGCGAGAACAGTCTGTGACTGTAGACGTTCATCCCTAATGTTCGTCATTGCAACGGCGTCAAAACTTTGCGTCTCATTTACAGTGGTTAAAACTATCGAATTTGCATTAGTCTTTACCGTTCATACCATATGGAATTCAAACTAGAAAATCTCTTTTTTTTTACGGCAGTACGATGGGCGATAATGCCTCATTTCGACATTGAATTGATAAAAGCGGAGACTTCAGTAAACAGTAATCACTGATTAGGTAAATATTCTGATTAGCAAATAATGTCTTGTAAAGCACCTTATTTTACATGTTGCATTTGCGGTACTGAAGATGGTTCCTTCCAACCTTGCGGAGAAATGCATTGTCCTTTGCGTTTATACTTTCCTAAGTAATCTCCTTGGCGCAATGCGGGATGAAACATAGTGAAACACCAGAGAACACTGAGAAAAAAAATTGGTGAAGCTCATCTCGAAACTGATGCTAGTCTCGGGAAATGTACTAAATATACATTCCCCGTGCGATTACAGGCCGCGATTCTACAGTCTAAACGTGAGCCATATTGCAATTAATGACCAAGAAGTTAACTATAGGATGCCTTAGATAATACTTAGTTGATCAGTAATTATTGCGTATTTACTGACGTCTGTCACGGCTAATAATACCTTCTTAAAAAGAGAAGTGGCTATTATGTAGACTCCACTGTCCTGAAACACTTTATTTATATATACTTCAAACACTTGAAACGCTGCCTGCTACCCGCCGTGATGACTCTTAGCCCCATCTTCGAACTTTTCTCTTCTTGTGCTGGTACCTTTTCACGTTTCCATCTTTTTTTTCGTTTTCGCCCGCTCTACCTGCACGCTTCCGTGGTTTCAATTACTTCAATGAACGAAATCAAAATGCGTACCAATATCAAGAGCGTTGCATTTCTAATTTTACGCACTTCCCTTATGCAATTTCTGGTGTTATCTTCGCAGCTCAAGACGAAGAAAAAAAAGGAGCGATAAACGTTTCACTTGCTAATGGCCGCTGAGCACCTAATGCTTACGCGTTGCATTAGCACGTCGCTTAGTTGTTTTAGTGCCCCCACTGCCGGGTTTCCTTGCAACATTTAACGCACATAGCGTACCTCCGCCTGCAAAATGAAACTCGACTCTCCCTCTCACTTTTTCTGTTTTCATCTCTTTATCAAACGTGAAAACGGAACCTTTTGGAACAGTTGGGCGGACCATTTAAAATTTTCAATTATAATTTTTACATTGCTCAGCGAGGCACTAAACGATGTGTGTGTGTGTGTGTGTGTGTGTGTGTGTGTGTGTGTGTGTGTGTGTGTGTGTGTGTGTGTGTGTGTGTGTGTGTGTGTGTGTGTGTGTGTGTGTGTGTGTGTGTGTGTGTGTGTGTGCGCGCGTGTGTGTGTGTGGTTTCTTTGTTGTTCTTCTTCTTTCTTAAATTAGCTGGCTGCATCTTACTTATATAATGTAAGGCCTTTTCCTTCGTTGTCAATATTTGACAGTGGTGTGCTTCATCGGCGACCTCTAGCGACGTGCGTGCGCTTTTCGCTATGAACGCTTGTTAAAAAAAAGAAATGCGCATCAGATAAGAAGGAGGGCATCCCGTGTTATACGAGGTACATTGTAGCGGAGAGAAGGTCAAAAGGAAAGCAGAGAGAGTTAACTACAGTTCGGACACAATAGTAGAGTTGGATACTAACATTACTACTATAGAAAGCGTAGCAATGGCAGTCACTCAACAGCCGTAGAAATCATGCGTTGCACTTGAATGCGCTACGATGTAACGAGTAAGCGTTGAAAAAGGCGCACTGCTTGGATTTTCCAGCAATTTCTACACGCTATCACAAATCATCTTGATCTGAAGATGTTCTCCCGTAGCTCTGCATATTCAGACGCCCTGATCTTGATTAGAACAGTAAGGCACTGCTCTTTTCTGAATTATCGTAAAACATTTCAATTGTGATTTCACTTTCTGTTGGTCTAGATGGTTCCATAACATACTTCCTTTCGATGGCGTCTATTCAGAATACCGCTTCTGCATCTTTGACATTACGTTGGGCTCCCTTTTCTCCGGCGCTTTCCAATAGGCGAGCGCAATGATTACTAATCAGTTCCTTGTTATTTTTACTCCACTGCGAGCCAACATTGTTTCGAAAGAAGTACCTGATGACTTCGCAGCCCACCTATTTTCGTTCGTATACGTCAGTCATTTTTCCAAGCAGACTTTGCGCTGAAACAGGCTGCCTTCAATAAATATTAGTACGAAGCTCTATGGTTCAGCTAAGGCATTTTACAAAAAAATTAAAAGAAAGAAATATTCCAATAAAAGCCTGAGCGGTTTTGAAGTAAGCAAAGCCACACAATTAAGAAAGGTCACCAGGTCACTTTTCTTCTTAGCGCACACGAAATGGCTCAGAAGTTCAGGACACAATAGAAAGCACAAAAAAAGGAAAAAAGAATACAGAACTCGACAATGCCCTACGATGCGACGGCGGCTTCTGCACGAGAAAGTGCTTCAGCGTGGTGTCCCACCGTTCTCCCTCTTTCTTTTTTTCCCCACTTTGTTTCCTTTGTGTATATTTTTTTTCGCGAACATGTCCGACCCTGCTGTCACTGCCAACACCCTCGATCAGTCCTTTGTTTTCTCGATAGCCTCGATCAAACACACACACCTCGGAGCGTCCTTCCGGCGATCTCCATTTCCTCTGCTATTACCCTGGGTCCCACCTTGTTTTCGCTTCCCTCCCATTTCCACGATTCCCTTTCGCCCTGTCTGCTCGGCGCGGTCTCGACGTCGCCTGGGCGGCGACGCGAAAGATTGTCGGGATCGCCGGACGAGGCTCTCTTGTTTGCCTTGGCGTTGTTCGTCGCTGCCGCGCTGCCGCCGACCTGGTGACGATTGCCCACGCCGGCCTTCCTCCAAGTTCTCTGGCAAGTGTGTGTGTGTGTGTGTGTGTGTGTGTGTGTGTGTGTGTGTGTGTGTGTGTGTGTGTGTGTGTGTGTGTGTGTGTGTGTGTGTGTGTGTGTGTGTGTGTGTGTGTGTGTGTGTGTGTGTGTGTGTGTGTGTGTGTGTGTGTGCGCGCGCAGGCGTGTGTGCCCAAGTGTCGTCGCAATCAGAAGACCTCGGGAGGCCTCGACGCTTTTAGGCCTAGAGTGCCGTGCCGCAGTGATGCGGCCAATGATTTGCTCAGCGGTGAACACCGGTAATTTAGCCCGACTGACCGAACTTGAACTAGACCACTTAACACTCTGAGCGAAGTGGCTTGCGCCTGACTGGTCACTCTTGTAGTGCGTTTGATCCTGTATGTAAGATAGTATTTTGTCTAGCACCTTACAAACGCCAAGGAGGATGAAATGAACGGCGCGCGCATACTGCCCGAGCATGGAGTACCATCAGTTTCAATCTGTTGCTGTGTTTCACTTTTCCGTGTTACTTCGCAATATGACAACTTCATGAGCGCGTCGTTAATCCGTCTGTCCGATCTTCAGTGTTTGTTCACGGGTGGCTTTCAGAGACTTCGCACAGGCAGTAAGATTGACGCAGCAGGTTTAAAGTTTGTGTATTGAGAGTACATCGTTGTAGACGCTTGTTAGTATTTTTTTAGTGTATCTGTTAAGATCCACATGTCTGCAATTAAATGAAATTGCAAGAAACTCTGGAGGTTACAAGGGACCTCTAAAGCGTAGAGGAGGGTGCACTGGTGCACGCGAATTATCGTAAAATTCGGTAACATCTATAAAGACCATCACCGGAAGGTATTTTCGTATATTTGGTTTCAATAAATTGTCGCCGGCAGGGGAGTAGAAACACCGAAGCGAATGTTTGGATATATGTATATATATATTGAGTTAAATCCAGGGTAGATACCAGTGGAACCGTTGAAGACTGTGTAGTACAAATCGGAGGGGGGGCTCGCTTCAGTCTGTCAGCGTTCTTTGCGTAGCCCTCTCCTTAAGAGTTTGAGTTTGCTTAGACCTAGAATTCTAAAGAGAAGGCTCCTCCGCCTTTTTTTTTTTTTTTTTTTTTTATGGTCGGTTGTTGACGGTGGTCGGACTTTCGCCATCGATGCAAGGGCCGCCTGTTCTCGCGCACTCAAGTTGGGGCGCACTTTAACTCTTATTTCTCTCCAAGACGCACGTGCGGTTTCGGAGAGCTGTGGAGGGCATCTGACCGCTTACGTGACGAGGTCGAGCGCCCGGGATAGACAGCACTCCTCTATACTTCCTCCGCCCTCTCCCTATGCGGCGGCTGCGGGAGAGAAGGATGACAGCCGCCTTCCACGCCGGCCCTCGCGCTTCTGGAGGCAACATTCATGCGACAAATTGGCTTATTTGTACAGGCACTTCTACTTCCGCTTCTGACGCGCCGGTTAACGCCAAGTTTTCTGATGGTTCAGTGTTCTAAATATATACGCCTGGAAACTTTCTGTAAGCGTTCGGCTATTCGTTTACAGTGACAATCATCGTCAATGGTTTCTGCGCAGTTCTTTTCGTGCGATGCTGCAGCGTAATCGGCGACGCTGTCACACATAGACAGAATGACTTCGGACATTTCCGGTTACATTGATCCATGTTCGCCATACGTCGTCACTGTTAGGAGATAGATCAGTTGGATAGGATATTTTTGAATCACAGTTAGCGAATTCATTAGTTTGCCAGCCTACGAAGAATCAAAGTGCCCAGCCTACGAAACATTCGCAGTATCTCTGGACTTCTGTGAAAATTTTCTTCAATCGTTATTCTGCCTTTCGCAACAGCATTGAGGTAAAAAGCTACGAACAAGCTTCCTGTTTTCAACGTATACATGTACTCATTTTTAAAAATCCAATTAGACAACAAAATCACACAAAACTAGCTGCGCTCCCGCGTTCTTTTTGCTTCTTAGGCTTTAAACGCGACTTCAAAGCGGCACTGTCGCACACAGACGACGCCGATGTGGCGGAAGCCAATCGATGCTAACCTAGAGGCCGTTCTACTAATGCGAGAGCTCGCGTTAGCATTGTCAATGTTTACTTTATCAGAGCCAGTCACTTAAAGAGAGAGAGAAATTTATTTACAGAAAGGCAGAGAGGTCGGCCTGAGCTATAACTTGCTCTGGCCTGCTACTCTACTCTGGGGAAAAGGGACGGGGAGGGAAAGGGCTGATGAATGATGATGGTATAAGGAAGAGATGCATATATACAAATTCACAGAGTTGTGGTATCTCTAAAGGCGTGCGTCCAGCCCAGTGGCTTGGAGAAAAGCTACAGCGGCTCTTGTGACCAGGGCTGCGCTGGTTGCATTAGGCCAAGGACCTAAAAGAAACTCGTCCGATAGCGGTCTCTCATGGATGTTTGCTATGGAAGAGACAAGTTGCTGTCGTTCTTGCGCGTACGCGGGACACACGCAAAATATATGTTCAAGGTATCACCGATAACCAAAGTTCAGTTTGGTTCAGCTGTATGCAGTGTTGACAACTGCAAACGACTAAACCTCCAGCGCTGAAGTGTATTATGTAGCTGGTGTGCCAGCTGCTTCAAGCAATGTAAGGTATAAAACTACTGAAGTGAGCATGGTGGCCCGAACGCGAAGCCGAAGACCATGGGAATCATTAGGCTGCTGAGCACGAGGTCGCGGCATCTAATCCCGGCCACGGCGGCCGCATTTCGATGGGGGCGAAATGCGAAAACACCCGTGTACTTAGATTTAGGTGCACGTTAAAGAACCCCAGGTGGTCGAAATTTCCGGAGTCCTCCCCTACGGCATGCCTCATAATCAGAAAGTGGTTTTGGCGCGTAAAACCCCATAATTAAATTAATTACCATGGGAATCGAAGTCATATAGCATCCACAGAAGCAACTCACACGAAGCGTTCATTGCAAAATTTTCAAGGTATACAGGCATTTTCGCTCAGCTTTGTCTTAGTGACGTAAGTTTCACGTTGACAACAAAGCATGCAGCCAGACATTGCTGCGGCAGCATCAAATAGCAGAGGAATGGGTTTATACAAGTGTAACATATGTAACGTCACTGTAACACTGTCACTTGATCAGCAGCAGCGCACTATAGGTTAAAATTATTGTTCATTCTTGCGCGAGAAGCGTTAGAGCACTGCGATCGCAGCGCGCAAACGTCTGGTCAAGCGGGTCTTTTTATACTTTGCTGTCTTTCTTTTTAACGCGGCAAAAGGTTATTGCGCAATAGACCGGAAGTGACTAGCTACTGACTCAGGGCGCTTGCCAGAGCGTTTTACAACCTTCTGGTTGGATGTCTTTTCTTAGCTTCGGGACTTGCGAAATTAATTGAGCAATCTCGACTAATTGTGCCATTAAACATATTGCAAGAAAAATTGCGTGCTTCGAGCCGCGAACAATATAGCCGGATCCCCTTATAATCGACGTTTCGCGTAACTAGAATCAAACTTCATAAATAAATTGATGCACAGTAAAACGAATGGGACCAACGACATATTTTCGTAGCCTTCTTTAGTTACGCAGACTATTTTTGCAGTGTGATTAGCAAGCTAATTACTTAGGTTTATTAGGCAGAAGTTTTAAATATTCGTTTGAGGGCATAAGTAACATTTGAAAAGCTTCAGAGCGTGCTCAGAAATAACTTAGAGTCGATTCCGCGACGGGAAATTTTACGTGGTTCTTACTCCTTGTTCTAAAGAATAAAAAGACCGCAAAATACGAAAAAAAAAGTAAAGTCATTGCGCGCTTGCGCCTCTGGATTGCCGTGCTCTCAATCGGGTTTAGAAAGAAGGAAGCCTGCATGCCAATTGCGAAAGAAAAAAAAGCCATCAGCCACAGCGTCCTGCGCACAACGTCGTCGTGAAGATCAAAATCAGCTGCAGTCCTGAATGATAAGTGATAGGCGACCGCCAAAAACGGATCAAAAAACACGCTGGTCGGCTTCCAACAGGTGTGTGGGCTTCGTTCTTTTGATACGCGATTGAGAGCACTGCTATCCATACGCGCAGGCGTGTAGTGACGTCTTTTCCTTTTTTTTTCACATTTCGCGCGCTTTCTTCAAAGCTCGTGATTGATTGATTGATTGATTGATTGATTGATTGATTGATTGATTGATTGATTGATTGATTGATTGATTGATTGATTGATTGATTGATTGATTGATTGATTGATTGATTGATACGTGCAGCGTGGTTCGACGAAGGAAATCACTGCCCGATAGCAAAGCCCTAGCTTTGAGCTCAACTCATTTCCGAGAATTCCAGGGCTTCGATAAAGAAGCACGCGTGTGGCCATGCAAGAGATATAAATTACCGCGCACGCATGGGAAAAGAACGTGCGAGCGCGCGGAGAAAGGAATGAAGACAATATATATATATATATATATATATATATATATATATATATATATATATATATATATATATATATATATATAGTCGCACAAAGAGAGTAAACAGAGAACTGGGACAGAGCTGGCATTATGACTATGCGACTTCTGAAGAAAAAAAGAAAAGGAAGAGAGAGACACATTTGGGGGGGGGGGAGGGAAACGAGGTCATCATGAAAAATGAGGAAAACGGGGAACAGGCATGGGTTCAGGTTTTCAGGTAAGCCTGTGGTCCTCGTTCATTCGGTGAAAGAAAAAGTATGGAAGCGTCCACCTGCACTTTTTTGTTTTCTTTTTCCCTAAAAATCTAACGCTCATTTCCATCTCAACAATTATATATATATATATATATATATATATATATATATATATATATATATATATATATAGATATATATATATATATATAGAAATGAAAAGAAAGAGATGCGGTCCAGTAATGGTGACGGCTACTCCTTTAGCATAGCAGAAACAACAATATGAAAAAAATATGTGCAGTAAGAAAATGAAAAGGAACCACGTCCTAGTGCCAGAAATCCTTAGCACACAGTCCTTAATACCCGCGAACATATAGAAATACAAAACGCGAAGGCAAGTCGCACCACAACGAGTTCGTATACAAAGTCACAAGCACTCACAAGCGGCCTTGATGTAAACTGTGGCGAGCACATAGGCAGTGGGCTCTATTCAGTGCGTTATCTAATACTTGTCAATGGTGCCCGTGTCTTCGTAAACATGTTCGAGTGAGTTCAATGCTCTTCGTTGTGCTATTTTCGGTGGTCATGAGCCCACCAATATTGTGAGTGAGAAAGGTCGGCGAGGATCATTGGAGTGTAGCTCTTGCTCTAGCTGTCGCCTCTGTGTCGCGTATATTGGGCATTCGAGGAGTAGATGGCGAACATACTCATCGTCGTTGCCACAGTCGCAAGCCGGTGAAGAAGCCCGTTTTATGCGATATAGAAAATGTTTGGTGTATGCTGTCCCAAGGCGCAGTCGATAAATGAGTGTCACGGCACTTTTCGACATTTCTGCATCCGGTTTGTATTTGAGTTGAGGGTCCGCTTCGTAAGAAATCAAACCTTTTGTTTCCAGTTTCGCCTGAATGTACGACAGGGGCTGAATACAGGCTCTAAAATGTACGTTTCTGAACCCGCCATGCTTCGAAACCAGCTATTGGGCGTTCGCTCGTCGCAGTCCGACGTAGTTACTCATAACAAGCAATCTTATCAGCTTTTCTTTTTCCTATTTAAATCGTCTCTGTACATCTGGAGTGAAAAGTCTATGGCTCTGAGGAAGGCCACAATTGCTTCGTCCGAAGGGAAAGTCGATTGTGTATGGTCTAACCACCATTTCTTTTTCTTTCTTCTTTTAAGGTTTAAGCATTCACACGCTAGAAAACTCCATTTTACAAGTGGTAATGATTTTCGTGCAAGCATTTCAGGTGCAGAAAGTAGAATCGCGTCAAAATAAGCAATCGAGAGCTGAAAAAAAAGAAGACGAATTCCGTCGGAAAAGCGCGGTGGTGGAACTGATGCTTGAAGCCCCGTAACCGTGCTCCTCAGCGAAACACCCCACAGAGCCGCTGGGCAACCGTACCGATCTAATCAGGCCACCGCCAACACTCTCCTCGCGCACGTTCGTACTATACGTCCGCGTACGAATGAATGAAACAAACACACACAAGAAAGTAAGGAGAGAACGAAAGCGCGGGCGAAGGAGAGAGTCATATGAGAGAGCCCAGTAAACGCACACAGAAGCCCGCGGAAAATAAAGGAGAGAAGCAGGCGTAGTCTCAGCACGCGCGCGCGCGCACACACACACACACACTGACGCACACACGGCCAGACGAAGGCGAAGCGAAAGAACGACACGATACCCCCCTCAGCTCTGCTCTCGTCGGAGGTGCAGCGCTGTTCCTCGACGTGGCATTGGTTTGCCGTCGCGGCCGGCGGCGATCCCTTTGGTGCGGTAAGCGACGGAAGGAGAAAGGCACGAGTAAAGGTGGGGAAGACGAGGAAGAGGAGACTCGTTGATCCGCTAGGTTGTTTCGACAACCTCTGTGCTTTATACCTCTTTCCCCCCTGACCGCCGCCCGCCTCGTCCGCGGCACCAATACCACCACCACCGCTACGGAGCGATCTCTTCTTCGTCTGGCATCTTCTCTTTATCCATCTTTTTCTCTTCGTATTTTTTGCTTCTTCTTCGCTTTCTCGTCGCTGCCCGTTGTGCCTGCTTCTACTTTTTTGTGTGTGTGGGTGGGCGGTTGCTCTTGCTTTCTTCCCTACGTGTGTCCGTGCGTGTGTTCGCGGGGAGGGCGCGCGCGCGCGTACTGTGTATATAGATCGCTCCTCTTCTGCCGGTGCAGCGGCGATATAAATACACCGTGTATATAGAAGGGGGGGGGGGGGGGTGAAGCAGCGACTGGCGCGCGTGCGCGCGCGATAGAGCTAGTGGAGCGAGGCAACCTCTTCGCCGTCGTCTTCTTTTCTTTCCGGCCGCTCGCCCTCCGCAGAGCCGCGGACCCCCTCTCCTCATCTTCTTTTGCTGCGTCCCGTCTCTCCATTAATCACAGCTCGGGCAAAGGTAAAGACTGCAGGGTACACAGGACGAGGCGGCCGGCTGCAACGCTATATAACAGCGAGCCCCGGTCCTCGATCTCTCCTGATCAAGTCTCGAGTCACTGGAAAAAAGGGGTTTTCATGCACAGCTCCTCCGCGTTCAGCTCGCGCGATGTGCCTTCTATTCAGTGTCTTTGGAGGCTAGCGTTGAAGACGGTGGTTATATCAGGCTCCGAACGGAGCTTCCCCCCTGGCTCGTTATATTTAACGCGCCTGACTTCGCCCCGTTAAAGCGGTTAGCTTGAAGAAACTAAAACGGGCTCGCGTTTTCGGAAAGCGCCACAGTTTACTGCGCTTGTGTGCTCGTACATGAACCGGAGCGTATAAAGTAACTGACAGCGGTAATAACTTCGCGAGCACGCCGTAGAACTTTAGGAACAGTTTCTAATGGATTAATTGTGTCTCCTTACGTAGCTGGGCTGTAGGCACATTGTAATTTATGACGAGCCAGTCCTGTCGCCACTTGCAACTTCTGAACATGTCCTTACGCTTTCCGCCCACGCTCTTCCGTCCGTGTGCCTGTGTGCAGAATCTACGCTGGCGTTTTCTTTTGCGCGGGCTTCTGTGCGCCTTTACGACACCCTCGTATGACTATCTCTTGATGACGGTTTTTTCGGAGCCGCGCTCCACACACCGTGTGCGCATCACACGCACAAGTGTGCAGAAACGCATAAATGCAGCACACACAAACGTGCGTCTGTGGACGACCGACCATCCCCCTCAGTACAAGTTGGCGACTACGGATTGGACTTCTCGGCACTGTAGGCAATCACAGTGAGCTGCTTCACGTCACAACAGCTTCAAGCATCACGCAGGCGGCGTGTGTGACGCTCTCTTGGGCGCCAGTTTCGGAATCGGAGCGCGGATGTGTGGCAGACGGTCAGCTATCTCCGCAGCGGCTTGCTCTTTTAAAACCGCTTCAATCGTGGGCCTCATGTCAGGCACACATCCTTTAGTCTCTGTCTCCTCTTGGAATTTAATCATTTGAAAGTAGAACTTATTGACACTTCAGCAATTGTGATCACTACACCATTCGCAGGATAACCGACCACTGCGAGTTCGGACTTCCGTTTGGCCACGTAAGCTATCGCTGTGTGAGTGTTGGCGCGCCGCAGGAAACACAGTATAGTGTCCAATTTGACGAAAAAGAAGCTGAACTGCACCCAAACTTCCCACGACAGACGACACTGCGCAGGCGCATTTACCGCGCTGCACGTGATGACCCACGCACAAAAGGCGCATGCATATAAATTAGGAACCACCGCCAGCACGTCGCTGCAGGGCTGAGGCGCTCTGGCGTAAGCCATCACAAATGAATGCTCCCCTTGGTCATGCTGCGTACACTCGCAGTGGCCGAAGGGCCGGTTCGCGAGAACATAGAGCAATGTCCGCGTGAGACTTCAATGAGTACTACACGGTGTGGCTAGGGTCACTGCATTATGACCACATTACGAGCACTAGGCACCGCTTTTCAGCTTAGTGATCGGGAAGGAGCGAAGTGAGACACGCCCTCACCGTAGGTGGAAAACACCGGCCGTAGACAGAGTCCGAGCTATTACCAAAAGGAGCCGTCAGACGAGAGGTGGGTCCGAAGAGGTATCCTCTATGTACGCTCTCTCTTGTGGCCGCACCGTGCTGGAAATGAGAAGCGAGAGCTCAATTCCTGCCAACAGAGGTTCGATAAAAACTGACCTCTGGCCCTTCCGCGGTGTAGCGATAGCTAAGTGACCGCCTGTTCCACTGCCGGTGGAAAGGGAAGAGGCGCGCAATAAGGAGCGAACACCCGCGTGCAGTCCGCAGGGCCGTGCCATAATACCGACATCATCGAACCTTCCATCTCAGGCAACAGCTTCTAACAGATGCCAATAAAAAAAATTGCATTCTGTGGATTCGATTTCAACAGGCACTATTCGATGATATATCCTACACGAAAGGAACGCCTAGTGTAGACATCCTATAGAAATTTATAATGATCCAGATACTAGCGCCCGCAGACCTTCGGTTAATGGGACCATCTGGTTTTCATAGACCAGCTGGTTTTCATATTATCAGTTGATTTTATTCTATGTGCTGCTGGTTTTGATGCTGATGAGCATGATGATGATTATAATGATACGAATCATGCCTTGTCATTTAGTGCAATGGCGCTGTCTTGTGCGGGACGTCTTTGATAAATGCTCCCCCCTTTTTCCTCCCTGCGCAGACCCCAACATCCCGGACCTACCGTCAATCAGCAACTCGTCGTACGGGCCGCCGGGGGACTGCTACGAGCCGTGCCACGTGAACGTGTCGTTCATGGACGACCGGCCGTGCAGCCCGGACGGTTACGGCGACCATTTCGCCACAGCCTTGGACTCTTCTTCGGTCTCGACCACGACGGTGGCCGCCGGCCCCACGGGGTCGGTAGCCGCCGCCGACGGTGTTGGTGGTGTTGGTGGGGCCAGTGGTGGGGGGCGGACGCAGCGACCGAGCTGTGCGCTCTCGGTGACCGCGGTGGTGACGGTGGTGACAGTGTGGTGGGCGGCGGGCCGGACCCGCGGCCGGCACAGAACACTCTGCTCATAGCACCGGCTGCCGCCTTCCTCCTCTTCCTCCTCCGTGCCAGCAGACGACGACTGCCAGAGCGGCGACGACGCCACCGCCGCCGCCGCCATCCAACCGTCGCAGCCGCCGACCCTCCTCGCGTAGGACGCCGGCCGCCGTGCCGGTGAGATGCGCGCCGCCACCAACACAGACGAGGCGTCGGCGGCTGCCACCGCTGCTACAAGGGAGGGCCCTCTCCGGAACACGAGGTGCGGGTGCCTGTGTCGTCCCGCTTAGGTCCTCGCGGTGTTTGTCCTTCGTCAAGCTATTGGCCGACTGAGCTTCGTGTGGCGACAATACGGCCGCGATAACTTACTTGAGCCAAATGATAGCCACGGCTCCGCATCAGTGAACAGCGAAAGAAAAGGGGCGAGCTGAGAAACGAAGTTTTTTAGCTGTGAAATGAAGTTTTTTTTTAACTAATTCTTGTAGCAGACTTCTCTTAAGACGAATCCGGTTAAACCGAATGTTCGCATATGCCGAACAATGTGCAAGTGCTTGGTTGGGTTCCCGCCGAAACCATGCGAAAAAGAAAAGGAAGAGGCTTAACATGAACCGTCCGTTTAGTTAAGTCAGCGTCCTTCAGATTGAGCCGAACTTCCACAGCCTTAAATAAGCATAAGATTGCTCGTATCAGAAAGAAGCCCGCAGCGACATCTTGCTTCGGCCAGAGTCCTTCATTGCTCTGCTTTGGCAAAAGCGAAGGGTGTGAACGTAAATTACGCCAGTATCGGCAAGGATGTGACAGCATACAGGGCTGACATCATGGAAGCATCAGCTCGGAAGGTTCACAAAGTGTCCTTGGGGTGTTTTGCAGTTTTCGTCTAGTAATATTGTCGTCATTAGGTCAGTAATGAACATCTTCCAGCTTCTGATGTATCACGTACGTTGTCCGAAAAAGTTATTCTGGAGCCGTCGTATGCCTTACGATGACATTATGGGACAGCTTTACGAGATGGCCCGACCTTCAACACCATGTATCATGCTAAATTTTATTGCAAAACCAGAGTCTAACTTGGTCTATGCCCTACAGAAGACTTGAGGAGTTTCAATGTCTCTCTCCGTAAACACAAATGTCGCTAGACCGGCCTATGTAATAGCAGAAGCACGGAAGCACGGTAGAAAATGGCGTAATGCCGAACCTCAGTGCAGCCTAAGGTTCGGCAAAGTATATATAAGATGTATGGTAACGCTGTTCACGTGCTTTTCCAAAAATGTGCCTCCTTAGACTCTCAGTGGAGAGTGCGAGTGCAGAACACTTACATTCCTCTACTTACCGTGTTTTCCTTGGCGCCTAATTCATAATGGTGAACTACACACCAACACAGCGAAATTTTAGCTGTTCCCCCTGTTTTCTCCTTCAAGTATCGCATCTTTTTTAACGAGGTTCACTATTATGTAGACAGCTCGTGTCACGCCGACACGAAGGCATCTGGGAAGATCATACTACAGAGGAACTTATTATATGTTAATCCGGCTGTTGAAACCAGAAGGGGCACATTTTCGTCGGTGGAACGATAGAATTCATACACGTCGGGTTCCTGCCTCCTTACCAAGCAACAGCCCATGCCGCGCTTATTGGCGAAGCGCAGTCGACGAGCCTACGAGTGTGAGTGTAAGACGCCTGCATCTGACGCGCTTTAATTGTACGCGCGAAACAAACTGTCATAATACGACCACGCCATCAGCAAAACAAGTGTCTGCAAGGCGATTTATACAAAGTAGGTGTGTTCGAATAGTAATTTTTGAGACCGAATCGAGTACGAATCGATTAGAGCCGGAAGCGAACAGAATAGGGGATTGGTTCTCGAATAGTGAGTGCCTTTTTCGTCGATAATATAAAAGAATGTTTGCATTCTAGTATGGGAAACATGAGCAAGTTTTTGTACATAATTACATCGCACATTATCAGGCATGCTTAATCAAAAGCACAAAGTCATGCATTATTAGAATAAAGTCTTAAAAGGTGGCGCTGTGAGCCAGCTAGAATCAGCGTGTACTTTCGAGATCAAATCGGAAGTTCGCGTCGACTGCAAAGATGGCAGAGCTAAAAAAACTTCACCAACGACTACGATACTCCCTAACGCGAAATTTGAGCGCAGCGCCATACGTGTTTTCATTTCGCGATATACTAGAGAGTTTTAGTTTAGGGGACGCAAGCCGCTTGCGTCTCCTAAACTAAAGTTATCTACTGGCTGGCGCGGACAATCTGTCTCGTGCGGCACATCGCAAACGGGGCGGTAGTGGCGCGACTGCCTCGCTATAACCGGGAGATCGCGAGAGGCAGCGCGTGGATGACGCGTGAATGCAATGTGAATAAGTGCCACATACTCCCGGGACTGCAGTATACAGATGGTTTTCATTGATGTGTGTACAAGTTCGGTCCAGTAAGGTACGAAGCAGTATCAGCTAAGGATCTCGATGCCTGACGTGTCGCCACCAAGATGCATACATTACATTTTGAATAGCAATAGCCGCAAATCGGCGATACGCAAAGGCACAGAGTGAGACAGGACGAACGTTCAGCGTTAGGTCAGCGTTCAGTCCCTTGTGCTTATCTCCAAGCGTGTCCTAGTTTCGTGCAGCTGTAATTACATAGTGCAATTACACAAGCTAGCCAGGATTTGCTATTTATCCTTAAGCTCACGCCGTGTCTTGAAAAAAAAAATGTGACCCGCGCGCGAGTTCTTGCAGCATCCATGAGGATCACAAAGCTGACTAAAATGCAGTCGTCCTGTGTTGTTTAGCTGACTTTCACTGTTCCGAAGTTTTCGGCCACGAAACCTTCACGCTTTCTTGCTAGAGAAGGAGACGATACGCAACACGCGTCTTGGAACGGCGTGGCGCGCTGACAGTCAAAACGAATGTGCCGTATTCGAGACACTCAAATTCTGGCACATACTGTCAAATTCGTCGTCTGTGTCACCAGATTTGATCCACTCAAAGCGCAAAACGTGGCGAACTTCAACAAGGCGACACTGTATGCGTCATTTCGAATCACCACACTCCGGGAAGTCGTGCGCGAGAATGACCTAGAACGGCGCAACCTGGCCTCTGCTGCAATGTTGCTCTTCACTTCCTCTCTGTCTGCAAGTCACGCCTCGAATTACGTGCGCGATAACGCCGCCAAATGGGTTGATTTCGCCACGTTCAGAGCACTTGTGCAGTTGCCTATTGTCGGCGCCATGATGACAGCGTATACAGTTATCGCAGCTTCCCCGTTGTTCTTGGATTCGAGGAAACGTTGAGCAGAAAACCGAGGACAATGCCACGGTGAATTTTCCATAATCTCAATCCATAAGAAAGGGGACGCCAAAGAGTTGAAAAATTATAGACCGATCAGCTTACTCTCCGTTGCCTACAAAGTACTTACTAAGGTAATCACAAATAGAATCACGGACACCTTAGACTTCCGTCAACCAAAGGACCAGGCAAGATTTCGTAAAGGCTACTCAGCAATAGACCATATTCACACTGTCAATCAACCCGTCGTGGTTGCTCAGTGGCTATGGTGTTGGGCTGCTGAGCACGAGGTCGCGGGATCGAATCCCGGCCACGGCGGCCGCATTTCGATGGGGGCGAAATGCGAAAACACCCGTGTGCTTAGATTTAGGTGCACGTTAAAGAACCCCAGGTGGTCAAAATTTCCGGAGTCCTCCACTACGGCGTGCCTCATAATCAGAAAGTGGTTTTGGCACGTAAAACCCCAAATATTATTATTATTACACTGTCAATCAGGTGACAGAGAAATGTGCGGAATATAACCAACCGTTATATCTAGCTTTCATTGATTACGAGAAAGCGTTTGATTCAGTCTAAACCTCAGCAGTCATGCAGGCATTACAGAATCAGGGTGTAGACGAGCCGTATGTAAAAATAGTGAAAGATATCTATAGCGGCTCCACAGCCACCGTAGTACTCCATAAAGAAACCAATAAAATCCCAATAAGGAACGGCGTCAGGCTGGGAGATACGATCTCTCCAATGCTATTCACAGCATGTTTACAGGAGGTATTCAGAGACCTGGATTAGGAAGAATTGGGGATAAGTGTTAATGGAGAATACCTTAGTAACTTGCGATTCGCTGATGATATCGCCTTGCTTAGTAACTCAGGGGACTAATTGCAATGCATGCTCACTGACCTGGACAGGCAAAGCAGAAGGGTGGGTCTAAAAATTAATCTGCAGAAAGCTAGAGTAACGTTTAGCAGACTCGGAAGAGAACAGCAGTTTACGATAGGCAGTGAGGCACTGGAAGTGGTAAGGGAATACATGTACTTAGGGCAGTTAGTGACCGCGGATCCGGATCATGAGACAAATAATCAGAAGAATAAGAATGAGGTGGGGTTAGTTTGGCAGGCATTCTCAGATCATGAACAGCAGGTGGCCATTATCCCTCAAGAGAAAAGTGTATAACAGCTGTGTCTTACCAGTACTCACCTACGGGGCGGAGACTTGGAGGCTTACGAAAAGGGTTCTACTTAAATTGAGGACGACGCAACGAGCTATAGAAAGAAGAATGATAGGTGTAACGTTAAGGGATAAGAAAAGAGCGGATTGGGTGAGGGAACAAACGCGAGTTAATGACATCTTAGTCGAAATCAAGAAAAAGAAATGGGCATGGGCAGGACATGTAATGAGTAGGGAAGATAACCGATTGTCATTAAGGGTTACGGACTGGATTCCAAGGGAAAGGAAGCGTAGCAGGGGGCGGCAGAAAGTTAGGGTGGGCGGATGAGATTTTGAAGTTTGCAGGGACAACATGGCCACAAGTAGTACATGACCTGGGTAGTTGGAGAAGTAAGGGAGAGGCCTTTGCCCTGCAGTGGGCGTAGACATGATGATGATGATGATGATGATGATCTCAAGGGCTAAGCCGTCTTGCCTTGGGGCAAACACCTTCAGCCCGGGGTAAGGCGTACTACGACTAGCACAATTTGTGCCAGCACTGAAGCACTGAAATTTGGCGTGAAATTAGCCTATCGCAAACGAAATTCTGAATACGAGCTTGTTTGTAATACTTTCTTTGAACGAAACATACACACACAAACACAGCGCTCTATGCGTGTGTATTTGCCGCTCGCTTGCCGCGTATTTATCACTGTTCCCTTCAAAGCTGTTACAAGTGCTTTTCTTCTTCCCCGTCTCTCGATGCAGGGTCTTCGCGCGCAAGCACAAGAAAGACCGGCGCAGCGCAGCCCAGCCCCAGCGCCGCCTCCGGATTCCCTCGAGGGCAGCCGCGGCAGCGGCGGTGGAAAGTGGTGGCTCGCCCACGGTGGACGACGTCCCCATTCACCGAGCAACAGCAACAACGAGTCCGCCACCACGGCACACCGCCATCCCCCCACCACGGAAGCGGTGCGCGGCAGCCTCTCCGGGTTTCCGGCACGCAATCTCAAGCGCAACACGCACACACACACACACACTCGCGCGCGCACACTCGCACACTCACCGACACGCGTATGCGAGGGAGAAAAAAAAAAGAACTCTAGAAGCCAGACGCAAAGAGAACCTCGTCCCCTCTCTGAGTGTTCTACAGTGAGACAGTGTTAGACAATCGGCCCTCTGGCGCGATGGGGACACGTATTAGCAACTCACGCTCGTCCGAGACGAGAAGGCGAGCTCCAGTCGTCGAATCTGCTGCCTCACGACCGTGTGCCCTGATACTTTGGTGCTCCGATTGCCTCTTCCAGAGACTAGGAGTTGGCGAAAAAGCCGTATTCGCGTGATAATGAAACTTCACTTTGTAATTCTCTTCTTTTCCCAACTTCAACCGGAGCTACCTTGGCTGCAGATGTGCAAATATGGTGTACTCCGGCCCGATAGCGGAATCTCCCTGGCCGTCTAATAAATGCAAACGCAGTCAAATTTTCAGTGCACCCATACAGACTACTCGTAAGTGGCTATGCATTCGCTGCCACGAACTTTCGATGCTCCGAGGCATACCAAACATTCAGTGGTAACTGTCGTTCTTGTTGCAATTCGTGTCCCTAAAGCTAGAGAAACGCATATGACATCCGTTCGGATTGTTTGTTTCTACATCTAAATAATAAAAAAAGGAGCAGTTAACAAGTATACAAGCGTGCCCAAACTTGCTTGCGGCTATCGCCGAAGAATTCACCTGTTGTTGTTGCACCAGGCAATGGTATCGCAAAGCGAACTCAAAAGTGGGCAACGAAAGAAGAGTCGTTGAAAGTAATTGGCAAGCACTACCCTATATGTCTAAGCAAGGTTTCGCGAGGCAAGCGAAATATTTCCGCCTGGTAGTTTACTCAAGTTAAGCTTGCTGTCCCATCTGAGTACTACAAGTGCCCAGAAGAGCTGCGTGCTTTTAAGCGGTATCATGCGGATGAAAATAAGAGAAATAAAGAAAAAGAAAAGAATGTACCCAAGCGAGCCCAGCTATAGATATTGTTGACTCCTCGACAGGGTTCTCTGGCGTCTGGCACTAAGGCGCAGCATAGAAATAAAACAGGATAATGTGCGGCAAGAGGCCGAATAATCCAGTCTTTTGAAGGCACAGCACTCCCACACACAGACAAACGGAGGCATTTAACACTACACGCACAAAACCAAGAACACGTCGACGTAAACAGCACACACCAAGCAGGGAAGAGAAAGAAAAAAAACAGAAATGAGAAGAAGTTGAAGAAGAAGAAGGCTTCTGCTACAACGACGGAGGATACCACCCCCTTCGTGGAACATTTCGTTTCTTCGACTAGTTCTTCGTCGTCTAGGTATCGAGGTGGGCCAATCCCAGTGCTTCCTTCGCGACGACGCCAACAACATAAAAGCGCGCCGCGCAACCACACCGCCGTGAAAAAAAAAAAACGAAAATGGGAGAAAGAGAGAGAGGGAGAGAGAGAAAGAAAATATTGTGCCGGAGACCCGCGGGGAGAAGTAGCAGTGCCGACGCTGCCGCCGCATCAAAACAGAAGACGACGAAGACAACCCGTGTGCCTCCACTCAGCCACCGTACGACGCCAACAAAGAGAGAGCAACATCGCCAGAAAAAAAAAAGAACACACAGTGCGGAAAGGAGACGCTGATCGTAGTGTACAGAGACAGAGAGCCCGCCACTACAACACAGCTGGAAGAGGAAGAAAAAAAAAAAGAAACACTTTGCACGTGCGCGAGACGGCAGCGCCGCCTCCGCTTAAGGGCTCAAGACTCTTGTGTTTCCCATCCCCCCACCGACCTCCCGGTTATCGGGAGAGCGAGAGAGACAGCTTATACGATATATATATATGTATATGTACATGTATATGGTGTATATGTATACATACGTGTGCGCAAAGACGGGAGCAGGCTATAGCAGCAGAAAACACCGACGAATTCCAAAGCTAGGTCAACTCTTGCCATTGTTGCTTCGTTTTTCCTTTTTTTCGTTTTTGCATTGCGCTGCACAGCCGACACACATACGTGACGGCGCAGTTGGACACACATACGCACGCGCGCACACACAAAGCGAAGCCTCGGCCAGCTGCTAGCGCGACGCCGCCTTGTGGCACACTCCCTCACTCCTAGCTGATTCTCTACTCTACGCACACGACGGTACTTGTGCGACCACACATGGCCGCAAGGCACGTTTGCTTTGTCCCTACAGTGATCACAATTTCCATTCGCAGCGCAAGGTACGCGACGAGTGTAGGTCGTCAAAGGATATATAGCCGTGCCATCGTAACCTACATTCGAATTCAAAAGACCATTCGTGTGCAAAATCGCTGTGTAAAAGCTGATTGAAGCCAATCTTGACAGCGGGAAAGACGAGTACGAACGCGCTCGGCCATTGCCAAGCAGTTATGAACAGAACGGTGAAGCTGCAAACACTGGCCGTCTCCCAACGGGTGTCCTGGTAAGGACTATTTGAACTTCGGGTACCCTGGCACCGAGGCGTCCCACCTAACCGACCCGCTGCAGAAGAAGGTGCAGTCAAACTTCCGCATAGTAGCATTGCGTACAGTGAATATCCGCTTATAGTGCAGTAAATGTAACCCTTGGTTCTCGTGGTGTTTCTACACTATATATGACGAGAAAAAATGGATGCAGTGAGGTTCCGATTCCAGCGAGCCAGAAACAACCAACCTTAACAGCGTTATAACACGTTAGAAACGCAATCATTGTTTTTGGCCATTGTGTTACCATCCGAGCCAACCGAACCATTATTGGTTAGGAGTGTGGTGCGCGGAAAAGACACTTCAGTCTGATATGGGTCTACATTTACAGTTTTCGCACTTACTCGTATTTTCAACGCTTCGAAGCGGGGCTGTTGAGTGAGATACTCCGGCTTAACTCCGCTTGTTAAGAGACAATGCGGCATATATTTATGTTATTCATTACTGGTTTACGATGTCGACGTTTTGCCCCACTTCGAATTTCAATATAGCTCGTATGCGCAGAGCCGAGTGAGCAAGATTTCCCGTATGCCTTCATGCGAACGGCGCAGCCAATCCCCAGGAACACGTGCATGGCATGCCTGTTTTACGACATAGAAAACGTACAGGCCATTCTCGCTACGGCACTAAGTCCGGATTTAAATTGATAGCTGCACACGGTCAGCTTTCAGTATCACGTTAATTATTGCCAAACGCGCAATGAACTTGACAGTGACGCAACGTGGAGAAGCAAACTTTACAAAGACGGAAAGGACTGGAACGTAAACCTGCGGCGCTCAAGCGTCTTGATCTCAGCTTGAAGCGCTAACGCCGAGGATTACATTAAGGCTTTAGGAGCGCTCAGTTTGCTTTGACAGAGACCAATGGAAAGCGTCTGCTTGCGCTATGCGTTTCTGGGTGATGCATAAGCAAGGCTGATTTCCGTAACAGGAATAGCTGAATTCTGGGCTTTTACCTGCCAAAAACACTATTTGATTATGAGGCAAAATTAATTTTGACCACCAGAGGATATTTAACGTGCCCCAATGCACAGAACGCGGGTGTTTTTGAACTTTGCCCCTACCGAAATGCGGCCGGGATTTGACCCCGCGACACCGTGCTTAACAGCACAACACCATAGCCGCTAAGCCACCGTGGCGGGTACAGCAATGACTGGCAAGGAGGCGGTTTCGCTTCTTCAAGACGCACGGCCGACAAATCTACCTCAAGCCTCGTATCATGACGCAGATAAATGAAAGCACGGTATAACGACACGCTAGCACATGAATTCGGCAGCCTCGAATGAAGTAAGAAAGAAATTAAGAAAGAAAAGGTGGATAACTTGGAAAGATGCGTTAGAAAAACGAGTCCGCGCAGAGCAGCGTAAGAGTCGCGCAACTTGAACATTTCAGCAAAATTAACATATCGGCGTACTAAACATCTCCAGCACGGTCTGCAAATCCGGTACCAATATTGCCTACATTGTACGAGAGTCAGGCATGAAGTGGTATCGTCATGCAACGCAGCCATGAATAGAAGAGCAGGGGGAATAATAAATCGAACAAGTTGGTAGAGATTCGTGTTTGAATCGTAGCGCGAAAACCTACACAGGACAAAAAAAAAACAGAACGACCGGACAGCACTTTGTCTGGTCATTCCGTGTTTTTCTTTCGTCCTGTGCAGATCTTCGCGCCGTCCTTCAAACACGAATGCAAGGTGATGCCCTTGCAGGAACCAAAACACGACAGATAGACAGACAGACAGACAGACAGACAGACAGTGGCGCGTCTCTTCCCTTATTATAGCAGCCGCAGGTGCGAGACTCGGGAGCGAGAGGAGACCCCTCCCCCCCCCCTCACTACACACACACACACACACACACGCAGACGAATAAACCGCCAAGATTTAGAGCACTGCGCGCAACCAGGCGGAGGCTGCCAGAGGGGCAAGCGTTTTCTCGGACGTGTCACAATAACTGTCACTGCACCGCGGCGCAAACGAAAGAAAGTGACCATGCATGGAAGCGGTAACGGGTGGGCGAGTGCGGGCCGAAAACGAAGCTTCTTCCGACGAACGGACTTCTCGCCTATTGCCGGTCCCATTTTTTTTTTTTTCCTTCTGCCGCGCGACTGCGTCGGCTCCGACTGACTGACCGCGCTGCTGGCCGCTCCACGAGCGCTGGGGGTGCCGGCCATTTGTCACTGTCCGTCGCTATTGGTCACCGTGGCGTTAACGTCAGCGCGCTCGCCGTGGTGGCCCCGGCCAAAGGCAGCGCCTCCCTGCTCCCACAAACCTCTTTTCCCCGAGGCGGCAAAGGCGCCTGTCTGCTCTACAGAGAACGGAGGGAACTAGCTTGCTAGGCCTCAGCGTTGCGTTGCCATTGGAAAAAAAGAAGAGCCGGTGGACGCTAAGGGGAGGAAGCGGGTGGTAGGGGGGAGGTGGGCAATGCCGGCTGAGCGAGACGAAATCAAGGGAAGGAGGGGGGGAGGCGATTGTGCGGCGCCGCATGGGCCCGAGACGGCGCGCACAAAGGGAGGCAGGCGAATTGGAGCAGAAAGAGAAAAAAAAGGGAAAATGAGGAACAATAAAATCGAGAGAGGGAATGACTCGATCGCATAGTCGGCGAACGGCCACGTGCTTACTCGTGGAGCGGGTAAAGTAAAAAAAAAAGTGGGGAGAAGTAGGGAGATAAGGGGGAGAGCGAAGGAGGTAAAGGAAGGCAAGTGGATGCTTCTATTATCAAGCAAATCCCGCTCCACGACAGTAAACCCAGTTCGGCGCGCAGGAAGCGACTGCGACCCCCCTCCCTATAAACGGGGCCTCCCGACGTTGGGCTGCGAACCGCCTTCACAAAAGCGAGCGCAGAGGGAACGATTGTGCGAGCGCGCCTCGCCGGCAGCGCCGAGCAGCAGCAGCAGCAGCAGCAGTCCGCATCACGCTCGAGACTTGCTCGGTATCGGCCCGAAGAGCACCACTGCGAAGGAAAGCAAAGGAACGAAGCTCGCGCAGTTGCCGCACCGCGCGCGTTTTGCGCTGTATGCGCTGGAGTTCGGGTGGTCGAAAAGAGTCCTTTCTACGTTGGTGTGAACGAGCTGTACCCACCGGCTTCCCTTCCAGCCACGACTGTGCATTTATCTCCATTTGACGCCGGTGACTTGCGGTCGCTTTCCAGTGCAGCTTGCTGTGGCCTCGAGCCTAAAAAGAACCGCAAAACTCTGTCACTTCACGGCGTATCTGCCAAATCGTCTTGGCGAAATTAACGATTATTGCCTTAATTCGCGTTATTGGTTTATCAATTCGTTTATCGTTTCAATCTGTCCAGCATTACGTACCTCCGTGTGTTTCCCTCCTTCCCCCCCCCCTTTCTTTCGCTCTCGTAAAGAAACGACAATGAAATATGTGGCACACACTCATTTAGAATATCCGATTGCTGAGGAAGAGCCGTAAAGGTCAATCAAGAGAAAGAGTAGTGTGTTAAAAGAAAAGGTTCTTTTATTTTCTGCACTTTCTTTTGTTGTAATCGGCAGGATCACATTCTAGACGCCGGGTGCCTATACACAAGAAAACGCACAGAGAAAAAAAAAGAGAGAGGGAGAAGAAGAAGCTTATCTGCAGCGTCGCGCACGTAACCAATATACTACGGCACATGTGGGCAAAGACGAGTTTGAACAGTTGGACTGAAAGAAGAAAAAGGAAACTAAAGAGGAAGATAAAAAGGCTAGGACATCGCTGTTTGTCTGTCTAAATCTGTCCTTCATTTATTTTTTCAGTTCACCTGTTCAAACTCGTCTTAGCTATGAACCAACTAGCTCAGCTGAATATTCTGACATGCAGGCACTTTCCCAGTCAGGCACAGTTAATTTAGACATCCATAAAGAGAGCCTTGATACGTGAGGTTATGTGAGCCGCAATTAATGCCAGATAGGGTTTCATCCTCGGACTATAGTGCCTTCGCCAGCCGCTGCAAGAACTTCTACGTAGATCTTCGCGACCATGCCTTTATTGATTTGATCGTAAACCTTAACCCCGGTCACGTTTGCTGGCGCAATTCCTGTTTCGAGGAATGAATCAGTACTAACATAACATTTCCTACATTTCCCTCTTTTCGTTCTTTGTTTTGCGTTATGCAGACTCATGCTTTCGATAACGCGGGAAAAAAATATTACCAAGCGTCAAAGCATTCTAAATAATTTGCTATAATACTTGTCTCTGTGAACCGGTTTCAGTTTAGTTATCCAGGAGAGGAATGTGTCCCGAAGTCATGATGCAAAATGGGGTGTCTAGAACGTGGCGACTAAGACGTATTTCGAGCTCCGCAATCTCTTCTGGCGCATGTGGTGTGCAAAAAGCACATCCTTCGAGATTCGTTGCTGTCACTCAGAGCCAACCGCACAGCTGGCGCGTGGATTTGGGCTCCACATATTTTTTTGCTGTACCGCGTGAACGCGCAGCACTCGCGCTTATTTATTTATTTATTTATTTATTTATTTATTTATTTATTTATTTATGAGCAAGCTCATCGTACTTAGCCCTATAACTGAACGGCATCAGTAAATTTCTGTCTTTGTCATGACGAAACGATATAAAGTCGATTAGGCCAGGTCCAGCCGTTTCGAAATTATTAAAATAAAATTTATTGTGTTTCCCAACCCTCAAACAATTGCTCGGTCGAGAGAGAAGTGGTGTGGTAGATCCTCAGCAATTTCTAAAATATACGTCAGTAATCCTTTAAGGTTTGCGTTATACGTGCGTCCTGTCTTTGCCATGCGCATGCGTAGTAGTGGTGCAACCGTGTTTCTCGAACGCCGTGGAGATGAAGCGTTTGTGAGCATTTGGGCTCAAATATACCGGGGCACGCGCGCACATTATTTTGCGTGTGTGTCCCATGGTCGTTATTCGCATAAAACATATACCACGAATGCTGAGGTGACAAGCGAGAACAACGAATTATATATACATATATATATATATATATATATATATATATATATATATATATATATATATATATATATATATATATATATATATATATATATATTGCTGCAAGCCGCTTCGCCACATACTACTATTTCTAGACCATGCGTACATTTTAATTTTGCGATGAAACGCGTCATTAATAGACGAGATGGCAAAAATTTTAGGGCAATAATGAGAATCACTTAGCTTGCTCACTTTCTCTGCTCAAAGAAGCAGGGGCTGATAAAAATAAAACCAAATGCTTGTTCCCGTTCTAAATTGAGCAGGAGGAGAGGAGAAATAGACGGAAGGAGAGGGCGGCTAGACGTTCTGTCTTAACGCAAGCAACTGAAAATGAGCATACTCCCTTCTCAATCAGAGAACGCCTGATTCAGCCAGTCGCTTTCGACAGATGAATAAATAACGCCCGACTATTCGTAAATGCAAACTCCCGCGTCCAACTACGAGGAATTGAAGTGTCGTGCACAAGCGTGAATGATCTCCGACGAAGCGAGACGCGTCGAATCTAGTGTGGTTGACACGTTCTGAGGATTGGAGGATGGTGAGAGGGCTTAAGTTTAGCGTGCGTCGATTGCATCATCAATAATAACATACTGCATTCCATTCAAACCCGGTGTCCTTTCCTACGGCACTCGCGTGCCGCAAGACAAAAATGCTTGTCACTCTATCATCCAGCACTGCTGAAATAGTGGCATTAACCAGCACCGTTTGCCGACAAACCGCCGGGCACTCCTCAAGCGGGAAAGGACAATTAAGGCTGCGTTCATTATTGTTATTATTAGATGTAGTATTATTATCGTCATGATTTTGAGGTCACAGCAAACTTGGGCATAGCCTTCGCATACATTTCCCCTACACAGCTCGTCCCCACTAAAGACTGAAGCCAAAACAAACGCGAAATCAAGTCGGGAACAAGAAAGATGCGGTCGCTGTGGGTACACCGGTCACAGACGCCTTTGAAAAAAAAAAGTATATCTAATAAAGAGAGAGGACGTCGAGTTATCATCACAACGCGAGTGAGTGTGCCGCACGCGGCGTCGACACATTGTGAAATGAAATTTGCCAGGGCGTGTCCACGGTCTCGCTTGAAACCCCCCCAGCGACGTCCGAAATGACGAGCAAGAAAAAAAAAAGAAAAGAAAGAAAGATCGTAAAAATAATAAAAATAAAAAAGTGTGATCGCTCGTCGTCACGCATGCGACTGCTCTAAGCGCGTCAACGTCGCGTCGTCATCGGCGACGTCCCCCAAAGCAGCAGCGACAGCGAGGGACGCAAGTGCCACCGCTGGCGACGTCCGGAAACAAGACACGACAGTGGAGAGAGACAACGCAGCTGCACCGTCAAGACCCCCCCCCCCCGAGGCTGTGTGTGGGTGGCGCGCGTTTGTGCGCGTGCGTGTGTGTGAGCGAGTGCGCATGTGTGTGCGGCGCAACGAGAACAAACACACAGACATATAACAAGAATGGACAACCGGGCCGGTGGACGGATTAGCGCCATTTTCGCGTACCGGTGTTCATTGTAGTGATGCTTACGACGATACTGTTCTTTTTCCTTCTTCTTCTTTCTTTTCTCTTTCCTTTTTGTTCTCTCTCTATTTCCTGGAGTAGATGAAGAGGACGACCCACGGCTTATCGCTTTTCGTGTTGTCGTGTGTGCGCGTGCGCGCTCGACTGTCTTCTCTCTCCGCTTCTACCTGCTTTTTTTTTTTCTGGGTGGAAAAAAAAAGCGGGGAAAAATCCAGTGACACAGCTACAGAGTGAGAGGAGGAGGACACAAAAATTTTCATCATCTGCTTGTGAGATTTGTTAGCCATACGTCCATTTATGAGTACCTGATTTCCCTGTGGTGGTGGTGGTGGTGGTGGTGATGCATGGTGGTGGTGGTGGTGGTGGTGGTAGTGGTGTGTGTGGCAAACAAATTTTCGCCGTGTCCGCGTGTGCGTGTGTGTTCGCGGCCCCGCGTGTGAAAACGAAACCACACACACACAAAAAAAGAAGGCAACGTGTACTACAGTACTATTTGCCTTCGCCTTCTACCTTCTCGGTGGTCGTCTCCCTCTCTATCTCTCTCTGTGCTCCAAGTGGGAGGGAGCGGCACGGGGGAGTGAAGCGAGGTTTCAGATAATGATTTCGAAACACAATCCCGCTCACTTGCGAGGAGTGACTTTTCAGTCGTACGGTCGGTCGCGAAAGAAGAAAAAGAAAGAATGATGTGAACACACACGCACACACTCGTACACATAAACAAATGCAGGTGACATGGACTGGTAATAACTCTATACCGCAAGAAAAAAAATGAAAAAAAAAACAGGAAACCAAGTGGGCACACGCAGCCTGTTTTCCATGTTTTTAGGTTTTCGAAGAAAGAGTTCTTGTATAGTATACTATGTATAGTTTTTGCTGTTTCCGTTTGTTCATTGAAGTATTGTTGTTTCTTCGAGGGTGCGTTATTATCTGTATAGAGGCGTAATGAGCGTGCTTCGGCGCGCTTCGTTTGGCAGCAGCGCCTGCCGCCGTGCTCTCGACGTTGTGGACGCGTTTGCGCGGTCACGCCCGGTTCGCGTAGGGAGCGCTGCATTCGGAACGTCGGCCCGACCAGAGCTTCCACAAGCATCCTCTAGCTCGTTTCGTTGCAGCCTTCTTCGAGCGAGCGCCAGTGAAATGAAAGAAACCTTTGCTTTATGGGGTGACATGTCCGTTTTGAAAAGCAAATTTTAAAATTAAAAAAAAAACACGCCTCCTGGCGTTACCTGTACGCTGCCACCAATTCAAAGTCAGCAACCCCTGGGCTGTGTCGTACCTATTTATACCAGATTACCAGAGAGTTAGCGACTTCGTTGCAGTACTGCAGCGCACGTCCAGTGTCAGGACACGCGTTCTCTACCTCATGACGCCACGCATGAACATGAAAATGCCGCTAATTTGCATGCCTATGCGCCACGCATCCTTGTGAAAGCAAGGTGGCACCAATGCTTTATCTGTAATTCAAGACAGCATGCCAGTTAGTGCTAACGCAGTCTTCTTCTTTATGAGGAACGCTAGTAGTAGCGCGAACTAGGACAACGGCGTAGTAGACAAAACTGACACCTCTGAATGAACTAAGTCAGCAACAAGCCTCTTTTTTTTTAAAGCTGTGCCTCATTTTGTGCCATTTTTCGCTACGCATGCCTCATTAAAGTCGTGAATTCCAAGAGAGGTGTATACACAAAACCAAGAAGGATTCAAAAAGCAGCCTACGCAGGAGACGTACGTTTAAGTACGACTGCAGACGTCGCATCGGAGAAACTGCATGTGTGATGACAGCGTTCTTATTGGGCACAGTACCGAAACGGCCGATCCGACATAAGCGCTTTGCCGACTGGGCTCGCGACCGCGCAGCGCTCTCTGACGGATGGAACGAGAGCACGCATATAGTTATATTCACCGCTATAGAGTGTTGAATCAAACTGTGAGGCTGCGTTCAATCCCTCAGACTTCGGCAAGGGCACAATGCACGAGCGAACGAAGTACGGCAGAACGACAAGCGACAACGTGACCTAAAAGCCCACAGATGGCCTGCACTGGTTCCACTATGGTCGCCATGTTGGAGAACCATTGCCAGAATGAAAACCTGTGCATGCCTTCGTTTCTTTTTTTTTTCTTTTTTTCGTCCACTTAACTCCACCGGCGTTGTGGAACCTACGAGTAGCACTGCAATGTGGCGTGACGTCAGAAGCGTGACGTCACGGGGAACCCACTGACGCCATCGCGGCCGCATGTTGGAGTACGAGTAGCACAATAGCAAGTTGCATCTTCTAAACCTGAGCCCGTATTCATAAAGCGGTTAGTTCGCCACAGCCTGGTTTCCTTTTCCCTGTTTTTTTTCTCTCCTTTTTTTTTTAAGGAACTGGCGTTGCTCAACCTTGATAACGGAATTCGTGTTATCGAAGACCGCCGGCCTCTGGCGAACGATCGAAAAGCTTTCCCAAGAGGGACTCCGATTCTCTCCTTTCCAGCATCACTGCAAGGAGTGCGAGGGGGGTTCCAGCACGGCGTCGCTGGCTGAGAGTGCAAGCTATCTATAGGTGCAAGCGTGTGGCTGTTCTTTGTGTCGGTATGCCGGGACTCTGTTCTGTTCTCGTTCTCGACCTCCGGGTAAACCGTGTCGATCACGACTGCAGCCACACAGCTATCGTTCAGCCGCATCTTGTGTATAACGCGCACGCCGTCACTCTTAGCGACGTGGGGCGGACGCGCGGTCACGTGCTTCTGCCGCTGGCGTCTGGGCGATTGAGCGCAGTCCTGCGTTCCCTCTTTTTTCCTTTTGTTAATTGAATGTTAAGCGAGAAAGAGAGAGAGAACGCTGTGTGCACGGTGCGTTTTTTCAGAGTTACCTATTGACAGAGCTCTATAGAACCAATGTTTACAAATAGAATGGCAACTATATCGAACGAGTTTGCAACAAAACAAAATGAAGGCGAGAGAGAGAGAGAGAGAAGTTTGAGAGAAGCAAAAAAAAAAAAAAAGGTCCCAGCTGCACGAGCACAGACGCAGCAGAGTACACCGCCTACGCGTCGCCGCTGGTGATAAGCGGCACAGCTGTAGAGCTATAGCGCAATTTACATACACCCCTTATCCGCCTCCTAAGCGAGTGAAATGAAATCCCAGTGAAGAAAGATACCGTGTATCTTATGGTAAAACGCGATGTTTACGAAAACATCGCTTATCTATTTTTTTTTCTTTTGGAATTGCGGTACACGCTTAAGCCGAGAATGTTTTTGGCCCATTTATACCAGTGCATTGCTTAGCTTGGACAGGTATCTTTTTGTTCAAACTGGGTTCTCCTTGTGGCACAGATGAAATGCGCACTCCTCAACTTAGCAGCTGTGCTCTTTTTTTTTTAAATTATTATTTCTAAGGGGGGCATGCATCGTCCAATCTGCGGCCTATAGCCTAAAAAAGTTCTGCTCTGCAAAGCAGCATCTACGGCGCTTGCAAATGTACAGACCTCCTTAACCACGTGAGTGATGTCACTAAAGCCGTGCAGATTAAGCCAACTCGTCAGCCCGAACGCACGTGCAAACGCCCCATTTTTACTCGTCGCGTGCTTCGGCTACGTACGCTGTTTTCACAAATCAAAGCAACGAAATGTTAATACGAGCTGGGCTACCGAGCCAGCTGCAGTGATGTACAAAATTCACAGATCCCCCAATACGTTGAGTGCGTTGTTCTGAGGCTGATCTTGTATCCAGCGGCCCAATCGCGCGCGTATAGTCACATTGTCATATTGATAGGGCACTGCGCAAGCGCTGAACGTTAAAAGTAGAACACGCGCACTGGCTACGTCTGCTCACTGACCGCCTGTAAGGCCGAGCATTTTGTGAGCCCGGCTAAGTTGTCCGTAGGTTGCGCTTGGCCTCTCTAGTTGAGCACATCTCATGCTGTGCTCTACTGCGAAACCAGCGCTTTCACAGGGGCTACGACGACTGTACCAAGCTTAATTCGGAGCTCAGTGGCGCCTCGAACGGTGTGAACTAGCTGCGTATGGACTCGTGCATCTTTGATCCATCCTAGGTCTTCAGCAATCATATGCAAGCGTTCATGAGAAAAAAAAATGAGGTGGAGAGAAGATGAGGAACAAGCTTGTTATGTATAATGTTCCGGGAAATGGAAGTAATAAACCGAGAGACAATGCTATAGGTGGGGACTCCTGTGTGCATATACACGCCTGCCACTCGGCAATTCGCGCGGACTGCGTCTTCCGCCACGATGGTGTTCGTTGCAGGAAAACCGTTTCAAAGATCCGAGCGAACCATTTCTAGATTGCCAGCTGGCGACAGCGATCAGTTCATCCGGCGCACAACTGCACACAGAGCTCACCAACCAAAAGGTAATGGTTTTTCGCGTTCATGTGTCAGAAGGTCGACACGATGCCACCAAACTTGGTCTGTTTTATTGCAATAGCGGTGTACAAGAGAGTCGCTGGCCTTTGTATTTGATGTCGGGGTAAAGGTGCCTGCGAGCGGGTCTCGGAAGCAGTGTCGTCAAAGACTGCGGGTATGGCCGATCCTGATGCTAACTAGTGCATGACATATGTGTCCTCGCTAAGGTGCAATGCCACAGATACACCAAATGACTGTGGCGTCTAATCACGCGCCTTGCGCGTCGAACTACAGTCGTTGTGCTGTTGCATTGATGATGGTCTAGTGAAACTAGTACGCAATAGGTCGTGTCAAAAACGTGGCGCCTATGACATGTTTCCGGCTCCGCAATAGCTGGTGTCCAAATCCACGCTGCAGCGACAGTGTTGTCATCTGGATAACATGCATACCTCGTAATATGAATATATATGTAAATATATATCTCGACAACATATATCTCGAAAGCGGCTGAAGTGATTGCGAGAGCCGGAAACACGTCATAGACGTCAGGTTTCGGACACCATATTTCGCTTCCGAAGCACGCAGTTAGCAAACTCCTAGCCTTCGATATCTGTTTCTGTTACTCATACGTACCTGTTTCTGGGGCTTAGATTCGGACCAACGAGGTTAAAGAAAAACTGCTGGAGTGGAAGTCGCCTCATGCGTTCGGGTGAATCCGGCGGCAGTCGTAATGCGCGGGGCAAGAAGCGGCCTGCCAAGAGCTTCGCAGCGCTGTTCGCCGACTTTTTTTTTTAATTTGCTTAACGGATTTTCATGTTCTAATGCAAGACTGTGGGCTATCAGGTGAGCCATATTGGAGTTCTCCGGATTGTAGATATCAGAGTACTGGGGCATTTTTTCCATTCTATCGGCATGACTATGCAGCTGCGGCAAAGTAGAAAAAAAAATCGCACCAATAATTAACGTTTATTCACCTTCTTTAACGCAGTGTAGAAATTGATCAATCATGAAAGCTGTCAGAACAAAAAGGAATCAAAAACTGAAAATGTAGCATGAGAAATAGCAGCACATGCAAGAAACATAAGTACTTATTATATATCTTCATTGCCCTTAGGTGTTGCCGGTGCTTTAGCATTCTCATTGCATGCAGGTTCTCGAAGCTTTGGTGACGGCCGTTTCCATTAAGCTTAAATTTATAAATTTTTCCTTCATTCTGGAGCAAGGCAATGCTGATCTGCTACTTTATTTAAATGAAAAAGATAACGCTAACATGTCAACTGCGTGTACGTCAACTTTTCTAAAAACACCTGAACGCGCTAGCACATGTTGGCATCCGCACAGCACTGCGCACGGCAAGATTCGACGACCCGAAACACACAAGCTGCGGCGATTGGCGTTATTTTGCACCCACACAGCTCCGTGTGCGCCGTGTTCTCGCCGCTTAGTTCGCCTTGAAGCGAGAGGCAGCACGAAGGTCAATTGGCTCGCTGTTATGGGCCCTATCTTGAAAGCGGCCCTCTTACGTGGCGGACGGACGGACGTCAATGTTACGAAACTTGATCCGACCAGTATAATGGACAGCGCTGCGGCGACACTTAACTGCTGCGAACGGCGGCGCAAGATGAATTGATGACGCAATCAAATTACTGCAGGCGGTGGCGCCAGGTGCGCCGATGACGTCCCGATCATTATAAGCCGTTATCGCTCTTCTGCGCCTTATCGATCCGCGTCAAAAAGTTACCAAACGTGATCAACTGTACTCCCGCGGCGGCTGCGTATAGCGCGGCCGCGCGGGTTCTATCTTGAGAGCGATCTGCGATGGGGACAGAGTGCGCTGAGTGCTGATAGGCTCGCTTGCGCTGTATTCCCGCCGCTTAGTTCGCCTTGAAGCCAGAGGCAGCACGAAGGTCAATTGGCTCGCTGCTGCGGGTCCTATTTTGAAAGCGATTCTCTTACATGACGGGCGGACGTGTTTCCTCGTAGGGTAGGCATATAAATGCTTACGCATAAAAATGCAGGTATCGGAGGATGGTACTAAAGGCGAAAGCCACAAAACATGCGGGGTATTGAGTGCATGAGAATACAGTCGGCGACAGTGAACCGGTTACTGTGAGACGAAGTTAACAGTTCTAGGCTGCTCTACCAGAGGGTCATGTTGGCAGCACCTGCGCGCCGACCACCCACTTTTGTGTTTGTACTGAATGTTATTTACCTATCAGCTGATCAACCTACTGCGCAACCTCTGCGAAGAAACTAATATTTCCTTCTTTTCCCATTAAACATGTCGCGCTCATATAGCAACAGTCACAGTACTCTTACCTTCCAGTTCCCACGAGAGTCCAAGGTGATGAACAGCACTGTGTCCCTCATCCAAAACGATGGCGTTTCTTCGGCTTTCGTAATACCGTGCATAACTACGCATTGCAATATCACAAAAGTAAACACTCCAATTATGCTTAAAGGCTGGTTTCTTGAAAGAACAACAACAAAAAAATACAATCTAATTTGAAATTCGCAATGCTTCGTCACAGGTGGCTGTCAGACAGCGCTTTGTACGTTGTCTCTGCTTTCGTCCTGTCCTTCGCGCTTTTCTATCCCCTTCGTCACGTGGGCTGTTATTATTCTTTCTGCCTTCACTTCTTCATCTTATTTATTTATTTATTTATTTTGTGCAAAGTACGGGTAATAGAGTGCAACGGCAAGCGAGTTTTCCCACAAAACCATCACGTAATGCGAAAGAGCTCGCCTGTGAGTTACATAGTATTGAGTGTGACAATATTTCTTCTTCACCCCATTTCCTTTTGGTGCCTCATTAGAAGGTGGAACATAACCACTGGAGTATCGACGACCAGAACGGGCGATGGTGGTACTGATGCTTCGGTGATTGTGGCCAGTGAAAGGAAGCGCCTTGAAGCAGCAGTACATGGCAAAACGCTTCACTCTGAAGTATAGCAATATTGTGAATATAAGTATTTGGTAGGAACATACGTATCATATTTGGTATTAGAGGTGGGGCCTAAGGTCACAAGTCCGTTCTTTCGATCCCCAGCCGTGGCGGCAATTGAAACAAGTAATTGAGTAAAACAGTTCGCGTACCGAGCCAATACCATTCCGGAGCCTTACACTGCGGCGTTAAGGCTGCTTATTTAAAGCATTAAATCCCATCAATCAATTATGTCGCTTAAAGAAGAATGAAGTTACTAAACGCTTTCGGCTCGGATACTTTCAGGATGGCGCTAATAGCCTTTACGCAAAGGGGAAAACACTTTCCTGGCCAACGGAACGTCCCGCGTAAATAATTACTTCCTCATCTGCGAAGCGAAAACACATTCCTCATCTGAGAGCTTAATACGAACTACCAAGAGGACTACCACCATAATTTTCGACGTGGCACAAGACAAACGTTGGTATTCGCCGACTGAATTGTCATCCGCAATGTTGGTCAGTTCTGTCCCCATGAATGTCAAGACGTGCGGCTGTCAATCAGAGCTCCAGCTAAAAGGTAGAAAGTCGATCCCGCGCGCTTGGCCAAAAGCTGACCTGGGCCGGTGTAATGTAGCGATCCTATCGCTCGATTCTATAAGTGATGTTCCCAACATGGCGTCTATGACGTACTTCCGGCTCTGCAATTGCTTTCGGCGTTTGAAGTTAGCTAAAATATGGCCTTCAAGATTCGCTACTGCTACCCAGAGAGAGCCGTTGCCGGGTCATGGGGTTTGGACACCACGTATTCCTTTCTTATCAGCCACCTCTCACGAGCAGCCGATTCCGGCGATAACGTAGTCGGAGAGTTGTTCGGACTGACGAATCGCAAGAAGAAAACAAGAGCTGCAATACATTACACAGGCCCTGCACATGTCAGATTCAACGTGCGCCTGGCTTGCGCAATCATGACTTTCAGTGAGAGCGCTCGCATACTTCCGTGTTATTGTGGCGGTACCAAGTGTAAGGATGTCGCCTCGAAGGTGCGCGTATACTGAGAACAGTCGCCCTGACCGCACTCAGACGTAGGGCAGCCAGACTCCTGTGCAGTGCTAGTTGCTGGCTTCGGCTAACCGGTCGCGCGCGCCTGCGATATCTCCCGTATTTTCTCTGCTACCGTCCCTTACCTCCTCGGTTTTGTCCTCCTATCAGTACTACGCGGCCAATCACTATCTCTCGACAGACGGTTATCTCAGAAAAGCGTTTTTGCGTTTTACATGTATTTGAATAGGCCGCGTCGGAGCTGGGACCGAGCTAAAGCTTCCTCTTAAGTAAGACATCGTGGAGAACTGTGCGACCAAAGTCTAGAAAAATTCACGCACAGGGCATGTGCGCCAGTATTGAGCGACTGTACTGTGTTCCGAGTGAGCTGCCAGCAATGAAATAATTTCTACAGTGGCCAATACTTGTGGCACTTTCGACACATCGCGGTTCGCAGAGCACTTGTTATGGTTGGCCCATGGCAGGGTAGGCTTCACAGCGCACTACATAAAAGGTCGTTTTGGTCAGTCATATTCGCGAAATTTATTTCAGGCCACAGAGCACGCGTTGGTTCGGGCGCAATCAAGGTTTTCCGTGATGGTACTGTACAAGTTCTTCGTTAAATATTATTGATCCCAGGCCGCTTAACATGGTCCGGAGCCATTCTAATACTTGTTTGGCATACAAGTGCACACATATTACCGTAAAATACCGAGTAAGCACCCATTCAGAAATTGGAAATAAATATGAAAAAATATATATAAATGAGGTGAGCAGCAGTTCAGTTCGAGAGTTACAGAAGGAGCATGTGATCGTTTGGGCTCCTGTCTTGGTGCAACCGCAGAAATAAAGAATAATAGCAGTTTTCGCTCTACACAAATAAATTTTTGAAGCATAAATGTCTATCGGAATACTTCTATCTTTAATATCAGAATTTGGAGTTGCTTTTTAATCTGTGCCGCGAACTTTGTGCGGAACAGACAGGCAGAATCTTAGTGGTCGTTGTTAACACTATTCGAACTTCCTCTTAGCCCTAACAATGCTGACATCTATGGAGTTCGTATATTATTTCTGATTAAAAAAAATAAAATATAAACATATATCAACTCCCTAATGCAGAAATAAGTACACTATGGCTGCGATCTTGTACGCGTTCCAAAATCTAACGTAGGCGGTCCGTTCTTTACGTCACGAAATAGACGGTCCGTTCCGTAGCGTTCGTCCGATAGCAGATGACACGGACTGATTGACAGCAGATATCACGTCACAACTGACGTCATGGCGTTCGTCACGGTTCAAATTGACCGATCGTGTGCGGCTCGGTGGAACGGGCCGCCTCCGTTCTATTTTGGAGCGCTACAAGATCGCACCCTAACTGTGCGAACACTGTCACCATTCCGGCTAAATAAACTACTATATTGAGTTCAAATTGCCCTTTATGACGTCGACTTCACCACCTCGTCGAGCAAGGACACGACATCACGTTACAGTGGATTCCAAGCCACTGTGGCATAATGGGTAACGAACATGCCGATGCAGCACGATCTGCACATGAAGAGTGCTTGCAAGACTCCATTCCAATCTCAAGAACAGATGCAGCAATGAAAATTCGTGTGTTTGCAAATGAAGCCGTAAGATCTTTATGGAACACAAGAAGCTTGAAGCACACATGTCTGCACCGACTGGACCCGTCCCTTCGACTTCGACCCCCATCTAGACTCTCTCGCCTAGAGACAACAGTACTTTGCTGACTGTGGCTTGGAATCGCTTTCACAAGGTCTGTTGACTTCTGAGTTGGTATGGACGAGAGCGCGGCTCAAATGCAGTCGCTGCGGCGGCGAGGAGACTTCGAACACGTACCCACTGTCCCCGATACAGCGCGCACCGGCTGTCGCTAGGGGCCGTAATGGCATGCCTTAACGACAAACCACTTTCAGAACAGACAGTCTTGGAATGCCGGCATGAACTGTCATCACACCGAAAGTTTGTCAAGGCTTTGTTAACCTTTTTACTTGGCAGATGCCACGTAAAGTCTTTCTAGTAGTCCACGTGGCCTATTAGAAAGACTCTAATGATCCAGTCCTTTTTTTTTCACTCCTTTCTCTTCTTTCCGTCTTTACTTTCCCTTCCTCTAGTGCACCTAGGGTAGCAAACCGGAGGCTTTAACTCTGGTTAACCTCCCTGCCGTTCTCTCATTTGTATATCTCTCTCTGTACGACGTCGACGCAAATTAAATTGCAGCTGCCTGGAACAGACTACATGGTATAAATAATCATGCTTTCAGTATAAGCTTCCAAGTCAATAACGGTAAAATAGCTTATTTGTGATGGTTAATGCTGAGCACTTCAGACTGAGGACACACCACAAATGAAACAGTGTCCAACAACACACACTATACTTGTTTTCCCTATATATGTATACTCCACTTTAGTCGTCTCTCTGCTTACATGACAGCTGTTATTGAGGAGACGTTCATTTGAGGGACCGTCAGCCGTTTGTGCGCAGGCGCGAGTAAGAGTAGCCGCGAGAGAGAAAATCTGGGGGCTTTTATTCTGCCTAGGCCCTACGGAGGAGGTTTCTTAGCGCGTGTTGTAGGCGTTTGTCCCTAGGCGTGCCGGCATTGCGGAGTGGGGTCGAATTTGTTTACGCTCGGACGTTGACTGCCGGCGCGGTAAAATAGGTGAAACAGCGGCCCGACTTGGCGACCGCTGTGTCGGACAGACTGTCTCGCACCTGCGGCGCTCGCGCAAGGTCAGTCGTGGCGAATCATAGCTTTATCGCGCCTTACGGCGATGTACCTCGTAAATAATATCACAGATGCTTCTTCGGCAGCAGTAGCGACCATAGTAGAGCCCGGGCCGCATATATTAAAGATGTAGAAGGCAGAGCGCCTTAGCAACCGCGGTTGAACGCAAGTGGCTGAAAGGCCGCCGGTGACTAACTCATCACCGGCGCTGCAGGTGCGAGAAAGTCTCTCCGAGGCACCTTCAGAGGCAAAGTCCTGACTGGTGTTGCACAAGTAGCGGGGCGCAGCAGTGCTGAACTTAGCGTCGCAAGTTGGCGGCTGGACGTAATTATATTGATTCAATCATGTTGTTTACTAATTGAAACAACGTGTCATTATTTCAGATTATTGGCGGCGCCTCCAGGACACCAAAGCGGCAGCGGGGACACCAAAGGTAGAACCCGGACTGGTCCGGGGGTTGGGGCTCGCCGAGGCCTGCGCGTGCCAAGGGTGCACATGTATAAGATCGGCTGCCCGCTGTCGCTGAGAGAGAGAAGTGGTTCTTGTGGGGAAAGGAGGAAAGGCTAGCCCTATCTTCTGCAACCCTTGCGGGAGCACGGCTCAGCGCCAGCAGGGGGATGGATATGGAAGTGAAAGAGATAGAAGGAGGGAGAAAGGTAGAGAGTCGCCATGGCAGCAGCGGAGCAGCCCGGCCGGGAAGGCCCAGTGGCTTCGAGCGGAGGAGTGGACTGGTGATAGACCACAGGAAGTGGCCCAGCAGAAGCGAAGTTGAGGCGGATCAGGAGGCCCGAGGTGGTGAATAGCCGTTAGGCTATTCGTCTTTGAAGAAATTTCCTAGAGTCTCGCCGAGAGCCCCGACGAGTCGAGGTACTCGACGACACTTAGGAAGGCTGGTAGCTGATTACGACTGGGGAAGAGGATGTCTTCCTGTCGTGAACATGGGAGCCCCAGGCGGGAGAACTCCTGCACAAGTCGGCCCCGGTGCTGCAGGTGAGCAGGGCAGGCCAGCAGGAGGTGCTCCAGAGTCGCTGGGTTCCCGCAGAAGGCACAGGCTGGAGACGTGGCTTTCCCAAGGCGGTGCCGGCGGGCTGCCATCCAGTAGCAGCCAACCCGCAGTCGGAGAAGAAACGAGGTATCCCTTCATGGGAAGCAGTGCTGTGGAAGAGGTCGTGGACGCCGTCTCAGGGATACCCGTTTATCCGGATGGCAGGCGATTATGTGCCGGCGCAGCCTGTGTCTTGTAATGTCTGCGGCCGTTACAGCAGGGCTGAGGCGGACGCTTGAGTGGTGGGCGCTCTTTGCGAGAGTGTCTGCCTCTTCATTACCCGGGATCCCTACACGCGCCGGTAGCCAGTGCAGGGATAGAGAGCATCCTGCATCCTGAAGGGCCGCCAGTCTTGAGGAGAGCAGTGCAGCCCCAAGGCTAGCCTTGTGAGGGCTCTGCAGGCAAAGCAGCGCCGCCTTGGAGTCGCAGAAGATAGCTGCCGGCGTCGTTGGTAACTCCTCTGCCAGTAGGTCCACAGCAAGGTGGAGTCCTGCTAGCTCTGCTGCGGTAGAGCTTGCATGTCCAGGGAGACGGCACAGCTTGCTCTTTTGTAGGGCCGGTGCAACGCAGGTTGCTGTGGATGAGCCCGTCTCCGGTATCACGGATCCATCGACGAAGATGTGAAGGTGGTCCCCAAGTCTCTCTTGGAGGAGAGAGGCTGCCGTCTGCTGTAGGGCACATGTTGGAGAACGGTTCTTTGAGACACCTGGCAGCTCCGTCGAGATAGGGATTGGTGGTCGGTGTGGTTGGCGAGGCTGTACGGCGTTTGCAGGCGTGTCCCCTATGACTTCCTTATAGAGGCCACACAGCCGTCCCATGTGTGATGCAGGCCGGGAGCGTAGGCGGGTCAGGAGTGCTTGACCACCTGCGGCATGGTGTAGGTGATCAATGTGCCGTAGCCCCTGTTGCAGGAAGAGTAGTGACAGGGGCCAGGCACGTGCCTCAGCAAGAGTGGCGGCCACTTGTCGCTGACAGCCAATTTTTTATGCGCACACCTCGTGGCACGCTTCGGCCTCCGCGGCCCCAACCCACGGGCCACCCCAGCTGCTTCCAGCTTTCGTGTCCCCGCTACCCCTTGGGTGCCCTGGAGATCCTGCGCCGCCTGCTTTATTATAACCTCAGGTGCTCTCCAGAGGCCTCCGTTGGCCGGTTACATGAGCCTTAGCTCCTGGAACAGTGCTGGTAAAAAATCCAATTTATCGGCGCAACGAAAAAGGCGACCAATCAGAAACTTGCCCCTTCAGACACAGCGATCACCAAATGGGGCTTCCGTGCCAACTACCTCACCGCGCGGGCAGCCAGCCGCGGAGCGTAAACTCGACCGCACTCCGCAATGCCGTCATGTCTAGGGGACAAACGCATGCAACACGCACTAAGAAACCTCCTCCGTAGTGCCTAGGCAGTCATATATTTAAGGAGATAAAGCCCTCGCGCTTGCTCTTACTCGCGACTGCGCACAAACGGCTGGCGATCCCTCAAATGAAAGTCTCGTGCTGTTCTTGTCACAGATGAATACTTCGTCGAACAAGAAGAGGCGATTAAACTTTTTTTTTACAATATTAGATGAAACTGGTGTTAATGAATGTTTCTACATGACGAGTTCATACTTACAAGGTGTCCCAGCTAACTTCAACTAGAGTTTAAACATATGCAAATGACACTTAGCTGGACAGAACCAAGGAAATGTTGTGTGCTGTCGCTTGCAGATACTCAAATTATTTTTTTTTCGTGCCGCCTAGTTAGATAATTAGTCTTAATTAATTAATCAACTTCCCAAATATTATAACTAGATGAAAAGTGTCAATGAGAAAATTGTAGAGTGGCATGAAAAACTCCTGATACAGCGTTCTGTTGCTCAATACGTGCTACATGAAAGTGTTTTTCCGAGCGTGAAAGAAGCCCTCAAATGGACGCAAAATTGTCACGCGACTGGCCGCTCGAGACACATTGCGTGTATTCGCGGGCTTCTTCCATATATCCTTTCATATATATATATATATATATATATATATATATATATATATATATATATATATATCGCCAATATATCAGTTAGAAATAATATTAAACGTTCCTGTTAGCAAACAAGTCCCTTCATATTTCCCGACAGCACACAGTTTTCCTAGCTTGTTCATAGCCATTCTACCGGCACTGAGCAGACGTCTACGGGACGTTGACGTGGTCTAGGAAGTGTCACCATTCTTTATAAACGGTCCATTTTCTTGCTGGTTTGTTGTCACCGCAACTCCGTTTTTTAAACGTCCGTTTAACTTGTGGGCGTAGCGTTTAAGTTTCAGTGGTGTAAAAGCGCAGGTCAGTTGGCATAGCTTTGTCAAAAATATAATAGCGCTCAATACAAAAGACAGAGAGCGCTTTGTTGTATCGCCTTGCTCCCTGTGTATTGCGCTATTGTATTATTGACAGCGTTTGCATTTTAGGTGTTGCAAAAAAAAATGTGACTTGTGTAAGTTGTGGTATAGGTTATATTAATAAACTGGGAGCCAGGAGTATTATGCGACTCCGCATTTGAAAAGTGGCCACATTTTCTTTTTTTTTTTCTTCTTTCTGTTCTCGGCGATCGCCGGCATGCAGTTTTAATCGCTACATTTTGCAGTATTCTATAAGTGAGCAATAATTATTGCTGTACGTAATACCTTGCTCCTTAAGAACCTTTTTAAGAGGTATCTTCAGGGGCGCGCACAAACATTTTCGTATGGCACACTAAGATAACCTTCTTGCCCGGTTGAACCTATTAACCTGGTTGAAAAATTACCCTCAACTGAGCCACAAATGAATTACTCAATAGTGAGTCGACCAAATTGTCAAGCCCTTAAATGTAAGCTTTTCATCGCAGATTTTCGAGTGTGGTTAAAAGTTAAGAAAAAGTGTGGCAGATGTTTACAAGAGATTTATGTGGGAATTCTCTATTTACATAACAAGCTTATTTTATAATTGGAACGCAAAACACATCGAGCATAATTAAAAGCCTCTTGGAACTCATAGGAGCCTCGGAATATTCACAGAGGACAGATGATGAGTAGAAATGGCGCATACGGCAATAACAAAGCGCGACAGCACTGAAACCAAGGCACAATGCACGAGGTCGGGTTTTTTTCGCCTAAGAAAACGATGGCTTATGGCCTTAGCTTCAGTGTACGATATATGAGGTGATCATTTTAAGGGTTGCTGGAATTTTTAAAAATCAGCTGTTACAGATAGCATAATTCAGTTAGAACAGTTTGTGAACTGTGCGGAGCCTATTTTTTTATGGAAATTAATTAGGTTTTCTTCTCTGTACTTCTAGTTCGACTGCAGTTCAATTGCTCCTAATTGAAAGGGACCTGGCAGTGCATCCACATCGTGGCTAAATGAATTTTAGAACATTTGCACTTCCTTCTTCCTGGCATCAAGATCAGAGAATCGCTCGCAAAATTGTCTACGCAGTCAGCGAGGATTCTTGTCGCAAATATGGAAGGAAATGCCGTATTAGCCTACGCACCACTCATTGATACAAACAGCAGTGGAAATGCTTCCACTTACGATTTTGCACCTGCTGCTCATAAAAATGAAGTTCTGGCCTGAAACCTGCTATGTCTATGTGTACGAAATTAATGTGTGCCTGTCCTTGTAGTCTTCATGGTCGCATATGAGGCTTCCGATTCGTTGGCGCTTCTTCGGACGAAGTGGTGCCGTGGCACGATCTTGTAACTGCAGTGAAGCCTGCGAAGCTTTCGCGTCCACTCCGCCGCCGTGGCTGGTAGTGTCGCCCGCAGTGGGACGATGCTGTCAGCAAACCGCTCTCCGTAAAGAGTGGCCAGTGCAGCTTCAAAGCCCATCGGACGCCGCAAAGAAAGCTTCGCTTGCGAATCGCACGAAAGCGGGGTGACAGGCGACGCACCACCGTGTTTGCTGTAAAAATTTGCAAATATGCGCGCGCGTCAGGTCCGAGAAAGCCATTACGCAGCTTCCGTTTCAGCCATCAGGTGCAACGCTATGGAGGCTAGAGAGACATTTTGCAGTGGCTGCATTCGCACTTAAATATATAGTGCAATGTTTCTTGACAGCAACTGTGCGAAACTGTTCTATATATAGGCTCAGTATTGAATGAAATATGTTTTAATCCGCAGAAGCAAACAAACCGTAGTATACGGCTACTATAATGCGTTGCTTTAGATCAATTTGCTTTTCGTTGTTTTTCATTCTCTGTTTTTTGTTTGCAGCCTGTCACGGCAGCCTCACGTGCATGCTCACCCGAGCAAACGCCGTTGGTGAGGAGCGGAGATTTTTGGGCTCGTTGGTTCGTTGCAATAATTGAGGTCATAGCACTGGATTCACACGGACAAGAAAGATGGCAAGACGTGCGCTATTCGGTTGTGTATCCATGCACAGTGCACGCCCTGTCGTCTTGTTCATGCAAATCTGGCGCTATAGACTTCAATGATTGCCATTGCCGAGCAGCGAAACATTGACGGAACGCACGGAATGATGCATTTACGTGACCGAAATTCTTTCTAAACTCGAGATTACGCAACCTCTAGGAACAAGCGCACGGTAAGACAGCGCACATGTAACCCCTCTTCCCCCCCCCCCCCCCCCCGTCTTCACGGATCGCCCTCGATTGCACCCGCCGAAAATTGCTTCCCAGGTAGTAGACAGTTTTCGTTACACGTACGTGGAGGCTTTGCGTACGTAAAGCTTCTACGTGTAAGCAGTGCGCATGCGTAGAACATAGCGGCCGCGCGCTGATCTCACGGACGTACGTGAGATTCAATTCTTTGCGTGCGTTTCTTGCGCAGGTAGACAGCTTCGCGCGGGAGTTTCGCGAGATCCCGAACAAGCGATAGCGGGCCGTGCGCGTGCAGACGGCTTGCATCGAAACACGGCGACAGGATTGAATACTTCCCGATTGATGAAGCTACGCGGTCTCTCTTGGCGCGCGTCGCGTACGCGTAGCTAAAAACGTTTCAGATGGCGTGCATGTAAGGTACGTAGGCGTTTCACGTTTGCGTACGCGAAGTTTCTACGTACGTGTAACTAAAGCTGTCTAGTGTGCGCAGTCCACGTCGCCCTAGTTCCACAAGGAATAGCCATAGAATAAAGAACCAGTAGCCGAGCGGCGAGCTCCACCACTGGAAAAGTTGGCGCCACCGTCGGCGTGACGTGGCATGAGGGATCACGTGGACACAGCGGCCGCGTCGGCTGCTTCGGAAGCGTCGAAGCGAGCTGAAAACGAAAAATTTAAAGTCCCACCTGCGCCGCGGTTCTGATTAAGTAGTGAGGCTTTACTGCTTTGCGTGTCAACTTAACATCTGAAACTACTATAATAGGTAGTGGCTGCCTTTGGCGGCTAGCAGCATGGTAGGCTACTGCTCGGTGCCGCAGTGCCGGACGTACGCAACGGAACCCGGGGTTACCCTTATTCACACGTAGCCGCAGGGCAAGGAGCTGCGTGAAGCGGCTAGCGAAATTTAGAACCGGCAGGCAGCCATCGGCTACAACTCTGGTGTGCAGCAAGCACACACGCGAGGAAGATTTCTGCTACGGAGCCGGGACTGCGCGATATGTTCGGTGAGTAGCAGAAAACGCTCACTGAAACGCTCGCCCGCGCCCGCTGCCCGGCTGTCAGGACGGTTTGGTCTATGAACTTGTTGATGCTAGATACTGGCAAGTTCACTGGAACGGAAAGGGAGCGGTAAGACGCACATTAAAGAAAGACATGGCATATAATCATGTTTGTGTTAAGAATTAATGCGCTGGATTACAAAAAAGAAGCAGAGGGAATTCGCACGCTGAGAAGACCGATAAACATACAGTGCGACGCAACTTGAGAAATAATATTGAAATGTCCAAGAATTTAGAAGGCAAAAAAGATTGAATCGTCGCGACGGCGCATAACAGTCGCCGTAGGCGTCGATCGAAGTCTCTATAACGAAACTATTTTTGGGCAGTTCTGATAGCGTCCACTCATATGCTCATATGCTGCGGCCTAAAGCTTACGGAACGCATGCATACGCGCAGTCGGTCGCTGCGAACACGTGCGATCGTCGCATTGAGGCTTAATTCTGTTATGCCCCATTTCTTTATACAGACAGCCTACTATAAGAACATACTTCACATAGTTTACTTTCAGCGTTTGCCTACCTTTCACGCAAGAAGCCGGTTCGGGAGACTCCTTCGTGGCGACCGCGCGTAGTGGCGTTCGCTGCACGTATTCGGTAAAGAGATGCTGTAAACGATTCTGTGCTTTAAGTTAGCCCAACATTATTATATCGACACTCAAAAACTTCCCTCGTTTTGAGAGTACCTACATAAATGTCCAGGAGGGCTGCCGCGTGGTGTTTTTATTGAGCGCCGTAAGCGAAACCTAGGAGGAGCGCGCCGCGTGATCCCTCATGCTACGCAAGGGATGGCGCTTCCGACAGATGGCGACTCCGTAACTCCTCGCCCCCAATACCATTCGTACCACGATTCGTACACACACCTTGCGCCGTCACACTCTGGAGACCATGATGAGAGATCTCTAGCGCCACCAAGAAGCTGCGTGAGAGGCGATATAATTGACGCAAAGTTTCGAACTAATTGCCGGAAGAAGAGCAGAGGCCGATAAAACTGCGTAGCTCTTTCATAGTAGTAGGTTTTCGGAACGCAGTAACAGCACATAGCTTCTTGTGATCCGGGCGAATGCCCTCCTTTGACACGACATGGCCTAAAATTGTTAGCTGACGAACAGCAAATCGACACTTCTTCAAGTTAAGTTGCAACCCGGCGTTGGTCAAGCAAGTGAGTACATGCTGGAGGCGGAGCAGGTGTGTTGGGAAATCAGGGGCGAACACCACAATGTCGTCAAGATAGCAAAGACATATTTTCCATTTGAGGCCACGCAGAACATTATCCATCATTCTTTCGGACGTAGCAGGTGCATTGCAATGTCCGAGAGGCATGACGGTGAATTCGTACAAGCCGTCTGGTGTAACAAAGGCAGTTTTCGGGCGATCGGCCTCTGCCATCGGAACCTGCCAGTAGCCTGACCGCAAATCCAGCGAAGAAAAGAACTCTGCTCCCTGCAAACAGTCCAGAGCATCATCGATGCATGGTAATGGGTAGACGTCCTTCAGCGTGATCTTGTTCAACCATCGAAAGTCAACACAGAAGCGGAGGGAACCGTCTTTCTTTGTGACAAGGACCACGGGAGAGGCCCATGGGCTTTGGGAAGGCTGAATGATGCCTCGACGGAGCATGTCATCGACCTGGTCTGCAATGACGTGACGTTCCGTAGCGGACACACAATATGGTCTTTGTTGCAGGGGTGAGTGAGTGCCAGTGTCGATGTAATGCTTGACTGTCGATGCACAGCCAAGAGAGGTTTCCGCAACGTCGAAAGAAAGGCGGAAGTGCTGAAGGATTGCGACAAGTTGAGATCGCTGCGAAGGCGTCAGATCTTCGGCGATGAATGGGCTGAACACACCAGTTGATGTTGAGTCTGGTATGGAGAGGGCACTCAGTTCATGGGCGGCAGTAGAATACACTTCGTCGGGGATGGAGACAATTCGTGTTGAATCGACTGACTCGACAAAACCAAGGCATTCGCGGCGGAGCAGCGATAGCGGCGATGAAAGATGATTGTAAATGGGCGGCACGGCGGCAAGGTCAAGAGCTGCAAAGGGCAAAGGAAGCGCTTTTCAGGTAACAAAGTTACCAGGGAGGCTTTTCAGGGAGGCTTGTTCTGGGCTGGTGGTAAGGCTGCAGAGTGATGCCGTATTTGGTGTGGGATGTCGCCTTGTCAGAGCTCGCTGCTTACGCAATTCATCATAGCTCTGGCACAAGCTGATGACGTCGCCAACAGTGCGCGGGTCCTTGGCCAGAAGCATTTGGAACGCGTCATCATCGATTCCCTTCATGACGTGCTTGATCTTTTCCGCTTCCGTCATGGCAGCGTTCACGCGCCTGCACAAATCGAGAACGGCTTCTATATAGCTGGTGAATGTCTCACCCATGTCCTGTGCACGTGTATGCAAACGCTGCTCGGCTCGGAGTTTCCTGACGGTGGTTCGGTCAAATACTTCTGTAATCGACGTCATGAGCACCGACCACATTCGGATATCCCTTTCATGATTTATGAACCAGAAACTGGCCACGCCCGCGAGGTAGAATGATACGTAAACCAGCTTGTCCGAGTCATTCCATTTGTTGTGAACGCTCACCCGTTCGTAGGACGACAGCCTCTCTTCAACGTCGTTGTCGTCGGTTTCGCTGAAGATGGGAGGCTCCCGCTGGCGAACGGTGCCAGTGCAAGGGACGGGTGGCGATGGAAGAGTCTCCTGGTCGGCATCCGGCATGGCAGAGGGTAGCGTCCGAGAACGGAGTTCCAGGATGGTAGAGTGGAACGTTACCCCGCACGGCTCCACCACTTATAAAGGAGGTTTATTGGGGTTCGTAGCGACTGCCGGTTCTACGATGTACCGACCATAGTCCCCGAGCTTGAGCCTCTGCTGCGCGCTTGATGCTGGCGATGCTGCTGACTGCACGCACGTTCGTCATTTTCCTTACTATATATATATATATATATATATATATATATATATATATATATATAAAGAGAGAGAGAGAGAGACTGGCGGAAACATTGGAAGAAAATAAATGTTTTGCACATTTGTCCGTTCTTTTGTAGACATTTTGCAACACTATAATATAAGGTAACATGAAGTTAATCATTTACCTAGACATACCGTATTAATTTATTCCATTTTGTTTAGGTAAATTAATTTACTGCTGTGCTTGCAAACATATACTAATTGAATGCATTTAGTGATGCTGCAGAACCACAGTGTTTCAACTCATTCAAGTCAGTTTTGTAGTGAATAAAAAAACGAATTTTGTAAGCATGATGTGAGGTGAACAACTGAGGAATGACAACTGTGCTGTGAAGCACAATTAGAACATGACAATGTGAAAACTGTCGATTGTCATGATCAGGGTAGCTACATGGGCTTGTTTGTGTGGTGCCTTCTACTTTCTTGTAGCACAGGCAGAATAAGAAGGACACGGAAAGGCATATTAGACAAACACACAGTGCTAACTTCCAACAAGAGACTTATTTCTAGTTCTCGCACACATATTTATGCTCCTCAAGATGTCACAAGATGCATATACATTGCTTGGCAAATATGAACAAAACAAGGAAAACCACACGCAAACACTTTCTTGTGGCCGCACTGATTATTTAGAAGTGTGTCAGTTCAACATGAATAGAGATAATCGGGCTCTTTTATTGATAAAGGAATTGTTGGTTTACTGGCGTATGCACTTGAATTTTGGTACCATAACACCGGACGGTCGTCGGATTTTTCGACCTAGGAGCCTTCTAAGGCTTTCAGCTTATTACACTGTGTTCTAGAATGCCGCTTTTTAAGCAACTTTGCTAACTTCGAAGTCACTAAAATGTCACCACTTGTTCATTCAAGTCACTTAAAAAGTCGCCGCTTACTAGATAGAAACTTTGTCGTTAAAAAGACATCATCATCATGCAGCCACAAAATCGCTAAACTTTGGCAAGAATGATTACAGATCGTTAAAGATGGCTCGAACAAACTAGCATCAGAAAACCGAACTTTGATTGCATAAGTACTGGTTTACCTTGAAGTCAATATTTAATGTGAGCAAGATATGTAAACTTTGCTGTAATGCCAAAAAAGCACAAGCACTTTATACCAGCTGTTTCTACGAAGTCTTAAGCAATAATTTAAAAAAGCCATTTTGAAATACATGAATGGTTCTTTTGGAGGTGGCAACCATGAGGTTATAGATATGAGTTAAGTCACAATTTTTGGGGGAATTACCCTAACACACGCATTTGTATTCACTTTACTTTTTATCCTACATCATCAATCAAGCGACAAGAGGTAGCTGTCGCCAGCAAATGGTGACAACTCCCAGTTTATTTTTATGTAAAAAAATATCCAATAATTACCTTTTTGAACTAATTATTTAGCATCACAGTGCTAAATAATTCCCACTGTTCATGGTACGCCTCCGAAGGAACCGGCCTTTTATTTCAAAATGACTATTTTCAAATATTACTTATAGCCCTCAAAGAAACACCCAGTATGCCAATTCTACATACATGATAGGTTCAAGGTAAAAGCCCATCCTTTCAGTATAACAGAGCACAGTGTAAAGTGTAACTCCATAAAATGTAACACTGTGATATCTGAACGTGCGGTAATTTCAACATTCCTTTCCTCTTACTGTATGCTTTAACTTCACATTGATAGTGTTCCACACGATAAAGAAGAAATTAAATGGCTTTCACTAACACAAAGAGAACGTAAAAAGTTTTTAGAACATTTATGGTGTATGCATCCATGAACAAGACTTAACAAAATGAGCTGGCAACAGAGTCAACAGATTGAAATCATCAATTAACATCATCAAGCAAAACACTAACAAAAGAAATGCAGGTACTTTTGTTTTATTAATATGAACCGAAAGGAGAGGGTGGCATCATTATTGGCACCAGCTGCTCCTTTTCACTGGGCAAGCAAAACAAAAGCACAAAAAAAGTGATATGCACTCGCGCCTGTGAAACAGTACGAACATTTGCTGCACAGTTCTACCTACAGAAGAAAGTAAAAGTGCACTAAGATACATACACAGTTCCGTAAACAAGTGAATATGCACAAAAGAGTCAGAAAACAAGCACATATGGTCAGTTTGTATCTGCACAACAAGACAAATAACATATAAGAATGCCAGACGTGAGCTAAACACTTCTTTTCATGAAAAAGGAAAAGCAACTTGACAACCTTTGCGGCCAACATAAATTTGTCAAGGCAAGGCACTACTTGTTCTTGTAAGAATTTGCACACATCACTTCCAGCCCGTTTCATACCATTCTACAGCCTTTGGCTGAAATTGCATTATGATCATAATAAATGCTTCCCCTTTTTGCTTTCAATAGCTCAAAAAGTCCATCACCGCTCATCCTGGCATTCCATTCAAATGCTCGTTATAGACGCACACCACCTAATGGTGTTTAGTTAGTGGTCTATCTTCCAAGCTACATCATCATTCACATCTCGGCAGTGAACATAGCAATAAACAACGTAAAATGGCATCATGGTACACTGTCATACAACTAGCAGTAATCTATTTCTAAGTAGTAGCACCAGATTGGCAAGATCCACCCCCACTCCCTATCTAAAACAGCAAAAAATTTATTTGGAAATTGCATCATATTGTTAGTACCGTCTCACCAGTAGCGGCTTTGTTGCAGCATGATAGACATATGCAACATTCTGAAATTCACTTTAGTTTTGTGCAGCATGGAATAAACAGTTCAGTGGTGCTAATGCGATTTCATATGTAAATGTTCCAGCAAACTAACAGACAGATCTATCAAAATAACAAATTATTGCTTGATTAGTGAGAAAAACAAGAGGAACCTAGAGGTTCAATATCTAGCTGCAACCATTATGAATTGAACAGCCAATGAAGCCAACAAAAACATTGAGAAAATTGAACTCTTCTTGCTTTTGTGTAGGAAATTATTTACAAGTGAGGGTAGAATTCCCTACAAACCTTATATTCTTAATAAAATAAAATAGAAATAACAGTGGAACTAAGCACAACTATCCTGCCGGCGGGAGTCGCACCCACAACGTCTGCATAACGTATTTGGGGCTCTACCTCTTAAGCTATAGTATGGCCTGCTATTTGATCACTTTCTTGAGTATTAACGTAGATATATTAAAATTCTAGTTTTGTTAAAATTAGCCAGTGCCACTGGCCTGCAGGCATAACATAGCATGTCATTGTTTTTTTTTTTTTTCACTTAGACATTTCACAACTCTCATTTCATTTTAAGAAATACAATGCAACGCTAATTGCAAAGCCTTTTTAACTTGAGCCTCGTTAATACGGATAATTCGCCCTCGTCCTCTGGTCCCAGCATTAGCTAATGAAATCAAACTTTCGTTAATTCGGACGTATTTGGCGAAACACCGATAATTCGGACAAGTCCCTGAGCTTGGCGACTGTGGAGCGTGTAATGTGCGACGCAGAAAGCAAAAGCTGCGCTAGCGATCCACCGAAACGAAACAGCGGAGTCCGCATTGCCATTGTCATCAGTGGAAATCGTACTTGTACATGTACTTGAACGGTAAAAACGCCTGATCGCTTTGCACCTATTTGTGCCTTTATAGCGTTTATTTTTATGCTTACCACCAAGCACAACACCACGTTGGCCAAGTTTTTTATAACTGCGTAGTCACCATCCACGATCGCGTCGATAGCACCCACAGTTTTGCCCGCAGCGGTTGCGGCAAACAATAGTTTCATTTTTATTCGGTGCGTGCGTCGGCCGCATGCCTTCTAGACTGTGTTTTTTTTTTTTTTTTGCGGTCCCGATGACTTCGAATTAACGAAGTTTTACTGTAGTCAATAGGGGATCAATGCAAACAAGAAAAAAAATATTAATGTTCACAATAATAATATGTCCGTGACCCGACGCTATGACCAGACAAAAAAACTATTTTGGAATCAAAGAGATGACAGTGACTTGATGATCTCCTGACCAATAGCTGCTGCGAGAGGGGGTGGCACAGCATTGCCAACCTGCATCAAGAAAAAGTGAGTATGTAAGTGTGTGCATGGGGGTGCCGCATGCTTTAAAGTAAAACGAATTAGCAATATTTTAAGGGCATTAGCTCTTGTAGATCATTACCAGCATGTAGCCAAAGATAAAACAGCTTTATCAATTGTCAAATCAGCATTTGAGCAGATATGTGATAATTTTGTGCACATCAATGGCAGCACTGTCTGTTGTCACCTATAGCTTAAAACTGGGGGCAATAGACAAAGAAAGCTTTGCTCAAAAAAATTTCTGCTGATCCAACGCACACATCAGAATCTATGCGAAGCAGTCAAGTGCTATACAACCAAATGCAGTGCATACAATTGCTTTTATTTCCATCACATGTGATGTGTAATCTGATTAATGTTTTTGTCTATGCATTGCACGGGTCACGACTTTAATGTCATGCAATGTTCATGTTTATGCACTACACCATGGGTGCTCACAGTGAGTTCCGCAGAACCCAGGGGTTCCGCAGGCCCTTCCTCAGGGTTCTGCAAGCCACTGATAAATTTTTCCTGGTTCCACGTTCACCAAGTGGCTAAGATGGCAAACAAGAGGTGCACTCGATCCAAGGAATCTCAATTACCCATGCCCGAGTGCCAAAAAGCACATCGCAGTGCGTAACAGAAACGCACAAGCTGCACAATAAATCGACCAGCAGCTTTTAGCCACCCAGCCTCCAAAAATGGGCAGTGCACCTAGGCTTTTGGACATTGAATCTCGGAGGCTGTAACTTACCACCACGCACCACCAGGGCAACGTGCTAATACTGTTTAACTTAATTTTCTCTTTATTGTCCCTTTAAGACATTCACCAGTGGCACTGTACACTGATGAGGAGGTAAGCATGAAGCGTCTATTCTAACAAAGTTACCATCCACACTAAAATGCCACCTTACTTTGTTGTGTCTAGCAGGCCAACTTAGTCCTCCTTTAACCATCACTGCCACCTTTTTTTTTTTTTGCTACTTTTGAGATAGGCAGCCTTGCCTCGCACCTCTCGCCACCCAGGTCTCTCTCCGCCTTCTGACATACACAGCTTACGATGCAAGAACCAGCACTTCCTCTGACTGCATGCTGGCTCTTGTGATCCGATCTCAAAGTGCACTGGCCTCAGAGTCAAAAGGTTGCGGGCCAGATTCATGACTGGATCAACAGTGGCTATTCTCCCTGCAGGGTTGCGGGGTTTTTGTCCATTTAGCAATAGCTCACAAATAACCATGGACAGTTTTTAGCAAGATCAGCCAGACAATGTGAGCTTGGCAAGACTGCACAAGACTGCATGAAATTGTCAAGAACTGCATGAACACATTTCAAGATCACATTAATCTTCCTTGCTGAGAATTTCCTGCTTAACATGTTCACTGTGAGAGGTCTGCTCAAGCCCCAATATTGGTGCATGGCACATATCACTTTAACAACGTGCTGGTGTTCAGATGGGCACAAGTGCAATTTACCTGCATGTACTTGTCACAGACAGATCCCACAAACACAAAGTCGTCAGGGAAGCCCTGGACACGGGCATGCTCTCTAACAGTCAGCAGCCTGTTCTGTGATGGGTGCAGCACTGCAAACTGAAAAGATTGTGCATTGTCACTTTCAGCATTGTTTGCTATGTATGAAACAGAGAACAAAGATGCATTGTGACTCTGTGGGAAGCGTGGGGCACATCTGCGAGCTGATAATCAGATTCAGTGTATTACAGTCAGGTATTGCAGATAATGATAGCAATGTTTAGGTTCTGTTATGTAAATTGTGTCATATTCCAGAGCTGTGGGGCTCTATATTGTGGAAAGGAAGACAAATTCGTACAATTTAAACTTCACTCTCAGTTTTGTCTGTGCCCTGTGATTTCTGTTCATTTCATGCTCAGCATTTTATTTTGTGATGACTGCTCTTGCTTGGTATTGATATGGCACTTCAGCAGGCTTTGTGAGAGTGGGAAATAGAGAGGATAGCATGTAGGTTCCTTCTGCGCAAGAATGATTATGTGCTTACTTTCTGCAACAAATGACATTATGACTTGAGCATGTGAGGGATAGCACTTATAAAAGGTGGTCTTGACCAGGCCTGCCTATCTAAAAAATTTCTAAATGCCATGTCGACGCCAAGAATTGTGAAAAATTGGTGAAAATTTGGTGACTCCTTATTAAAAAATTTGTAGACTGTTCTGCAAAGATAGCTGTTGCACAGGCAAACAAAAATGGCATGATGTTTATTCATGAAATATTCAGGTAATGGTGGCCAAAATTTTAATGGGTGTGCAAACAGAATTTTGAGACTGAGTCGAATACGAATGTAACAGTGCAAGAAGCAAAATTATTCAAATTCTTTTCAAACAATTAACAGCCGTTTTCACATTTTATATACAATGATGTTCGCATCCTTGTATTCGTAATGTTACCAAGTTTTATTTGTCATTGCATTGCCCATTATGACGTGTTGTTTATTAAAAGCACAACTGGAGAAACAGGAACAAAAAAGCAGTTTGTTTGCATACAAAGGACTCCTTAGAGAGAGTGAATGATCGCTTATAGCTGGCAATGTCTGGCTCCCTGAGTGATGTAGCCTGCGTCACTAAGCGAGCTCTGATGTTTTATGCCTATACCAAGCTTGCGGGGACTAAATTTATTGTATTTCTGGTCCAATTTTATGCTTGACTGTGCACAGTTGACGTTCTGAAATATTCAAAAGCTATTAAAGAAATATTTGTATTTACAAACAGTGACTATTCGATTCGAGGACCAAATCGAATAGGACATAGTTAGATTTGTTATTTAAACATTTCGTGCATATATTTGCACACATCGCTAAATACTTTGGATGCCTTTACACGTTGGTTCTGTGGATAGGAAGCACTGCTACGGCAGCCCCATGCAATTTAGCTGGTCTAAAAAATCAAGTTCTGTAAAATCAGTTAGCGAGTGCATTTCTACTGTCTTGAAATTACATTTTTCCATAAAAATGAAAAATTGTAAAATTAATGATGTCATTATGACAACTGCAAACAACCGTAAATATCACCATTTTGTGATGATAGTTTTTCCGTAAACTGGAGATAAATGGAAATTGTAATATTATTTATGTGCACTATGAGAATCGTAAACAAGCTGTAAGTACTGGCATTACAGTATGAAATCATGAAAGTCGGCAGGTTTGACATAATGAATAACATTTTTGTTAGCAGTCAGCATCAGTCCTGTGTCTATGTGTGCCTACTGACGCCACCTTTTCCTGCTTTCTACTTTCAGTAACAGACCATAACTCTGGCTGACACCTACAGTCTCTTGTGCGTTATGGTGCTTCATGCCATGTCATAAAGTGCAAATAATGGTTTGTGCTGAGTGCTTTGCCATTTAAAAGCGCCGGAATTCAAGAGTGATTTCATGGTAATTGAAAAATAGCATAATTAATAAACTGAAACTGAAACTTTGACAGTACTAAATGTTTGGCCTGAGTCAAAAGAAATATTAAGCATATTTGTACACTATTACTCCATACCTTGAATATTCCTACATCACTCTTAGTGCAAAATAGACAATTTATTCACAGCAGGTAATTATGAAAGTGCAATAAAAATTTTCATAATATATCTACTTTATGGTGGACTTCACTCTATCTTACATTTTTTTTATTATTCCAGTTTACCAGTACATAATCTTTGTAAACCAAATAATGCAAGCTGCAAGTGTACAAACACCCAACATGAGCCCAGCCTTCCGTGAAAAAAAAAAAAAACAAAGACAAAACTGGCAACTAATTACACAATTTAGAGCAAGAAGATACAGCAGTAGTGGAGCGAATATATAGAAGTATCCACAGAAAGCAGAAGTACAACAGTGCGAACATAATTAACTGAACAGTTTATGGACACTTTTCTTTCTTATAGAATTTAACTGACGCATTATAGCATTTAACCTTTTGCTATGATGATTCAAGCAGTACCGAGTACAGTTTGATGTGTGCGGTATTATATATATATATCATTTTCGGGAGGCCGTAAATTTTATGAGATTTGGAAATGTGATACGGTCAACTTCCGTTCGTTCGACCCTGATGGGACCGACGAAACTGGCCGAATTATCTAGCGGGTCTACTTAAACAAGAGACGCCACAACACACCTCCGATTCATTCGGCAGTACAATCGACTGCTGTTAACTTGACCCCCCGATGGAATTAACGGAATTGGTCGAATTAAACAAGTGGCAGAAAAAGCATGAAACCACACTACCAATAACTCACCAACATTTGCCCCGATTTCAACATGTACCCAAATCTAACGCACACACACGCACACACTTTTTATGGGTTAAAAGTAGAAAACTAACCTAAAATTTACATTAGAGCTCTTAAAGAAAGTAGAAATTGAATGTGCACTTAATTTGGTAGCAAGAAAAATTTTGCATGCTTCAGATTCTGGCTATGAGAAAAGGACGAAACCAGCAAACTTTGCCTTCACAGAATGGAAATATTTTACTTTGTGTACACTGTCATTACTCTCAGACAGAACTTTATCGTTGTTTAGGAAGAACCACAATATGTTGTCCTCTGTATAGCCTAGAGTGCACTTGATATTCTGGATTTATCAGACTCCATAACAATCCCAAATGGAATGGGAGGGTGGCCAATGCCTAGTCTAACCACTTCGCTAGTTCATTCTGTGACACGTGCAATTCTCCAGAACGCTAAGTGCCCTTGACGCAACTTGTTCCTGCTAGCTTATCTTGCAAAATAAACTTATTTTATCATGTGCTTTCATAATCAGACTGAGAGCGGCACATCGTTAGGCTATGGTTGCCATCTCATGATGGCAATGGCTATGATGTTGTCTAGGTTGGCTCTGATGGTAGGCTTTTGTCAACGCAATTTTAATTTCATATCAGTTTGCATCGTCCAAGCAATTTTCGAACGAATTTTCTTGCAAAATAGAGGCATGCGTTAGAATCGCCTGAATACTGTAATAATTCATTGAGTTAAGCTTTTCGCTTTAAAACGATCCTGGGGCAGGCCGGCAGATGACATGTGTTAGACACATTCACCGTACCCTAACTGCCGCCAAGATGGACGCTGCTGTTTTTGGAGTCACCACTGCAGTCACCATGGTGGTCGAGTGTATGCCTGATGAGCAGCCAAGTTGAAATTATCCAGCGAAGGCTAATTCCAGGATCAAAATAACAAAAGTTTAGTCTCATAAAATTTGTATGGGCGCCAGCCAGGACCTTCAGTCAGGATCAAATTAACCAGAGTCAAATTAACAGAAGTTTACTGTATTTGTCCCAATTCTAACCTGTCCACAAATTCAACATGCATCCACATTTTATAGGTTCAAAAAAGAAAACTAATGTAAAAAATGACGTTAGGGGCCTTAGAGAAAGTAAAAATCAAATGCACACCCAATTTTTAAGCAAGAATAGAAGTTGCAGTTTCACTTAAAGGATGATGCACTGACAGCGATGGCAAGGTTCTGAGTCATGCTTGAACTCCTCAGGTGTTGTTCTGATTATATGTGGGTGCAACTATATACACAGATGCAACACATGCGGGTGCGGCAAAATTTCTGCCATCCTTAAAATCTTTGACATGCCACATAGGGCCTGTAATGGCATCGTGCGGGGGCCTCTGCACTGCCTATTAGGAGCACCATCAGTGAAATCACATCACTTCAGAATGTGAGTGCTCATATTGTCTTGCACTTTTTAACACTCAGGAAATTTCGGATAAAAGGCATGCGTTGTGAATGAAATGGTTCCTTAATTTTGTTTGCACACTGAAATTCTTAATAGTTTCAAGGAATAATTCAGTCAGAAACTTAAGACTTTGATAAACTTTGGCAGTTGATATATGCATGTACATTACCTTGCATATACGGTATGGATAAACATATAGCATACATATACATAAACATATACGGAACATCACAGTGATGGCGAAAATTTACCTGGGGTGTCCATATAGGTAATTGATTTCACAATAAAATGTAGCATGCCTCTGATTTCAGCAATAATACAAAGATGAAATAGTGAGCATTTCCTTCACAGAATCGAAATTAATTTACTTAATCTCAGACAACACTTTATCACTGTCTATGAAGAACCACAACATGTCCTCGCACGGTCCATATCGTGTTTAATATTCTGCATTTATCAACGGCTACGTAACAATTGCGAATGGGATGATGGTCTATGCCTAGCTAGACTAACCCCTTTGCTAGTTCATCCTGTATCACATGCAATTCTCCAGAATGCCAAGCACATATGATGTGACTTCTTGCCACTAGCTTAACATGTAGAATAGCTTATCGTCTGAATGTGCTTTCATAGCAAGTGGCCCATTGTTGTCATGCTATTCAAGAAATCGTTCTATTAGCACCAGCGTTTACATCTTGTGATGGCAATGACAACGCTGGCTAGGCTGGCTCCGACGGCAGGCTGTTGCAAACACTGCGAACACGGTTTCAATTTTAATTTCATATTGGTTTGCCCCGCCCAAGCAATTGTTGAATGAATTTCCTCGGAAAAAAAAAAGGCGCTCATTAGAATCGGGTGAATTACTAACAATTTATTGTGAGTTACCATTTTTGATTTAAAATCTGCCTGGGCAAGACAGAAATAGGCGTTTTTGACAGGAGATAATGAATTCTTGCTGTATTCATTGCCCCCCAAGCAACGTCATGGCAGATGCTTCAGCTATTTTAGTCACCCCTGCAGTCACCATTGGGGTCAGACGTGTGCATCATGACCAGCCAAGTTCGAATTATCCAGCAAAGGTTAATTTCATGATAGAAATAAAGGTTCCATAGCAATGTACAAGTGTCAGCCAGTTCCTTTGATTGGGATAGAGTTACTAAAGTTGAATTAATGGAAGTCTATTGTATTGTGCGTGCCTTAAATAGTAAAGTTAAGTGGCTGTAACTTGTTTACTTCTAAGCTAAATTTTTTTTCTCTGAGAAATCCCTATACACCTTTGTTGCATGATAACAGGGAAAGACGAGATTCGTGTCAACAGACTGTTAGTAGTGGCCACCAGAGAAAATTCTAAACAGGAATACTTTTCTGGCCTCCCACCTTGCAAGGGCTTGGAAGAGTGGTGACAGTCCCCATGCAGCTGTCCCAGCCAAGTCGCGCGTAGGCTTGATCCAGCGCGCCCTGTGCAACCCTCTTGCCAGCCCTGTGCACCAGTGTCCAAGGAACCAATGTGCACTTCTGTGCAGCTGGCAGTGGGTCGCACTTGCCTCCTGCAGCACACGGGCACACACCCTGGATGCCCTCGTCATATGTCTTGACAGTCCTGCACCATTATAAAGTAACTATTAGATTCAAACCTTGCCACAGTAGCTTAGAGGCTGACATTGCACTGCTGAGCTCGAGGTGATGGATTCAATGCCAGCGGTAGCAGTCACATTTATATGCAAAAACGAAAATGCAAAAGCACTGATGTGCTTAGATTTAGGTGCACCAGGTGGTAAAAATTAATCCGGAGTTCTCCACTGTGGCGTGCCTCATAATCATATCATATTTATTGCATGTAAAACCCCAAAAGTTAAAACTGCATCCAATCTGACAAAGCAAAATTATGGACAAGCAAGAAGATTAGTGAATGATGGTGGATAATCAGCATGGTGCCAATGTTTTGATGGGTATCCTTGTCGTTATCAAGTCTGTCTGCTGACAGCAGTAGTCCTTAAAGGCAGCTAGTTTCAAATAATGTAGATGTGGCCACAATGGGACCAACCATGGGTACGAGTGAGCGATTGAGTGAGTGAGTGAGTGAGTGAGTGAGTGAGTGAGTGAGTGAGTGAGTGAGTGAGTGAGTGAGTGAGTGAGTGAGTGAGTGAGAGACAAAAGGGGAGGAAAGACGGGGAGGTTAGCCAATGTAAGTACCAGCTGGCTACCCTCCTGTGCTGGGGAAAGGGGTAAAGGGAATAAAAGGAGAAAGAAAAAAAAAGAAACAGAAAAATTCACACACAGTAATGCGATGCTACGCACGGGAACATTCAAAGACGGTCGCACAATTCGCATGTCCTTAAAAACTTAAGCAAAGCCCTTAAAGGGAAGCTGAAAGGTTTTCCAGAAAAAATGAGTGAACATCTGTACATAATGATTTCAACCCTCCGAATTTGAATATCGTATCGAAATTGAGCGAAAGAAAGCGCAAATATATTTTATTTCGACGAAAAGTGCAGCAGCAGACACGCCCAGCTCGCGCGTCTCGTTTCCGCCTGTGATTGGTCAGTGCGCCTCGTGACGTCAACTCTGCCGCTGCCGACCGCTGCCGCTACACATGAAGTGCGGTGCCAGGTAGTTTGGTGCTGTTTTTCTGAGACGGTAATGGAAAATTTAGAGAGACTGCGTTTTTCTGAGGAGTACGGCGTTACTCCCTACATGTACGAGCCGATTGCGAAGAGCCGGCCACTTGAAGAAGCAAACGATGCTGGTGCGAGCAGTGCTTTCGACGCGAACGAAAGCAAAGTCTTGGGATCTCCTCGTGTTGGAAATGCTCTTTGGTGAGTATGTTTTTTGCAAAGCGATCTAGTGATCTCGCCGATCTTTCGCCGATCTAGTGAGCTCGTTTCCGGTAAAACAACTGTAGTGTTGTGTTCCTGCATGCCTCCTCGTGGAACGTAAGCGGGGATGCGATTGTCGGCATTTGTGCGCTGTTCAAAGCTGTCAGCAATCTACAAAGACGGTTTAAACGTGTGAAAAGCTTCCCGGTTCATGCAGTACGTGTAGTGACCTTCATCTGTTGACTACCACTCACGTTGACTACCACTCACGTTAATTACCACTCACGTTGACTACCACGCACGTTGACTACCACTCTACATACACGCAGACGCACCAACAAAGGAATGCAGGGTCGATCGAAGCAGATTACGATGGCAAGCACGCAGAAACAAGCGCGGTCAGGCACGGGCGTGGACGCTGCGATGGAACGAAGCAGAGTTGACGTCACAACACCGCGGTTTCCGGTCTCCGCTCCGCTCGCTCACTCAAAGGGGGGCGGAGCTACAGCGCAATTTCAACCGACGATTACGTCGCTCCTAATTGAAAAAAACCCCCCAAATTTTACCTACATGGTTTATAAGGTTCCCGCATCCGTATATGAGCGTCTTATTGAATTCGACAGACTCTTCAGCTTCACTTTAAGGCCTTGAGTGCCGAAGCCCGTCTGGACCAGTGTCCTAGAACTTTTTCTTCTGTGAAGGGACGATTGTCCAGTTTTTCGAAATGGGTCACGAGCACTTTTCTTGGCACATTGTAATGGGGACAGTCACAAAGGAGGTGCTCGATCATCTCCTCGCAGCCCCACGTGTTGCAAGTAGGACTGTCGGTCATTCCAATGTGGAAGGAATAGGCGTTCGTGAACACCACGCCGAGCCACAGGCGGCACAGAAGTGTTGCTTCTGCTCGTGGTAACCCTGGTGGAAGACGGAGTTGCAGACGTGGATCCAATCTGTGGAGACGTGTGTTTGTTAATTCATTGGTGCTCCGCAGATTCTGCATAAGCAAGTGTGTGAGGGAGCGAAGACTTGTGGCTGCATCTGTTCTTGACAGTGGTAATGGTATAATATGGGCACCATCGTGGGCCGATCGGGCAGCTTCATCCGCACTGTGATTTACGGAAATTCCGCAGTGACCTGGTATCCCCTGGTAGATGATGTTGTGCCCCTTGTCAATTGCGAGATTGTGGAGTAGTTGGATGTCTGCGACTAATTGCACATTAGGTTCTTGGTTGAAAGGGGACAGCAGACACTGGAGAGCTGCTTTTGAATCACAAAATATGGACCATGAAAGTGGTGATTTGGAACCAATAAACCCCAGAGCAGCACAGATAGCTGCGAGTTCTGCAGCCGTCGATAATGTAAGGTGAGACGTCTTGAATTTGATGGTGACAGATTAAGCGGGAATTACCACTGCTCCAGCTGAACTTTTAGAGGAGACAGAACCGTCCGTGTAAATGTTGGTGCGTTCGTTGTGCTTGTCATGTAGGAATGAAAGCACGGTTTCTTTGAGGGCGAAAGATGACATCTTCATTGATGTGGGGAATGACAAGAAGAGCCTGGGAGTGGATGGAGGCACCACAGCAGTAGAAATGGTCATGCTGCAGGCGTGAAGTTTGATGGTAAAGTTCCATGGTTGGTGGAAATAATCCTGCTAAACACTGAACGAGGTCGAGCGGCAGGAAGGGAGGTGAGATGACGCAATGGAAGCTGGATGAAGTGCCTGATGTGCATCCTTAAAGCATCGACTTCAATATACGTATTGATGAAGTGGTCACGTGCAATGGCTATTGCTGCTGCCATGGATGCAAATCTGGGAAGGTCAAGACAAATTCGCAGAGCTTGAGCTTGCACAGACTGGAGGAAACAGAGGTTGGTCTTGCCGGTCCCACCCAGCACAGGTAAGCTATAGCATACGAGACCCAGGAATATTTATTTATTTATTTATTTATTTATACAATACTGCAGGCCTCATTGAGGCCCAGGCAGGAGGGGCATACAAAATACAGAATAATTGCATTTGCAGACGTAAGAACAAAAGGACCAAATTAGTGTGCACAATAGCAATGGAGTCCACCAGCTGCGAGAATCAAATGGGTAAAAAGAACACTCGGTCTTGTAACCAAACAATTCCCAAAACAAAAGTGAAGAGTAAATGTACAAATGAACCGTCAGTACAATTTTAAGCAATGAGAAGGAGAAAAAAAAATGAAATCAGTAGTTCAAACGGTCAATGGAATCAGTACTCTTTAGTAGCGACTGAGGTAAATTATTCCAATCGGTTATAGTGCGTGGGAAAAAAGAATATTTAAAAATGTTAGTTCTGGCATTATAGGGAGTTAGAGAGTCAGCATGACGATGACGTGTTCGGCGTGCTGCCATTGGCGTTACATAAGGCTCAGGAGTGAGGGCGAGGAGATTATTTTTAAGAAGAAAAAGAAATTTCAGCCGTTGTATTTTTCTTCGTATTTCCAATGTCTGAATGCCATGTTGTCTCATTATTGCTGTCGGGGAATCAGTCATACGGTATTTCGAAAAAATAAATCTGATTGCTTTACGCTGTACTCTTTCTAGTGCAACAATGTTCGTTTTTGTGTAAGGGTCCCACACTATGCAGGCATACTCCAGTTTTGGCCTTATTATTGATGTGTAGGCTAAAAGTTTAGTTTCAGCGGGAGCTTGTTTTAGTTTATGACGTAGAAGACAGAGTTTACGAAAGGCTGAGTCACATACGTTAGAAATGTGAATGTTCCAGTGCAGGTTATGAGTTATTGTGACGCCAAGATATTTGTATTCCCTAACCTCGGTTAATGGTTCAGATCCGAGAGCGTAAGGAAAAGATAGGCTATTTATTTTTTTAGTTATCTTCATGTAAACTGTTTTGTTAGCATTTACCTCCATGTTCCAACGATTGCACCAAGAAAGGAGGTTTTGAAGATTATTGTTCAGGGTTATCTGATCATCGCAACCGGTTACCTCACTGAACAGAACACAATCGTCAGCGAACAGTTTTATTTGAACTGGTGCTGTGACAACGCTGGCAATGTCATTAATATAAATTAAGAATAATAAAGGCCCTAAAACACTACCCTGAGGGACGCCTGAGGTAACTGGAAGTTCATGGGAATGGTAAGTATCGATACTAACAAACTGTTTTCGGTTAGTGAGGTATGCTGAAACCCAATTAACAATGAAACAAGGAATGTTAATTAATCGAAGTTTTTCAATTAACTTGGAGTGTGAAACAAGGTCAAATGCTTTCCTGAAATCTAAAAATATTACATCTACCTGGCTGGATTTGTCTAGAATATTCGCAAAATAATGAATAACCGATGTTAATTGGGTGACAGTAGAAAAACCTTTTCGAAAACCATGTTGCTCAGGTGAGAGTACACTGTTATCACTTAAGAATTTAGTAATGTAGTTAGCTATGATGTGTTCTAGCATCTTACAGCATGATGACGTTAGCGATATTGGGCGATAGTTACTTATCAGCGTTAGGTCCCCTTTTTTCGGTACAGGTACTACGCGTGCAGTTAGCCAGTCAATAGGAAGAGTTGCTGTGGATAATGAAGCACGAAAAATGATCACAAGAAACTTGGACACCATTTCTGCGTATCGGCGCAGAAAAACATTCGATATATTGTCAGGACCAGGGGTTGATTTGGTTTTTAAGTTAAGAAGCATAGAAACTACGCCAGGTACAGATACAAGGTCCGAGTTTGCAACGGACAAAGAAAAAATGGGAATCGATATATCACTTGTATTTGCAAAGACACTATGGAAGTATGTGTTGAAATGCTCTGCAATACTTTGCTTTTCGACGATAAGAATGCCGCCATCCACTATTTGTTCAATTGGTTTGTTTTTTTTACTCAAATATGTCCAAAATTTTTGTGGCGCGGTACGAATAAAATTGGGCAGAGTGTGGTTAAAATATCGCCGTTTAGCATGCCCGATAGACGAGCTTAATTTAGCTCTTGCGGTTTGAATTTGCGTTATAGGGGCGTGCTTTCGTCTCCAGCGTTTAATCTTTCTTTTCAAGTGAATGACTTCCCGCGTAACCCAAGGATTAACTTTCGCTGTTTTCTTTGTCTTGTTTGGTACAAAATTTTGAACACAATATGTGCAAAGTTCTTTAAACCTGTCCCAAAGTTCTATAACATTGTTTCCTTTAAAGTTGCTGAGGTGAAAATCTAGATAATCTAAAATAGTTTCGTCCCTGGCACGTGAAAAGTCCTTCACTACAACACTTTTTGCATTACTGCGATTGCATTTTTCCAAGCAGTATGAAAAACATACCATTTCATGATCAGATATGCCGCGTTCAACAGACAACAGTGTGTTATAGACAGTGTGTCAACAGTGTGTTATAGAGTCGGAGCATCGCACTCACAGACGCACCCCATGACTTTTGTGCAAGAAATCTGAGCATGTGGGTTATCATGACTAGTTTCCTTTTTAGGTAGGAGATATGAGGACTCCAGGAGAGGTCTCAATCTATTATCACTCCTAGAAAGCCGTGCGCCTTCTCATAGGCAATAGGCTGTCCATTAATCCTGACAATGTACAGTTTCATTGCTTTGTGCGTGAAAGCGACCATATAGCACTTCTTGGAGGACACCTCCAGACCTCGTGCCCAAAGATAACCTGATGTTAGTGTGGCTACGTTTTGAAGTCTGGAGTGCACCTGGGGACGCGTCGCTCCCAATGACCAAATGCATATATTGTCTGCATAGATCAACACATGGACAGATTTTGGAAGGGTATGAACCAGGTCGATGAGCACGATGTTATATAGAGTGGGGCTCAAGACTCCTGTGGTACGACATGGTAGGTGTTGTGTTGTGATGATGCACCATCCTCTGTTTGCACAAAGAATGACCTGTCCTTCAAGTAGCTGAAAATCCATCGAAAAACAAGGCCACCTAGGCCGACATTGCCCAAGGCATCCAGGATGGAACGATGGGTTATGTTGTCATAAGCGCCTTTAACATCCAGGAACATCGCCACTGACAGTCTCCTTAGGCTTTTTTAGTGCTGAACAGACGAGACAAGATCTGTGACGTCTACAGAAGAGCGTCCGCGTCGGAAGCCTGCCATAGCGTCAGGGCATAACTTGTAGTGTTCTAGATACCACTCTAGACGCGTGAGCACTATCCTCTCCATCACCTTTTATAGACAACTGGCCAGAGCAATGGGACAATGTGAGTGAGGTGGATTCTGCTGACACACACAAAAGAACCATTTGTAACATCCTGCACTGCTTCATTCTAACAGCCCATTCACACACATAGTGCTACAGTGCTGTCTGGACAGTTTCCAAAATGTGCAGGGGCACAGAGAAAGCACCGAAGAATTGAAAAATTTAAATTGTGGGGGTTTTATGTGCTAAACCTATGATATGATTATGAGGCATGCCATAGTGGGGGACTCCAGATTAATTTTGACCACCTGAAGTTAATGTGCATGCAATGTAAAGTACACATACATTTTTGCATTTCACCTTCATCAAAATGTAGCTGCCATGAAGAAAGCACATCAATTCAGGTGCTGGGAGTTAATTAAAGCACGGAACTTCACATACTTCCCTTTCCACCATAGAAAGCACAAAGCATCACTGCGGGTGAAGACGTTGGGGAGCTTGAAGAAAAGTTTACCGTCACGCTCAACTAGTGACAGTGATGAAAGATAGGGGGACACTTAAGCTGCGCCTTTAAGGGTATGACGCGATAGCTTAATGGTTCCCTTCAGTGGTTTCTTGACAAAGTGTTTCTCGAACACGTTGTTTGCGGTTGCACACCGTCTTGTATGCTGCTGCATTACAGTGGCCCTGTTCCAAGCTCGTTGTTCAGCTTCATCCTGCTGCTTCAGCCGCTTAGCATCCGTTTGTCGTTCTTGCAACGCAGGGTCTTCTTGATGCCTAAGCCACTTGACCTCCGCCTTTCGCTCTCGCAGTGCAGGGTCTTCTTGACACTTCAGTCCCTTAGCCTCAGTTTGTTACAGAGCTCCTGTTGGTCGCGATCCAAATCCATGGTTTGTGATGCGAGGCTTCGCTTCTGGCATTTCACCACAGCTTCCCATGCACGCAATTCAACGTCTGCGCATCACCTTCAACACTGGCATTCTGTGCAATCAGCATTGGTTTGCGCTTTCTCCACACCTGTCTTCTGTGGTCTCCATGGACGTCAAGGTGGCGGTACAGATGGACCAGCACAGGCTACAGAAGATGGCCTGGCATGAGGTACCGACAACGGCGCAGCACACGACGCCAGAGATGAACCAGGCACATTATCCATTGCAGAACTGACTGCAGCATGCTGGACGCTGAAGACAGAAATCAGGAACAAAGCTTGCATGAGCTCGCATGCCATCTGTTGGACAGCGGTGTAATTAGAGCGTGGGGGGGCACCAGCAGCCACATGGTGGCATTCAACAGGTGTCGAATACAGCTTTATGTTGGGGAACAGCAGATCGCTTCTTTTTTTTATATGGCGACAACATGCCGACACTCAGACCCAACAATCGTCAAATACTGCTCAATTTGAAAGACTGCATGGCATACATATAAACTCCCACTTATATCAGCACCTTATATTCGCCTGTATGGTGATGCGGTAGAATGTCTGACTCGCAAGTCCAGCTCCCAACCTGAAGGACCCAGTTCTAATCATAGAATGTGAAAATTTTTTCTTTAAAGGGCCCCTCACCAAGTCTGGCCATTTTGAGCTGACAAGTGCAGAGCATACAATGCACGCCAACTATCGTGTTTGCGAAGAATTACATCGCTACGCACGCTGGAAAGGTTTGAAATTTCAATCCAAATGCCGTTTTCCCTTCTCACGGCTGCTGCGCTCCAAGCTGAATGGCCATGTAGTCAGGTCCGCAGTGTGACGTAGCTTATGGTGACACATGACTTTGAGAATTATTCAAGGCACCATCTGTTATTTGTGTGATCTGTTGCTTGAATTGACAAACTGAAGTTTAAAGAAATAATAAAACACACAAACGGAATGTTTTTTGTTTTACTTTGCACCAAAGAGAGAGAGATGCACTTTCACTTCGGTCATGCAGTCACATGCGCAGGTACCAAAACTCTGTGATCATGCTCTGCGATCTGCTTGTTCTGCCTCAGTATTTGTGTAGCACTGAATTATACTGCTAGTCACGTGACCTTGTGTACAGCACACAATATCGTGTACTGTGCAAAACCATACAATCACATCAGCTCCTGCTCAGCGGTGAAAAAAAAAGAAAGAATAAAGAAGGAAGAAAGAAAAGAAAAGAAAGCAGGGAGGAAAAAAAATGAAGGTGGCACCCGTGACGTATGCGTCATGTGATCCTTGAGATCCAGTATGGGATAACACAGGGAAGGAATTTCGCTTGCGGAGGCTAGACGGGATGAGTGGAGGGAGTGTCTCGCCATACAGTGGAGCTCACCTCCTGAAATCATGGGTTCGTGGTACTGAAATATTTCTATCTCGGCTATTAATGAGCCGATTTGAAAAATTTGTGCGGCAGAACGCTCCCTAGAGGACACGTAACAACTTTCAGTGTATAACCAAAATTTGCTATGGGGCCTGGCCAGGGGCCTTTTAAAGCCAAAATCGTTTACAGTAAATCCTCCTTATAACGAAACAGGATATAACAAACTAATGGATACAACGAAGCAATCATGATTCCCTTTGAAATTCCAATAGATGCCCATGTATTGAAAACCTCATTTTAATGAAGCTAAAATTTCCTCGCAATGGGTGTAATGAACCTTTTTATTTAGAGCACAGCTCTTTGGCGCCCATTCCCACGTTTCACAGCGCCGTCGTACCTCACCACAACCAGTTCCATAGCAGGGGCCAGCGCACTGGTCTAGCTGCGCGTGCTCCTAGCTCCATCTCTCGCGCACGCCGTGAGCCTTGCTCTCTTCGCTCCTCCTCCAATGCCACCCTTGTGCGGTGGCAATCAGAGCGCCGGCTCGGTGGCAGCTGATCTCGATGTGCTGCTGCCCAAGCTGAAACGCATAGCCGCCGCTGTTATCCACTGCGTGTACCCCTTCCCCCCCTCCTTTCCTCCGTGGCGGTGACCGCACGATAGCGCGTGGTGTTCTCCGGTTGCCGAAGCGCTGGCTCGGTATCAGTGGATCATGGTGCGCACTTCCAAAGCAGGAACGCAAAGCCACTTTCAGTTGACCCGCTACCAGCATCAGTCAGCCGCTGCCGTCTCTTTGCCATGCAACGTACCTATGCGCCTAGGCGCTGCCTCTCACAACCTCCCGATAAGCGAGGCAGCTGCGCCACCAAGCTACGCTCCGTTTCCGACAGCTGGTGCGAAATTTTCTGCACTAGACGGATTGTATTATAATATAGTCTGTCTGCCCATATAAGTAGTTCATTCTCAGCCAGTTCTTTCTGAGCCATGAGCAAGGCAACCGGTGGAAGTCCTTCATCTGCCACTGCTGCTAAACAAGCTCCCCGAGCAGAGGCCCAGCACTGTCGCCGCCAGAATCCAGAGGTGCGCTATGCCGAACCAGGCATTGGTGCAGCAAGTCTAGCATATACCCATCTATTTCTCAGACCACAAAGCTACCTTCATGACAATCAAGAACTGGGAGTGGAGTGTTCCTTGAAGAAGTGAAGAATAAAAAAGTTGTAACTGTACATACATGTCTTGCTCTAATTATTTGCCTCAGTATATAGAAAAGCAGAAACAGCTGAAGAGCTGCGCTGAAATTTCGCATTAGGAAGTAACGTAATCGTCGGCAATTTTTTTTTTTCAACGAGCATTTACTAATTATTTTGGTGCCCGTCAGGTCTCCTGAACTCCCTTTTCTCGTGGAACTGGTGGACCCGCCCGCTCTTCCGCTGCGTGCGTGGGGCGGTGGTTTTGTTGTTGCTTGTCGTTATCTCCGTGCATGTCAACGATATCAGTGTTTCTATCGGCTCGTTCGTACCAGTTCCCGCCGCCAGAAAGGAGATGGCCGATGGCAAACAGAAGCACAAAATGATATAAAACGAGCAGAAGGTGGCTATGCTGAAAGCCGTCGAGTCCGGCATGAAGAGCAAAAAAGTGGCCGAAGATTTCGGCATAGCATTAAGCATGCTGTCGATGATTTTGAGCAGCAAAGAAGCTGCCACCAGTGCTGTCGCACCTGCGTAAAAGGCGACAGAAAGAACCTGTGAGCCCCCGCTTTCCAAGCTGTAGAGAAGGCAGTGTTCAAGTGGTTTTTGGACGCAAGAGCAAGCGGCACTCCTATGAGTGTCGCTTGTGTGAGCGCAAAGCGAGGGACCTCGCGTGCATTATGGAGCACGACGATTTTGTGGTGAGTGTCAGCTAGCACCACGACATTGTCGGCAGGGCTGACAGTGGGGAAGCGCAGTCTGTCGACCGTGAAGCTGCAGTGTGTGGGTGGAGACAGCTGCTAGAAAAATACAGTGCCAAGGACTTGTTAAACGCGGATGAGACAGCCCTGTTCTACCAGATGCTGCCACAAAAAAACTTGGCCCTCAAAGGTGAACGTTGCCAGGGCAGTCTGTGTAGCAGAGCAAGGTCCACGTAACCGTCTTGCTTTGTGCCAACATGGATGGGTCGGAAAAGGTTCCAGCCCTCGTGGTCAGCAAAAGTGTGTCACCACGATACTTCAAAGGCAAATGAAAGCTCCAAGTGAGCAATGTGTCCAACCTTAAGGCTTGGATGACGAGAGAAATTTTCACACAATGGCTGTGGGAGTGGGACGAGCAGCTGGGTAAGCTGAACCGGAAGATGTGCCTTGTACTGGACAACTGCACGGCCCATCCCACTGCCACTATGCTCAAAAACATTGAGCTATGCTTCTTGCCGCCAAACTGCACTGCGGTTGTGCAACCCCTCGACCAAGGAGTTATCATGAACTTTAAGTCTGGCTACCGCAAGTGTGTGATCGACCGGATTCTGCTCAACATGAGCATGAAGCCGAGTCCACGATCGACTTGTACACGGCAATCAAGATGCTACAGGCTGCTTGGATGGCTGTACCGACAAGCACGATCACCAATTGCGTCCAGCATGCCTCATTTGGCGTCAGCAGCAGCGGTTACAGCGAAGATCTTGGTGCTGCCGCCAATGAGGGTGCCGCGGGCGACCAAGCCCTAGCGTCGTGGGACACTCTCCTTGATGCTGGCGTTGTGCTCGACTGTGACACCTTCTGCACGTACGTCAGTGCCGATGCTGACGCAGTGACGACGGAAGAGCTAGGAAATTGTGCATGCGGTGACGGGGGTGCCTAATGACAACAGTGACGAATGTGGCGACGACATCCCAGAGCCTAATATTGGCGAACCCGATGTACGGATGGCCGCACAAGTGATGGATGAGGCAGACCTGTTGCGTCGCTTCTTTGGCACTCACAATGACGGTGAGGACAGACTCAAAATAGCGGCTGCAGCTGAAAAAGCCATTATTCACCTCAAGAAGGCGCGGCAAATATCTGTCAAGGACTTTTTTTTTTGCGAAGTGAGCCGCCAGCTGGTGTGCTGTTGATCGATCAGTGATGAGCCGCTTGGCGTGAATAAAGTAGCAATCACTTGCTGTCTTTTTCTCGCTTGTTTTTTTTTCCGTGCGACGGCCGCTTTCTTTTCCGTGTGGCAGGCTGCTGTGAGATTTGGTGGTGAGTACATTCCCTCTTGCTTGCTAATTGTGGCTAGAAATGGATAGTGGCTATAACGAACTAATGGTTGTAATGAAGTAATTACGACCCCTCTTCAACTTCATTATAATGAGGTTTTACTGTACGTTATAAATTCAGATGGTTACAATCCATCGCGTGACTGTGTCATGGGTTTCTCGACACGCCGTGGATGCCGCCGCCTTTTCCACTGAACAGAAGCCTTAATGCTGTCACATTAATATGTTGCGTATTGCACACAGTAACAATAGAAGATGCAGTAAAGGCTTAAAGTTGTACAGGAGCAATATACTCACCACTGCTGGGATAAAAAGCAGGTATTGGTGCATATATGAACCACCCAGGCCTGGCCTGAGCTTGAAAAAGAGAGAGTTGGGTGTCCCAAGCCTTATGCACAGAGTGGGCCAGCTATGTGTTTACAGGTAAGCCACAAGTTGGCGCATAAAAAGACATGCATCATCCATATGAGCAACTTGACTAATATAGAGCACCATGAGCAGAAGACTCATGCAGGCATTGGTCAAACAGTGCATGTAAAAGCTTTTGCCAACTCTTCAGCAACCTGTATCTCATTCTCAGACATAGAGATCAGGTCACCAGAAAACGGACAGAAGCTTTTCATCAGAAGCATGTAATGGCCAACCATGGCTACAAGGCTACTTACAGCAACACATTCCTACATGCTATCTTGCACAATTGCTGTTGCTTAAGTTTCTTCTGTGATTTTGGCCAAACTGATAAAGCATTTCTTATTTGGTCTACACACTAAGCCTACTTTTCTTGATTGAATCGGACACTACAGGACTGATATTCTTTCTCCCCCTACTTCAGAGAGCAGAGGGTCAGGAAGTAAAAGTTCTGCAGAGCTTGACAAGGTTTTCTAGCCTCTGTACAGTTCAGCTGCAAAGTACATTTCACAGCATGTGCTCAAAACAAAGAATGACGTCATGATGCTTCTAGGAAAACATGCTTATATGGCAATTAGGGGTGACACAAATGCAGCTGGGATATAAACAACAGCCTGCTGCTGGCATAATGCATTTGTGCACCCTGAAGGGTCCACAAAAAACCGTTTGAGAGCTGCTGCCTTACAAGATGCTGGTGTAAGTGCCGTCAGAGAGGCGCACTCTTATATTGGGCAGGTCCCTCCAGTTGGCACCCGGAAAAAGCGGAATGTGGTCCACTCGTGCTTGCATGAGGGGCGACAAAGTCAGCAATTCAAGGTCTCGAACGGGACCCTCCTTGCTGCCTCTGACCTGCAATGCCATTTACACATCACTGCTGGATGAGATACAGATGCACAAACAGGTATCGAGTATTACCTAAATAGGAGAGCCAGGTTGAGTTGACTGTTATGTTTGCCTGCACTACTTACCCTGTTTTGTCTACAATAAAGCTGCAGTGCATGTCATCTGCGGTGACATCACTCAAGAATGCTGATTTCACTACAGCAGAACAGTGGTGCCATCTGTCACAACTACAATCAAAGGAACCTTTGACCATAGCAATCACAAATGGTACCACCGGTTTGTTGCAGTGAAATCACTAGAATGCACACAAACACAGTAACTATAACTGAACCTACTGAAATGCTACCTTCTGTGTGAAATATGAGCACGAATGAGCCATTAGTTTCAGTGGAAGAGTCATGTATACCTGGCACTCCTACTCAAGCAACACTCAATAGCTAATGCAAGCTCTTGTACAAACACCATCATGACTGTCTGGAGCGCAGGAGCAGTGCACTTCCAAGACCCTTCATGCCACTGACAGGAGCAAGCCAGGAGGACATAGTTGCTTCTGAGCACGCGCTGCCAGTTGGACAGGGCTTCGCCACTGGCGGTAATAACCATGCCCCTTGCGATGCTCAACCTTTATGATGATTGTGCTCAACAACAGGATGCATGAGCATGCACTTTTTTGTTGTGTGATGAGCGGTTTTGTTGTCATGCCAGGGTGCACGCCGATAAAGAACTGTTCCTGCCACCTGGCATACACCCTGGCTCCCCCTGCCATGGGGCAAATTATCAGAAAAGGGGAGCTGCACAAAGAACATGAACAGGGCACCGAGCAGGAAAGCCCTGACCACCCAGCAGCGCATGCTCAGAAGCAACTATGTTGTTCCAGCTTCCTCTGAAAGGCAGCGCTAAGGGTCTCAAAAAAGCACTGCTTCCACACTCTAGAAATCCATGATGGAGGCTGTACTACACCATAAAAATCCTTAAACAGGGCAACATTTTCCTGCATCAGACTTGAAGCTTAATTTCACACGTGTGGTCTCGGATTGCAGAGCTGCGATACATTGGTCAGTGTGCCTTCTCATGTGTCCAGAACACGAGTACTGCCCCTCAAATCTACAGTAGTGAAGAAAAAGGTATATTTTGTGTAATAAAACAGGTACGTCAGCATGACAAGGTACCCATTCTTGTTTTGTGTCACTTCTTCCTTCTCTTCTCTCCCAACATTTCCTTTTCTTCTTCTCCCTTACATTTTGCATTCGAGTCCTGCATGCTAAACTGTTCAGAATGTTGGAGCTGCGTCACGCCAAACTGCTAGCCTAGGGCAATAGTCTCTTGAATACATACTGCCATCGTGCTTTGTTCACACCAGATAGTTCACCGACTGCGTACATTAGTATTTGTACATTTCGAGAATGTATAACAAGGAAACCGTAATATCAACCAGCAGTGAAAATAAGTGTGAGCTAGTGAGAAAAATATTTATTATGAGTGGGGAAGTTAGCCGAGCAAAAGGTTTGGCATACTGCTACAGGTTTGATATATAACAATATATCAACGGATGAGAGAAAAGATAGAATGAAAACACATCTATTCACACAAAAACTCGGAAACAGGGAGCAGTAAGCACCCTGAACTGAACAAAGCACATAGTAAATAGCCAAAATGTTGTTCATCTCTGTCCTTTCGGCTCCACCACAGATGTGGCTAACATTTAGTTTATTGACAAAGTATTCAGAGTTCCCTTTGGTGCACTATGAACTAAAGAACAGCTAGACAACAGGCAAGATAATCATTATACCCTACTTAGCAACGAAAACAGATTTAGAAGAGTTTGCACAAGAGTAGCTCTGTCGGTAACAATGTCCAATGCATGGTGATGCATGACAAGGGCCTCTTTCTTCTTTGTTTTTTTCAAGTAAATGGCTTTACAAATGAAGATATGCCTATAGATTGCACCATTAAGAAGGTCATAAGTAGCCAGTCATGTAATGAACTCACACAAGAGCCTGCACTTAATCAATGATCCAAAGTGCTGTTGTTAAATTTCTAATTTCACATTTGAGCTTCGACAATTGAAACTTTTACAAAGATGAGCACATCCTTCTCTGGTTATAGTGTAACACTGTCAATGCCACAGATCATCACCATATGCCAGTGACAACAAGGCTCAATTTGGAAATTATGCACATACATGGCTGGCAGCAGATCACAAGATGTAGCGTTCCTGCCAATGGTCAGTTGCCTAACAACCATATTGAGCAAGTCAGACCCTATACAGAAAAGTCCCCTCCTTGCAGTAATCAAAGAACCACAATGCATCCCTTCAAGAGCACCACATTTAAAACAGCATGAAGCACACAGTGAGGGCTGTGTTTTTTGTCCTGTTCTCAGTATAGTGCCCAACCAATCGGCCCCTGTCGACACTTCATATGAGAGCTTCTTACTGCAACTTGTAAATCCTCTTACCAATTGAATATAAGCAACACCTTCGATGGAATTGCTAGACTGAGGAAAAATGCCATGATAGCTCATTCCCACCACTGATAACGCAATATGCAGCAAAATTACTTTTTTCTTTTTAGTTGAACTTGTCGTTTCAGATTGCAAAATCATGTGTAGTTTTTGTGAAGGCTCCTCCATGTATGAAAAACTAATTGGCAAGTCCAAACATTTTGCTGAGTGTGGAGCTTTCTTTTTTCTTTTTTAAAGCTTGCTCTTGCAAACGTGGTCACCAGATGTGTACGTTGCTTCAAGTTATCAACTTCAGTCACGCATTAGTTATTCTTTCTGCTCAATTGCGCGCATGGCCGAAATAGCCAAACCCTGGACGAATCGGCGCAGTGGTTGTTCCGGAGTGCTATCTGGGAGTTCTTCGATCACGGAGCCAGTGACGTGACCTGCCGCATATGCAAGATGCCCCTTAAGATGCCCACGGGCACTACAACCACCCTCGTCAATCATCTAAAGCATCAACCTGATCCATTCAAGCAGTTCTGAAAAAGACAACGGGCACCAACAAGGCAGACACAAGTGCTGCAAGCTGTAACTACATCAAGCCGACATTGAAAGGTGACAGTCAGCGCGCAAAAATATTACCAATGAAGGTTGTGCAGTTTGTGGCCACTGGCTTGCACTCTTATTCTATCGTTGAGGAGCCAGGCTTTTTGTCTTTGATGCACACCGCAGTGCCCGAGTGCAAGGTCCCATCGAGAACTACGTTTTCTCAGAGTGTCGTGCCAGGACTTTATGCCAAAGAAAAAGAATGGATTAAAAGTGAGCTGTGAAATCACTTCACCCACGGGACCCCATGCTACTCGGTGACGGCTGATGGGTGGACGTCGAGGCTCGGGGATAGCTATGTCTCATTTACATGCCACCTCGTTGATAATGAGTTCCGGCTTCATAATTATCACCTTGCATGCCGGCACATGCCCGAAGGCCATAGATCTGACAACTGGAAGCGCATCCTCCTTGACTTGGCCAAGGAGCGGGGACGCCTCAAGGTGTTCTAGTTTTCATTGTCACTGACAATGCTAGAAACTTCCCAGGTGGCGCATCGCGAATAGGATGGACAAGTATACAATGCTTTGCGCATACATTACAATTGTGCATCTGGTGTGCGAAAAAGGACACTCAGAATTTTGAGCAACTGTGTGTCAAGGCCCGAGCAATTGTTGGGCCCTACGAGAGGAGTTCCCAGGCCAGGAATCGCTTCAAGGAGGTTGACGTTAGCATGGGCTTAGAGCCCCTTGAAGTGATTCAGGATGTCGCAACGCGATGGAACAGTGAATATGAAGTGATGTCTCACCTTTTAAAGCTCTGTCAGCCAATTTTCTTGAACCTGTCAGAACAGGACACATTGGAAAACCTAACTTCAAGTGAATGGCATCTGATGGCATCCATCACATCAGTGCTGAAATGTGCTGACGATGCAACAAGAGAATCTTGCTCCAAAAAGCACCCTTCTTTCGCAAGTGGCGCCACTAGTACATTGCACGCAACTTCTGCTCACCCAGCAACAGCAGAGTTGTGGGGAAGAGTCTGTATTTGCAAGAAACCTCCTTCATAGCATGAAGTCCATGTTTGTGGACATAAAGTTGCAGGTGACATATGCCTTGAGCACGGCATTAAACCCCCGATTTAAAGCAGTCTGTTACGACACCACAAGTGAGAAACGGTGGCTGAAGAATCGACTCCGCTCAGCTGTGGGGAGGAGCCTGCCTCAGGGGAGAGACAAGGAAGAGTCCAGTGCACCTACACAAGTTGTCTCTAGTGATGTGTGGAATGTTTTTGGAACTTTGGCCTCCACCACCACTTCAAGCACTGGTTCCCAGCGACTGATGGAGGAGGTGGAGGAGTACCTCCACGCACCTGTTCGGCCCCACCTGGAGAATCCTTTTCTGTGGTGGAAAAATTTTGCCGAAGTCAGGTACCCGTCACTGTCCAAGCTAGCTTGGCTATGCCTGTCAGTGCCGGCAACCCAAGTGTCAAGTGAGAGGTTATTCTTGTCAACAGGAAATACATGTATTGTCACTACTAGAAGAGAACACCTTCTCCCCGAGCATGTTGAGCAATTAGTGTTTATACATAGCAACATGCACTAGAATGAAAGGCTGGGTGAGCAGTGCACAGTGATCTGAATAAATTGAAAAATGAAAAAGTCTCAAGCCTCATGCCTGTTACTCGTTGCCTCACATTTATAATGGTTCAGAAATATCCTTGATAAAACAGCCATCAGAGATCATTGTAACAAGATTATGTACTCCACTTTATCAATTTTTCTGTTTTGTACTAGGGGTCCCAAATATTCGCTTCGATTCGATTATATTCGCATCGCTTCGAAATTATTCGAATTGGATAACTATTCACTTCGTATTCGATTCGTATTCACTTCGAAGTGAAAAAACACTATTTGCACATGCCTAAAATTAAGACGTGCTTGTCACCAAGCACGCAAGTCATACACACAAAAATTGTTCGAAACAGCAGCAACTTCAATGCTTTCAGCTGCCATGTCTGAGACTGTGCCTTCAAGATCCACCATGTTATACCACTAGTCCTTGCATTCACATATTCTTTCAACCCAATACTTACAATTGTGTAAAGAGGACTGTGCTATCTTGTAGCTCAAAGGTGAGAAAACTTCTCTATTGTGTACACTAGCCTTGAAAACAAGCTGGTTCCTCCAAGGTCTGAACAAGATTTTTACTCGCTGTTAGTTTGCTTACGTACATAAGCTGCTTTCTCCATGCATAAGGCATGTTCTCATTCAGCAGCTCAATCCTCTTGTGCCTAAGCAAATTTACAGACCATTTTATTTTCATCCCCACCTGAGCCAGAACAGTGAACTGTTGTGACGGTGTCATATTCTTCTTGTGCTTCGTCCTTGATACGGTAATTCTGGCTAGGTCGGGGCGTCTAGCTGTGGTGGTAGGATAGCTTGCAGTGCCAGCACTCAGTCATGGTCCAATCAAACGGACACCACTAAAAGCACATTAACAATTTGACACAACTTGCACTTGGATGGCATTGTTGCATTACATCAGAAGAAACCTAGAGTCTTATAGTCGGGTACACATGTGTGGCCACCTTGACCTCTGTTCTTCTGTACATGCCAAAATTCTTGGCAGTGACAAAAAGAACATGCATTACCTCACGCTGAATTGAGCAGCCTGCATTACTCAAAATGACTACGTCATTCACTACTGCTGCTACCTTGCTAATTCAAACAAGTTTTGCGTCATTTAGATTCAAACATTGCGATAGATCTGCATGTTTTTAATCACGAAACATGAAGAGCCAAACACAGTATGCCACCAGCCAAATCTGATTTAAAAGAGAAGCAATCAGTGCAACAAACCATTTGCTGGTAGTGTGTGACAGGTTCGCAAGTGCCAGTCATAGGCGTTCCCAGCTCCAAGCTAGCCAGATCCGAGATTCCATCATACAAGGTGATTGTCCGCAGTGGTGCATGCCTGGACCATTTTGTCGCTGGGTGAAACTGTGGGCACCAAAAAGAGTTTTGGCAAATTCAGGAAATACGGCATGCAGTTCCACATGCACAAAACACTGCTGGGCGAAACATTCAGATACAGCTACAAGCAAAAGTGTTCAGATAAACTTACAATTTTTAGTACACATTCAATATGTCTAGCTGCTCAAATGATGTTTATTTGAGAACATAATATTCAATATCTTTGAATACTATATTACAACAGGCTCTCATTAATATGTACGTGCTTTTTAGACGTAGTTAGAGTTCAAATATATTTAAGATGAATTCCCAAATCGGCGGTTTTAGAACCCAAAGCATCAAGTGACATTATAAAGCAAAGCTTTCTTTGTTGACTAGATTCAAAGGAATGTCTCAGCACAAACCCTTAAAAGAAATGCAAGAAAACAGCAGTGTTTCAAAGTTGGAGACAAGCAAAGTATTTCCAGATGTGGCGGAGGTGTGTGGTTAGGGGCAACGAGAAAGGTACTGCATTAGGCTGGGGCAAGGGTGTGTGGGGGAAGGGACACACAAAGGAGAGCGTTACATGTAGTTCAGCTTACCCCCCAGTGTGTAATTCCAGACTAAGACAATGCAACAGACAAGATGATGCCTCTATTTGTCATTGGGGAACTTAAAGTCTATCTTTACAAACCTGAAAGCATGTGTATCCTCAATTTGATGAAGGAGACCTACCGCCTAAAGATGACGTCTTCTCTCAACATGCCACCAAATCAGTTTGCCACCACATCTTCCAGTAGGGGGGCAATCGACTCAGTCTTTAATGATGAGTTGGATGCCATAAATGTATACAAGTACGTCCCCTACTACTGGCCATCTTGACCTTTCTGCCGGTATCCCTGCATGCTCCTCCATTGTAGAAAGCCAAGGGGAAATCTATACAAGCATGTGCAATGGCTGAACCTCCTTCTATTGCCCTTCTCACTGTGTCTGCCTCTTTGAGCATGCACCCTCTAGAGTGACTCCCTGGAAACCCCATGTAGAGTGTACATACTATTTATGTAAGTGATTCGCTAACAAGGATGGTAAAAAGGACAAAGCTTGTCAGGAGACACCACTTGTACGTTCCAAGACATCACACTGTGAAAAAAGAAAAATCAACTTGCAGTTTCTTCTTCTTAAGTCAAGGTCACACAATTGTTGCATGCAACTTTCACAGTGACCTCACGTGACCTTTGAGGAAACTAGAGCTCTAAAAATAGCGTGAAAGTTTCGCTTCATTTAGATGCCAACATTGAGTTTGGCCTGCATAATTTTTTGAATCATAGTGACTCATCCTGCATCTGCAAATTGATGCAAGTCTTGTTAACATTTTTATGCATGCAAGCTGAATACACTGCTGCAACTTGCAGTGCGATTGACATTACATTGTTTGTCAATGTGCATGAACAATAATTTTCATAGTAAAGTCAAGAGATCTCACATGATCAATGAAAAAAAAAGGTATAAACAAAATGCCACTAATTTTGAAGTGCTTATTCAAGGCAAACAAACCTCTTGCTTTTGAATGATTGATGACTGTTCACGAGACATAAATGAAGACTTTGGCTCGGGAAACCTGGGCAAGACTTGGCCTGGCGCAGCTGCCAGAATAATGACCCTGCAAGCAGAAGAATGAAAGTTGCCAAATGAGTAATTATACCAAAATATGTGTACAACTGCATAACAGCAGATACAGTAAGATAACAGCACTCCTTCTGCAGAATAAACAAACTATGTCTGTGCAATCTTTTGTGGCCCAGCACTACCCTGGTGGTAGTCAAAAAGGTGATTGTGGTTTCAAATGGACAATGACTGTGACATTCAACAAAAAAAGATCAATCTAGATTGTATGGCAGCTTTAAACTGGTTGTTCCAGGGCCCTACAACTAGGCTGCAATTTGAAATACAAGCATGCTACTGTACTGAGGGTGCATGGGCTGTAGCAGTGATTATTATGTTTCAATATAAATAGTGAAGCCAGTTTCATCTTTTAATAAAGCTTAGTTGATGCCTCACATGACCTAGGTAGCAATGCCAGAACAGCGGACCTCAAGCTCAACTGTGCACACGCAGTGGGCTGGGTGCTCTGTCCGCCTCACTGGCAGCAGAAGTTATGGCTATGTCGAATTAAATCACTTCAGTATGTTTCATAGAATGATTTTCAATGTAGGAGATGTCACGTCATACTAAGTAGACCAAGCCAATCTGAAAACAAGTACCAGTAACGGTAACCGAGTGCACATGTGATACAGTCGACTTCTGTTAATGTTGAATTCCTGGGTTGAATTCCCTGATGGGACCGATGAAATTGTTCGAATTGTCCAAGAGGAAGCGAATTAAACAAGATTCAGAAAAACGTCACAACACTCCGCTGATCTATTTGGCAGTATTTGCCAGATTCCAACAAGCCCCTGAATTGAGCATCAAGACCCCCCCCCCCTCGCTTTATAGGTGTCCAAAATAAAAAAACTAACAGAAATTACATGAATGCTCCAAAACAATGTAGAAATCTAACGCACACCTGGTTTTTTAGCAAGAACAATGGGCAAGGGTGTAATATGGGTTGCACAATGGCAGCCGCTTTCTTAAAGTCAGCTTCACTGCACGGTTATTAGGTCATCTTTGCTACAATGCAATCGTGTTATTTTGCATTAAGCCATACAAACACTGCAAACATAGTTTTGGTTTTGTATTCCATTGCACCACGCAGGCAATTTACGGCCCAATTTTCGCCAAAAATATCGTAATAAGACATTTTGAGCTACTGTTGTTACTTGAAAATTTCCACAGGAGAAGCCAAAAATAGGCATTTTAGAGACGGGAAATTATGTGTGTTCAAAACGTTCACTGTCCTCTAAACTTCGCCAAGACATGCTGCCACTAAAGGGGTCACTATTTGGGTCACCATAGGGGTAATGTACGTGAATTCTGAGTGATCATGTTCGAATTATCCGGTGAAGGCCAATTTTAGAATAGAAATAAGGTAAGTTCGGGCCCATAGAAATGCATGGACCTTGGGATCGAATTAACCAGAGTCTACTGTATAAAACACAGAGCATTCACCCAAGCTAGTAGGGCAGCGAAATCAACCTGCTCACAGAAGGTGCCAGTGCATACACGATACGGCGGAACACTGAATAAAACAGTCTACAACCATTCATGAACCAGATAAACAGTTATTCACCAGAAGTCAATTAAGTTACATAACAACTTGTCCATGAATTTAAGAAAGAAAATCACTACCTTAGCGTAGCACAAGTGTAGGAACACCTTGTCGTGATGTGAAACATTATGGTCATCCAATTTGTATAGTGCCAGAAAAACTGCAAAGAATGCAAGGTAATGAATGTGCAAACCTGCGCCTGCTTTGGGGCAAACCATAGTTGCCAGCTTGAAGCAAGGCAAAGGTGCACTGGTAGCCCATCCGCAACAAGCACTTCAGAGTCAGCGGCAACATCTGACCATCGTGGCCATTGAGGAAGCCCTTCACATTTTCCAAGAGGAACAGCTGTGGCCGGTAGTAGTCACAGCAACTCAGGTATGATGACACCAGTGAGTTCTGCAATACAATGAGGTGTCTCATAAGTTGTAAAAAGACAGTAACCCCCTTGCTTCATGCGTTGCATGTTCCCTGTGCTGCCACCACTAGTGGCACTGCTGGATGGTTATCAGTGGCAAAAACGTTCTTTTTTTTTATTTCGTGAAGCTTGCTCTGCAGCCTGAGTATTTATTTAAATAAAAACGTGGAGGCCCTTCTGATGCAGAAATTGCAGTACTATTATCTTAGTGAACTTATCGCTCCAAAGCCAACGCCTATTACTATCTTTCCGATCCATTAGCAGCTTGGCAGCTCTTAGTATACTGTCATTCTAGTAATGGCCTCCCAAATTGTGCCTATAAGAATCTACAAGAGCGCTACTGCAATTTTTTAAAGCTGCCCGACTGAGTGACCATCTGCGATCCGGACTGAGTGACCGTCTGTGACACAGAGCAGAAAATTGCTACTATATGTCGGCGATATCCACAGCAGACTTTCTCTTCTTCTCTCAATCTTTCCCTCCCTTTCTCCATTCCCCCGTTAATGAGGACTGAGCCTGGAAGCCAACCAGGCTCAGTCCTCATTAACCTCCCTGCCTTTCATTTATTACTTTCTCTCTCTCTCTCTTATTCTAGTATTCTAGAATAGAAGAAGTGACTTCTCGGCATTAACACTATGATTCATCGGCATAATATGTCTAGCCTCTGTGAAAATCTTGAGGTTGAGCATATTTCACAAAAATTATTTAGCAGCATACAAAATAACATAGAAAGAGTTGGCAATGAACCAGGGACTATGTGTTCCTGAGTAAAGCATTGCAATAGCTACACTATGGCCATGCTTCTAAGAGAAAAGACAAAAATGTATGTTATCATCTGGTCATTTCAGACACTATTTTCAGTTAGCCATATTTAATATCATCTCGCTTTGCAATTAAAAATACAACCACAATACATTGCGTTAATTGCACAAAACAATAAGTTAGCACAGGTTCAGCATCCCTCTGCAGAATAAAGGAACAGCAAACACAAAAAAGTCGTTCCCCAACAAGCAATGATGCAAAGAATGAAAAGTATGAATTGTAAGGATCAAACCATTGGCAACTATTGACAAAAAGCTTGCGTGCTAATTTCTACAGGTTAATAGTACTTGTTCAAAAGGAATTGTTCATAATATGAATGTGAAACGTACATGATTTAAAACTTATTTATTTGCACATACAAGTGACACCAAGTCACCCAAGTGTTTTCCAGGTGGATGCTTTCCAGGTGGATGCTTTCCAGGTGGATGCTTTCCAGGTGGATGCTTTCCAGCTGTTCGATGTCATGAACTCTTCTTTTGGCAATGCAAGTGCTGAAGGAAACAGACACGTTCAGCGCTGCTAAAAGGCAGCAGTGAAGAGGGGACAAGCTTAAGGAGACCAACTACAAGCCCAAACATTGCCACGTACATGACACTCAGAGCAAATTATACCTTTCATAGATGAGAAGCTGAAGGCTTTTTTGACAATTACTGAATCTCAGCAGGCAAAGCCTTTCATGAGAGGTGTGTCAACATGAGTTGCCTGCTTTGAAGTTTGACCTGACAATGCCAAAATGGCTTGTACAGATGCACTTCTACCAAGTAATTGAGGCTACCACCACCGTGGTGTTGGTGCCATCAACTATTATGACCACAACTGGCGACACTGAGGATACAGTTTCATTCGCAGTACAGATGGGTTCATTACAAAAAATTAAAAAGAAACAAAATTCCATTTGCATGAAACTGATAGATGAAAAAGAATGACCCATTACTCCGCAGAGTGTAACATTAGTGCTATGGCCAATTCCTTTTGGAGAGATCATTCACCTCTTCTTTTTTTAATGACTTCATCACAGAAACAACACAGTTCATCAACATTTTCTTTTAAACATTTTCTGGATTTGACGTCTGTAGATTCACTCTTGCTTTTCTCTTCCTGCGGTGTTGTAGAAGCTGAACTATATGCATTACAATGCACATTTAGTGCTGTGCGAAGTGTTACATGTATGTAATAAAACAAAGCTAAAATGAAGCCCAGGGATGAACTGGAGTGCCATGGGTAGACGCTAACACATACAACCTGTCGCATCGTCAGTTGTCGAAGCAGGCTGCCTTCCGTCGGCTAGCCTTTGCTTCATATCGCTCACTTATCTCGCACTTCAAGTGGCAGCATAGAATAATTGCAGACTTTGCACTATATTTCCCAACAGATTGCATTTATGTCATATTACTCGTCACATCAAGTAGCCAGTCTATGTTCTGTTGAATGCGTAGTGACGTGCAAGACAGTATGATATGATTTTCAAAATAATCAACAGCAAATATGGCCCTTGATTTTCATTTTCACTCACAATAAAAATCCATGTGTTAGCTGGCGGGCGCAATGCGCACAGTTTAAGCAGGCGAGACACCGGCAGAGCAAGCCCGCACGCTGAGAGCTATGAGCGTACACTGACCGCAAAAGCGCACTCTGAAACCACTAGCCGATGCCGCCGTGCACACGCCACACCGAAATCCTACTTTGCTGTCATTAACGTGCTGTTACATGCCTCTTTATCCATGCAATGACCGAGCCGCTGCACTGCAGCCTGAACGGAAGTTCGGGTGTATGTGAAAACAGTTGGCACATAGTCAGGGTGGCTAGAAAAGTTTGAAGGCTGGCCTAAAATTGAAGGGAAAACATTAATACAAAGGACTCGTTACAAGCCAAAATTCATGACGTATACCTGTTATAAAGTGCTCGCTGCAAATTCGAATCCCTGAGTGGGCGTTTGGTTACCATACTGAGCTGTCCACATTCAACCACTTTACGGCATTCATCCATGACGCTCTCTTTAGTGGATACCGCTACTTGGACGGAAACAACTAAAAAACAAAAACAACAGTGTTCTTGCCATAATAATTTGTACATCCGTACGCAACACAGTGCACTGGCATGGCACTCAGAAACGAAGACACAGGAGCTTGCCTGAGCGCGCCGGAATGCCCAGCCAGGCGGGGAGTTGTCTGCTAGCTTTCTAACCGCGTAGAGGGCACTTGCGAGCATGCGCATCAGCCTTTTTGCAAAGTGTCCATTTCCTAATAAAAAGTTGAGTTGTAAGTGTAGCGATTATCTGTGTATCCTTCTTCTTTTTGTGCTACAGTTCAAAATGATGAACCTATACCAGATCGCCCAGTTTTCTGTATTGCAAAAGAATTAAATTTATTGTAAAGGCTATAAAGGAGTAGAAAAAAAGAGGAAATTGTAGAAAATGTTACAGTTCACCCACTCAGCACTGAAAAAAATTTTTGCTGATGTTCTGCTGCATGCACACCAAAAGTGCCTCATAAGCAAAGCCAGGGCCGGTATACTATAGTGCTTCCTTTCGCCCGATTCTAGGCCTCGTTTATCATCTACTGTTCACAGTCGACGATTCCGCTGATAATGCGGGTGAAGTGATGCTCGGATTACTACAGAGCATGATGAGAAATAGCACTCAAATAGAATCGCTACATTATCCCAGCCTAGATGCCGCCTAAATATTAGGGAAAAAAGAAAAAAATAAGCCTCAATAGTATGGTGCACCTTTTTAAAAAATGTCCACATGAACCCAGCAAGATGTTGAGGGCATGTCACTGTTCTGGAGATAGCAGCGGCCAATGAGCACTCCAAAGCTCTGGTTGCTTCAAAAAAGCAACAGAAGTGCCACTCATGATATGCAATGTCACAAGCATAGATGTGTGGTGGTGGTTATATTGCTACAGGCAGGGTTAATGTGGCAGACTTGCGAGCAATTGTTTCACCTATACATCTCTTTCCATGCCCGTCATCACTGCACTGTTGTAGCACGGATGTTTGTTGTTGTGCTGAACATCAGCATTAAGGGCATCCGTATGACAGCTACCCTTGGTCCAAAAGTGCCTTGCCATGGTTGTTGTAATTACCGAAGTATAACAGTGCTAAAGGTTCGGGTATAGTTTCAATTACCAGCATATACCCAGCATCGATCCCCATCTTGCTAGCAGGGCATGCCAACTGAACATAAAAATTTATTTCAGAGTATTGTGAATTTTTTGGAAACCCGTGTTGCTGCATATGCTTAAACTGTTTCATTTTATTTTGTTTTACTTTATTTTTCAGCTTGAGTTCAGGGACATTTTATATATATGGGTTCAGTTTCACTTCCTGTCGAAAGTCCTATTCAGGTACGAATTTCAGGTCAGGTTCAGTTCAACACCCTGAATTTTACAAGTGACAAATCAGATTGAAGTGAACCTGCACTAATTGTGTTATCCCGTGTTCTACTAAGTGAAGTTAGGCAAGACATACCTTGAGTAAAGACCTCTCCGTATGCCGGAAACGGTTGAGCCCACTAAAGCCCTGACATGGGGGTCCTCCACAGAGCAGTTGCACATCTCCCTTCTGCGGCAGTTGTTGCCCATTTGAATTGGTCATCTTGCCCTGCACGAGAATAATACCAATCTACTACAAAACAAACATCTTCTAATACAGTCAGACACCCTTATAACAATATTCAAATGCCACGAAAATTCCATTGTTATAACCGATAATTGTTAAAACCAGGTTGCATGAAAAAAGCAAAATAGGGGGATGGCAGAGCTGATCTTAGCAAATTATAATGGCGGGGAGACCAGTGCCCCTCCCCACTTCCTTCCTCCATCCGGCTGCTGATTGTGGTCACTCATTTAAATGCTTCCTGGGCGCTCCAATCACATGTAATAAGCTGCGGCTGTCAGCGTTAAAGTATGGCACTGCTATAACTGCAAAGAGGGGTGACGGGTGGCAAGCGACATGCAAGCACCGCAGAGGCAGCGCTTTGGTGGGCCCAAAAGGGGCCTTTTAAAAAATGCGAGGAGGTTGCCGCGGCAGCCTGTCAGCTTGAGATATCCAGAAGAAATGCTGAGGCGAGATCGCCACAAGCGTGTCACCATGTACGTCGCACTGAATTGCACGAGAAAACCCTATGTCCGTCAGCCTTGCCGAGATCCTTCTCCAAGGTATCCAGGTGCTCCACGTAGTGCAGCGGAAAGTTCCTCACGAAAACAAAACCCTGGAGGGACTCAATCATCTGCCGGGCCTCCTGTGAGGTCAACGTTGAGGCAGCCTGCCCTACCACGTCATCGCTGCCGTCATCGCTGTCGCTATCCAATGCAAGCATGTTCGCAATGATCGCCTCATCGGTCAGAAGCACATAGTTTCCAAATCTATAACTGTGCACTTTCTTTTCACCGGAAATGTTGTGCATTGCCGATTATCAGCGAGCGGGTCAGTCATCTTCCGTTTTGGCGGCTAGTCAAAAGTGGCTGAGAAACCACGTGGCCAGGAACAATTTCGACACAACCAACAAAGACGAACACTGGCGATTGTGCTGTTTGCAGAACTGCGCTGAATGAAGAGCCAGCCAGCCAGCAAGATGCAAGCAGCGCAATTGGCGCGGACCATTAATGTTTTGGAGAGTGATGAGGCGTAGAGATATGGGCACAGCCCATTAGTGTTCAGAGAGGCGGAAGGGTGACGGGAGAGAGGCACGCGGAGAAGGCTGGAAAATGAGCGTGCAGCGGCCGTTCGAGCAGCAGGCCATCATGTAGCGGCTTGAATTTCTCATTTTCTTTTTTTCTTTTCAAGGATTTCGCATTTCACTACCTTTCGGCTCGGACACCGAGTAGTAAGACTTCATCGTTACAACCGATAATGCGGCATTGGGGCATTGTAGTAAGCGGGTTATGTCACTATGCAAAACATTCAAAATTTGAGGGTGCAGCAGCTTCTCATTGTTATAAACGATATATTGTTAAAACCGGTATTGTTATACGTGGGTTCAACTGTATTTCACCTTATCAAATAGCTCACACAACTTTGTCACTACAGCGACTGGCACCCCTTTGGCTTTTCCTTGTTCCGACTTTTGTTCCTTCCATCTACAGTGGAATCTCAATAAATGGAACTGCTTCTTAAACGGAACACCATCCTCATGGTCTTGGTTGGTTTTGTATTCATGCAATTGTATCAGCTTTGTCTCTCAATAAATTAAACTCCTGATCAACGAAACCAGTTTCCCTGGTCCTTTGAGGTTCCATTTAAAGGGAGTCCACTGTAGTTTTGAAATTCCTCCACCAGCAGGACAGTGCAGAAGTAAATGAAACAGGCATTTCGTGATAAAGCTGACGTTCTTCTCTGCCTGTGAATGTAACTTGAAATTGAGGACTGCAGTTCGAACTTGGCATTGAGAACATTCCAGTGCACTTGTCAATTTCAGTTTGCGCTTCTGAATAACAAATAAATTCAACTCACCCAAGGTGTTTTATCTTTTAGAAGACTGCTCCTGAGTTATAAAATATAGTTGCATTTTTGAACCACCAGGACATGCATTTTCTACTCAGGAAACAGCAACAAACACTGCTCTGCTGATGCTTTGACTAACAATCTTATAACAACATCTTCCTTCATGCCTTAGGGAGTAGTCGGGCATTGACTCAGCCAAGTTCAAGTCACACTCAGCCACTGGCATGCTTCAGAACACATCCATGAGGTTGTAAGCACAAAAAGGGTACGCCTAATTTGCTTCCCATATTGGCACAACAGATGACGCAGTGAGTTATATATTCTGCTCAATGGTCAGCGTTTTGCACTACTCACCAGCATTTTCGCATGACAGGATTCTTGTGAAAGACCAATTCAATGTCAGGTGATGCTCCTTTTAATTTATTTCATTTTATTTGTCACAAAAGCTACAACTACTCCCCTGCATAAATGTATCTGAACCAAGGATTTCATTATAAAACTGATGTTCTTGTCTGTTTATGAATGTAACTTGAAATTAAGGTCTGCTGTCCAAACTTGCCGCTGTAACCTTTCCAGTGCACTTGTCAGTTTCAGTTTATGTGTTTTAATTATGAATAAACTGAGCTCTTTCAGCAAGCTAATGGTCCATATACTTTCTTTCTCACTGGTGTACATGCATGTCATAAGAATCCAACAAACACTGACACCAAGGACAACATAGGGGAAATTGCTTGTGCTTAATAAATGAAATAAAGAAACTATAAACTAATGGACATGAAAGTGGATGGAAAAACAACTTGCCGCAGGGGGGGGGGGGGAACCGAACCCACAACCTTCGCATTTCGCGTGCGATGCTCTACCAGTTGAGCTACCACGGCGCTGTTTACCCATCCACTTTCTTCGGTATTTATGTTTCCTTGTAGAACCCTCGGAATGTTAGCCAGCGCCACCACTCACAGACCTTGGCGGCGGACGTGGAAGGTCCTTTTCTGCCGCAGGCGTCACGAGGCATGTACATGTCACACGGGCATGTGCATGCATGTAATGTGTGCAGACTTCATTAGATTCAAACTGTTGAACAAAACTATGTACCTCATTAGATCACAGGAAACATATGTAGTGTTACGTTCAACTAAGATCAAGAAATCTAATTATATCGCAGATCTCATTGAACTGAGGATTGTCACTGTATATATCTGAGTTTGTCACTACTCTGCATGTTCTGTGTAACTACAGCCACAGTGCAATACAGGTAATTTAGGTGCCAACTATGCCTCAATGAAGCTTTAATGAATAAAAGCAGCTGTACAGTTCTAAAACAGGCACTCCTCAAACTCCTTAAAAAGGAATTAAGCACTACACTGACTGCATGCAAAACTACTGTCTTTATTACTATGACTCAAGTTTGGACATCAAGATGCGAGCATTTTCACCACTGCGCCAAATGCTTAATAAGGACTTTCAACACACACTGAAGGTTTTTCTGGCCATGTTTTTATGTATTGCACACAAGTATTTTATGTTTAGAGCTGCAGTCAGTTTTATCAGACAAGAAATCAGCTTTCCTTACATTTTGAAAGCATGAAGTACTTTCCAGTAAATCCCATCAATTCAAACAACACTGCTCTTCCAAGGAACAAATGGAGCAGTAAAATGTGCAGCTGATACTTAGTTTGTAACAACTACAACTCACTTGTGTAGCTAGTATCTATAGCCTCCTTTCAATACTGCAAAATGAGTTAAATACCTCTAGCACATCGCTGAGAAAAGAGTTGAAGTCTTGGGTGAAGACTGTTGACCCAGGAAAATTGCGCTGGAAAGCCCTTGATGCAACCTCACTGTTCTCCACTGCCCAGCATGATTTGATGGCGCCCACTGCTTTCAGGCCACAGGAGAAACCTGTAGAATAAGAATTACAGCAGAGCCCACCTCATGATGGCTGTCGACATTAAGGTGTGGGGATCCCGACAACCATCTTGCAAATAGTTCAGATTCCACCACCAGGCGACGCCACTCAGTCATGAACAAGGAAAAAAAAAAGGAAAGAAACTGGTTTTTGCTTATTTAGCGCAGGTGTGGTGGCCGGGGATCTGCTTCAATTGAGAAAAGTGTCCTCCCCACCCCATCCCTTATAGTTTGTGAGTGATGAGTGCTGCCTTGGCATGCCATTGTCGTTTTGTTGCTGCATGCAGTGTCAATAGAAGTACAGCTGTACAATGGGCTGACTCACTGTGAAGCACACTGCTCGTCGCCTGCATCGATTAATGTCAATTGTGTATTAAAAGTAGCAGGAGGGAAAAACATACAAAAAAAAAGCTTTTTCGTCCATCAACCTAGATTGTGTCCACGACAATCAGAATTTTCCAGAGCAGACCACTGTGTCTCCTCCTATACCCATGTTTAGGGTTGCACTCGAGACAATCACAACGCAATTGCCACTCACAAAGGACGAGCAAACTGTTGTATTTGTGGTTGTGAGAACAATAAGAAAGGGGTTCTGCTGTCCCAACCATAACTGCCTTGTGGACAGTAAACAGCTGAACATTGGCCAACAGGGGGACCGTTTAAACAGCTGTGTACAGCCTAGGAACAAGTAGACGGAGGCAGAGTGAGAGAGAACGACAAGGAGAAGAAAAAAGGAGCTATTTACAGTGTTTGCATTATTTATAAATGCTTCGGGAAGTTCCGTGCCAGCAGCATTGCCCGTCTCAAATTTTCAGCACATACATAGGTGCCAGCTGGGTATCAAGCACTGACTGCTCTAGAAAATTGCACAGGCTCTAATGAGCTTTGCGGCCACAGTATAGATGGTTCAACACTATGAGCAGGTGGCCTGTGCACATGGAGGTAGCAGTTGCTCAGCGTACTATCATGTTTCATGGCCAGACCTGTCTTGTTCTCCGAGATGTACAGGGACAGGCATATTGCACTTTAGACGTTTGAAGAAAGATTTGTACTTCCTGCTGCACTGTTCTTACTTAAATTTAACAGAAAAATCCCATTTTGGAGTTTGCGTCTTTCCGTGTAGTACTTGGCACAAATAATTGCCTGTTCTTTAAAAGAAAAGTATGAGAAACCATTTTCGTTCATGAAGATACAAGCTGCTGCCGAAACGGCACCAGCATAATCTTGTGCCGTTTCGTGTTGGCAGCTGCAAAAAGCAGCCATTCAGGAAGGGTTGCCATGTGTTGCAGAGGAGCAAGCAACATGCAGCACCATCCCTGGACGGCTACTTTCTGTAGCTACAGGCAGGTGGCGACACAAGTTTATGCTAGCGCTGTCTTTGTAGCAGCCATTTTTCTCATGGACGAAAGTAGTTTCTCATTCTTTTCTTTAAAATGCAAAACATTTTTTCAAACATTTTAAGCAAGATATGCACGTCCCTTTACAGTCTCGTTGTCTATGCAGGCCATGGACACAAGCTCGCATGTGCATTTCGCCTTGTGGCCACGAGCTAAGCTAGTGTTCTAGTACATGAGGAAAAAAGGAAAGGATCGGATCCAAAAGCAGTATATCTACTCTACGCTAGCATATAAAGTAAGTCTACAAGTGCATCCTTGTAGTGCTCCCTGTGCAAACGGCAAAAGTGTGCGTCAGCCTTCAACAGCCTACAGAAGCATATTGGAATGAAAAAAAATATATATATATCTGCTAAACTGCATAACATCTGCGAGAATGTGCATGATATACAAAAGGCAGTAAAGATTATTATTAGCATTACGAGTGCCTACCGTACATGTGTATAGATAGCTTTTGCGAGCTTTTATCACTTTTTGCAGATAAGTGCATGTATTCCACTAGAAAGAAAAAAAAAGAAAAAGATCAGTTCAACGCTATCTCAAAACAAATTGCAGGCTTTGTGCAATCTCCGCTCCACCAGTAGACTGAATATGTTACACTGCAACACTGCCAGTGCAGATGTCTGGTATTGGCCCATGATCATTTGGGCAGTGTAAAGGAAGAACAAAGTGAATGTGTAGATTAAAAATGCACCTCATTGCAGCTAGGTAGGACCCCCATATCTAAAAGACAGCACATATAAAAGATGTAGTGAAATCCTTCAGACAGAATTTTTCGTTTTGTTCTCTCAGGAAACTGGACACTGAGGTTAGCTTTTTGAGTCTGTGTACCCAAATGATGAAAAACTAAACTGATGTCCAGCAAGAAATTGACAGTGCACAGCACATATATATTGTTACAGGAAGTATTTACTCTAACAGTAAACGGCTAGCACTTGGCTAGTCAAAACTGCACAGAGCACACAGGCTTTAGCAGCTCTTGCAGTCTGACAGGAGAGAGACTGACCCAGCCCCACTACACCTTTGTCTTAGCCACTACAACGTCTTTGTCTTTGCCACTGTTCGTAACATTATCCCCGGCCGGTAAAGCACCATCCTAGTGTTGGTTGTGTTCAAAATGGGCGGTCACAGTTGTAACGCTTGAGGTGGGAAACATGTACGATGTCACTTTGTGGTGTGGTCGTCGATGAAGTGGATGGCATGGGAGTTATCTCATATGTGATAGGAGTCACCTGGCGCAGCACGCGGTAGGGCCCGACATACCGCGACATTAACTTTTCACAGAGGCCGACACAATGAGATGGGAGCCAGAGAAGGAGGAGAGAGCCCGGTGGAAAAGCAGTATCCTGGTGCCGACGATCACAAATGGACTTTTGTGCGGTCTGCGATGATGAGAGCCGTGCGCGGGCTACTGTGCATGCGACGAGCACACACGCGATGGCATCTTGTGCATAGGAAGTCGTGGAGATAGATGTTGGATTAGAAGGAAGCAAGGTGTTAAAGGGTAATAAGGGATGGTGGCCAAAGAGAAGATAGAAAGATGAGTAGCCGGCAGTGTTATGACCCGATGAGTTGTATGCAAATGTGACAAACAGATGGGAAGGGCAACGTCCCAATCGTGGTGATCATCAGAAATGTACGCGGAAAGCATGTCGGTCAGTGTATAGTTGAGGCTTTCAGTGAGTCCATTGGCTTGAGGGTGATATGAGGTGGTGAAGTTGTGATGAGAAGCACATGATCAAAGTAGACTGTCGACCACACAAAACAGGAAGTACCGACCACGATCTGTGAGTAGGTGAGCACCATGTTGGAGGATGACGTCACACAGTAGAAAGTCGGCTATGTCTGTGGCGCAGCTGGTTGGCAACGCTCGGGTATGTGCATATCGCGTGGTATAATCTGTAGTGACTGCAATCTATTTGCTTCCTTTCATGCAAATTGGAAAGGGGCAGAGCAAGTCCAGGTGCACTCAATAAAATGGCTCGGTTAGAATGTCAATTGGCTGAAGGAGACCAGCAAGTTGAGTCACAGGTTTCTTGCGGCGTTCACACAGGTACAGGTTTCTTGAGGCGTTCACACAGGTTACAAGATGTTACATAGTGTCGAACAGAATGATAAAGGCCCTTCCAGAAGAAACATCGTCGTATCCAATCATACGTTCTGGAGATGCCTAAGTGCCCGAAAGTTGGGGCGTCATGAAACTGGACGAGGACATCTCTACGTAGATGCAGGACAACTAGCAGGAGTTCTGTGCCATCGGGGTGCACATTGCGCCGCTAAAAAATGTGATCCCGAAGCAAGAACATGTTGAGTGAGAAGTCGAGGGTGCCGAATTGCAGATGGTCAATAAGAGAGAGCAACGATGGATCTCTATGTTGATCATCGGCCAAATGGGTGAAGTCTGTGATTGCTAAGACATAGGTGTCGGGGTCTGTTTCAGTGGAGTCGGATGGTTCAATGGGGTGACGGAATAGGCAGTCGGTGTCAGTGTGTAACTTGCTAGATTTGTACACAACCGAGAATGTGTACTCCTCTAATCGTAATGCCCAACAGCCGAGCCTCCCTGTGGGGTCTTTAAGTGTTGAGAGTCGGCAGAGCACATGATGGTCTGTTATGACCACGAATGGCTGTCCACATAGGTACGGACAGAATTTCACGACAGCCCAGACGAGAGCTAGGCACTCCCGTTCAGTAATAGTGTAATTCTTTTCCAACTGTGAAAGGAGGCGACTAGCATACGCTATCACACGGTTAGCGCCGTTCTGTGTTTGGGCGCGGATAGCACCATGGTCGCTTGTATCGGTGCGAAGCTCTGTTCTAGCAGCTGGGTCCAAATGAGCCAGCACAGGTGGTTATGTGAGGGCAGAAATCAGCGATGCAAAGGAAGCCACTTGGTCCGCACCCCAAGAAAAGGTCGCATTCTTTTTGGGGAGGTCCATGAGAGGTTGAGCAATGTCTATGAAGTTGAGAACAAAGCGGCGAAAGTAAGAGCAGAGCCCAAGAAAGCTGCATACTTCATGCGCAGACTGCGAAACTGAGAACTCACAGATGGCACAGACTTTGTCAGGGTCTGGTTGGACACCCGTAGCATCAACTAGGTGTCCAAGTAATTTGATCTGGTGGAACCCAAAGGTGCACTTAGAGGAATTGAGCTGGAGGCCAGACCGCCGAAATATATCGAGAATGGCCGACAGATGAGGGAGATGGCTTTCAAAGCTGGGCGAGAAAACGATGACATCATCCAGATAACAAAGACAGGTCGACCACTTAAGACCGCATAGAAGAGTGTCCATCATGCGTTTGAAAGTTGCAGGTGCGTTACACAGCTCAAAAGGCATGACCTTAAATTGGTAGAAGCCATTGGGTGTGATGAAAGCGGTCTTCTCGTGGTCACGGTCATCGACGGCAATTTGCCAGTATCCCGAGCGGAGATCTAGAGATGAGAAATATCTGGCACCATGGAGGCAGTCAAGCGCATCATCAATTTGAGGGAGAGGATACACATCCTTCTTCGTTACTTGATTGAGATGGTGATAATCGATGCAAAGCCACTAGCTGTTCTTCTTTTTCACAAGCAGCACAGGGGATGCCCAAGGGCTAGAGGAAGGCCCTATCACATCTTTGTCAAGCATTTTCACTACCTCCTTTTGGATGACTTGGCACTCAGAGTGAGACACTCAGTAAGGGTGCTTGTGAAGGGGGCTGGCATCTCCATGTCGATGCGATGGGCCGCGACATGTGTACAGCCTAGTGGACTGTTCTCAACATCAAAAACGTCATGGTATGAAAATATGACAGCACGGAGTGTTTGACTTTGGGAAGGCAAGAGGTCAAGGGATATCATTTTATTCAGAGCAGCCTTGGTTGGTGACCGTATGACAGGTTGGGGCATGGTTTCATCGTCAGCAGCGAATGCAGAAACTGTACATTCATCTAGTGGTGACAGTTCGGCTAGTGAAATTCCTTGTGGAAGAATATGGGTTGAAGTAGAAAAGTTGAGGACTGGAAGCATTGTTCTATTGTTGGCAACAACCACTATAGTGTGAGGAAGTGCGATGTTGCGCGAGAGGATCAGATCTACGAGGGGAGTGAGCACATAGTCACCATCAGGGACTGGGGGAAACGGTGACAGAGGGATGTAGGTAGCAGCCTGAGCAGGTAGTCATAGAAACTCCACAGAACGTAGGCGAGTCTTACGTGATGCAGCATCATCAGGACACAATGGCAGTTCGAGCAGCAAAATGCGGGCAGAGTGGGCTGTCAAGAAGTCAATACCAAGAATGACATCATGTGGGCAAATGTCGAGAACAGCGAAGAGAACTGAAGTGTGATGGCCGGCGACAGTAACGTGGGCAGTGCACATACCAAGAACAGGTGTTTGAGTGCTGTCAGCTACTCGCACAGTAGGAGAGACGGCAGGTGTCAGCACTTTTTACAGGCGGTGGCGGAGTGTAGAACTCATAACAGATATGTGGGCGCCTGTGTCAATGAGAGCAGTAACGGTCACGCTGTTGACAAGAACACCAAGCAAATTGCGTCTTGTAGTGGAAGTCAATAGAGGTTTTTCGATCCTGGTCATCAATGCAGCCTCATCTCCCGGAGCTGCACTGGCTAGTTTCCCCAGTGGTGGTGAAAAGACCACGGTTGCCGGAGCCGCGGGATCCGCGGGCTGTCTTCAGCCATAGAGGCGGGAGAAACGTAGCGGCCGCTTTGACGATCTAAGGCCGGAAGGAATAGAGCCCACAACCTCCACCAAAAAGATGTTACGGGGAGTATTCCCTCAACAGTAAACGGCTAACACTTGGCTAGTCAAGACAGCACAGGGCACACAGGTTTTAGCTGCTTTTGCAGTCCGACAGGAGAGACTCTGACCCAGCCCTACTACGTCTTTGTCTTCGTCACTGTTCGTGACAATATTATAGCAAAAATCATATTTTATTTTAGAATGGGTCCCTTGCACTGTTTTTGCTCCATTTTCTCTAGGCAGGCATGAAGCAAGCCATTGCCTCTACAAATGTGTCATTAGCCAAAAGTATTGCATGTGCATTACATGTGACTGCATGTATTTCATTTGCAGTGTCGCCTGGGGTCTCAAATAATCTTTGCACAATTATTTTCGTATATTGCCTCCATCAAAATGCAGCTGCCGTGGCATGATATCACACTCATGACACTGAGATTAATGGCACAAGTTTCTCTTGTTTGAGTATGTTGTTATTCATGTTTCAGGTGCAAAGTGCCAGACGAGGGGTTAAATAAGGTTTCATAGAAAACAACAATAATAAGGAAATCCTGTGGGACTAATGTGTGACGATTGCACACATATATGTGCCGTGCGTGGTGCATTGACCTCTGTTTGAAGGAATGGTGCCTCAATTCGAGAATGCTGTTCCCAGCCCCACTGTAACTGTAAATGTTCTAACTCGTCTATTTTTTTCGTCCTGTGCCCAAGCTCACGAGAGAAAAAAGAAAGCACTGTTGACTGCTGCTGTGGGTGTGACGAAAAGGTGCTATCGAAGAACAGGATGAGGGGAAGACAACACATAAACCACAAGAAATGTGCTCTGCTTTTGCACAACAAATTATATCCCATCATGCTAAAGTGCTGTGGAAGCTATAGGTTGGGTTGCCAACCAGAAGAAAGTTCCAGAAAATGAGTTCATCACTGTGTGCCTCTAATTGCCCTGACAGTAAGACTGTCTAACTGGCTGAATGTAGGTTTCAGGTAAATATTAGCGGTCCAGTAGGAGATCACTCCACACTTCGTGTAACATGCATCCGGGTCTCCTCACTGCTTGGCTGCCATGTGCCCTAGCTTTGTCTACACTGCACAAACCTAGACCAGCAACAAGTAGGCAACAGCAGCACACAAGACGAATGGAATGCATTATGGGTGTGACTAGGGAGCCCACATTGGAGAGGTCTCAAACATTCACAACTGAGGTAAAATGCCGCACTGGGAAGGGACACTGAACTTCTCGATTCAACATTTTTGTTCCGTCTGTGTAGGTAGTGCTAGGTGAAATTTTTCTCAGTACTGATGAACATTTTTCCTGCAGCTCTTTGCTGCAATTCATGTATATAAAGATACAGAGGTATCACACCTGCTCATTTTTGAGTGACACATGTTAAAATTTTGGCACAGTTTGAAGATTATGTTGACTTTATTAATAGTCACAGTGAAAAAGAAAATCTGCTGCGATGTGGCTACTTGCTTTAATGGAAATGTATACACTGATATTTCGAATTGAGGCTTCTAGTTTCTAATCTGGAACCTCAGGGTCATGGCTTTAGAAGAGTCCCACAAAAGTGGTCACAAGTGCAACCCAATATTCTGAATATTGCCTAATCGTGGTCGCATTATTGAGAAAAGTATAAAACACACATTAATCAAAATTTGCATTCCAAGTGAAAATTTTACAAGTTATGTTGTCTCAAAAATTCAGCTTCCATTAATAAATAGTTGCCGGGCGCTTTAGGATGCAAGTTACTATATATGGCTATTTTCAAATGCAAAATAGCATGAAAGTAAAAGTAGAAGATTCTTGAACTAGGTCTAGGAAATATATAAATACTATATGCTAAAGTTACACTGAAAGTCAGTATGCTGTAACTGCATTAGGTTTTCCAAAATATGGTCACAACCAAGACCCAGTTGGGAAGAAACCGTGTACCTTAGGCTTATTCTCAGGCATTTATTGTTTAAGCTTACATATCCTCTTATATTTAGAATCTACAAGAAATAAGCTTTCCAATGGTATATACGACAACCTTAAACAAGTAGAAGAGCCATTGCATGTGCTCAAAACGTACTGAAAATGGATTGTTCCCGCTGATGGAGTAAGACCACCACCTCAATGCAATTAGCATTCAAGCAGTGTAGCAACAAACCGCATTGCTGAGCACACCGTTGTTCAGAAATTGTAGTGATCATTTTCAGTTTTCCGTTACTTCAGGTAATTCTGACATATACTGTCTCTGGATTTGGCCCAATTTTGTGACAATCACATGGCAGGGTCAGCCATGACTATAATGGCATAACAACTATGTGACGATGACGCAGTGATGATGGTGAAATGATGAAGAAGGAACAACATCAATAAAACAACAAAGGCAGTATGACGATGACAGCATGTTGACAACTTTATAAGAATTCTGCACTGATGTGAAAACGACAACAGCATGAGGACAAAAGAATGACAATGAACATGTAATAACAATGGCGTGACAATGATGATATGGGGGGAATCGAATGACGAAGTTGAAATGACGACGATGGAACGCCTACGACGGCACCATGAAGGCGGTATGACGACGACTGTATGACGACAGAATAACGACCATGGCATTAATATGGCATAAGGACAATGTGACAACAATGAGCGTATAAAAACAGTGGCATGATTGTGACAGTATGACAACAATGAGATGACAAGGCTGAATGACGATGATAAAGCAACTACAAAAGCGTCACAAAGGCAGTATGACAACACTGACAAAGCAGTGACAATAACAATTTACTATGGCATGAAGAAAACATGATGAAGATATGTGTATGAAGAGAATCCCATGACGATGATGGCATGACAATGACGGTATGGTGATAATCGGATGAAGCTGGAATAACAGCGACTGCATCAGAACAATGAATGCATGGCAATGACTGTGTGACGACAGCGCAATGACGACAATCGCACAACAATGACAACATAATCATGGTTGAATGAAGATAGCATTATTACAATGGAACGAAGAAGGAATCGCATTGATGGAACGATGAAGGTGGTATGACGACAGCATGAAAACTATGGGATTGGTGTTTCACAAACAATGACAATGGCACAACAGTGTGACAATGACACTGTGGCGTGATGATGACAACAGCATAATGAAAGTCAGTTGAGAAAGTTAAGATGATGACGGTACAAAGACCCCAACGGCATCATGGCCACGAGGACATGTAGAAAATGACTTGGGCTCCTGGGTCAGCGTAGGAGGTGACGGTGTGGCAACTATGACATACTATGACAACTATGACAACTATGTCGGCATAAGAGGTGATGGTGCGATGACGATAGCATGACAAGAGAGAGATTATGGAGCTGAGATGACAATAATGTAAAGACCATGTGGGCGGTACAACCACGCAGACATAGTACCTAGTACCTAGGCGCAAGCTGGTAGACAGCGTGGGCTACTGGTTTGACTTAAGAGGCTAACTAGAACAATAGACAGGCTTCAAAATGCTTGAAATAAGCAAAGAATACTAATTACTTGAGTACATGAGAGGTCAGTTCGATGTGAAACCTCCTGCACATTTTGATAACTGAGGTAGTACGAATCAGTCGTCAAGGTAACACACCTTCTAAGCAGCATTATTTCTTTATATATATTGAAAGGGGGTTTATTGCAGCTCGTACAAGGGATCGCAAGTAGCTCTTGATCACGAGTCCTAGCCCTTCACATCAGCAGCCCGAGCTCGGATCTCGCGCTGCAGCGGTGGCAGTCCACACAGCGCCACATGCATATTACCCACTACAAAATATATATATATATATATATATATATATATATATACACACACACACACACACACACACACACACACACACACACACACACACACACACACACACACACACACACACATATATACATACATATATATCCACTGCAGGCAGCGTTTGTTAATGTCCATTTGTCTCTAAAATAAAATAGTAAAATCTATCAAGTGCTTTACTAGAAGGTTACAGCAAGGAGAACATTTTCTGTCTGTTCCATGCATTACAGTGAGTGCAGTGAGTTTAATAAAAAAGTTAATAGCTGAGCTCGCATGAAGGAGCAGGAGGCATATGGAATGTATGAGCATTAACTACCAGTCATTGCCTGTATCCTACTTCCCTTCTGTCCGACTAACTCCAACTCACTCCTTAATTCAGCTGATCCTTTATTGTGACATTTTTTATATGGATGCTCGAGGCACACGTGCTTTCGTTGGAATTTTCGTGAAGACACAGCATCGACGTGTATGCGTGGTCTTTCAACCTGTAGAGGGTTAAATGGTCTACAGAGACACACAGTGCACTTGATTTTAAAAGCAATTAAGCCAAGCCAAGCATGCATTTTACTTTTGTTCTGTCCTTCTAGTCTTGAAATTCCACCACCAGCAAGACTGATGCGTCCAACTACCCCCTTGGTGTAGTTATACGAAACTGAAAACAGGAAACACTGCTGAGGTAAAGCTCTATGTAGAACTTAGCACTTCAACAAAACATCAAATGAGCACTGTCATTTCTGGCATAAGAGACCGCTTTTTTTCCTTGATTGTATACTATAAGTGGCATATAAAGCATAAGCAACATAACTAGTGCAGTTTGAAATACAATAAATAAACAGTTGTGGCCCCGTCACATACCATATAATATGCATGCTTTTTCAACCAAAAAAAAATATATATACCATACATAAATGCACTTGAACCCACCGTATCTAAAAAACCTGCAAGCAGGTCAAAGATTAAGAACATACTAGGGCCATAGCTACAAAAAGCATGTCGTATTTCACAGTGCAAGGGTTATGCTTCAGGTGCTTTATATGCCACTCAAAGTCAATAGTCAATAAGAATGGTGATGATGCAAACCAGAAATGATGGTGCTGATTTCAGGTTTTACTGAAGACAGCCGAAGCCTCAAGTCCAGTTGAACATCAACTCTTCCTTCCTCTCTTAATTCTAATATGAATTCACGTAGGAAGTGTACCCACACATGAAATGTTGCTACAAATGCCTTACCGGATGTGTCGCTCTTTCTATAGATCATACTTGCGTATGGTGCACCTTTAAAGCAGTCCCATGGACCCCCTTGAAATGTCTCAAGGAAACACAAAGATCTACAGACCGTGGTTCAAGAAGTACTGTTTTTTGGAGAGCACATCCCATGCTGCATTCTTAGGTGCCTTAAGCCCCAGTTTTTAAATAGGTACAAGCTAGAAGCGGTCTGGATCTATGCCTATGACCCCTCATGCCCACTGGGCAGCATTTAAAACTTCAAGAAAAAAAACGAAAGTTATGTACATACCCAACTAAACATTCTTCTTGTTCCAATAACTTCATATATTTGCTGTGTCCTCGTAGAAATGATGTGAAATCAATAACGACCAGATAAATAACTCAGATAAATGCAGCATGAACTATGGAAAAACATGAAGTTATTGGAACGTATGCATAGCCATTTTCATTACGTAGCTCACTTAAATAGCATACAAATATTTTACACTTCCCACACCACACTAATCACACATCACATCATGCTCAGATGCGCAAACACATGGTTAGTCAAGCCAAGCTGTCACAAAAGCGAGCTCAATTCAAACGTACCACCACAGCCAGAGAAGGCTTCAAGGGTCCTCAGCCTGGGTCTTGGCATCGTTTCACTAATCTTCTGGGAGGAAAAAGTTTTTGGCCACAAGACCCAAGAGGTATGCAAATAAGGTTATGTGGAAGTCACCAGCTCTGCCATCAACATTATACAGATTTTAAATGATATGTTCCATATTCTGTGCGTGTGACAAAAAATCCAGGATCCATGAAAATTCCTGAAACTTTCACCATTGTGCTTTTATGCATACTGTGCAGAAGCTAAGCCAAAGAAGGGTACAAAGCACATGCTTTTCAAAAACAAAGAGGAATACACATCAAAGTTCAAGCCCTTAATCATTCCTTCTTTTTTGTTTCACATTCATGGCAACCAAGCAGAGGAAGGAGTGACCTACCACATGAAGCAAAACTATCACCAGATTTCTCTTCTCTGTGCCACATCAAGCATTTTTGAGCTGGTGCTTCACAACATATTGTCTTTAACTGTGAAGAGCTCAGTGATTCTGAATCAGCACAGATTTCTCACGAGCTGCTTCACTATCACAAATCTTGCAAGTTTCATGTTGCAGATCTCTGTGCTGGCACTTTAGAGGGGGCAAGTGGACACCATTTACTGTGATCACAGCAAAGCTTTTGATCTAGCCAGCCACCCACTGCTTCTGGTCAAGCTTATGCACTTCGGTATTGGCTCATCAAGTGTCAATCTCTTGCAAAGTTATCTTCTTGATCTATAAGGTTATGCTAACGCCAACAGCCAACACCTTTTTACATGGCCTCTAGCAGCGTCCTTCAAGAATAAGTATATTAGGACTGCTCCTTTTTTTCTCCTTTTTATCAATGAGGTTCTTTCTGCTATTCAGAATTCTTCTTCCCTTCTACATGCCGATGACGTCAAGATTTTAAAGAAAATGCATACAGTTGATAACTATGTTGATAACCTGCAGTCTTACCTACTTTCTTTTTTTAAATGGTGTAAAGATAATGACCTTACCTTGAATGCTGCTAAGACCAAAGTCATGTCTTTAACATGCAAAACACAGGCATTTTTCTCTTGTTTTGTAGATTCTGCACCATTGTGTAAAGGCTGTGAGATCAATGATATCGGTGTACTTTTTAAAACAACCTTACACTTTTATGCTCGCATTAAATACATTGCAATGCAGGGTATGCGCTCTTGGCTCTGTTTGCAGACTATTGAGAGAATTCAATTTGCCTGCACTGTTCTGCAAATTGAACGCAGAAATCTGTCTTCCTGAACTCGAATATGCATCTGTAGTCTGGAATGACATTTATAGATCCAATAGTGACATTAGAGATCCGGCTTAGAAAAAAGTTTCTGGGCATATATCATCACTGCTTTGATAACATGGAGACTGGACCTTGTTCTAGCACTGTTGGATTATTGTCATTGGCCTTTGCTGCCGATGTAATCATGCTGACCTTCTGTTTCTTTTCAAACTCCTTCATGGTATCCTAACCTCCCCCAACTCCTCAGTTGTATCATGTGTTGCACTTCGTGCAAGATCACCAGAGAAGATAGACCTTTTTATGTTCCTGCCGTTTATCACCGACACTCAACTGCCTATAGATTACTGAGTCGTTATAACACTTATTTTCATGATCTCGATTATTTTTCATAACTCGCCGTCATTGCTCTTTTCTAAGCTTTTTGTTGTTGTTTCATGGTTTTACACATTGCTCAATTGCCTTTCTTCTCCTTTTTTTTTTTATATTTATCTTGTGCTTAGTTTTGTGTGAACTCTTCCTTTCATAACTGTTTTATGCACATGCTCTTTATGTATAGTCTTTTTATGTACACTCTTATTTTCATGATTGTTCTTTTTATTTATTGTGTACGCTCTTCTTTATGTGCACTCATTTTATGAACAACTCTTATTTATCTAAGTGTTCTTTTTTATTCATTGCTTTCTTTCTTTTTCACTTGTTTTGCACTGCAATGTTTTTTTTATGTATGTGTGCACCAGTGCTCGGACCTTAGGGTTGTTTCTGGGCATGGTAAACGAATAAATAGTTGATTATTGATTGACTGATTGATTATTGTTACTGGTGTTATTTTTATTATTTATTCGGACACCTAACCCTGCTCTCGACGACTTGGAGAAAATGGAAAGCTGCTGATACCAACATAACTGCTGCTTCCACGTAAGGTGATGTTTCAAAAAGGGTCATATGCTATCTCACGAGATATTGTGCCCCATCACATTCAAGGCACTCTGTGACAAAGCACACCTTCAAAAGCTTAATTTTGCACAGTTGTTTGAAGGAACAAGCTTAAATTTCTTAAATTTTTTTAAACGGAAAGCAGAGTGCAAGATGGCAGAGCTCCTAGAGTTCAAGAAGTGTAAGCTTTCACACATTCTCACCTCTCGTCCGAGGAGCTGATCTTGGGGTGGGACATCAAAGAACTTCCTAGTGCTTCTGTCATACATCTGATATGAAATAAGAAACACAAAATTTCAGGATCTGTCCCACAGATTGAATGACACAAGCCCCATCGAGTAACACAGTACTATAGCACCTTAACAAGGTACATCTGCTAAATCACTTAGGTATGATACAATGCACAACATATTTTGTTTTTCGGGGTCCGTGCATCACAGCAAATGCTTTGGCCCCATTTACACTATATGCAGCACTAGGAACGCCAGAAGAATTTTAACCCTATAGATGGCATTGTAAGAAATACAGTACATGGCATTCATTGATGTCAGCATGTGCAATGATGCTTGGTGTTAAGTAGTGCTGTCTCTGCTTCTTCCTTTAAAAAAAAAAAAATACAGTCCTTGACTATGTATACCAAGTAAACATGCTACGTATGTATTTCGGTGCAATACAATGCACACATTTTAATTTGTATACAGATGCTGTGTCATTCTGTTGTTACCAATACTAAATCTTGCTTTGGGAAGAGGGCATGGCTTTGACTAAGCCAGTTAGTGGTCTTTTGCTGTGCCCCCCACACAATGTGAAACATTAAAATGAGGACTCGATTTCATACGAAATCAGAAAATTTGTCTTGATTTTCTTTTACTTACATTATTACATAAACCTCTACCTCCCCCACCACTCCCCAAAAGAAATGGCTGAACCCGTGTGCAGTCATGTACACCCATTCACAGAAAAAGTAAAGGCCTTTACTCATTCTTTTGCAGATGGGTGCACAATTGTACAGGTGAACATGTGTACATGTGCAAAGACTAAAGTCAGTAACGGTCACTTTGCAACTCCAATTTCATATGCACACAACCTCACTTTGCAGATTTTGTCTAAATTTTAATATTATCATTTTGATGCCAGGTTTGTTTCTCAATATTATACTATTATGGCAGTAAACAAGAAAGTGAACATGCAAAGTTTAAGAAAATGAGCATATGTCACAAGAGATAGCAGTGGTAGTGGAAAAAAATGGAATGCACATTCATTGGAAAGGCCCTCTGCATACTAACGCCTTCTCTCTCTCTCTCTCTTTTGCACAAAGAGATCAAAGAGGAGGCCCTTCCTTTGGCAGTAGAGATGGTAATGGCTCGTCAAAAGCGAACATCTGAATATAATAGCACAAGCTAAAACACCACCTCAAGAAGAAATGTTTGTTCCACCAGTTCCAACTGTATGCACTGATGTTTGGGTCTTAACGAATCTGCTCTCCCATGCAGCCAGCACGGTGTTTTGCAAAACTTTTCATTGCATCCAGAAGAAAGGTTGAATAAAAATATGTATCGACGGCTGACTTTTACTTGCAATAAAAAGCTGTACTCAAATGTTTTGGTTTGTCAAGCCTTTTGTTTAAAGTCTCGTAATCCCATAAAATTTTACTTGTAAGCGATAATTACAGCTTACACTGGTTCACGTCATTTTGTCTGAAGCTGTATAGGGTGCAAGAGACATGGCCCCAATGACTTGATGGTGGCACCCTCTAAATGTACATATATTGCGCAATGAAAATAAAGTCGGGGGACCACTCTCCAAATAACACTCCTTTATGGTGTCAGCATGTCGTACACTGAGTCGTCTGCAACATAGTCGGTAATTGCTAGCATAACTCTCCACCACCCTTCACATTCAATGACCCAAGACAGTGGCCAGCATGGCTACTCCAAGGCGAGGCCTATGTGTTTGTGTCGGGCCTTACCACCGCTTTCAAGGAGACCAAGGTTTGCACACTCTTGTACTATAGGTACTCAAGCACAAGCCATTCTTGCTTTGCTCATGAAGGATGCCGAGGCCTACCGCTCCTTTAAAGCCATCACGGAGGCATGCATGGGCCACTTCATGCATTTGGTCAACAAAGTATATGAAACTAGCCATTCCTGTCGACGTACACAGATGCCTGGCAACACGGTGGACTCCTATACAATGCTTCGGAACATGACAAAAAAGTGAAAATGCTCCTCAGAAGAGTCGAAAGAACACCTCAGACACAATCAGTTCATCGTGGGCCTGCTCAAGCACTTACTTGTCGGACCAGCTTTGTCAAGACCCAAAAGTGAGGCTCCAGGACGTGCTCATTCAAGCTAGACAACATGAAGACGTCGAAAACGAGAAAAAAACTGCAGGATGAAAACTCACAGCGGGGCTCCGTCCATGTTGACACCGTGTTGCAAAAGCAAAGCAAGGCAACGGCCGTATTATGGTTTCGCAAACTTCCAGAAGCAGAGCACTGCGACCAGTCTTGAAGCAAACCAAAAGGTTCGTGCAGTTACTGCGGTAACAAATAGCATTCACACTCCATCTGTCCTACTTGAAGATTGTGGGGTCTTCAGGTCTCACAGGAGTATCGAGCATCACGGGTTTGAGCTTAGCGAGCCACAGGGCCACGTCAGCCATCAGCCTCTAGCGCCGCTGCATGCGAGCTCAGGCTGCAAGGGGCTACCGAGCGACGCACACAAGAACACAGTACTTCCCCGAGTTGACGGAAACCGTTCATTGTATCTGACGGCACCCAACACTGCACGAACGCCCGCTCCCGGGGCGGCGCAGAACCAAAGGGGTCCCGCACCAAAGGCGAAAAATACAGTCAAGGGCACCTATAGCACGTCGCTGCGAGAGCACAGGCTCAAGCTGGGACACGCCATAGGAAAAGTCACGGTGGCTATGCTACTTGCTCTCGCGATAACCAATGGGTCAACTCGCAAGAGCTCGGGCAATCTCCTCAGACTTGGGCCTCCGACAAGTGCGGCTCGGGGTGGTACGACCTCGCGCGAGCACTAGGCACCCGTTCTTCGGCTCAGCATCTGGACAGGATCAACACGAGGTACGCACTCCCCGCACGAGCAAAGCCACCATGTGTGAGCTCAGTCCTAGTCACAAAGGTATTGGCGGACAAGAGGAAACATGCACATACAGAGAGAAGCATGCTAACGCCACGAGAATAGCCACCAGGGGCCGCTTCGTGACGTCGCTGCTCCGCCCTCACCGCGCACCATCATGAGTGGAGCACCACCGCTGACAACTGGTTAAGAGCAAGGAGGGAGTGAGGCATAGGGATTGCAGAAACAGGTGAAATGCGCCCGCGCAGTGGCATGTCGAATTCCCCAGATCCCCACAAGAGCGACCTGCAACTTTTGAGGAAAACGGTGACATTTTGCATCGGTGTGTCACTTTGGGATGAGGAGCCTCAGTTACATCCAGCTGCTATCCATCAAGTCGTTACAAGAACAAGGCTAGCCCGTCTTAGTACAGGTTAATGGCTACCTTCTTCACGTCAAAACAGACTCGGGTATTCCAGTTGTGTCCCGCTTGTTTTCAGGATGTCCTAACTTGCTCGACCAAGCCACCAGAGAACAGCTTATCGATCTGGGCCACCGTTAGCTGAACTGGCTTGGTACGTTCTTTGCAACCTTGTCTTGGCAAGGTCGCTCCTTCAAACAAGAACTGTGCTTCGTCAACGGTGTTGACATGCCACTCTTGGGCTATGGTGTGATAGTCATGCTCAGGATAGCCCACTCTGATGACTCTGTAGCAGGCGCCAGTGCTGCCCCTTCCAGTTGCAATGCTGCTGTTCACAGGACTACATATGATGCCAAAAGAGTACAACATCCACACGCAGCCTGGAACCATGCCCTTTTCACTAACGGTCACAAGGTGAATACCCATTCCACTCAGGGGGCTGATGAAAGACAAACTGGAGACACTAGAGAAGGAAGGTGTCATCTGTCGATTTTAAAAGCCCACACCATGGTGCGAAAGCATCATAGTGGTTCCAAAAGCAGTAGGAGGATACTGCCTATGTGTCAACCTGACCAAGCTCAACCAGGTGGTTACCTAGAATGCTTTGAAGCATTACTTCAGCATCTCATTGTTCAAGTTTCTCAGCGTCGTCGTCAGCTCCAGTGGCATCGCACCTGACCCAGACAAGGTAACTGCTATCCCAAGCGAGCAGCCTCCAACAGACTCGGCAAGTGTAAGGAATTATTAGGAATGCTCAACCATGCTGGACGCTTGTTGCCAAATTTGTTCGTTGCCATGCGCCTCTCAGACTGCTACTGAACAAAGATACTGTCTGGACATGGGACACTGCTAAACCCTTGACTCCCTGAAAAAAAATTACTGCTTCAAATTCATGCGTGGCTCGGTACAGCACAGGATTTCTAACATCAGTGTCTGCAGATGCCAGCTCCTATGGACTAGGCTATGTCTTTCTGCAGGATCAACGAACTGGAGACAAATGAGGCACCTCAGTCTCATGCATGTGAGGGTGCATGTGGGTGTGTAAATTAAGGAACTTGTGCTATGTCCCGTAACAGTGGCACCTTCCCCCTCCAATTTGTATGCTTCACTGCATAACATAACTGTCTTGCGGCAAAGCTAACCTTAAGGCTAATACTGCCAAGTGAATCGACAGTGTGTTTTGGCGCTTTTTATATCTTATGTTTCATTCAATCTGCCAGAAAATTCGACCAGTTTTGTTGGTCTCTTCAGGATAGAATGAACACAACTATACTGTCATTCACCAAGTGCACACTAGCTTGTTGGGTATGCTCAACTATCACATATCATGACGTTTGTTTTCCCTGCAAGACTGTTGTGTATCGACAGTGGAAGTTGATGTCATAGTTGCGCAGCTACAGTGAATGCTCAGAATGATGTCAATAACGATGGAGTGAGAGCAACAGTCCCCTCCTCTTGGGCTGTGGGAAGTCAGAGGTCATAAACTGACTGTGTGCATGTCGGTACTGTTCCCCGTTAGCTTTGGTGCAAGGCACTGGCATAGGTGAACACGATTAATTGATGCACTTCCATTTGAGGAATCGTACCCACAAATCTCTGGCATGGACAAACGTTTGCACGGTATCTCGATGTGGGGAGTGGAACTCCCTCACTTCCTCAGTGTGTCTCATCAGGAAACTATTCCTCATACGTATATTGGCTAACTGGCCTCCTGGCTTTGCGCTCCCCTGTGTGTCCTGTCCTTTGTTGTCGAGCACTTTTCAAATCTACAGGTTTCACCAAAGTATGTAGTATCTGCTCAAATTCGACACTATGCAACTCAGCAGAGGCAGTGTTTCATGAGAAAAAGTAAGCATGGTTGTGCAGGAGAGATCACATAAGACACAGTGTGCAAGGGGGAGCTCAACTTGCTATTACAAGCCATTTGACTCACAGTTTTATGTGAAGAGCCTTTTGTTTTCAGTGCCCTGTTGCATCCAGCCAATATACTACACGAGTCAATATATTCAGCTTATGAGAACTGAATACAGAGTAATATTTTTACCACTTGGTTACATATTACAGACTGTACATGCGTCCCCCCCCCCACCCCACCCCCCAGCACACACTACTACTGAAAACTACAATCTATGGTGCAATTTCAAAGTAACTCCTTACTGTTGTGTGGAGCACCATGTTAACATGAAATTCAGCATCACACACTTATAGGCTATCCTAATCAAATGATTTTATTCTAAGTACCCACCTCTAGTATGATATTTTTAAATTTGTAGAAAAAGGAGTGCCTGTATTCTAGTCATATGGTAGCCAAGGTGAAGCAAGTATTTTGCATGTCAGACCTTTGAAAAAACGAAGACATCACCGACAGACCAAATTCCTGGGTAGTCATGCTGCTGGTATTTTGAAAAGACAACCTGGGCCTTGCCACAGACATCATGCAAGTATATGTCTGCTTCTGCAAAACAACAAAAAACAGAGTACGATGCACAAATAAACTTGCTGTACAAACTGCTTTCAGAGGTTATACTGACACTGTCCTTAGTGCACAAAAATAATGTCGTGATCCCATGCCAAGCTTGAAATTTTTGCATATCCTAACTGGCTAGAGATGAAAACAAATTTCTACAATTAACAAACTGCAAAGCCAGATGAGCTGACTCAGATACATCAACTCTACTTTTACATCAAATAAAACAAGAAAATTGATGACAACAAATACAACACCACAAAATATATCAGAGATACCGTTTAGGTGGTTTGTCCAACCTAAAATCAGAACTGCTTGTTGATATTTGCCATATTACCTAGCAGAACAACTCTGTTTAGGGGAATTATTCCAATTGGTCCCAGAATGTACAATGTTGTAGTGAAGAGCTGCTAGACTACATAACTTAATACAATAAAACATGAAAAGCTCCCAGCATAACTTAAAAGGGCATGTTAGACACTGGAGTATCAGTTCAATGTATGGGATCCATTAAGCCTGAACCACAAGGAACAAATTTCCAACTGTTTTTTCTGCACAAGCATTGGCCAACATCAACTTCTCAGCAAATTTCATTGACGCTTTTCAACCACAAGATATTCTAGGCTTCAGCATAATTCGAACGACATTGCATAGCCAGATCCTCTCACCTTAAATGTTTCAAATGTAGTGAGCATATTTTACGTCAATTTTTCATCAATACACCTGCTTGTAGTGGTTCTTTTGTCACGGCTGCCACAGTTCTGTGTTCCCTTATTTCTTACTGTTATGTGAAGTATGCACCCAACCAGGCCCACAGCAAATTTTTTAAAACTGAAAGCTCGGTCCTGGCCCATGAAAGTCCTCTAAGCTCGCTTGCTATGTTACCTGGCATATTGTGCCAGGTAACAAGTTCTACCAAGTCTTATTATTGAAACCATTACCATGTGAAACAGTGTCTCTAAAGCACAGGCGTGCTTTGAAAGTGAAAAAAAAAAATTTCATTTTAGAACTGCAACCTCTGTTCTGACGTGTGCTCAAACAATAATAATGCTCCCTTGATTAAGAATAATAAAACCTTAGAGCTTATTTTAGTTTTGACTAAAGATAATATACAGCCATGTAGCAGGACATATACTATACTTCCAGAACTCCAATGTTCTGGTAGCTAGGCGAGGATAACAGTTAATTCTCACTCTGAAGCTTAATTAACAGCTCTGGTGGCACAACTGAATACTTGCTACACAACTTGGCATCAGCCCTCAGCACTAGCTGAGTGGGCTCTGGGTTACTCAAATGAACTATGCAGTTCTAACAAAGAGAGAGAGACCCACCTGTAGATATTCGCTAATGTCACGAGGAACACCAGCCAAGTCCTGTTCACACGACGAGACACGCACAACACGCACACGCAAACGTACACACACACACACACACACACACACACACACACACACACACACACACACACACACACACACACACACACACACACACACACACACACACACACACACACAATGTTTTCTTTAGCTGCAAAAAATACTTTATAATAAGGTAATAGAAATCTTCAAAGCTTTATATTTACTAGGGGTGTGCGAATACATGAATATTCAACTTGGAATTAAATAGTGAACGTGCAAACAATTCTATCTTTCGGATATTAATTGGTACCTTCGGTGAATGACCTGGCCATGGTCGGTGCCTTAACGTGTGCAGCGTTCTCATAGCGCAATCTTTATGGGTACAAGGTTCGACCAGGTCGACTGGTCTGATCTAAACGATTAACGCTACGTGAACAGAGGAAACAAAAGCAGCGTGTGTGGAAAGCATGAAAGCATGTGCCAAGGCCAGGTTAATTAGCTGCCAGAAGGCAGGCTGATTGGATCAAATATGTGAGTTCAGAGTTCACGCATGCAGATTCATGCAATTCAGAGCTTTTTACCCACATACAAACTTGGCACACATGTTCACAGTAGTTGCCGTGGCTGGTTCACCGCTCACCCGAACGTCTCTTCAACGGCCATCAATCTAAACTGCATGCGTGAGCTCGCGACCGATCACTGTTGAGCCCCCCCGTAGGAACATATTAGTTGCAAGCTTTCCACGACAGTTTGCAGCCGTTATCCCATCATCACGGGATTAGGCCCGTGAGGTCTAATCGGAGCTGCGTCATAAGGTGTCGGCGACTAATGTTACGATTATCGAATCAATGGAGATCTATTCACAGTGCTCATACGACCCTCAGAAAGCTGACAAAGCATCTCACCAATGGAAGCAACTGCAGGGGATGACCGTTGCACGTTCATGCCCACCATCTTTGTAAAATACCGTATGGTGGCCCCTCATTTCGAATGCCGCGCTTGTAGGCGCACAACGGTCTCTGTTCATAGCTTCGAGCAACCCATTACAAGACTAGCTTTGGATTTACATGGTGGGCTCGAAAATATCATATAACAACGTCCTGTCCCCCAGCTGCAGATGCATTCACAGATGGCAGGTGGATGCAGATGAAAAAAATGGGGGGGGGGGGGCAGGATCACGTGAACTTGCCATGGGCCTTCCCCTTTGAGAATTCTTTACCGTAGTCACCGATGACTACGCCGAGCAGTGCCAAGTCACATGATGCCCACTCTTGGCTTTTGTCTGTCACACAGATTGGCCTTAACAAGCTGACAATAACACGCATAAACCACCTGCCACAAAAATAGAATAACCCTTCCTCCTGTTTTCTGGAAGAAAAATAAAAAGCAATACTTTCTTGTTAAATAATGTGATTAGCCTCCTGAGCATCTAGAGCATTGTGTTTCTTGCACAAAATTGGGAAGCATAAAAGTTTGTGTTAAAGGGACCCTGAAACGATTTTCACGATTTTCTACAAACATACGGAGTCGTTAGAGTAGGTCCTTCTGATCATTAATTGACACATCTAAGTTCTCCGCGTAAAGCGTGTAATTTATTATAAGGTTTTAAAAATGCACATCGCCGCCAATCGCAAGCACACTGCTCGGCGGAATTTTAAGCCGCCCCTACCCATATGGCGGGAATCACTCACGTGACGTCAGTGGGGCGAGCTATCTGATTGGCTGATCAAGGCGCGTGATCGATAATTTTTCCAACTTTATGGTAAACAAATGATGTTCGTAACAGTTGGAATGTTAGTTAATTTGTTTTTATAAAAAGAAGGTAACATAAAGAGAATGCACAAGAACAATTTTTCAGTACACTTAAGCACTTCCGGCACACAAGTGTCATCTGCTTGTATTACAATGTGCTCTGTCTATGACGAGAGCTCTGCTGTCAGTGTCAGTCTGTCTTTTCGCGAGTGCTATGATTCGACTTTGCTGCATTGTGGACTGCAAATGTAGCGACTGGCAATATGTTAAGCTGCGACATCGTGTCCCTCTGCAAGCCAGTAGACAAGCGAACTGACTGCAGCACATCGGACTGACGCTATCCGATCGGCGCCAGGATTTGCGTGATTGTGGCCATCACTTTGCATTGGAAGATTACTAACGCAATAGCATTTCGCAAGTCCGGTATTAGGGTAAACGCAAGCGCAAGGAGACAGGGCCTGGCCATGTCCCCTTGCGTGTTGTTTCATGGGATGAGCAGAAGCGCAAATGTGAATGGTCTGCACGGTACAGCCACCTGGTGGCATAGAGCTCAACCACACACAGTACAGTCGCCGACCGTTTATTCGGACCTCACGGGGACTGCGGAAATGTCCGAATAAACAGGTGTCCGGAAAAGCAGATTAAGAAAAAAAAAATTAAATCTTTTATTTCCACGCACTTATTCGGGCTCGGCAGTCGGCTTGAAGAAACCGTGAATGCGCCGTTGCACGCTGTTCCGTTTACGCGCAATCAGATAAGCCTGAATCTCGGAGAGGGTCGTACGGTCACTATAGGCGGCTGAAAGCAGTCACTGCTTGTACACGCTCCACATGCGACGGCAGCGTAGCACATGGTGCGTCATCTTCCGACTAAGAGTCATCGTCCGGCGGTGCAGCAGAAACCTGACGAATGATTTCGCCGTCGTCGAGTTCTGCGCATGTCAATACAGCAGTGCAACCACTGTGCAGGTCTCAGTAGAACATTTTCCGCGTCAGTAGGGAGCACATCGGAAGGCAACAAATCTTAGGCCTCCCAGCACCCGCTTGCCGGCATTCCCCAGTGCAGTCTGCACAAGCACTGTTGGCGCCATTAGACACTTGACGCGATGTTTACATATGCCGCGTTGGATCACCGAAACCTCGACACAGCACACAAAGCAAACACCACCGTGCCGACACCAGTCGCACAAACGAAAAACGCGGCCTGCTCGCAGAGTCGTGCGTGAAGAAACAAATCAGCTGCTGGATTGTCTTGACGTGGCTTACTAAGCTGAAATCGGAACTGCTGTAGAGCCACTCTATCGAACCAGGCAGAAACGATGATGATGAGCGGGGATTTCCAGTAGCGCCATTTCATGGGGCAGCAAGGAGGCTCCGTTCAAAACAAGAATGGCGTTCAGCAAGTCGAACCATGCACCGGTCAGAGTCGGTGCATGGTGCTCTCGATCAAATTGGCTCAAGAAGTGTCCCAAAAATCAGACGAGAGGTTGCAAGGTGTCCGAACATTCGGCAGTTGTTATACATTATGGTCAATGGGGAGAATGGCGGTGCCGCGAAGCTGACCGAATAATCGGGCATGTCCAAATTTTTGGAGTCCGGGAAATCAGTCAGCGACTGTAGCAGTAACAAAATGAATTCTTCTTTGCTGCTGGTGTAAATTTTTCACAGTATTGTAATCGTTAACACGTTTTTGTAAATGTTTAAAATGTTTTACACTTGGTTAGAGCAATACTAGCTCTTTCTTTGGCTGGTTAAGCTCTGCGCCAACGGGTGGCTGGACCGTGGAAAAGGATCAGGCAGCTCACGTTCGTCTGTGCTAAAGTTCCTACATCAGCTTGAGTTTATGCCTCCACCGTTCCGTCGAAACGTTCAGCTAGTGTGTGATTACCACAATACCAGACACATTCGGCGCTATGACAGAATGATCGCAACGCAAGCTGCTTCGATAGCTCTCGCTTGGGGTCGACGGCCAGATGGCTAGCGGAGAGGTTTTGCACAGGCGGGGGCGGGCTCCAAAACAACCGGAAGTGGATGATGTGACATCACATCATGAAGCAGAACCAGTGAAGGTGGAGCTTAGCCCCAATCACTCGGCGAACGAGTTGAGGAGGAAAAGCATGGCTAGGGAGGAAGGTAACTTGTAATCGCTTGTAGCTCCATTAATACGTAATGCTTCACTTAAATTGTGGTGCGAATGTTCTACTTAAGCTGTACCCTATGCGTCTACAAAATTTGTCCGGACCATTTCAGGGGCCCTTTAAATTTTCTGATCTCTGATTCAATATTCAGCTCTTTCTTTTCCTTGATTCGGTTGGATATTCGATTCGAAATCTATTCGGTATTCGCATGCCCCTAATATTTACCATTCAAGTATTCAGATGGGCAGCCTATAGATAAGGAGTAATTTACACAATTACCAAAGTTACATGAATTAACTTTTTACTATTAATTTTAGGTGGTCAATGCAATTCAGCAGTTTAAAGTCCATCTTCAACACCTATCTAGCTGAGCAATACACATTTCAATATAAGATCCTGCAAGACCTATGTGAACAAATATTTCACACTTGAGGGCTCAATCAAAGTGAAGCTGACTTGGAAAATGAGTGTCCATGACATTGATATAAGCACTTGCTTTAGCTTGCACACACTACCAATATTCTGCCATTTCTAGATGTCCAGGGGGGAGCCGCAGCAAGAAATTTTATGGGAAGGCAACCACCACTCCTTGCTTTCCTCTGGTGCTGTCCAAACTCAGTTGTAATTTTCACTTCTATACTGTTTTCACTGCCTTTTTAGGTAAAAGTATGAGTGGGACCTGCAAGCAAGTTGGGGAACAGGGATTTTACATGCACTCTTTAGCATGCTCTTGCTATGCATCCGTAGCTCCAATAACTAGCTACGTCTTAAGTAAAGCATTATTTATTGGAACGTGATGATGTAATATGTGGTTATATTAGAAAAATGTCAAAGCTGAAACGAACTTGAAAACAATGCTAATTTTCAGTGGTATGTTCCCAATTTTTTCACAGGAAAAAAAAAACGAAGTCACACAGTCAGTACGAGTTATTTCTGATGGCAAGTGCCCGCCAACACAACGAATTATGGTAGCTGAAAAAATTTTCTGTGCTTTTCTTTGCGTAATGCGAATATGGCACACCACAATATGACCTCCTGATTACAATTCTGTGAAAAATTGTTTCTTCAGGCCTAACTCCCAGAACAAACAACATTTAGAATTCTCATTTGAGACAGTCATGACTGTGCAACACTATAATTTAGGAAAGACCATGATAATCCCAAGGCAGATGGTAACAGCTGTAAATTGTTTTTGACAGATTCAAGTTTTCTAAGGTTTTCTGCACACAAGAAAAAGCTGATATGAAGTACCAACACATGAAAAAATATGTTGTACCTTGTTTGGTGTAGTACAGTACGTTCAAGCCCTCCTTCCGACAAGTATCCTTGTCAAGGTGTGTGTCCTCGGGTCTGTAGAAAAGAATAAAAAGCAATCAACTACGTGGCATGATAGCAACAAGACAAGCATGCAAAAGTAGCTCCTCCTACAAAAGCACATTGTGCTTGTACTTCATCTTTCTGTTCACAAAAAGTTTGTTTCCGTTACCCCTCACACACATGCACAAAGAAAACGTTCCTGCATACTACAGCAGTAAGCAACACAATCAAGTGATACACACACAGATAACAGGGGCTTTAATGAACAGCACTGGCGCTAAATAGAATCACCGATACAAAAGATGTGAGGCATGATGGGTAAGAAATATGTAAGATCGCTTCTGTGGAAGCCTGCAAGATGAAGGAAGTTAAATGAAAGAAAAGGCGTTGTCATTCACCTGAGTGTAGCACAAAGCTACAAAGGAAACCCGTACGAATTTCCCAAAAAGAAACCTTCAAAATTTGTCCTGGTATGGAAATGAAACCTGGAACAACCGCCTTTCCAAGATGGCCGTTCTACTTTCTGAACCAACCAGGAGGCCAGCAGATTGCAGAGCAAAGTCGAATTGATCGACAACTCTGTTCATTGTTCAAATTGTACTGCAGTATGATCCATAAGCTCCTGCAGTATCCCTTATGTACTGGTTACAAGAAGTCCCAAATAAGCCTTGAGCTAAGGGACCTCTTTCTGTATGTTTCCATTCAATGTACTCATTTCTAATATCACCAAATAAATGAAATCAAATCAAAAAAGCTTGAACAGTAGGGCCATTGAATAATGCAAATCAGTTATTTGGAAGCCCACAAGGTGGGGGAAGGTTCATGACACACACACACACACGCATGCACGCACGCACACACGCATGCACACACATGCACATACACACACACGCATGCATACGCACACACACACGCGTGCACACACACACACACACACACACACACACGCACGCGCACACACACACACACACACACACACACACACACACAGGCAATCCACTGGAATGTAGCACAATGCTACAAAAGTACATGGGTTTCTGTTGTAGGTTTAAGTCACAGACCAGGTGAATGCCAATGTTTTTTTCTTTCATGGATGAGTAATGCTTAGCAAAGAGAACATGACAGGAAGCATGCTGCTACACTTGATGCTGCTATCTGATAGACAGCATCAGATAGTGCTGCTATCATTTCAAGACAACCAATTGTGCATCTACTCGGTTGATACCAAAAGATTTAGTGGCACCGTGCTCCCTTAAAAGCATGCTGTTGTTATCAGTATAAAATTACCTTGTCGCCAACAGTTTAGGGCTCCCCCAAGCTGAACAGTTATGCAATATACTGCAGACTGCTGTCGATGAATGTGCTTGTAGCAGGGTTGATTTTCTCTCAAGAAATTTTCTTATCAGGTTTATGTCGAACTAGATGACTAACGTCAAGTCAGAGCAGGATACTCGCATTATGTGAATGCAATAGAAGGTGACATGTAAACAACATGAATACATCTATGCAACCGCAATAATGATCCTATAGGCAGACACGGCTTAGTCCCTACACAGAGTTACAATGGTCACTTCCGAACACTTATTTATTGAAAAATGGCATTTGTGGCCTCAAACATGATACAACAGCAAGCAGGAAAAAAATTTGAAGTGCCTTTTAATGGTGTTTGCAGTGCACACAGAACAAAAAAAATAAAGAACAGGCAGAAAGAAAAGTTGCAGAGTAAGCTTTTTTCTTTCTTCCTTTTTTTTTTCAGGAAAGCTTACCTGCAAAACTTTCTAATTCTGAAGGTGGCCGCATTTTGTCCATTTCTGGTCTTCGTAGCCGAAATGGACAGGATGCATGCCACTTGAAATGGCTCGCATCTCTTCGCATTTGACAAATCCATGAATTTCGATGATGCCTACAAAATAAATGTGGCATACTTGAACCATTCTGCTCTGAAAACTAAACACATTGTCACGCTTTTACCCATCTGGAAGCTATCCAATAAATAAAACAATGCAAGGAAAACTGAATTTTTTTTCTTAACACGCTGCAATTACTTAGTGGCTATGGCGTTGCACTGCTAAGCACAAGGTCAGAAATTCGATTCCCTGCCATAGCGACTGCATTTCGATGCAGCAAAATACAAAAACGCTTGTGTGCTTAGATTTAGGCATACATTAATGAACCTCAGGTGATCAAGATATACTGCAGATTGCTGTTGATGAATGTTCTAGCAGCAAGGTTGATTTTATCTTAAGAAATTTTCCTATCATGTTTACGTCAAACTAGATGATAAATAAATGTGCCCATGTCCCCAACTACATGCCTATGATCAGATCATGGTTTCTGTGCATAAATAAAACATTGCTGAAACTATTGAAATGAGAGCCATAGGTGACTTGCAGATGTTTCCACTTGTCAACAAGCTGTCAAAATCGCTGCTAAGGGATCTGGCCTTTGTTATAATAATTGGTCACAGGAACCACAATGGAGGAAGAAAAAAGACTGATGAAGGGCCCTGATGACAGTTTTTGTAAAGCCTCCTTGGTCAACTGCCACAGACTTATGGGGCAACTCCTCCTTTATCCTGCCCTTGATCCAGCTAGGTCCACCTCCATGCCTTGAGCGTCGCCGACACAGGTCATGTTGGACAAAATGTGAGCAGCAAAGCCTGAAATTACACATGACCCTCCGCCAGACTTTTTGCAATGCATCTAGGATTGCAGGGACCTCTCCTCAGTTTTTTTCCTTCCTCCATGGGAACTGCATTCTGGATTATTCACTTTCAAGAATAGTTAATTGCGACATAATGAAGACATAACAAATAGTTGTAGCATAGTTGTAGCATAGTAGACGTAAACGTATCAAGACCGACATATGCCAGAATAAGAGGAGGTGAAGCTGTTAAGTGGCACTGGTGGTAACTTCTAGCAACACTGTGTTTAATAAAAGTGAGCAGAACTTACAATTAAATGTCTTATTGCACTGTGCTGTTGGCTTAAATGCAGCTGAAGTGACAAAAAACACCACAAGCATGTTGTATATGTTTTTTCTTCAGTGAGAAGAGTAGCACAATGCAAAAATATTTTTAGCACATTATTGCTGATTACCATGTCACAAGATATCACCAACACTGCTGCTGTTATTGGGTACACACTCTGGTATTTCAGTGTCTGCACTAATAAGCCTATGTTATGCTACACCTCTCTAGCATCCAGTGTGTCGTGTAAATCACTCCTTGACATATCTGGTTTTCAACTACTAAATCTGTTAAAATGCTCAACGATGACATTACCTAAAAAATAATAATAGCAGAAGTGGAATGAACTAATATCATCACACCAACTACTGTGAGTTCATCCAGATGGTGTGAGGCTGTGAAGGAGACCCTTGCGATCAGTGCAGAAGAGATAGTCTCAACTAGAGGTCATGACAGCACTGCATTCAACTACTGGTCATGCAGTAGCATGGTAATGTGCAGAAAAACTATGTTTATGCAACAAAGATGAACGCAATTTCGGAGAAGCAAGTGAAAACTAAACTATTCGAAAGCACAAGTGCTCAGCATGGACGTGGCAGCCTTCACCACATTGACAACATGCCCAGTTCACCTAATTTCTTGGCTCACACACACTTCACAGAAAAAGCTGGTGCTGCTTTACTGAGTTATGAATGTGTTTTTTACCAGTAAACACATTCCCAGATGCCAATTTCCTGGCAGGTGCATACAAATTTTGTGCAAATACTATTCGCATATGCGGACCAATTGCACAGCGCCAGAGGTGGTGCTTGTCTGAACTACCACAGAGGGAGTCGCTTGTGATATACACCACCCCATCGAAATGTAAAAATAGAAGATGCCGCTGCCTGATGTAGGCTACAGACAGGCACTTACACAAACCTTCACATATTACATCGCGTACACCTCACAGCCTACAGGGACGAATGCCCGTGGTGCGAGGCCACACCAACCCTATACCACATTACGTGGGAGTGCACACTATACAACATAGAACACCCTGACACGAACACCACGAGGGAGCAATGGAAGGCACTGCTGTCCAGCTCGGCCTTTAACGACCAGCTAAAGCTGATACAGAGAGCTGAGAAGATGGCAAGAGCCAGCGGACCCCTGGACTAGGGGCCCAATCACTAGCGATTCTTCTGGTTATTCTTTTAATAAAGTCCGTCCGTCCATCCATCTGGCACCACATGGTCAGGGAGACAACCGGCAGAGTGCGCCAAATCCTCACAAGTTCATCCACAAGACAGAACATGAAATACTATCTTGTGTTGCCACAAAGCTTGCGACTAATCTTTTAACACAGCCCGGCCTTTCAAGCACATGTTTAAAGAACAACTTCTAAGCAGGTGTTACCACATTAAAGAGCAGGACAGAAATTAACATGGTTTTCAGCTGCCAGTGGAGTAACAAGTGAATGCTGATGTAATGTTTTTGATGTTCCTGTGAAGCCACAAGAACATTAACTTTCGCAATGGCATCATGCAAATTTGGGGCATAAAAAAGTATGTGATCATATGCAAAAGACTAAATACTATTACAAACGATTGGCTTCTAAAATGGTTTTTAAGAGACAACAAAAAATTAAATAAAATAGTGAAATTTCAATATGCAAATAGTTGAGCCCAACTAATCACTATGGCCACAAGACAATCCTAATGCCCCGATGGGCACTGTCAGCTTTCACCTTCCAATGACCAATTACGCCAGAGATAATGCATGCATGCTTGTCTGGCAACAAATGCTCAGGCAGACAAGCAATCCAAGATGGACCACTGAGCACACTTTACAATTTAGGGCACTATTCTGTACAGTCAAACGACTTCCACCTAAGAGCAACAATAACTAGCACTGCTAGTACCTACCTGCTACTAAACAAAGCACAGGTTTCAAACTTCTTTAAAAGGCTAAAAGTTCAAGTAAACCATTTTGTTTCATCTTTGTTTGAACATAAAAAAAATTCTCTTTCGTGTTTTAATGCATGCAATCCAGTCTCTAATAATGATACAACCATCATGCCTGCCAACCTGCGAACTCAAACATTTGTAAAGATCCCGCAAACACAATAAAGGAAGAGAATAGGAGGTGAATAGCACAAATTTTTTAATAGTCTGCCTTGAGGACAGATTCTTTGTGAGATACATATGCACCCTATAAATGATTATTTACCTAATAGCACACAACCAGCAGCAAACTTAGAAAGGCACAAACTGAAAAGCAACTGGCTGTTTTTAGATCACAGTGGGTTGTTCTGCAACTTTGTTGTTGATGATTTTGCCTGCTTCATGAAATTGTAAGAATTAACTTGCTCCAAGTAGGTAACCCTCTGGTGTACTTTAACATCACAAGCTGTCAGCTTGTGATGTACTTCCTTTCTTCTATCACCATCCTGCCAAGAAATTGGTGGTACTACTGGTGGTGACATCTTACATACACAGGCTCCTCTAATTTTTGTAACAAACTTATTCTTCAAGTGGTGCTACTATTAGCAAAGAGAATATAAAAAGTGGGTACTCTCCTGCCAAAATCACATTGTGTCAATTGCACAAAATCACAATGTCAGGAAATAAACAACAACTGAAATAAAAGCTGTGCCATATTACAGTTCAACGCTATTTTCCAAGATATCATCACTAGGGCTGTAGGTCTTGGCTAGACAATGGTAATGCGGTAGTGGTATTATTTTCAACTCATGTAAACTTAACTATTATGAATCGCATAATTGTATATGAATCATTCAAAATTCAAATTCATCTGAGGCTGAACAAAATATGCTCCAAAACAAAATCATGATTTCTTAAAATTATGATGCATACATGAAACAAAGTACTACTACTATGAGAACGATTGAGTAGCCACCTCTGGGACCCAAAGCAGAGAGTAGAAAGTTCCCACATGCCCACATCTGTGATATCAAAGCCACAAACAGTAGAATCACTGTTATCTACTCAATATGTTCCCTGTTAACATACACAAAACGTAGGTACTTTTTCAATATTAAGGCTTTATGTCTGCTCACCACCCACCGTAGTTGCTTAGTGACTGTGGCATAGCGCTACTAAGCATGAGGTCCGTGATCAAATCTCAGCCACCGCAGCTGCATTTCAATCGAGGCAAAATGCAAAAACGCCTGTGTGCCATGCATTTGGTGCACGTTAAAACCCCTGGTAGTAAAAATTAATGGGGAGTTTCCCACTACAGTGTGCCTTGTATTAGATCATGGTTTTGGCCCATAAAACCCCAGAATATTTTTTTAGTGTCTGCTCATCGGAAATTTTTGGCCATGTTGCACTGCCCTGGGAAGCAAGAAATTCTGAATTAGTTATCACCTTTGTTTGAGTTAAAGGAGTACTGACACAAATTTTGGAGGGCTCTGTGCTTTAGGTCAATCAATCAATCAATCAATCAATCAATCAATCAATCAATCAATCAATCAATCAATCAATCAATCAATCAATCAATCAATCAATCACAAATTTTATTTTCACTGTCAGTAGCTATTGACCCAGTGATCATGGCAAAGAAATTTGTTTGCTCTAGCATGCCAAAATTGTTTAGTTATAAGCTCATATGCTACGAGTGGTTGCGGTTTCAATTTCGAAGAGCACTTAATGCCCCATAATGCAAGAGGCATGCTTGTAAACAATGACGATCATGTGAGCATGCAGACCTGTGATGCATGCTGGTGCCCCATATAGCATACCACCTGTGCTTCTGTTTTGTATGCTGATCTGGTGGGAAACCTGTGCATTGCTACCTCATTGCAATGCTTCGTTGGGCGGAAATCCACTATGCATTATGATCCGGGAATTAGAGAGTTTTAGCATGTTTTCAAACTTCTTACGGTCTACTGGGTAGCCAAAGGGGTGCAGGACAGGAACAACGCTGGTAGCAACAGCCGGTGACGCTGTGTCTAACCAAAGAGCATGCAAACAAATACTGCAACTACTTAACTGCTGGCGTAAAGTGTCATGATAGCGACATAATTGTTAACAGGCAGCACTTTTATAATAATCCCTTTCAACAATAACAGTAATCCAACAAAAATAGATTTTAAGTGCACTGTAGTTGGACCAATTCTCATTGGACAGCCGGCCATAGCACAGGCAACCTGGTAAACCGCAAGTGGTGCGAAGTTTGCATGGACACTTCATGCGCACTTATGTGTGCAGTCAGTGCAAGACAACCAATGCAAACAGCGCTAAAATGCCTTCCAAATGGTGAGACAAGCCAATGACGTCACACATCACTGAAATCAATCGTCAAAACTCATGACGTAACACTGTTTACAAATAGTACCTACGCTGATGACTACATCGATAGGTGCTGTACTCCATAATTTTTCTGTTTGCACAAACTTCAAAATTAAATTAAAATGTGCTCTAAGCTGCATATGCTATTGACAGCCTACCAATTATACCTATGAGGTTGCAGCCATAAAACCTACCAATTATTTCAAGTTGGAATTTTTGTGTCAGTACATCTTTAACATTCAGAAGTCACTGAAAATACAGGCAGTCAAGCAAACATTTCTATTCAGCCAGAATATTGGATAATCCAATATGAATACTCACAAGTTGACCAGATATTTATGTTGCACCCTATCATCATAGCACATTTCTGTCAACCTACCTTTGTATTGATGTACATTGTATTGATACCTTTGATGCCCTACCTTTGTATTGCTGGGATGATGGTCAAGAACTCCTGGCTTCAAAAAGATGCAGTTGCCGACAGAATAGGTCTCCTTCTGCCACTTGACTGAACTGTAGTAAACTTTGGCATTCTTCTCTCCAAACAGCACCTCCCCAAATCGACAGCTTTCAGCCTGAGCACAGCAGTTACAAGCAAGTTAAAATGTGTAAAGAAAAGTATGGTTGCTGAACAAAGGACACCTTGAAATTATTGCACTAAAGGCACAGTTATTTTTTTCCCCATTTGTCACCAGTCAATGTCGTTTGATGCACACACCAAACAAAGCAATAAAACAAATGAAACAGTACCCAACTGAAAGCACTCACTCCTCACAAGAGCTCTATAAATCTTAGTCATTCTCTCATTGAAATCATCAAAATGTGAATTTCATCAAAGTCAGAACACTTGTTTACTGCACAACGGCTGCATCAAAAGCTGTACAGGATGCACAATCAAAGACTAAAAGCTGACCAAAGCATTCTCTGGGCTTTGTGATGAGTTGACAGGCTTGCTTGTAAGTCTAGAAGGCCACCCAAATAAGTTTGCTCCCAACATGTACAAGCTAAGCATTCACTGAGCCGCTGCTGCACCAAAGAGAGACACAACATGAGCAGCCACACATAGAGAAACTGCTTTTTGACATTTACTCCTGGCATTTGTAATTCTTCACCTGCACATTTCTTTTCTTAAAAAGAAAAAACACTCAAGACAGGTTTCACTTCGCAGCCTGAAGATGTAGCGAGCCACCTATAATCTGAAGCCTCCCAGAAATCAGAGAACTTAAAGGTACGTGCAAAAGGCTGCTCAGGAGATGCACCATTGACAAGCATCATGAGAAAAATGATTGAGACATCCGTCCAGGTATTTGTATTGACCTATTTGTACCATCGCCATCAAAGCAAAAGTAAGCAACAGGCGTGACTGTGACCGAGGACTGTAACTTCAATCACCTTCAGTTGAATATGACATCAGCATGCAACACCGTATTCTTCAGGAGTCATAACTATGAACCAATGCATAGCACCATTAAAGCCTATTCCTAGCTACAAAGATAGAGACTTTATTAGTTGCTGTGGCTGTAGCTCATGGTCTTTCTTTCTGTATACTGTTACATAGAAAAAAAAAGAGAAAAAACAACAACACATTTGAGGGTGTTTTCAAATGACCTGCGTATATGTATTCATGACAGCGATAACCTTCAGAACCACATCACTACAACAGCAATTGATGACATTACTTTCATATTATAAATGCTGAAATATCAACGCTGTACAGTAGAACCCCGTTTATACGTTTAGAAAAAACTGCAAGAAAAAATGTACTAACTGGGAAAACGTACGATCCGAAGTAACTAAAAAAATGACATACTGAACTATTGTTGACATCTACGTAATGCGAAGCGTCGCGAGAATCGTTGCAGCACGTGACGACGACGCGTGTCGAGTTGGTGGTGCTCCAGCGACTCAAGTTATGTTTTGTTGTTTTCTTATTGCGTGGTGTTTTAAGAGGGTGATGGGAAACCAAAACGAAATCGAATTGGTGGGTGACGCCAGATGCTGACGAAGTGAAATGTGATGCCCACATGGTGCCGCCTGCAGCAGGGAACTGCGGCGTGTTTTGATTGTCGCCTGCTAAAAGCGTAAAGTATGCTACTAATGGCACTAGGCAACACGCAGTGTAAAGCAGACGGGTGACGATGCTTATTGCAATAGGTTTGGTGGCTATAAAGAAAGAGAGAGAGGAATACAAGGAAGACAGGGATGTTAACCAGTCAAGAGTTTGGTTGGCTGCCCTGCGCTGGGGGAAGGGAGGAGGGGAAGAGAGAGAAGGGAGAGAGAAGGTATAGAGACATGCACGGACAGTACATGAGTTAAAGCCGCTCGCACAAACTAGACGTTCTGAGAAAGCACAAAAGTGCCTTCACTGCCTTCTGAGCCAATGATCGGTGGGGACAGTGCTCTAGTATTGTCTGTTCACTCAGAGGAGGGTCATCTAATTTCCTCAATGTGTTGGACAATGTGTTGGTGGCAATAGCTGCGAATTGATGCGAATTGCGAATTGCAAATTTGCTAATGTGATGTGCGACAACTTGGGTGGAGATTTGCTGGTACCGAAATAAGAAACTGTGCACGCCATCATTTTCACGGTGAGAAGGAAGGCTATATTCCATCCTTGATCACGCGCGCCTCGCACGTTTTCCTGTTCACATGGGATCTAGCGGCTGGAAAACATATACAATTGCAGTCTGCAGTAGGAAACGGTGGTGCGTTTTGATTATTGCCTATTAAAAGCACGCACTACACTTCCAACGGCACCATGCGCTGCGAAAAAGCTAGGCGAAGATGCTTATCACAATAGGACTGGCGGTGATAGCTGTGAATGCCGCGAGCAACCACCTCGGAGAAGATTTGCTGGACCCGAAATGAAAAACTGAGTGCGTGCCGGCGTTTTCACATGAAACGGGCGGGCAAGTATTGCAGTGAAGCTGCCGTGGCAGGCAGCTGTATTGACACATGTACTTGTTCGTCTTTATTGCGTGACTGTGCTTCACCATCTAAGAAACGTTATCGCTCAGCGCAGGACATGCCTGCATGTATGGGTTGTTTCTAGAATATTATCGATGGTTTTATCCGCTGTCTTTGTCCCTGAACCTTGTGTAATCTGATTGTTTGTATGCACGACACGAAAGGTGCAAAACTTCCTGGAAGACAGGCGGGCACCAGCGATTTCTCTGGAATCTTTGATGACTCATGTATAAAAGCCGATGTGCTTAACCCACTGATCAGATTTTGAAGATCGCCTACTGTGTTCACCGCTACTGCTGTGTTTTGAGTATAACTTGCTTTTGTGGGCACAAGTTCGCCCAATAAAAGTTAGTTTTGTCATTCAGAGATTTGTCACTGTATTATTCCCCGTCACTACCATGTCACATCTGGTGGAGGTGCTAGTGCGTTCATGTACTGAATGCCCCCACAAAGCCATGAACCAAGCCCTAGCCATGAAGACAACACCAATGTCGCCAAGGACCAGCGAGCTAGCTGCAGGCTGCAAGGTCTGCCCCCGGAGCACGAACTTTTGCCTGAGAACACCAGGAAGTGCCCGGCCACGACAGTAGCTACAATGACAGCCCCAGTGTCGCCAACACAGATAGTGCTGTAGCAGCCCAGGGAGCCACCAACGTTCTGCAGTTCAACATTTGAGGACCCGGAAAGCTGACTGGAGATGTATGAGAGGGTCACTACATTTAACATCTGGAACAGTGATGACAGGCTGCGCCATGTCTTTTTGATGCCAAAAAGATGCCAGCAGGACTAGTTCGAGAATTGAGAAGCCACCTTAACGATGTGTGACCTGTTCCGAAGTGGCTTCCTGCAGACATTCAAAAGCATCATGCGCAAAGAGCGAGCCCAAGCTCGACTAGAAACCGAGTGCAGCTGCCCATTGAGATCATCGTGATCTTCATGGAGGAGATGGCCCATCTTTTACGGCACGCAGACCTGGAAATGTTGGAGGAGAAAGAAGTCCGCTTCCTGATGTGGGCTGTCAAGCAAGGACTTTTTTGCCGGACAGATCCACAACCTGCCGAAGACCATAGCTGAGTTTTCAACAGAGTCATCAACGATTGAGAAAACTCTGGCAATGCACATCAGGTGATATAACGATCAAGAGCTCATGCCACAGTGCACCATCCAAGCACTGGGTTCCGGCGACCTCCAAGAGACCATCAGGGCCATTGTGCATGAAGAACTTACAAGATGTTACCTTAGTTGGAACTCCAGGTGGCTGTGGTCCCAGACATGGTCAAGGAGAAACTACAGTGATCACTTTAGAGTACCTCCAAGTGCAGCCTATATCACCGCAACCCCAGCTGTCCCCCACCACCATCGACGGTTCTATCCGCTGTCTGTTGTTACTGAAACTTGTGTAATCTGATTGCTTGTATACGCAATGCGAATAGTGTAGAACTTTCTAGAAGACATGCGGGCACCAGTGATTTCTCTAGAACCTTCAATGACTCATCTATAAAAGTTGACGTGCTAGACCTCCTGATCAGATTTCGCCAATCGCCGACCGTGTTCGCTGCTATCGCTGTGCTTTTGAGTTTAAATTGCTTTTGTGGACACAAGTTTGCCCTATAAAATTCACAGATCTGCCGCTGTATTATTAACCGTCACTACTATGTGACAATATACTGTTCTCAATCGCATGCACCTCGTGCATTTTCTTGTTTACATGGGATCTAGTGGACGGAACACATATGATACGATCACACTTTGGCGATGTACTGAACTTTGGTGCTGAAAAATTTTGTTTTCCGGGAATGTATGAACTGGTAAAAAATTAGCGTCAACTCTATTGGGCCATTTTTTTGTGTTCTCGGTTGTGAATGTTGGCGCCGAGAAATGCATGTAATGGGAATGTATCAACGAGGTTCTACAGTATACAATTAAACTTCAATATAACGAGCTCCAGTATAACAAAATTCTCGATATAACCAAGTATTTCCCTTTTTATAACTTCTTGCCGTAGAACACCATATATTTAGAACCTCAATATAATGAAGTGTGTTTATACACAATTTCAATACAGTAACAAAATTTAACTGTTGCCATAAAGAAATACCGGGACAATAAATGAAAACTTTCACGAATGCAGAGGATCAAGTGGCTTAGTTTCAGTCATCTGCTTGTCTCTCCAACCTCTCAAGTCGAAGCAGCAACCAAAAGTGGCCGCCAAATTGGAACAGCATCGTGTCCTGTACAAAGTGCAATAAGATCTTATTGTGCCCCATGCGCTGTATGCTTTGGGCGCCAGTGAAAGCGTGTGACGGTTAGCCAAGAAGGATGGTGGCTTGACGAACGCTGTCGTTTGTACCTTCTTGCGTGAACAAGGGGAAGAGGGGAGCAAGCTCTCGGTAACGTGAGGAAGGGGATGGAGGAGGAAGTGGGGGACAGGTTAGAGCACGTCTCCTTTTCTAGTGTGGCCATGGCTGCGCACGGCTCTCGGTGCAGCCGATCGCATACACAGCCCATGCTGCCCTGTTTTTGAAGTAATCTGCCATGTATGCAAGGAGTGGGCATGCAGAAATTGGGTGGCATCATGTGTGCTGTCTTCTCGCATGTTTAGTACTGGAGATTACGTAATCTCAAGTATCAAAGACATACTGAAGCGATAGGCAGATCGAAGCATTCGCTCCCCGCTGCCAGCGCTTTTCATGATGGTGTCGTTCCATTGTGGGAGACGGCATCAGCTGTGGAGATTGAGGGAATGCAAAAGCATGGCTGGCTTCACTTTGCACCGCTGATGTAAAGATATCGTCGACACGGCGAGAAGCCGTACCTCTCGCCACCAACTCTCAAATTCAAGAAAACGATTTTTTTTCTCATTCAAATTTCCTTTTTCAGATCGCCATTATTCCAAAAATTGTTCACCCCTTCTGTGTAAGAAAAATTCACCAGCGACTGTACTTATTTGCATAAAAGGTCAAATTTAAATATAACAACATTTCCATATAGCAAAACAAATTTTCGATTTTACTGGCTTTAATATATCGAGGTTTAACTGCATATAGCTAGCATAAAAGGCTAGTTTGTAAATGTTATCTTCATTCCAGCATTTTGTGCTATTTTTTTTAGAGCTGAACGAAATCCTGGATGGGTGCAAGGAAGAGTCTCCTGGCATCATCATCTTTGGCCAAAGAAACATGATGACGATGATCATGATCATCATCATGGCAATGAGAGCTGCAATAGACGCCGCAAAAGCTGGAGGATTTACTTATAGCATCTGCAAAAACACTGTATTACAAGACTGGCAGTGGCCTCCATGCAGACTTAGGCCCAACAACAATACACACTACACACCTTTTTCCTTTTTTCCTTCTTAATGCAGCTGTAGCAGTCATACTCCCACGAATCCTCTGACCTTATCATCTCTGGAACATCTTCGAAACGGCCCAGTGCTGGGATGTACCTTCACAGGTAAAGACAACAACAAGCACATTAGCAGCTAAGTAAATAAACACCACAAAGCAGGAGTACGTAACTTTTTAATGTGGTGGGCTGAGTTGCCAAAAAAATCTTTCACATGTATGTTTTAATCTGACAACTGATACACCTAAGATAGCGAAGTTGTATAAGCGAGTTCTACCACCCTTCAAAAGTACTAAAGGTTTGTTTACTGGCTCATGGTCCTGCTCGAACACAGCAGCAGTTATGTCTGGCTGCTCGGCTTTGTTGCGGCACCACAACATCAGCTTTCACCACTGCAGCTGTACAATCGCCAGTCTGACCTCTAATGTGGAGCCCGTATAATGCGATGTAAAACAATTTATAGATTACTGGTTAACAAAACTGCACATATAAGTTATTATCTATTTGAATGAAATATACACAAGGTAACTTTTGCTTCATAATCATTGATCGTTACATTTAAATGCAACTTCAGGGCTTCGACACATGTTGCTTGGCATTTACGTTTGATATCGACCACACTGTTGCACGCTGGCCTCCACCGTTGCATTAAAACCGTTGTGAAACTCCTGTAAACAGCGCTGCAAATGCAGCCAAGAAACAGACCAATCCACATTAAAAATGAAGAGGAGAAAATTACAGAAGAGCAAAATTCTGATGCAGCAAATTTGTACACACATGTAAACAGTATGTTTACTTTCTTATAAATGAGAGACACATGTAAACATTTAAAATCTATTAGGTAATGTGCGTTTGATAAAATGAGGATGGAGAATCATTCTATGGCATGCTACGAGCCACATGGCATTGCTTCCAGCTCATGAGCAGCCAGCAACCAACCCCATGCCTTGATAAACAAGGAAAATGGCAAAAACTCAGGATTGGCTTGCATGATACTCTTTTGAGAGATTATCAAACACTCCCTGCATTTCTCTGGCAGAATGAGAATTTATCACCCGAGAAAATTACAAATTAGGGGAAACTTCCCTTTCTAAACCTTATTCATACAAAGACTGCACTAGAAACAGTACCCCTGTGCCAATGTCAATAGCAAAGAAAGTGTACAATGTGATGGTGCAGAAGTGTCATGCAAGCATGTTGCAATCTGCACCATCACAGAAACCTCTTGAAGACTTGAAAGTGGCAGTGGCATCCTACTCACAACATCTATGCTGTTTTCTGGCATACGAAACTACAAACTTCTGTTAAAGTAATTTTCTATTTAATAAAAATAATCTCCCAATCAAGCTTCATATTTTCCCATTGTGTTTCTTTAAAATGACATCTAAAGTACTGGCCTAGTTTAGATAGCCACACTAACAGATGAGCAAGTGTCCTGTTTGATAATATAGAAGGAAAATCAGCAGAATTCATCAAAGTTTTCCAGTTCTGAACTCCTTCACTGCTACTGCAGTTACACATCCGACTCCCTCAATGTCATAACTGTGGTGTAGTGGATCTCTGATTCATGGTGTTGCAGATCTCTCAGTCATTGTTTTGAGCTTTAGAGGATGGTGACGTGCATGCTTAGTGTAACGTCACAACGATGTAGTGCGACGTCATGGAGCTATAGGTACTATATACAGATTGAGTGTTTCTTGAAATCAGTTCCTGCCCAACTCTTAGCCTGGTCTGGCACCATTTACATGCGCTCCGTGTGAGTGCGTTCCCTTGTTTGTCGGACAGCGTCTATGCTGCGGCGCGTTTGCGACACGACAATAACTTTGTGTAATTATCCAATCTTGTCCAAACTCATTCAACTGTACACAATGACGACAGCACGATGACAATAGCAACGAGAGTACTCTACCACTGGAGCCACTGACACAATAGCCATGAGAGCACTTCGACACACACTATGGCATAATGGAGAGACGGACTGATGCAGCAAATCTCTATTCGAACTACTACTGCAGTAAAACAGTGTGTATAATACCCATACTACATACTAATAAAATGGAGCAGGAATTGGGGCACAACAATGCAGCCACAACGTAATGCAATGAACTGACAGGCAGACAGATGGACGAATGGAGCAAACTTTGTTTCAAGATCTTAAGTGCTGTCACGGTAAAAAAAGAATACGACGAGCTGGTTTCTCAAGTCAATTGCCTGGTGATTTTAAACAACAAATAAAGCGACACTTCATGAAAGGTCCCTTATGGCATATCTATAATGGCTTCTGCTAAACTGCGCTGACAATGGGATCAAGTCACGTGCGGCATGGTCTACATCATCAGGCCCGGACTTAAGTACGCCATATCGTTCGGCTTCCTTCAGTGGGCATGTCAGCTGGCCAGTGGTCGACATGGAATTTAATCCATTCTTATTCTTCATGTGGGTCAGTGATACTGTGGGTTCTTGTAAATCTAGTAAGCGCTGTTTTGTCCAGATGACGTGCCCAGAGTGTATTATTGCTGTAGCCATGTTTGTGCAGGATTTTGCATGTGCTTTGCTGATTCTTTGCGGCGATATTGAGTCAAACCCTGACCTCACCACCGATGAGTTACTGCCGATATTCTAGCAGGACAATAAGTAATACAAAAAGGGCTTGATGAGATAGAACAGAGGTTTAAGAATGTTGAAGCATCAGCTTCTCAGATTAAAGAGGTCTGGTCAGTCACTCGCATTCTGGACAAAAAAAAAAAATCAAAGACATGGGAAAAAAGATTGTCGACCTTGAGGACAGCGGGAGAAGGAACAACCTTCTGGTATTTGGCATTCCAGAGAAACCGAGCGAAACATAGGCGGACCTTGAACATAGTGTTGTGCAAGGCAGTTTTGAAAAGAAGCTAGGAATAAAAGTAACGTCTACTGAAAGAGTCCATAGGATTGGCAGTGGAAATACTCATGGACCTCGGCCAGTGATATTGAAGCTAATGGATTACCACAAAAAGACCAATGTATTGAAGAACGGCTACAAGTTAAAAGGGCAGCAAATTTTTATCACAGAGGATTACTTGACAATCACCAGACGAGAAGAAAGACGTTTTTGGAGAGCACAGTGGACATCAGAAAGTCAGGCAAAAACGTTAGGCTGATACACGATAAAATTAAAATTGAAAATGGCTTTTCTGAATGAGACGACACCCAAAAAACGTGAGTTCTTGTCTAGTCCACGAACTCTCTTCACCAACAACGACCCGTTAACATCAAAGGCAAGCCAATCATTTGTCTCCAGTTCAATGCTCGCGGTAATGCAAATAAAAGTAATGAATTAGAAATTATTGTTCTTTCGCATAAACCTCAAATAGTTGAAGTAACTGAGACTTGGCTGCACAGCGATATATCCGACACTGAAATAGTACCATCTGGATACAGTATCCTTTGTAAAAACAGAAATTCCCAAGGTGTAGGGGCTGCCATTCTGCACAAAAAACATTACATTTGATCAGACTACCTGATGTACCAGGTTTAGAATGTGTTATCGGTAAAATTTGCCTCAAGGAATGCACTTTGGTAATAGGTGGGTTTCACCGCCCACCAAATTATAAAAGCAATTTCTTCTAAGTGCTAAATGAATTTTTATGTGACCATGGCGCGCTCACCAGTAACCTTTTGATTGCCGGTGATTTCAATGTGCCATCCATTTATTGGAGCAGTGATATTCCAGAGCCTCTTACTGCTATTGCTTTACAGTTACCTGATTTAGTTACCTTCCATGAGCTCTCCCAATTAGTTAAGAACTGACTCGTGTTCACAAAAACGCTAAATCTATCCTTGATCTTTTCTTGTCGGGAAAGGTATACTTGGGAAAGATCCCATAGTTCACATTCTCAAGGATAGATCAGACCACAAGCTAATAACTCGAATGCTTAATCTGCGCCATATACCGAAAAAGAAAAAAGAAGTGCAAATTGTTCTGATTTTAACATGCGCGAATGACACAGGCATTCTGGATGCGCTGGATGGCTCATTTTCTGGTTTTCTTTCATTATATCAAGCGAGCGATTGCAGTGTCGATGAGCGATTGCAGTGTCGATGAGCTCTGGCACTTCTTCAAAAGTCTTGTGCTCAAGTACATCAAAGTTTTCATGCCTCACAGAACAAAAAGAATGAAAATACAAAACTGTGGCTTAATAAGAAGGTTGCTCTCCTTGAACGCAAGGTGAAAAGGATAAGAAAAACATGCCGGCAATGCCCTTCCCAAACTAACGTATTTAAACTTTGCGACATACGCCTGGCTCTTAAAGACAGTATTTCAACAGCAAAGCATCACTACTTCAATGTAACTAAGAAAAATTTTCTTCGTTCAGCTCCGGGTAAGTTCTGGCAGCATTTTTCTTCTGGGCAAAAGTCACAGTACAGTCTTTATATTAATGGTGAAAATGAGGCTGACAAAACAGAGCTTGCATTGGCTTTTAATCGATTCTTCTGCTCAGTCTTTACTCAAGACAATGGCAGCCAACCGCACTTTATTCCTATAATTGATGTTCCACCTATTAGTGACATTTCCGTATCTGAGCAAGGTGTGCTAATCACTATTGCTAAACTTGGACTCAAAGAAAACCCCGGGAGTTAACGGCATACTTATAAGGTAGGTTGAATGGTGTTCGTAGTACTTATGTATGATATTGAAAAAGTCATTATTGCAAGCTCAATTACCAGTCGAGTGGAAGTACAGTAAGATAATTCCTATACATAAAGGTGGCGACTCACGTCAAATAACCTCGTACAGGCTGATCTCACTGCTGTACTCATGTTAAACAATTCTAGAGAATATAATATTCAAGCATATAGTGAGATTCCTTGAAAAGAACAATGTAATTGACAATAGGCAGCATGGTTTATGCCAAGGGAAACCAACAGTGACAGCACTCCTTGAAACTGTTCACGATTTCGCGGCTGCTATTGATGCTGTATCTCAAATAGATGTCATATTTTAGACTTTCAAAAAGCATTTGTGTTTTGCATTTAAAACTTTTATTGAAGGTTAAGGCTATACTAAAATATGATATGTTAGTGTCATGCATAGAAGATTACTTATACTCCCGGCAACAGTGTGTATCAATAGATTTTTGCTCGGCCCCCGTAACTGTAGGGTCGGGCGCTCCACAAGGATTGCTCCTGTGACTGCTATTTTTCTTGGTATTTATAAATTACATTGTTAATCAAGTATCCATCAAAATTAAGCTATTTGCAGATGACTGCATAATTTACCACAACATTGATAACCCTCACGACCAGGTCCAATGCAACGAAGCTCTTTATCACATAGAAAAATGGTGCGAGACCTGGCAAATGAGAACTAACCCCGGAAAGACAGTTCTTATTAGAATCACTAGAAAGCACTTACCATTACAACTTAAATACTTTATAAATGGAAGTTTATTATCTGAAGTAAAACATTATAAGTATTTAGGCATCATATTTACCTGGGATCTTCAGTGGAACAAGCATGTTTCTTACATCAAGAAAAAAGCAGTAAGCAAACTTGGGTACCTAAGACGAACACTGCGACAGGCGCCATAAGATATTAAACTGATGACATATAAGATGTTTATCCGACCAGTCATAGAATATGTGTCAATAGTGTGGGACCCGTACACAAAAGAAAATGCTGTCCAGTTAGAAAGTATTCAAAGAAAATTTGCCAGATTTGTTTACAATACCTACAGCTGGCACGCATACGCTAGTGCCTTGGTGAAAAAAGCTGAATTGAATTCGTTACAGTCCCAGTACCAAGCTGATCGATTACAGTATCTGTATCTACTCTATCACAATAAAAACCAGTCTGTCACCAAACGAACCACACGCTCTCACCACTCCAAAAAACTGCGATAATTTTATTTTCAAACTGATATTTTTAAAAATTCATTCTTTCCAAGAATGGTGCAAGAATGGAATGTGCGTCCAGCCGACGTTGTGGAATGCTCATCTTTAGCTACTTTCATTTCAGCCCTGATGGCTCACCTGTCGACAATTTAATTAGTCAGAGGACACTAGTTGTTTTGTTTTCTTTTTGTCTAGATGTAAAGATTTCTTTTGTTGCCTTGTATGCGTATGTTTTACCCTGTATGTTTTCCGACGTGACTTAAACCCTGTATTTGCACACAAAACTAGTCCTGGTATACTTTATTTTTATGCGCAAGTGATGTTATGCAAAATAGTTATTGTGTGTATTATGTATTTATGCATTTTGTACCCCACTCCTGCTCACAGCCTTTCCAGGCTAGCAGTACTGCTGAAATAAAATAAAAAATAAAAATAATGCAGGGCAGCACGAAAGCATCATTTTACGCCTAGTACTGGAAAGTTATTACAGTCGAACCTTGAGAACTCAAACTCAGAGTGGCCCAGAAATTTGTTCAAATTAAATGGAGCTCGAATTAAAGGAAGCTCATTGAATGTAGGACTTACGTGCAACACTACGTTAGGTGGCACATGTGTACTGAGCTAACATGAGTAACGAGTCCTGGAAGTGTGGCCTCACGGCAGCGCTGCATGTACTGCCTTGAAGCCACACTTCTAGGCAAAATTTTCCCTGCTGTGAAGCCACACCTTGAGGCAAAATTCATATATTACCCACACCCAAAATTTTTTAAATAATGGTGCAGGTTATATGTGCCAAAATATGGCACTTGCAGTGAGAGTAGCAACTGGCGCACGGCAGCAGTGCCTGGTTTGAAGCATAATTCGTGCGCTGTGTCTCTTCTTGAGAAGAAATAAACATACAATGTGTGTCTGCTAGAACCATCTAATTTTGATATCTCTTACAACTTTCTAATGGACATGTTGACAATTACAATTAAAGTTTAGCTGATTACTTTTGTAATTAACTAATTGGATGCCAGGGACTAAATATATTACTGGCGGTATTTTAACAAGACTCTAAACAACAAGCATTTGGTCTTATTTGTACAGAATAAGTAGCTTCATAGCTATTTTCAAGGCTTCATGCACAATAGCAGCAACACCCTGCATATGTACCAACTAAACACTGTAAACTAAACACATGATTATTTCATATCTACGTACAAGTGCACCAACCATAAAGCTTGAGAAGGCTCCCATAAACTTAATTGCAATAGCAATTAACAACCATGGAAACACAAATGTGGCATCTGTATAAACTGGGCATATTCTTGATATATTCTGGACAAACTTTCAGATGTGCTAAACTTCGAAATAAAAGAAACTCACATCTTTGAGTAGGTGAAGCCATCCTTGGGGCAAGAGGCTGACATGCTGGAAGTATAAGGCTTGCCACCTTCTTCATACCACTCCCTGTAGAAGAATTTGCGCTTGACCTATGTACGAGAAAGAAGAGAAAGTCCTTTAAGTGCCTTCCCTGGTTCCAACCACTGACCGTGAGACTGAAACTGTTTTAACAATTTGTAAATCTACCGTGTTTCTTCACATGAAGCTTTTTCTATATGTACCGAGGCCTATAGGAGCCATTCATCCAAAAAGAAAGCATGTTCAGGTTGAATGAAAGAAAAAATTGTCATCAAACCCACGAGTAGCATGAAACTTTAAAGGAAAGCCATAAGGGCTTCTCAGAAAGCAAGCTTTGCAGTTGAAGAAAAATTTGTCCTAGTTCAAGAATTGAACACAGAACTGACACCTTTAAGGAACGGTCAGCATCTTAATCTGAGATAAGCAGGAGGCTAGTAGACACCAGAGCAAGGTTAAATTATTTAACAACCTGAAATGCAGGTATGCAATATGGCACCGAATATGCCATGTTCAGGTTAAATGTTCCACCTGTAACTCTACACTCAAGCCGATCATCTAACAGTAAAAAACTTAATCTAGGTTTCTTTGAAAAATTTCTAAAATATTGCTGCATTGACAACTCAACCTAAAAATCATCTGCTCATTTTACTGACCAGACAGAACTTGACTGGTCTTTGATTTGATTGAATCATTGATTGAATTGACTGAAGTGATTGAATTTGACAGCATAAATATTCCAGCATTGATCGACACCGATGTGCAACTATCTTTTATGAGTGCCCGATTGCGTCGCCACCTGAACAAAGTTCTCACACCTGCTGCAACACGAACTCTCCGCATTTCCAATGGAGGAATGCCCATCGTGCTGAGAATGTGCACTGCTCATGTCTGCATTGCAGAGCACATTGTCAATGTTTTGTTTATGTTTTTGGAACAGTGCCTTCACAACATTATACTAGGATTAGACTTCTCATTCTATTCCACCCTTTTTGACTGCACGTCCAGTGTAATTCAACTTCAACTGCCTCAGAACTGCAACATTCCACATGACACACAGCCCATGATTGCGAAATATCCGTACTAGACGTGGAAGTTCCACCATCATCTGCAGGCAAGTTCAATCAGTTCAATCCCACACCAGGCGAACCTGAATGGCACCTGACCTTCTTCCCGCACAGGCTGCTGATATCGGCCTTGTCTTGGAGGCTCATCACAACATATTTATTTTGATGGTGGCTTTTTGGGTAGATGTCAGTGGTCACTCATTGAATATACACCAGTGATGTCAATCCCATACGCCGACATTCGTACCATGTTTCACAAGCTGAACGCCAAGTTGTACAGCACGAGGTGGGTAAAATTATGACTAAAAGCATCATCAAACGTTCTTCTAATCCATGGGCGTCACCAGCTGCCCTTGTTAAGAAGAAGTATGGCAGCTGGCATTTTTTGCTTCGATTACCAACATCTGAATAAGGTCCCACGCAAGGACGTCAACCCAATGCCAAGTACTGATGACACCTTGGACTGTCTGGATGTAGCCAAGTACTTCACGTCCATAGACGTTTGCTCTGGGTATTGTCAGAGCTCTGTAGACGACTTGGACCATGAAAAGACTGCTTTCGTTAACGCCGGGCAGGCTTTACCAATCCAAGGTTATGCTGTTCAGCCTTTGTAATACCCTAGCAACCTTCCAGCAAATGATGGACTGTCTACTTTATGGCCATAAATAGTCCACTTGTCTAATGTTATCTAGACGATGTGATAGGTTTTTATTTTTTTGCCCACATTTACGAGCCACCTTATGTGTATGTCAGCCATTCTTGCTGTCTTCCAACGTGCTGGCCTACAACCCAACTCATCCAAGTGCCCTTTTGAACCTCACAAGATTACTGTTCTCTCTATCTACGCACCATCTCTTTCCTTCCCAATGCAACTACTGCCACTGAAATCGCTTCAGCACTGCACGATGAGAGCATTCCTGTATTTGAACAGGGAAAGTAGAGTAAATGAATAAAAAAAGTTGAAAACTGCGTCAATTCCCTTGCACATGCATTTCTGCAGCATAACGTACACTCACATTGCACGCTGAAATAATGTCGCTCACAGCGATGTCCTCACACTCACATACAAAGTAGATTTCTGATGGATCTGCAACTTGACCCAGAATTGTCTCACAAGAGCACCTGTATGGAAAAAATAACAATGAAAAAGGCTAATTGTAACTGGTCTTGGCATCATTCATTTGCAAGTTCAACTAATAATCCTCTCCCACATCAACCTTATGCTGGGTCAACAGAGCACGTCTTCATTTAAAATGAAAGATTAGCATGTTTGATGCTAAATTTTCCCACCCTTGCTTCAAGAGAAAGGCACACTACATTAAGCTTAAAAGAGGTAAGAAAACTAGAAGTGGGCGAATATCAACTCTCTTGAGTACAAATCGAATATGAATAGCAAGTATCAAATATCGTATAATCAAGCGTAGACGCATATATTTACAGCAGGAATATTCATATCAGTAAAGTTAGATATTACGCCTCTATTAGCTAGTGCAAAAATGACTACTAACTATAAGCTACAAAGGATCAGTTTTAAACACAAGATTACTGATTGTCATAAAAATAAACTGCAGAAATAGCCTCTCAACATTTTGAGAGCCTGATGGCAAACACAGCTGCTGCATAACTAGCTTTTTAGAAACACTAATCAAATCGTTGCCAAAAAAGAAAAGTTATAAAATTGTGCAAGAAAAAGCTGCTGAAGGACTTGTGTGTTCTAGACACATCTAAAAGGGTTCATTGCAAGAAAGGCATACCTGGTTGTAGCATAACAGATGTATGGCTACAAGACTAGATGGTCGAAAACAATACATGATGGACGACAAGCAATAATACAGTTAAACCTCGATACAACGAAGTCAGTAAAATCAGCAATTTGCTTCGTTATATCAAAATTTCGTTGTATTGAAATTCGACCTTTTATGCAGATAAATACAGTTGCTGATATATTTTTCTTACAAGGAGAGGAGCCACAGAGTTTTCCAAATTATCGGGCAATCGAAAAAAGCAAACTTGAATGAGAAAACAATTCATTTTGATGATGAATTTGGGAGTCGGCGATGAATGATACGGTTTCATGCCACATCGACGGTATCTTTGAATCAGCAGTACAAATTAAGTGAAGCCAACCACGCTTTCACATGCACTCAGACCCCACAGCTGGTAGTGTCGCCCCCACTGCGACGACGCTATCATGAAAAGCACCGGCAGTGGGGAGCGAATGCTCCATCTGCATCTCGCTCTAACGGATCACCGAAACTTGAGACTACCCAATCTCCAATACTAAATGCACGGGAAAACAGCCTACATGATGCCACAGCATCTTGGCATGCCCATTCTTTGCACACACGGTAGACTACCTGGGGAACGCTGCTAGCGCGCAACGGCGTAAGACGTGTGGCGTATCGGCTCCATCGATTTTCGGCTGGAGTCACGGCTCAATCCTCTGCACCCCAACAAGACCGACATCAATCGACGCAGCAAACCGTCTGGACCACATGGATACTAATGTTCACCAGGTGGGACCACTTTTGAAGATTTTACAAGTGAATTACACCCGCCTATGTGGGCGACGCCGTTAGGCCACACGGCGACGCCGACGCCCGGAGACGTGGAACCGGCCTCCCAAGGTAAAATGGCAGCTCCCGCGTCATTCCTGAGAGGTTACGATCCCAACACCATAGCCTGGGCGACAGTTTCAACATCAGAAGATCAAAACTCCACCCTTATTCCGAAATTTTGGCACCAATCTCTCAATGAAGCAGTCGCGTGTCACTCACTCGTTCAAGCCAAGACAGCGGCGTCCATCGCTGCCCCGGCCTCCGGCACACTGGCCAGCAAAACGCAGCCTCCTGCCTCGTCCGCTGCGGGAAGGAAAGGCAAGGCCCTTACCAACTGGAAACCTCGCCCATTTCCAAAACCGAGCCCTGACGACTTCGTGGTCGTGCTCAAGCCATGCGAACATGTGTCGTTGCACCAAGCCTTTTTGGAGAACTGCTATGGTGCCGCCATTATGGGCTACCTCTGGCCTGAGGTGGCAAGGTCTGTTATGGTTCTGCTGTCCCGTCAACAAAACCTGATATTGATCCACACCCCGAACCCAGCGGCGGCAGATCGGCTCCTCGGGGCCTTCTCAATAAACACTGAGCATGGGGCGATTCCGCTCCACGGATACCTCAGACAAGATGGAAGCAATGTCTGCCACTGCATCATCGTCGTCAGCCACATCCGGATACAAGATAAAGAACACAGCCCCTACCAATTAGGCACCAGAGGTACCCCGCAGTGCGCGGTCCTCTCACCCCTACTATTCAATTTGGTAATGCTGAAACTCCCGACTCAGCTGGGGAATGTAGAAGGCATACAGCACGCACTGTATGCCAACGACATCGCCATCTGGGCTAAACACAGATCGGTAGGAGACATTGAAGCCAATCTGAAGCAAGCGGTGGAGATCGTGGATGCCTACGCCCACTGCTGCGGCTTTCAATGCCCCCAGCCAAATCGCAATTTCTGCACATTCGCCCCTCGCCGAAGTGCACTACCAAAATTGAACTGTCCCTACCAAATGGACCCATCACAGAACACGATGAGATCAGAGTACTGGGTCTCTTTATTCATAAACACCGCCGAGTCGACACAACACTGGCCAAACTGTGCAAGGTGGGGGACCAGGTGGGCCGCATGGTTCGCTGTGTTTCCAATAAACGCGGGGGGTTACGGTGCAAAGACACCTTGCAGCTGGCACACACATTCGTAACCAGTCGAGTGTTGTACTTGACTCCTTACCTCCACTTTCGCAGGTTTGACGAGAATGCCCTCGAGGTGATTCTCAATAAGATTTACAAGTGTGCTCTTGACCTCCCGGTCAACACATCCAACTAGCGCCTCCTTGGCCTGGGAATGGTCAGCACCAACACCTTCGCGGAACTCCGAGAAGCACACTTGACGAACCACTACACACAACTCTCAAGGACGCCGTCGGGTCGCCGCCTTCTTGCCCGACTACACATCCACCATCCAACACTGACAGAAGAGCGCGTGCGCGTCCTGGATATCTGGAGATACACCCTGCACGTGCGCCCTCTTCCAGCCAACATGACACGAAACGACCATAGTGGCCGGCGCCTCGCACGGGCAGAAGCATTGGCACGTCACTATGGGAACAAGCACGGAGTATTCTACGTGGACGCCTCCGGCCCACACCAAGGGAGTTGGTATATGGCCGCAGTCGTCCATCAAAACACCGCGGTGAACGGCCTTACGTTCAAAGCACAAGACATAACACATGTGTAAGAGGTGGCCATCGCGCTCGCCACCGCAGATCATCAAGACTCGCGGGTCATTATTAGCGACTCGCGAGGGGCCTGCAGAAACATCGAAAGGGGCTTCATTCCCTATTTTGCGTACCGCTTACTTCAAGGCAGCAATTATCTCGGGGTCCCTGCGTCCCACACGATAATATGGACTCCCCCGCATGAGGGTCTCGACGGCAACGAAGCAGCAGACGCCACTGCTCACGCACTCACTCACTCTCCGGGCATCGCCCTCGGCTCCCCTTGCTGCGGACTCCGACCCCAATCTGGCATTTACTTTTAAGGAAATCACCCAACATTACCAATATGGCCATGCAATCCTTCCTAAACCCTGTAAGAGCCTCACGAAGGCGGAGGAGCTTTTACTCCTTTGCCTCTATACTAAAACACTGTTTTGCCCAGCAGTCCTAAAACATTTCGACCCTGCGTGCACAGGGAAGTGCTCGCACTGTGAGGAAAAATCTTCTGACATTTTCCACATAGTGTGGGCATGCCAATAACCCCGCACCTTCTCCCTATACCAAACCCTACCCGGGAGGACTGGGAGGCGGCCCTGCTCGGCTGCTCCAACCTGGCGAGCCAGAAGGCCCTGGTCGGCCATGCCCAGGCCGCGGCTACAGCCAATGGGCTCCTGTAATGAGGAGCCCACCTACTCTTTCTAAGGAACAGCCCCTTAAGGACTGCTCCACCCGCTCCCTGTAAATACTTCGACCAATAAAGTTTTTCAGTCAGTCAGTAGACTACTTCAAAAGCAGGATGCGCTGTTGCCTATGTGCTCACCCACACTTACAGCCATGCGCAGCCACGGCTGCGACGAGTGCCAGAAATCAAGATCTCCGCAAACTTCATCCCCCCTCCTCCACCCCCTCACATGAGCTTCATCACATTACGACGTGCTCACTCCCCTCCCCCTCTTTCTCTTTGCTCGCGTGGGAATGTGGCACTTGTGAAGCCACCATGTTTCTTGTCTCACACTCGCATACTTTCACTCGCACCTAGAGCACACAGTGCACGGGGAGCAATAGGATCTTATCGCACTTGAATTTTATATGGAACACGATGCGGCTCCACTTTGGTGGTCACTCTTGTCGCTCCATGCATCATTTGAGAGGTGTGGTTGCAGGCAGCCACTTGTAATTAAATTATTTCACCATCTGTGTCAGCGGAAGTTTCAATTTAGTGTCTAGGGATTTCTTTGTGGTGGCAGTGAAATTTAGTTATATTGAAATTGTATACAAGCACACTTTGTTATATTGAGGTTTAAGTACATGGTTAAGAGATTATGAAAACAAAAATACCTCGTTCTATTAATAATTTCATTATATTGAAGTTCATTATATCGAGGTTTAACTGTAATCAGTTGTTATGTAGGCTTCTGCCACGAAACTGGAAACAAAGCTTGTACAGTTAAACTTCGATGTAACAAACTTCAATATAACAAAATTCTCGATATAACGAAGTATTTAACTTTTCATAACCTCTTGTCCATACAACACCATGTAATTAGAACCTCAATATAATGAATTATGTTTCAATGCCATTTCAACATAACAAAATTTCGCTTCCGCAGCAAAGGAATGCCGGGACAATAACTGGAAACTTCCATGGACGTAGCTAGTCAAATGATTGAATTACGAGCGGCTGCTTGAAAATGCACTTCTCCAATCACACGCGGCGCGATCAGAGCGACCGTCTAAGTGAAGCTGCATCAAATTCCGTATAAAGTTCAAGTGCCATAAGGTCTTATCGCACCCTGTGCACTTCGTGCTTTAGGTGCGAGTGAAAGTGTGCGAGGGTGAGAAATAATGATGGTGGCTACACGCACGAGTGCCGCCTCCACGCACAAGCGAAGAGAAAGAGAGGGAGGGGAGCGAGCTCGTGGTAAGGCGATCAAGCGCGCGCAAGGGGCGGAGGGGGAAGGGGTAAGTTGGCGCGCGTCGCGATTTCTGGCGCACGTCTCGGCCATGGGTGCACATGGCTGTAAGCGAGGCTGAGCGCACACGCAGCCGCACACCCTGCTTTATAGGTCATCTGCTGCATGCGCAAAGAGTGGACGTGCCGTGACGGCATGACATCATGTAAGCTGTCTTCCCGCGCGTTTAGCATTGAAGGCTCTGTAATCTCGAGTTTCGGTAACCCGGTGGAGCAAGAGGCAGACGAAGCATTCGCTCCCTGCTGCCAGCGCATTTCATGATAGCGTCGCCCAGTGCGGGCAACGCTATCAGCCGTGGGGGCAGAGTGCATGCGAAAGCGTGGCTGGCTTCACTTAATTCGTAGCGCTTGTGTGAAGATATCATCGACGTGGCATGAAACCATATCATTCGTCGCCGACTCCGCAATTCATCAAAATTAATTGTTTTCTCATTCAAACTTGCTTTTTTTCGACTGCCCGATAATTAGGAAAATTCTGTGGCCCCTTTCCATTTAAAGGGACCCTGAAACGATTTTGACGACTTTGTACAAATGTACTGAGTCGTTAGAGTAGGTCCTTCTGATCATTAATTGATGCATCTAAGTGCTCCGCGTAAAGCATGTAATTTATAATAAGGTTCTAAAAATGTACATCGCTGCCGATCGCAGCACACTGCTTGGCGGAATTTTCAGCCGCCCCAACCCATATGACGTAAATCATCCAATTGACGTCACGTGGGCGAGCTATCCGATTGGCTGTCCAGGGCACGTCATCTATAATTTTTCCACCCTTATGGTGAACAAATGATGTTCACAATAGTTGGAATGTTAGTTAATTTGTTTCTATAAAAATAATGTAACAGAAAGAGAATGCACAAGAACAATTTATCACTACACTTAAGCACTTCCAGCACACAGCAAGCGTCGTCTGCTTGTGTTACAACATGCTCCATTTTGATGAGAGCTCCGCGGTTAGAGTCGGTCTCAGTCTTTTTGCGAGCACTATGGTTCGACTTTGTTGCATCGCGGACTGCAAATGTAGCGACTGGCAATATGTCAAGCTGCGTCATTGTGTCCCTCTGCGAGGCAGCAGATGAGCGGACTGGCTGCAGCACATCGGACTGCCGCTATCCGATCGGTGCCAGGATTTGCGCGTTTGCGGCCATCACTTTACACCGGAAGATTACTAACGCAATAGCGTTTCGCGAGTCCGATATTAGGGTAAACGCAAGCGCAAGGGGACAGGGCCTGGCCGTGTCCCCTTGCGTGTCATTTCACGGGTTCAGCAGAAGCACAAATGTGATTGGTCTGCACGGTGCAGCCACCTGGTGGCACAGAGCTCAACCACACACAGCAGCAGTAACAAAACGTACTCTTCTTTGCTGCTGGTGTAAATTCTCCACAGGAGTGTAATCGTTAACACATTGTTTTTGTAAATGTTTAAAATGTTTTACACTTGATTAGAGCGACATTAGCTCTTTGTTTGGCTGGTTAAGCTCTGCGCCAACGGGTGGCTGGAGCTTGGAGACCAATCAGGCAGCTCACGCACGTCTACGCTAAAGTTCCTTCATCAGCTTGAGTTTATGCCTCCAATGTAGCATCGAAACGCCCCACTAGCCTGTGGTTACCGGAATACCAGACACATTCAGCGCTGCCACAGAATGCTTGCAACGCACGCTGCTTCGATAGCTCTCCCTTGGGGTCGACTACCAAGCAGCTGGCGGAGAGTTTAGAGAGGTTTCGCGTGCTCCCTTCTAGAGAACCGGAAGTCGACGACATTACGTATCATGATGCGGAGCCAGTGAAGGCGGAGCTTAGCCCTGATCCCTCGGCGAACAAGTTGAGGAGAAAATGCATGACTATGGAGGAGGGTAACTTGTAATGATCCGTAGCTGTCTTAATATGAGACGTTTCACACGATTTGTAGTGCGAATGATTAACTTTAGCTGTACCCTAGGCATCTACAAAATTTGTACAAACCGTTTCAGGGGCCCTTTAAGAAAAATCAATCGGCGACTACTTATTTACATAAAATGTCGAATTTCAATACAACAAAACTTCAATATAACGAAGCAAATTGCCGATTTTACCAACTTCGTTATATCAAGGTTTAACTGTATTGTCCTTCAGTGAAGAAACAGAGCAAAATAAACGTGGGCAAGGGAGGAACACAGGACAAGCTCTGACTGCCAACTTACTTGGGTTTATTGTGCTCATACACAAATACCTATACCTTTAAAAAGGGGGTTTGTGGGGAGGAGAAATTCTGTGCATGTGTCAAGTGATTAAAGAGTGAACTCGTAAGAATGAAACTAAAATTTACTATCAGACTAGTGGCGGATACATAAACTATTTACCATTAAGAGCCATAGAAGGAGCGCTGATGCATGTTTTGTTTGCATGCGGACAGCTGAGATAGCACAAGGCATGCAAACACTCAAAAGTTGATGCATATACTGTACTAGTATAATAAAGGGCCCAGGCAGGAAATGCACCAATATGCCCAAATGTAGGCATGAAAACACGCAATAGTCCATAGACATACATTATAGAAGCAACTCAATGTTGAAACTAAATACTCTGATCCCACAATGCAAAGTCAATTCATGAAAGCTGTAAGTTGCTTGCCACTAATCAACTGACTCAACTAAGGAGATTAGTCAACAGTCAGCAAATCAGTGTTGAGCATGACTATTACCTATGTCACTACGGGCCCCCAAACAAACAGGCATGTTCATAAAGATACAAAAGAGTTTGCCATACTGTTGAACAATTTCCGCTAAACACAAAAGATTGAAGTCTTGGTGCCACTGAATGCTTACGGCTGCTAAGCAGCTAGAGGGAGTCAGGCTAAGCAACACCAGTCAAGTTCTCGATAATAGCAGATGCCTAAGCTCATGAAAGCAATCCAGTAAGACAAAAACTAGCACAACGCTGCGCACATTTATGAGAATGGACCATGACTGCCAAATCAAGTAGCCAGCAGTGAGCCAAAGGACCAGGAAGAGCTGTGGGAGCTTGGAGGTTGCAAGCCACACTTTGACCACCCCTGACCAACTAGCAATTTCTATTAGCCTCTCTGTTTTTTTCCTTTTAGTCGTGCTTTCGAAGAACATTAGTTGCTAATGCCCAAAAATACTGCAGTCTACATATTTGCTCCCATATAACAGTCTTTTTATGCATGTAAACTTGCAGAGCACTTACATGAACCACTGTATGTGTGCCATCTTCTTTCTAGCTTGGCTTTCAAAAAGACGCATGATGCAGCCAACCCTGGGACAGCAATGGCCGTGCCGAGAGGCAGTGACAAAACTGCCATAAGTGACCTTTTTATTTTTTGAAGGAGGGGGGGGTGAGATTAACACAAAAAGAAATGACAATTACTTGTAGCAGCAATGTTGCAGTGCATTACTATTTAAAGGCAACAACTACAACTTGGTCCTATGGCACTTTTGTAATTCTTGAGTGCTGAGGACAGAGCTAACTGGAAGCAAACGAAATAATTTGAAACTGCAACCACGACTTTAAAAGCACAGGTGGGTGCAGAAAAGGAAAGCAGGCAAGGATGCAGATAAGAAAGAAATGAACAAGGTGTGGAATACAGAGGGAAACAAGCTAGCATTAACAAGAATTCTAATGAACATGCAGTGTGTTCTACAACTTGTATTCTAGTTGTCTAACGTAACTAAACAACACAATACTGTTGGAGATTATCATGCAGTAATGATAATTAAAATATAATTTTATAAAGTCAACCATAACTATGCAGTCATACAATGTGATTAGACATAAAGTTGGCTCCCATATATTTTACCTCAGTTAACTAATATTTTCGCTCAATTCCAACACAGTGGAAAGTACCGGAGAGAAACCATACATTGGCTAGAAAAAGAAAACATGTTTAGTCTGAACAAGAAAGCATTCCTCCTCGGTTACTCTGGCCTTTACCAACCCCCACTGGCACCCCTCCATGTATGCTGTAGTTGCTAAATGCTCGAAAACATCTTGTAATTCATGATGATTGCCAACAGATTTTAAAAATGTGGCTTTGCCCGCAACAAGCGGCATCTATGACAATGGTTACGGCAGCGACCTGTACTGCAATGATGACTTGCATGTGCCCTGGGCAATGTCTCTTTTGAAGATTTCATCAGCGCCAATGACAGCATTGAGGTTTGTGGGCCACTCACTGATAATGTCATCATTAGCAATGTGACTGGCTTTGCAGACTGCAGTGACAAGAGTGACAATGACAATGTTGCCCACACTGCCCCACAGCAGCAACTGTGTACAGCTGATGCTGAGGCTAGGTTCGACACTTCAGAACTTTACTTTTCAGTTTAATGTTGAGGTAGCATATAAACATGTATGCACTCCTTGCCACATGCTGGTTGAGTCGTGCTTCAAGATCCAGAAGCAAAAAGACATTATGGACTACTTCAAGCAATAAAAAAAGATATGAATTTGTTCAATTTGTTATTCATTCATTCGACCTTTTGGATAACTAACCAAATCTTGCGGTCTCACAAGGCTCAAACTAATGGGAGTAAACAGTATGTGCAACGACAAAAAGGTAGAAAACAATACTATGCCACGCACGGCATAGTACAGTCGACGACAGATTTTTTGAACATGCCAGATAAATGCAGACGCCTTTGCAGAATAGAACCAGTGTGTAAGGATGGTGGAAATTTCAGACACTGAAACTCTTTGCCATCAAGTTTTTCAAAATTTTTCCCATGACGACAGGTAATGGCATTAATTAAAGCCACCACGGCCGCCATATTGACTATATCGCAGCCACGAACTGGCACTCCCGCACACTGACCCGCTGCCAGCTGTAGCCACTTCAGTCACTGCAGCCATTTGTGTTTGTCCAAATGGTGCTTGGTGCATGATCACTTTTGTGTTGTCGTGCACTCTGGAATGCTAGGAATGGACTCTGCACTCTGGAATGCTATCGCTATTGAAGCTTAGTGCTGTACGGTGCCGTGTTTTTCATGAAAAGGATTTGCCACAGCCAGACACACTCTCAACTTAGCCTTCATCATACTCACCGATGTCTTCAAAGCGCATAAAGCATGGCAACGGTCTAAGAAACATTCCATAATGTCGGCTCCCAAAATTCAGCTTTTCCGCAATACAACTGTTACGCGGTCAAACATGTGCACTGTATCGCGATGAAGTATACCAAGAGTGGTAAGGGACCACTGTCAAGGAACATAGTACTGTGTGTTCCTTCTCATGTCACAGTATGAGCACGGAGACACCTAATAAGTGTACTGGCAAGCCTTCAGAGCTATTTTAGATGTGGCTGTGACCATCTGATCCCTGGTAGTAAAAGGCATGCATTCGTTTTTTTCTGACATTTTTGCGCTCCCTAGAGAGTCTGAAAAATCGGCCGTTGAATTTACTGGCAATACTTGTCTTTACAAAGTGGTACACTACTCCTCCGATGCTTCTTGTCAATGCTTCAGGAGCATTTTAGTGTTTCAGGGCCATTTATTTACAGGCTTTTCCTTTTCTTCGAAATTTGGGAGCCAAAATATGGAGGACATTTAAGCTTCACCTTTAAGAGTGGAATGCGATAACAGTGAAAGACCCCTCACTGCTTTTCATGCTTCTCGGCAAGTGCAGCTTATGTAGCCTAACGTTTACCAGAAAACGCTGGCACGAATGCTATGCACAAAAGCAAGCTTTCTGTTAGAAACGCGGCCTCTTGCGTGGGTCGATCTCCTGCTATTGTTGCGCACTTTTAATATTTCAGTCTGAGAAGAGCTAACATAAAGATATGCACTGTTCAAGCCATTCTTTCATTACATTTGTTTGTGGGCACCGTTCTCAAAATTCTGGGAAACAACTTTGTAAAGGATGAAAGACAAGGTAAGAGCAACTTTGGTGGTAGAAAAGTGGTTGGGCATGCGTGGTTCGGAATTAAGTCCGAAATTCTTTTTGTCAAAGCGACGTCCAATGCTGGACGCCGGACGCCGACAGCATATTTTCTGCAACATGGGGCCCTTAACGCGCATTAATATTTTGGGACTACATTACTTACAAATACTGCCAATATTAGAGGATTATAGTAGGAGAGGCATACACATGAACGGATGTTTTCGGAAATGAAGACGAGTCACTGCAGCTTTAATTGCATCTCATAATTTACTCTAACACATGTCATGCTTGTGTGAATTTTCCCAGAAAAAAATTGTACATTGGAATTGAGCAGATGCATTATAGTACTCACTCATACCTTTGCAGACTTTGCAATTTTCTTTTTGTTCATTCTATGCTGATTTTCACCCACACATAGTCAACTTTTACAAAAGGTTGGTGATCATTGAACAACTCAAGGTCAGGTGGGCTTTTTGAAATGGGTTCAATGCACCTGGTGATTTTTGTAACTTAAGCTGAGTTTTCTCTTTGGTGGTGGCACTCCTTACCTTTCAATTACCTCAATTCAAAAACATCCCTTCAGAGAAATATTAGATGTCACAGCATGCTTCAATAACACGGTAGAACGGGCATTTAGTATGATAACTTTCGTCCATTTATTAGAAGCTTGTCAATAATTTCCCAATTTGGCATTTAATGTTGATAAAGCAATCAATTTGTGACAGCGAAAACGTAACAAGTCTTCTCTGCATGTTTATGAGAAGAGAAAAGCTAACCACGATGAAAGGCCTCAATTTGGATTCCAATGCTTTTTTAATGTATTAGTACTGCCCTAGGTGACAAGTGTTTTCTAGCAGCTGCCTTTTAGGAGAGGAACCAGGTTCGTATGCATTTTTATAAAACTGACTGAATGAGAATGTCAGCATCCAATCAGGTTTGACCTGAAATGAAGTGCCTGATGTACAAGACATTTTTTTCCTCTGAATGCTTAAAAAAACTGTTACATATATCTAGCCTCCTGTAATTTTTGTGGCTAGACAGACTGTTAGCACATAGAAGGATTTCAGCAATAATGTGACAAATTAATTAACTACACTGTGCTAATTATAGTTTAATATGTAATTCACTTAAGACATATGTTGCAATTGCAAGAAATTGCAAATCCTGAACTAGCACCACTTTCAAGACATCTGTCCTTAAAACGTGTTATGAAGTGCATTGGCATCCTAGTAAGTAGTTAACAAAAAGTTTCCCTGGAGCTGTTATGCAAGATCCTGACTAAAAATCTGACACGCTTTTGCAAATTTTGAGGACAGTTATATTAAATGTGGTGCTAGTCATCAGGTTTAGGAAAGGCAGACATCAGTTCACTATTGCTCGGCTTCAATTTCACAATTGCACCATGTTGCCTAAACCGCATCAGTGACCTTTTAGCACATTTTAGGTAGCTGGCAAAATAAGTGACAATTTTCTTGCTGCTAACACTTGCCCGGCCATGTAGACAAGTGAGAAAATGGCACATGCTCTGTGTCAGAAGTCAATTTCATACACTCTACTATTTACGCAATGCCCCCTGGTTGCTAGGTTTCGATGTGTGCACTATGCATGTGTACATGCAAACATCCACATCTGACAACACAGCAACACTTCACATGTCTATCCTGCCACTCGCTTTCCTTTAATGGCAACAGCTGATACAGGTGGGCCTCCCACACTGAATTAATAAAAAGTGGTGCAGTGAGGCCATGAAATTGCAAGTAAAACTGAAATGTGGAATGACATCTTTTGGTATCCCTGCCATTTCGCAGCCTGCCTATTCACGACCTGCTTATATACTAGCTGGCTAAGCAGAACTCATGGTCTGTGAATATTTTTCCTGTGGTCCCATGAAAACCTCGTATCATGTTGTAATTATTCCATTGTTGTCCCACAAGTATAAGCTAGACTGTGTAAAATTTCCCTATGAATGCAGTGGTTACCTTTTCATCTCCAATCATGACTGCAGAGTAAACAAGAACTGTTCCTGTATCTTCAGGACTTCCACACCAAGCTAATGTCTTCTTCCAGGCTGAGGTGCCCTGCGAACAATGCGCAGTCAGAAAAAAAAAACACAATAAGGCATTTAAATGTCGATAGTTCAGGCTACTCTCTATGCATCAAAGCAATGAATGTCATATTCCAAGGATGTTGACAGATGTGTGCCTGTCAACCTGTGAGCATTAAAATTTGTAAAAAAAATCCTGTGTACACTAAAATGGAAGAGGAGAAGTAGCATGCTACAGTCCATACATATTCTTAACACTGCCCCCAGCACAGCACGCACCTTATGTGGGTTACATAGCACATTATTAACAATGACTACCTCTTCACACAGCACATTAGCAGCAGCAAACTTGGTACAGGACATATTGAGAAGCAACGCAGTGTTTTTATATCACAGCAATCTTTTCAGTGACTTTGTTGTTGATGATTTTGCCTGCTTCAGGAATTTGTTTGAACAAGCTCGCTCGAAGCAGTTGCCCCGCTGGTGTCCTTCCATCATCAGCAGACTTCCATGGGATTGATCGGGTACTGATGGGCAAACCTTTTTTGGCAAACAGAATTAATTTTTTCACAAAACTTGACTAAAGCTGAGCAAAATCCCAGAATGAGCCTGAACTTGTATGCTACAGTTTGGGAGAATTGGCAGGTACGCAGATGTCAGAGGACAGGTATACATACTGTCTGCAGCCAACCCCTGCACGAAGGGCAGATGCGTCGACCTTGTCTTCTGGTCTCGTCAAAACTGCTTTCTCCAACGTCGGACATCTGGGATGTAAATGCCTCACGGAACACGTCTTGTACTAGGGGCGTGCAAGTGGCCAGGGTGTCAGTGGGCCGAGAGAAACGCCTCAGAGGGGTGTCCTTACTGACACTGAAACAAGAGGAAGATCTTAAAAACTGTACAGGTGTTGTTCCAACTTTTACACCTTAAATCTGCTAGCAAAGCTGCTCAAACAAGTGACTTGCAAAATTTGCAGCCCTTTTCTATGAGCTTACTTCCAAAGCAATAAGCCTTTTGGTGATCTGCAGCACTTCAACTCTCCACCTCACTGTGAAGTTTTGCTTCCTCTGACTATTTTCTATCTCCTGGGGATAAAATCATCAAGCTGAAGGAAACAAATTTTAAAAATGTAATTAAATTCTGGAGTTTTACATGACAAAATCACAATCTGATTATGAGGCAGACTGTAGTGGGGACTCTGGATTAACTTTGATCACCCAAAATTTTTTAATGCCCACCCAAATCTAAGTACATGTGAACTTTTACATTAGAGCCCCATTGATACATGGCCCCTGTGGCTGAGAATCGAATCTGCATCCTGGTGCTCAGCAGCAGGATGCCATTGCCGCTGAACTACTACGGCGAGCGAATAGGTTAGTGCCAAAGTACATTTGTGAATATGCAGGTCACTGTCCCAAACCTGTATTTCTTGTATTTCTTTATTGTCAGAGCGTAGTTGAGAGTGTAGTTGTGAGAGCCATTAACATTGAGCATTAATAAAGGGAAAATCAGACATCCACCCGTTCGTAGCAATTGCTACAAAGGTAACCCATACGGGTTCTTCGAAAGAGGAACCGCGTCCCGGACCAGGACAAATTTTTCTTCAACTCTGAGGCTTTTCTTTCGAGGAACCCGTATGGGTTTCCTGTGTAGCAAATGCTATGAACGGGTGGATGTCTGATTTTTCGTTTATTAATTACTTCTCTCCACCTTGCTGGTTTCTGCAGAACTACTACGTGTAACGTTGAGCATGTACCGGGTGTTAAGGCGGGTGCTTTTCTAATTGCTTTTAAGAGGTTTTGTGCTAGATGGAGAACACCACAAATTGTGCACTTCGATAACACCCACCGCAACATAACGCTGACCACAAACAGCCTACAACATTTAAAAGTCACTCGACAGTTTTAGTGACAAGTTTAGCAACCTTGCAGCAGAATTTAGTAAAAATTTACCCCCCCCCCTCACCCTCGCTCTAGGGCGGCACAAGAAGTTGGCGTCGACTGTGGCATCCTATATGATCGGCCAGCAGCGTCGGCCAGCATGGAGCCGACGTCACTGGCCAGGCAAAACCTTCGTGCTCAGCATTATGCAGCCCTATGCACCATGCCAGCATCCGTGGCTGAGCCAGCGCCGACGGGGTTAGCAACATGTGTCGCCCTTTTTAAGGTCCAATTGAGCTCTTCATGCCAACATGATCGGCTCCTAGCGTTCCACCGAGCACCACCCAATGGTCGGCCCTCGGCCAATTTTGCTTGGGTTAAGGTTGGTAAGGGGAGATAGGGTTCATAAGTGCCAGATCAATTCTGATAATACATTGATAGCAACCGATGTAGAGGTGTGCAAATACTGAGTAGTACATTTCGAATCGAATCAACAAAATAAAGGCAAATATGGACCCAAACATGGGAAAATCTTTGACAACACGTAATGCTTATTAATTTGGGCAAGAAAATATGGTGCTGAAGATGTTTGGGAGTCTCCTAGCATTGCATAGTAAGAACGTAGCAAGTTATCAGTAACAGAAGTACATAGAAATCAAGATGTGCAGTATGGTACAGTCTTATTAAAGGGAACACAAAATCAGTATGCCAGCACTGATTACAGCTCAGTTTTAGTATATGAAGGTCTGGAAAGTGTTTTTTTTATCGATGAAAATTCTGTTGAATAAAGTGCTTTGCTTCCTCTTAAACTAAAGAATTAGTGACGTTCTGTTGTATAGAACACTTAAGAGGTTCTCAGTTTAATAGTGGACCTGTGTTTTGCGGTAATAGTTTACTTATTGTGTAGATAGTATCGCTTTCCAGCTTTATTCCAAAATGCAGACGGGCTATCTCAACTTCATGGCAGGTGAGTTAGGTTCAATTTGCGAGACAGACGAAATTTGGAACCACGCATCACATGACACTAGTAGCCGGTGCCAACAGTAAAGAGCAGGCGCCATATGCACCATTTCATGGTCAGGTTCGCCGTGATCTGCCACCTGTCAAAGATTCTAAAATCTGCAGGGTCGCAGCAAGTTTGCGAGATGCCCTCTCCTCCCTGCCCCCTTGTCGTATGTAACCAAGTCATAACACTTCTGTGTCCACCCCGCAAATCCAAAGCTACATATATAATCTTGTGATGAGTTGCTTGAAGCTACAAAAAAGAATTATAGTAACAATGTGTGTATGCAAATGGCTTCGGTAACAATAGACCGCCGTTACATGAGTCACAAAGATGGTGGCCGTGAACAACTTTGTTGCCATCTTTAACACTCGCTTTCGTTTGCGATGAGGTTTGTCAGCTTTCCGAGTGTCGTGCGGTTGCGGCTAATAGATCTATGTCCATTAGGCACCAAACCATAATGTTATAGTCAATGACCCCTAATGCAGAAGCACTAATTAGGCCGAATTCCCAAGGCAGCATGGCCGTGACGAAAATTCGCCGTTGCCTGATGTGGTAATAGGCTGCAAGCCTTCGTGGAATGCTTGCCGCTAGTATGTTTATATGGGTGGCGCATTATGTGATCGATCCTGAAGTCACGTGTGTGGGTTAGATTGACAGTTGTTGGAGCAGTGTGAAACTTGTTGTCATGATCAACACAATCTGCATGCCTATCGGCGTCGGCCAGATCTTTGCACATCACAAAACACGTGCTGCTTTTGTTGCCGTTCCTTCTTTCTGCGTCGCGTTTATCATTTCGATGGGTTCTGTCGACCCGGACGAACCTTGTATACACAGGGGCGGTCCTGGGCAACGCAGTGCCATTCTCTAAAATGCGCCGTTTGGGAGCTGTGTATACGGTCACCACATTGGCCCGACGTCAGGGAATGCCCACAGTGCCAAAGTCCGCTACTGTGTCAGCAGGGGCGGCCTGTCTGCAGCACACTTGGCTTTCCTTTTGCACCAAAAACAAAGTGAAAAGCTCGCTTGGCCGGCATCGAGCATGAGGGGCTCAGTGGCACGTGCGACACGTAGTACTGCACAGGTCTCTACACCGAATATCAAAAAAATCAAATAGTATATATTCGACTCGTGAGTCAAATCATTCAGACGTTCGCTATTCAATTCAGCGATATTCAATATTTGCACACCCATACCAATAAGGGTTGAACGGGTCAGATCGAGTCTGATTCCCCTGACACATGGGCAAAACTAAAGTCCTTTGCAGTAAACCCCCTTTGTTACTCTGAAGGACCCTTTGCGGAAAGAAGTTGCACTGATGACACACGGCACTGCGCTGACTTCCTTAGGTGGTTCCTTAGATGAACGCCACAAGAAAAAAGCACAGGTTGTTAAAACAGCAAGGGAGAAAACATTTTTAAAAAGCTGCATATTCGGATTGCATTTAGCTCCTGTAGAACCAAAAAACATTTATTTTCCTTGTTGATGGCTTATAATGCGCATATCAGTTTCTTTTATTCGCGTTTTTGCGTTCTTAGCAGCAATTTAAATTGGTCCAGCAACTATGTACAGTTGGTGTTTTGCTATGCTACAGTGTACTAGAATAGCTGTGCATGCCGTTTATTCTGGTGCTGGCCACATTTCTGTCGTTGTTTTTCACGTCCTTGTTGTCCCTTCCTTCGTGCGTGCAGGTTTAACGCGTGTTATTCAATGTGTCATTAGCACAATTGTGATCGCGTGACAGAATTGCGCTTTTGCATCATGGCTCAGTGAAACGCTAGCGATGGATCTAGAGTTGAGGTCGCTCTGACACTTGTCGCTCTCTGATCTTTTGAAGATCAGATAAACGCAGCCAAGGCGAAAGTGGAAAACATCAAACGTTCATTTGTCATAAGCATGCTTCATGTTGACTGCTTCGGCAGTGTCCCCTCGAACTGCCAACCGTGGAAGGTGGGCCTACATGCGCAATGAACGATGGTTTCATGGTGCTAACACACCAAAGACGACACAGGAAATGACACTGCCAGAATTCAACATGGCGGCACTAGCGATGTGATGCGAGCGTTTGAAAGTATAGCTATAGTAAATCTTCACTGTTTGACAAATTGCATTACCGCTAAAAATTCAAACAATTTCGCAAGGTAAAAAAATACTTATGGGGCACCGTAGTTGTGTGGCAGGTTTCCTTCTATTGATGAGTTGCGCACACTGTGTGGGAGAGTAACTCCTTTTCCACTCGAAAAGCAGATGCGCAACCTCCTTTCCCGCAAAGGAACTTTGCCTTAAGGGAGATATTCCTTTATCGTGTGTCACTGCGCTTGAACGCTTTTCTGGTAGATGTCCCCTTACATAGAGGACTTTAGAGTGCCCGTGTGTCAGAGGTATGATAAGGTTGATAACGACCAATAAGGGCTGATGAGAGTTGATAAAGATCAGATAGAGTCCGATAAGGTTGATAACGACCGATAAGGGTTCATAAGGATCAAATCATGTCTGATAAGGGTTATAAGGACACTTGCTTCCTCTATAACATACCTACCTGGTGTTAGTGACCATTCCTTACTAACATTCAGTTTAAAAGTCTGCTATCCCAAAAAGACAAAAGTTAAGAAAGTTATACACGATTACAAGAAAGCCAACTTTGAAGCCATTAACAATGAACTATCGTTATTTATTCAAACTTGTTTTGTTTATTTTGAGCACCGTTTGGTCCAGACAAATTGGGATATATTTGTAGACCAGGTACGCCTATTAAATGAAAAGTTCATTCCTAATCGTGTCATCCCCTCTAATCCACAATCGCCATGGTACAACTTTTATATAAAGCACCTATCTAAAAGCAAAAAAATGTCTCCATCGCTTAGCTAAATCATCTGCAAGTAAAACAACTTGGGAAACCTAAACACTGCTAATCATGTGTACGTAACTGCACTAAAAAATGCTAAAGATAATTACTTATCCCATACATTACCTGACATGCTTACGGCAGATATCCGAAAGTTTTGGCATGTCATTAACCCGTCTTCTGATAGCTCTATCACTTTGAAAGACGGGTCAGGTGACGTTATTCCAAGTGAAGCTTGTGCAAACATTCTCAATGAATCATTTGCAAATAATATTTCACTTCATTGAACATTGATCCACCACACACAGAACATTACAACTATCTCATTATGCCAACCATAGCTCTTGACTTCTCTGGCATTGCTAGGCTGATTGATGATTTGCCTTTAGACTCAGCTCCCGGTTATGATACTATTAATAGTAAATTTTTGAAAAGCACTAACACATTCAGTTCTGTAATACTTGCTCAAATTTTCCAACAATCAGTAAACACTTGTACTCTGCCTGCTCAATGGAAAATAGGGAGGGTGGTTCCGTTGCATAAATTTGGTAACAAAAGCTCACCCCTGGATTACCGCCGATTTCACTTACCAGCACCTGTTGCAAACTTCTTGAACATGTGATATTTACTAATCTCGTTAACTTTCTCAACTCGAGCTCATTTTTCACCTCAGCTCAACATGGTTTTCGCAAAACATTTTCATGTGAAACCCAACTAATATCTTTCGCTCATAGATTACACTGTACCTTAGATCGTGCTTTCTGTGCCGACTGTGTATTTTTAGACTTTAGCAAAGCGTTCAACAAGGTTTGCCATAAACTGCTGCTATTCAAGCTGAGTCTTTTAAATCTTGACAGTAACCTGCTGAAATGGATTGAGTGTTTTCTTACTAACCGTTATCAATTTGTTACTGCAAATAATTATGATTCATCATTGACTGACATTCATTCTGGTGTGCCTCAGGGATCAGTACCAGGGCCCCTTCTATTCCTGATTAATATTAATGACCTACCTCCTTCACTGACATCTCACATTCACTTGTTTGCTGACGATTGCATGATATATTGTGAAATAATTACTAACGACGACACTAATTCTCTTCAGTCTGACTTGGACTATGTGATTGATTGGTGTAACACTTGGCTAATGGAACTTAATATTAATAAATGTAAAGTTATGCGCATGCAGAGGAACACCAGTACTCTTCTTACTTACTATATAAATAAAATTCCTTTAGAACCCGTTAACTCCTACAAATACTTAGGAGTTCATATAACAGCAAAACTAACCTGGAACCTTCACAGTGAGTAGATAATAATCAAAGCTAATAGCATGCTCGGTTACTTACGCCACAGGTTTTCCAAAGCACCACCATCCTTAAATTTATAACTTTACCAGTCAGTAGTGCGTCCTAAATTAGAATACGCTGCAGCTGTGTGGGACCAGTACCATGAAAACCTTATTTCTTCACTCGAGCTTGTCCAAAATAATTCAGCCCGATTCATATTTTCAAATTATAACTGCACCGCTAGTGCAACATCAACGAAGGACAATCTATTTCTTCCATCACTTTCATCTCGTAGAACAATAGCACGTTTGACACTGTTTCACAAATTTTATTACCATTCCTCCCTTCACAGTAACTTCATTTCTCAGCCTCATTACCTGTTGAGTCACATCGATCATCACCATAAAGTCGAACTTCAAACAGGCAACACTAACACTTTCAGTCAATCTTTTTTCCCCAGATCATCACGGCAGTGGAACAACCCTCCCTGTGAAATTGTATCTATTGTCGACAACAAACTCTTTTGTAAGGCATTAGCTAACATTGTATAATTAGGAATTATTAACATGTTGTTTCATTTACTTGCCGTACTTGCAAATGATTAAGGATGACACTGGTTAACATTGTACTACCAGGAATTATCAAGGTACCATTTTGTTTACATTATCTGTCGTACTTACGAACATTAGGCAAGATATTACATAGTATTGTATAATTAGAAATTACTAATAAGTACATTGTTTATTCTCCGTATTTCATTGTTATGGTTCCTGTTTTCCCACTCCCCTCTGCAATGCCTTCGGGCCTTAAGGGTATCATAAATAAAAATAAATAAATAAAGGTTGACAAAGATTCAGAGTGGTTCTGATATGATTGATAACGAATGATAAGGGTTGGTAAGGGTCGGATTGCATCCAATAAGGTGATAACAACCATAAGGGTTGATAAAGATAGATACTAGTTGGATCAAGAGCCAAAACAGATTACAAGGCCAATAAAGCATACATTTAATGAACCGTCTACAGCTTCGACAATCACAGTTAACAATATATGTAGCAGCGTATGCGTGAAGATGAGCAAGTGACACAACGCTTACGTACACTTAGACAACTCCACTGGAGTCTCCACATAATTTTTTAACAAGCATAGAAATCTCGTTACACTAGTGGGTTTGCATTAATTATATAATTTGAAGCCACACCCCCTTGCACAGAATACCACAGTCACATTTCATCATGAGTCAATTGGCTAGGTAGCTAAGCTCAAGCTGGACAACACGTGTTGTGCAAAAGCCCTTACTTGAGTCTCCTGATGCGGCACAAGTCGATGAGCCGCTGAAGACATGGGGCCCTGAGTGTGGTGGGTTCATATTCTGAATCGCGAGCCTCGTCATAGCTGCAAGCATGTTTGGCAACGAATTCTCCGTGTCTTAGCAGCTCCTCTTCCGAGAAGCATTCCTCGTTCCCCAGTTCCGGCACGCTTGCATCCTGCACACAGATAATACACAACCACTGCAAACCTGCCAACCTTACATTTATGAAATACTACAGTCGAAGTCAAAAAACACTGCAATTAGGCAAAATATACTAAAAGTTGACTGATTACTCAAGGTTTTGACTGTTCATTAAATATTCACAGGCCTTATTTTATAGGGACGCTGTGAACAGGCACTCTGCTTATTTAATCGCAGCAAGAATTATCTACTATTATTTGCACCACAGACAGACAGACAAAGAACTTTAATAACAAGGTCCTGAGAAGCTTTGCCCTAGGGCAGAGCTGCGGGCCGCTCCCACATGGGGACTGGTAGGCCGAGCCTAACCGCCGCGTTGTGGGCTCTCTGGACAGCCCAAGTTTGACGTGCATATTCTGAGCTCCGGATGGCAGAGCTCCATTCTTGTTCTGTGATGCGATTGGGTCCCTGTAACGAGGGGCATTGCCAGAGCATGTGTGCGAGATTGCTAACAGCCCCACAGTTGGGGCAAGTAGAGCTGAAAGCCTCTGGAGTGATCGTCTGGAAAAGGGCCAGGTTCGGATAGCACTGCGTCTGAAGCATGCGTAAAGTGGATGCCAGAGGTCTAGCCAGTTTGCAGTGAGGGGGAGGATAAGTCCTCCTACCCAGGTGATAGTATGTAGTAATTTCACTGAAAGTAGTGAGAGTGTTTCGAAACTCGAGAACCCCGGAGTCTGAGCTCAATCTTGCTCCCGCGCGGCGGGAGCAAGATTCACAGACAAATTGAAATGTCTGTGAAGTTTGTTCACAAAATGTTTACATAACAGAGGCCGACATTTCAGTTGCCATTATACAGAAGTACTGACGGCTGGGCAGTTTGGTACTGAATCATATTAAATAAAGGGAAAATCAGACATCCACCCGTTCGTAGCAATTGCTACAAAGGAAACCCATACGGGTTCCTCGAAAGAAAAGCCTCATTGTTGAAGAAAAATTCGTCCTGGTCCGGGACTCGAACCCGGGACCACCGCCTTTCCGGTGGTCCCGGGTTCCGCGGTGGTCCCGCGGTGGCCGTGAAAAGGAGAAAGCTCTTCCTCTTGGGCTGCGGGTCGTTGAGCGCCACGGACATCCCGCGCATGAGCCGATCCATGCTTCTGTGAGACCGTCTCGCGTGGCCTCCTTTGAACGCGCCACCGTTCGCGTGACCGTACGCGCAGACGACCAGGCGTTGGGATCCAGCATGGGGCGAACGTATTCGCTCACTATCCGGTCATGGTGAGTCGGACTTCCTAGATTTGTCGTGCACCCATCGGCATGTTTTGGGGATAGCAACTCGGCTAGCAGGTATTGATCTATGAAAGGTGCAATAAATGCCCTTGTGATTGTTTGCACTACTGTGTGGTCGTTCCTTTGTCCCAAGAGCACGGTTGAGAACCCCACAGTCAATAGGCATTTTCGACGGGAGATGACGTATGTTCAACGCATTCACTGTCCCATAAGCTCTGCCATGACAGACCCTGTCACTAAAAGGGTCACTACTGGGGTAACCATAGGGTTCAGGTGCATTTGTACTGACTGGTCAAGTTCATATTATGCAGTGAAGACCAATTTCAGGGTCGAAATAACAAAAGCCAGGCCACATAGAATTGCTATGGTACCGGCCAGGACCTTCAGCCTGAATCAAATGAACAGGAGTCAAGTTAACAGAAGTCTAATGTATTTTCAAATTAAGTTCACACTAAACTACATGCAAATGAAAATACATAAAGTTATTGATGTCAATATGATAATCGCGTACAAGCTCTAAAAATCAGCTATTTTACAATGAAATCATAAATGTTTGCGGGTATGCCACTGTCAGAGTGTAAGTCAACATGTTAACACAACAGGTTGCTACTTTTGCAATGGGATGTTAAGAACAAATGGAAGTACAGTCCAACCTTGTTATTATGAAGTCACATTCGACACAAAAATGGCTTCATTATATTTTATATTCAATACAAGCACACATACGATAACAACGAAAAAACATTACAGTCAGATTTATGCAAAAGGAACACAAGCTAGCTTGTTATATTGGCAGTGTAAGCATTCCTTTTGCAGCTACAATGATGCCTTTTTACTTTCGTCTCTTTTTTCCTAGAACTAAGGTCTGATAAGACAGGCAAAACACTTATTTGCTAGAAATACTCACCTGAATAACTTTCACAAGATTTTCATAGCTACAGTCGGGGTCCCCATTGACAGCGTCAACCACCAACTTTGTGAGGTACATCTTGTGACGCAGTGGCTTCAGAAAATCAGCATAGACCTTGTGCTCATTGGAGATATAGTAGTCGGCAGAATCTGTCAAGATACGAAGTCCTGCATACTTCCAAGTGGCCCTTTAATAATTCACAAGCATTTTTATCACCGGATCAATGGTCAAATGTTGCCAAAATGCACAATGCAAGCTGCATTATAAATGCAATACAGTGAAATAAGTAAAATTGATTTGCAGTTAAATGGTATGTCAAAAGTAGTTTCTCATCCGTATACAATTTTTTCCTGCCACTGAAGCTGTAAGTCATTAAAAATAGAAAGAAAGAAAAAGAAGGCCTGTTTATTTGAGACTTAGATCATCGATCACATCATGCCTTCTGTACTTGCATATTCTTTCAACCTGTAGACATTTTTGCAGCTAGGCCTTCTGTTAACTTGCTGTCACTGTCAAATTGTGCAAAGGAGCATCCCGACTGGCACTTATTTGAATGACTGATCCGTTATAGTACATGTCTCGTTTAATATTGTCATGTAGTAGTGACAGTGAATAATACAGCGGCAAATCTGTGAATGACGAAACTAACTTTTATTGGCCAAATTGTGCTTACAAAAGCAAGTTACGTTCAAAGCACAGCGATAGCAGCGAACATGGTCAGCGATCGTCGAAATCTGATCAGTGGGTCAAGCGCTTCAACTTTTATACATCATTCATCGAAGGTTCCAGAGAAATCGCCGGTGCCTGCGTGTCTTCCAGAAAATACCCCACAATTTCAGTCATGCATACATGCAATCAGCTTACACACGTTCGGTGACAACAGACAGCAGATAGACCCATCGATAACATTCGAGAAACTTGTGATACATAAAGGCGCGCCCTGCGCTGAGCGATAACATTTGTTCGACTTTGAAATGCAGTCGCCCGATAAAGATGAACATGCACACATGTCAATATACGTATACAAATAAATATAAAAGCTCATTCACATTATCTGTTTTGCAAGCATGATTTTTTTTTTCTGTATGTCGATGTAGAAACGAAAAATGAGGAGTCCAGATGAAACTCAGTTGTCTTAGTCGAACAAGCCTTCATGACCAAAAAATCTAATCTATTATTTAATACTTGTAATTTAAACTAGATGAGAGAATGCGAATCTCAAAGACAGCATGTTCAGCATGATATGAACACTGGTAGAGCAAAGGAAGAGCCCGACCCACTGCGCACAAATCAATGTTGCTGGTACCTCAATTTGGTCAATGGCATCGTGGTCAAAATAAGCACAATAAGAAACCATTGGTATTTGTCAGTGCTCAATGCAAGCACTATACCTTCACTTGTGAAAACCTGCCATGCCACAGTGCTTAAAATGCTTGGCTTGAAAATGCATGAAAGTTTGTCTGATGCCAAGTACTATGTACTTTTCAGTCTCAAATTATTATTCAATGTTTTTAAAGTGTCCAGATTTATACATTTTCCAGAAACATAAAGCAATCCCTGGAAAAATAAAAAGACTGTAACATTTATATTTAAGTCTATCTGTCATAATAATAAAAATTTATTGATTACGCATATTGATTTGTTATAGATGATGCATCATTAATATATATATTATAAAAGAACTTAATTATTTGTTACCTGTCGATGTGCTGATTATCATTCAGTAAAGGGCCTTAAAAAAGTGAATTCTGGAGTTCACCCTCAGATAAGAGAGGCACACTGGAGTAGGGGACTCCAGAACAATTTCGACTACTTTTAATGAGCACCTAAATTTAAGTATGCGGGTAACTTCATTTGGTGAAGGTAAACTCTGCAAGTTTCATCTTATTTTTGATTGCGAGAATCAAAGGCATGCAACTTTTTTTTTTGCAACAAATTCAGGTGTGCATTCAGTGTAGACTTGAGACACAATGTAGACTTGAGCGCACATCTACTATGAACCTGCAAAAGCTATGTGTGCACTAGATTCAGGGGTGCGCTAGAATCGTGCAAATATGGCCAAATAGTACCCGACAGACAACTTAATTAACTTTGTCAGTCCCGTCATGGCCGGATCAACATAAGTTAACTGACCCTGTAGGATATCTATCTCTTACTTTGAATTTCCGCCATGACTGAACGAAAGTGCATTGAATGAAGAAACACAATCTGCTCATTTCCTAGCACATAACTTGCATGTCCATGCAACCTTCAGTAGGCACATAGTAAAGACAGCATCAGCTATTAAGCAGAGCACCTTCCTCATATACACTATTTTCTACAATCTCCCTCAACTCCAAGAAAAACCCAATACTACATGAACGCCAGAAGTTGGCCTCTTGCTTTTTAGGTGTAAGCTTTTGCATCACACTCATAGTAAACAAAAAGAGCCCTTCAAGAAAACTCCTCAGTTTACATCTGACCATGACATCACACGTCATGCCATGACTGCTGAGGTACTCTCACATGCTTGCATTACATCAGATTCGCTCTGTCTTCTCGACAATGCTTCTAACTCCAATGCCTTACCTTGGTCAGCTCAAACATATGCCACATATTTCCCTATTGCCCTAGCAAATGTTGAAGCCACCAATTGCATTTAGAGGGGCTACACCTTAACAATGAAAAGTTTCAAGCCACTAAGCTGTTACCATTTTTCTCAAAGGAATTGTTTTAAGACTTCGAAAGAACTCTGGAGCTTTGGAAGCACTTTTACTATTTCTTAACCATTAGGAACTACTCACAACTTTCACGTTTTAACCAGGCAGCTTTTACAACTCCCAACAGTAGCTATGCATACTTTTCTGTAACTCCAGCAATTTTTATCCAAAGATATCTTGCGTGGTTCTTTGTAGCAGTTGTCCAAACGCTGCACACCACTACTTAAAATTTGTCATCCACAGATGGACAAAAGACAGAGGAGTAAAATCTGAACAGCTAAGGCTGTAAAAGGCCCATTTTATTACTAAAACTTGCACCAAAACAAAGTGCTACAGAATTATATAAAAATGCCACATAAGCCCTAGCATGGAGGTGTGTAACCCTTTCTATTCTAGTCTAGTGATTCCTATTGGAATGAATGTTTCACAGGAGATATCCAACATCGAGAAAACCAAAAACCGGTTTATGCAATGCGAGTGTCAACAATGGCAATGACATAGTTTGTTGACATTGTGCCGCAGATAAATATGGCTCCCCTTGAAATTTCATGAAAGTCCATGCATTACGCTGAGGTTAGGCCTTAGCGTTGTATTTTTGGAGCCTGCTTCCTAATGCTTTGAGTTGCACATAATTGGTCTTCAAATAATCCGTGGCACTATTTCACACCACTATGACTGTGAATTGAAAAATGTGAAAAGTGGCATGCTGCTTACAGCACACTGAGTTATTACCAGTTCAGGAGAAAAACCTTCGATTCATTGCCAAGAACTCCAGTGGGAATTTTTTTTCCTCTGACTTTTGTCATTCAGAAGCACATAATACAAGACCTTCATTAGATTTTTAAAATATGAACCAGAAATGGTTGAAGCAGATATGGCTAAGTCGGACCGTTTCATATGAACAAATACAACATGCACATCGCATGGCATTAATTATCTTTGCTAAATAGTTATGCACTGAGCGTAACAGCGTCCCAAAGCCCTTAGATGACACAAATGACACAAAAATGCACTGCACAGCAAAACACAAAAAACAAAGTGATTTATCAGCACAGTTTCTTTTTTCTCATGGCCAATGATTGACATTGCCATCATGTGTTACGAGATCTGTCAAAATATACAGAGAAACATGCAGTGCAGACAAAGCCAATCATCATTATGTCAAATGTACGGAGAAAGAGCAGAGTTTTAAGAATAAATATTCTTGTACCAAAGTAGAAAGAGCAAAAAACGAAAAGGCAAATAGAATTCAGATTTGAAAGTTTGCTTTTCCACACTGTCCTTTCGTCCCCCACACCTTTATAACACAAGGCAAGCCTCTCTGAATGACTACTTTCTGCAGCTGCTGGCAGGCGACAACAAAAATTAATGCATGCACCAACGCAGCTTGCATCCCCATAGATGAAGGCAACTTCGCATTTTTCTTTTTAATAGCCAGGCAATGAACTGCTCTGAGTTGTTAAGCTCAATGACGTAGACTCTAAAATGCGATATTTGTGCAAAAATTGAGCAAGAAAAGTGCAGCGATAAGAGCAAGATCTTTTTTCGAGTAATCCAAGTAAAACATGCATGTTGCTGTGCATAGGTTGAGCAGGGAAACTGGTGGTGCTGCAGGAGTGTTAGAATAATCAAGCACAATCCAGGAAGTTGGTCAGTGACAGTAAACAAATTCTCCCTTTTTGGCTTGCCTTGACTATGAGCAGCTTTAATAGCAATGAGACTTGCTCACCAAAACTGATACTTTCGAGCGCACATTCACACCTTCACACCTGTTCACACCTGTTCATTTTGAATACTTTGAAAATTCCAAAGAATAAAATTTGAAGAGAAGTGAACATTTAATAGCATAATATATTATTGAATATTCGCACAAGCCTAGTCTACACATGCCTATCATGCCCTGTAAGAGAGAATGACAATGACCAGAAAGAATATAAAGAACATTAAAGACAAAAGGGAAACCGTACCGGTGCTGATGCCAATCACAGGTTTCTCACCACTGCCGTACCCGGTTAGCCACCAACATCTTATTGGCCCAATACCCTTGCATTCGATGCCTGGAAAGCGAAAAGCACATTCAGATTATGGTTTTTAAGTAATAACTACAAAACTGCATGACTATATTATTCAGTTACCAGAAATCTATCAGAATTTCTAGACATAGTGCATTCAAAGCTTTGTTTCCAAGCTAACAGACAGGGTTCGAAAATTGCCTTCATTTTTATTTGTTTTTCAAAGAAACAGTGCTGACTTCCTATAGGATGATCAGGGCAGCAAACATTGTGACAATACAGTCAGAATGTTTACAGTGAACACCTGTTCAATGAAATTACCTCTATAATGAAGGATTTCTTATGTCCCGGCTGATTGCCTACCTTTAATGTGTATTGTGTGTACCGCTACAGTGAAAACCACAACAATGAACTTACTTTTATTATTTACATTCATTCATTCATTCATTCATTCCGCAGGCCAAGTTTGGTCCAATCAGGAATGGATTACAATGTTCACAAACAATAACAGCAAGTCATTCTATACAGTGAGAGATGCTTGCACATAATAATGAATTCAATAAAACAAACACTGAAGCAGTAAAACAGAACACAAAATTAAAGGGCCACTCAGCAGGTCTGGCCACTTTGAGATGACAAGCACTGTGCCCTATAGAATGCGCACTAACGATCACGTTTCCTGAGTATTATATTGCTACGCGCCGTGAGAAGAGCTGAAATTTCAAACTGAACACCATTTGCCCTTCTCGCGAGCGCTGCACTCCAAATGGGAGGGATGACACATATGTGAAAGTGTTCCCACGTACAGGTGTCCGTGCTGTGGCGTCACTTGTAATGACACGTGACTTCGAGAATTATTCAAGGCAACATCTTTTATTTATGTAATCTGTTGCTTCAAGAGATGAATTAATGTTTAGAGAAATAAGACACACAAACAGAATGTCTGTGTGTTTGTGTTTTGCTTTGCACCGCAGCAAGAGAGATGTACTTCCATTTCTTCTGTTCATTCCCATGTTGTGCAGTCGCGCATGCAGGCCCCAAAACTACCTATGTAATTTTCTACAGTGCTCCAGCGTGATCATGCTGTGTGATCCGGTTGTGTCTGCCTCAGTGTTCGTGTAACACTGACTTATACTGCTAGCCAGGTGTTCTCGTGCACAGCGCACAAAATCGCGTGCTGTGCGAAATGAGACAAATGCAACAGCTCACACGCGACACCGTCAGTGGAAATGTACCATGCAGAAGAAAAGAGAGGGAAGAAAAATGAAGGTGGGGACCATGACGTATGCGTCACATGATTTTCGAGCTTACAGAGCGCAGGAAGGAATTTCACTTGCGGAGGCTAGACGGGGCAAGTGGAGAGAGTGCCTCTCTTAGCAGTGGTGCTTATCTCCTAAAATCATGGGTCTGCGCCACTGAAATATTTCTATCACGGCTATAAATGGAGCCAATTTGTAAAATTCTTGCGGCAGAACGCTCCTTAAAGGGCGCGTAACAACTTCTAACATATAAGCAAAATTTTCTATTTGGCCTGGTGAGGGGGCCCTTTAAAGGATTGTTAAGTGAATGAGTTTGCTACATGCATTACATAATAATAAAGTAACAAAAGATGTATATATATATTATGTAAAATACAACCAACAGCAAACTGCAAAACAGAACATAACTCTTTAGTGCTGAGAAGTTTTTCAAGAGACTGAAGTATGCCATCTGTATTGCATACGTCATAATGCAATCATTTCCAGTGGGATAATTTTTGCAAGAGGAGTCTTTGAAGGAATTAATACGTGCAAAAATGGGAGTTAATCTACAATGATGATGATGTCTTATATGTCGCAGGTAATCTATAATGTAATTTGAAATAATGTGTTCTAAAGGTTTCATGACGTGCAGGTGAGGGAAACTGGCCTATAGTTTGTTAGACAGGTACGATCATCTTTTTTTAAAATCTGGTACGAATTTGCCTCTACAGTGAAGGAATTTAGGTGTCCCCAACAGCAGCTTTCCCATTTTACAATGAATCCATGTTATGGTGCAATCACTGCGCTCCATAGTCGCCACTGAGCTGTGGTGTGCACAGGGAGCATCGATTGGCACCATGACAAAGACCGTGTAGGAGGGTTGAGACTCTGCAGTGGCTTGGTACCCCGTCTCCCCCCACCTTCTCTGTCGACATGATGACCTACTCGGAAGTGACGAGCAGAACCTCACTGGTCCAAAACCAAGTAGCATCTACACGGGTTATCATTACCTGTGTAGACGTCGGTTATGCCTTGAGGAATTTAGGCTTCATATCCAGACTTACAAAAAGTTCCAGCATCCCGAATGTTTCAGAACATTGTTCTGTACGCTAGTCATACTACAATTAGAGTTTGCTTCTACTGTGTGTAATTCTATTAGTAACCGTTAAAGTAACTTAATAGAAGCTGTCCAGCATCAATTCATTCACACTTACTATGACAGATATGTAGTATTCATCAACGTTGATACTATGACTACTCAAGCCTGTTAATTGACTTAAGTATGCTTTCTTTGTGTGACAGGAGGCTTGCGCATCACAAAGTTCTTGCAACAAGTGGTGTGTGGGCTGATTTATTGTCGTATGTTAGAAGGATGGTTGCAGTTTTGGGTTGTGCCACTGAGAACCAGCAGGCGTTCTGGTGTGTTTTACCTCAGTCTTCCTCTAACTCGCCCCATTACATGGCTGCAGCAGGTGTACAATTCCAGTTCATCTGACATGGATATTTGCAATTGAGTGTCTGTGTAAAGTTGGCACACAGGATGCTTGATGTAAATGAGTTTGACAAGTACATCTTTTTCTTAAGTTCCTTATACAAACTCATGACTTGTACATTTACTTTAGCATGCGATATTGGTGAAAATGCTGTTCTGTCTTCATATTTTATTAAGTCATGCTCTTGTATGTGCTAGTGACCTGTTGCCAAGACTTTACAGCTGTTGGCAAGCACTGAAATAAACAATAAGCAATAAACACTGATAACTGCACTCACCTTCCCTTTCTTCCTCCCACACTGGTGAAATTTGTGCTGACACGAAAAGATTCACAGAGTCAAGCCTTTTGGGTAGATCAAGGGCAACAAGGTGCTCACTCTGGTCATAAACCCTGGGACAGTGAAAAACAAAGGAAACATGCTGCATAATCCACATAAGGTGTCGGCTATCATATAAGAGTCTGTGGCATGCTTCTTAACATGCATACCAATGAATTGGCAAAACAAATTGTGTAAGATGTTTTGGTTGTCTCAGTACAGCTTGTGCCACAATGCTGACAGCAGAGGCATTTCTAGTAATTCACTCAGGAGAGGCAGCAATGTTGCAAGTTGAAGTTCCCAATGGAACCACTCACACTGGTTTGTCAATTAGTGTATTGCGCACATGCTACCACATTGTGCAGATTTCCTTTATTATCATACCTATAAATGCAGTGAAACAAAACAATCTTCCACTTGTTTATCCTGCTTTTCTTTTGCTCTTCACGCCTTAGTACTGCATGCACTGACTGTCTTTGTTTCCATGTGGAGGTCTGAAGTGGTTTTCAGACAAACACCTACACATTGCACCAAGTGTAACTTGATCATTGGCACACTTTTGAATCACTGTCCCATAGGCACCGACTATGGTGGGGCTTCGGGGCCTGACACCCCTCCTAAGTCTTCTAGAGAGTGGGGGGAGGGCCTTAGAGCACCTCCCCCCCCCCCGGCACTGCCAAAACCTTGCCCCCCTCTCCTTAAAGTGTCATTACCAGAATTCTGTTACCCACATCATCTGAGGTTTCTTTTGAGTTGCCTTTACCTTTCACCTAAAATTTTCTTGTGGCTAAAAGCTTAGTGCATCATTGTCACTGCGGATGTGCACATCTTCTAATTCATAGTTTCACTTTATTTCTGCAAATCCTTACAGTAAGAGGACAAGTGCATTAGAAGCACCAGCGGCGGCAGCTACCTCATTCATATCTTCTCACTACTGCAACATTTTTTTCCCCTTTTATCACTGTGAACACCATGCACAAACATAATATATTTAAATATATATACATGACAAAGTTTATTATACTTTTTCAAGAGATGGAGGTAGCCAACTGACAATTATTTCTCATGGTATGAATAATATGTTGAATAATAATATGAGCATGAATTAATATGTTGCTGTATGTTCACAGTGCTTCAAATTGCTTTGCGCGCTTTTTGATCCTGAAAAACACCATCAGACTTCAGGGACCGCTTCTACAGAGTCTTTTATCAATAGCACGTGAAATGGACATGAATTATTTGTGTCTCAGTATTGCTTCTCTGTCCAGTAGGCAATGCTAACGACTCAAGAAGAAAGGAACTCCTATAACAATTTAACCATTTATTCGGGGTGGAAACATCCCCACTTGCACGCAGAGGCCATAAATATATATATAATTCACTCAGAAACCAAAATGAGACCAAGCTGGATTCACTCAAAATCAAAATAAAGTGCAGTCATACACAGGAGTGCTTATACTCAGCCTCACAGTCAAAAAAATTTTAAGAAGGGCAGCTCCAGTTTCGCTGGGAAGGTGAAGCAGTATTAGTGATGGCGAAGTATAAAACATTTACGCCCAAAAATATTCTTACCTTATAAATCGATGTGAGGGCTGCACCCATGTAAGGGCCACACCTATATAAGAGCTGCACTCGCAACTTGACAGCCAATATTAAAAAGAAATCCAACCAAGCAGCAATCGCGTTCAGTGCGCTGATTGCGATCATGCTCAAGAGAGAATTTTCGCATGTCTCTACTAGATGGCGAGAGGAGGCGATTGCAGAGGCTTACGATGGATTTCAACACGTAGTTGGAAAAAATAGGTGAAATGGCACGGTCACATGTGAGGCTCGATAAAATCATGACAAGAAAAGGTGGCCCTTACATGAGTCTATACGTTAGTTATATCAGCCATATAAATTGTAGTAAACAATCAGTTACTAATTAAAATAACAAGCACAGTGTAATGCACAGACCATGTAAACCTGTAAATATCTCACTGGATGATCCGGAGCACTCACTGCTGCAATGCTAGCGTTATGAAGAATGCCGGCAGTTGGGGTGAACGGTTCATACAGCTGTGCGATTCACCGCGACTCCGCAAGTTAGATTCATCATCTGCCTATTTTTATGTTCACTACAGGATGGCTTCTGTCAGCGATCTCCAATTACCACTTTCTTCTAGCTTAGACTACGCAATATGCAGCACTAGGAGCATGCAAAGACAGCCCGGGAAGGAAGACAGCACAGGTGAAGTTAGCAGCCATCCCCGCTCAGCCTTTATCATTGGACCCACCAATGAATATCAACAATTAGATATGGCTCACAGGCCGTGCAAGCGTCAGCCAAGCACAGTCATTTGCAGCTACAGCAGGGACAAGGAGGAGATGCATGCTCTCCTTCCCAAGCGCACATTTGATTACATGACCTCTAACTAACCCAAATACTGAGCACGTGGAAATATAATGCCCATCAAACCGCCATCATCTTCGGCTTACTATTACATGCTTCTTCTCGCACCAATGATGTATGGGTCGCTCATTCCTATGGCTTTTGGACTTTATACGGAACAACATGGTGCTGATGAGAAATAAAACAAGAAATAGAAAACATATGTCGAGCTTGCTTCTATCGCGGCTGCGGATGATGCAATCTGCACCTGCTACAAACAGTGTGAGCACCAAAGACAAAGCTAACAGTGGGCACGTGGCTTATCACTACTTCGCCACTACCTGTCTGACTCTGAGAAGGAAACATATTTTCCACTGTATAAGCACCAGCGGAAACATAATACTAGGTGCATAGGGAGACAGCGCATGCAGAGGGACCAGCCATCTCGGATTGCAAACTTGAACCAGGCCTAGATTACCTCCAAAATAAAGCACGCGGTCAGTGTATGTAGTACTCCTCAGGCGCATGGACAGCCAAGCGCAGTCACTACAAACTAAGAGAAAACGTGCACTCAAATGATTGATTTAGCGTAACTGGCTGAATCTGATTCAGCATAAATGACTGATTCGGCATATGTGAATGATTTGGAAAGTTGCTCGCTCTCATTCTAATGGAGGTGTGCATCTTCCTGAACATTGTGTGGCAATAAATCTTGATAAAAGAAAGAAGTTGGGAGCTATTGCATAGCTCAGACCCGTTCTGTACCAGGGTGCCAGTTTTACAAAAAGTGCTCCTTCTACAGTAAGGTATACATAAAGAATTCAGTTGGCAAAAGTTATCAGGTGCTAATACAAGGCATGGAGGCAGTGGGGGAAGCTTCAGGACAGTGGGGAAGCTTCAGGGAAGTGAGGCAAGCTGCTTCAAGCAAACCATCTGTATTAGAAAACAATGCAAGAAGTTATACAAAGGAACGAAAATGGGGTACATAACAGCATAGGCAGGGTGACACCTCTTTGGTATGCAAAAGTGTTTCGTTGCGCTATTTGTAAAACTCCCTAGTCTATGCTGCACATTTTCCTTATTAATTTTCATCCATCATATGCTTTATCAGATGCGCAATAATGTAATCCATGCTGTTCCTCTTCGCTGTCTTGTCTTTTCACACTTTTGAGATATTTCTGTCTCTTATTATGTATTTATTATTGCGATAGCAATTATATGGACACTCCAGGTGCATTTCTGCCATCGCCGTGAGGTTTCGTATAAAGTCCAAGGGCGGCAAAACCATCGCTGTGCATTGTATGCTGTATGTGCGAGCGAAAGCGTGCAAGGCTGAGCTGGCAAACACGGTTCAATCTTGCATGCACGAGCAAGGAACGTCGGTCGGAAGCATGCCCTCTCCTGTCGCGCTCGAGGCAAGGGGGGTCAGGCTAGGGAGGAGGGGCATTCTTCTCCAGCGGCTTCTAGGGTGCCTTGATGTCCTCCTCGTCCACCACACCGTACAGAGTGGAGACAACTGCAGCATCTACTATGGCGTTGCGCAGGCAATTGACGGACGCCGTAGTAAACACCTTTGACGGACGTCGTAGGGACATGTTGCCGGCGTTCGTGCATTTTGAAAGCGATCCGCAATGTGGCCAAAGTGCATGTCCACGCGGGCCTCATCTTCATAGCAATCTGCTATGTTTGCAGAGTGCGAATAGTGCTGATAGCTTCGTATACGCTGTGCTCTCAATGTTTCGCTTGTGTTAAAGCTATAGATATACGAAGGTCAATTCGCTTGCTGCTGCTGTGATCTCTCACTCCAGCATTTTGACAGCAAGTTTCCAAACTCATTGAGTGAGATGTGTTCATGTTTACCTGTGTGCGTGTGATAATGTGCTTCTCAATTTAGTGAAAACATGTTGGCGGGCTAGTTGGTTTGAAGCTACGATAAAATGTTTAAGCGCAACTGAACAAGGACTTACAGAGAAGCAGACACGCAAAGACAGCGCTGTCTTTGTGTGCCTCTTCCTTCCTACATTCTCGTTCAGTCATGCTTACAGGTTCTATCATTCTTAATTTAGTTAGTAAGCGAATGTTTACAAGTTTATGCGCCCGCTAAAGCTACTATCCTTACTTCGCATAGCTATCCACTAATTTGCTGTCACAATTGGTGCTTTGCCTTTCGGGTGAAACTGCGACTTTTTTGTTAATATAGTTGATTATTTGTGCGCTTGATAATTTATTACCCTATAATCCTTTATTCCACCACCAGTAAATAAATGAAACCAATGGTGTAAGGCATGCTTTGACAAGGAATTAAACTACTGCATTATGGAGTCACATTAGTTTATGCTAATAATTCTAGATGAAAGTTGTGTTCAAAAATTGTATTTACTATGTATTTTTACATACATATATATATATATATATATATATATATATATATATATACATTATGTCCTATTTTCTGAAATGACCTTTTGCCAAGAAAAAAAAAATTCTTGATTATATCTATGAGTATTAACTCTTTCAGAAGGCATTACATGGCTATTATCATTGATGTATATCTGGGATACCTAATACACACAAAAACACATATATCTTCCTGATGTGTAGCTGAATCTGCTTGTTGTATGGCTCATATGAGAGACACCAGTCTCTTGGTGGTGGGAGGGTAGTCAGGCTGTGAAAATGAACTGCCTCCTACCATGAGGTTTTGTAACTACTCATATAAGGCTGTTACAGTGAACAATTATTCAATGTCACAAGAAGTTTCTTCAAGTCCAACTGTTATTAATTATATATTGTGGGGATGCGTGACTCCCACGCGTCCCCTAATATGTTTTTCCGCATAGCTCTTGTCTCCTGTAATCCGGCTTTGCCGCGTGGCTTAGTGCCTGCGGCAGTCGGTGTGGTTGAAGTGCATTGCGAGAGATAGCGCGAGTGCGGCTCTGCTAACGTCACCTAACAGCGGGGTTACTTGGGCGCGGAAAGGAGAAGACTCTTCCTCTTTGGCTCGCGATCGGCAAGCGGCGCGGACGTTCTGCGCATGCGCCGATCCATGCTTCTGCAAGACCGTCTCGCGAAGCCTTCCCCGGAATGGATGAACACATGTTGCACGGTAAGGTTGCCTGGACTATCGCCTGCATTAGTTAGCATTCCCAACCGCAAGCATAGCCTCTACGCCAACGACATCACCCTGTGGGTCACTGGGGGCAGCGACAGGAACATCCAAGACACGCTGCAGCAAGCCATCAATGAGGTTGTTGCAATGTAGAACCACATGGCCTGGAGTGCTCCCCACAGAAATCGGAGCTTCTTCTATACAAGCCTAATTGGGGAGGTCGACGTCCAGGCCCTCACCTCCGAGATACAACTCCACGTGCATCAGCAATGCATGCCTACTGTACCAAGCATCCATATCCTTGTCTTACGCATCCAGCAAAACAGCAGAAACATGGAGATACTCAAGCAATTAAATACTCATGCACACCGAACCACTCGCCTCATTGCAGGAATCGCAAATCGACATCAAGGCATGAAAGAAAACAACCTGATACGCCTGGTAACCACCTACGCTCTGAGCGGGATCCACTATGTTGCCCCGTACCTTAGCTTCAGTGCAATTGACAAGCTTAAACTCAATACCATGATCAAGAGGGCCTATAAACAAGCCCTACTTCTTCCCATTTCCACCTCTTAACGAGAAACTGGACACCCTCGGCATTCACAACACCACAGACAAGCTTATTGAAGCACAGTGTACTCACCAATATGAACAACTTACCAATTCCACTACAGGCAGGCACATTCTAAGCACCCTAGGGATAACCTATACCACCCAATTTGAACCAAAAATACCCGTCCCTCCGAACATTCGCGTTTAGCTAGTTATCCCACCCATACCTCACAATGTGAACCCTGAACACAATCAGGAGCAACATGCAGAGACAGCTAAATGACTACAAAAGCACTGTGACAAGCCGCAGAAGTAGCCTACGTGGACACAGCAGAATACCCCAACCAGAATGCCATGGTGGTTGTCGTAGTCACTGGCTCGTAGTACCACCTCGCCGCGACCGCATCAATACTTACCGCTCAACCCGAAGAAGGAGAAGAAACGGCCATCGCTTTGGCCTACGCCTCTACCAATGCACACTGCATCATCAGCGATTCAAAAATGGCCATTCGCAACTACACAAGAGGACTGGTAGCACTCCAAGCGCAGTAGATACTCTTCAGCATTCTTCCCCCAAGGCAACACCGCATCCAGATCATCTGGGCCCCTGGTCACTCTGGTCTGGCTAGAAATGAAGCCGCCCACGATGCCACCAAAGCTCTGGCATACCAGGCACATCATCCTTCTGCGTCTTCCAATCCTTACCAGCCCTCTGTTCTACATCGCAGTCCTATGCGGGACCAAATGGTCATGATAGTCTAACCGCAGAGAGCAGTTACACTACCCCCTAGAACAAAAAACACTGAATAAATCTTAATCCACCAGTTGGAGACTACTTCAGATGCGAACTTTCCCAAATCCCGTGCTATACAACCGCATTTACCCCGATGCCTACTCCCCACTCTGCAAAGCATGCGAGGCCCATGCTGATCTCGATCACATTATCTGGCAATGCCCCAAAACCTCACCCACCAACACCCCACCTCACTAACACTACACATATCATAACTGCAACTGAGCAGTAGGAGACTTTGCTGCTCAGCTTGGACCCAGAGAGCAGCTCTGGGCCAACCGGACGGCCGAAGAAGCCACCAGAAAGCAAGGACTGGCCACTGTCTGAGGACGGGGGGGACTGAGGGTTAGTCTCCCAACCCTCGCCACCCCTGGACCCCATCAAGGACACAATAAAGTTTTATCTCTTGCCAAAGTTGTGCATACTTAAACAGAGTGCAAAATAAACTTACTGAACATTGGACACCTTACATGCTGGCTTCTCTCCAGTTCCAGACAAGAACTCCGGTCTTTGTAATAATTGTTCCTCTGTGACCTGAGTGACATTCAAAGAGAAACTGATGAAAATGGTCCAAACTTGCACTCAATGATTTAATGAAAATTCAACTGCCATCAAGTTGACCTGTTTAAAGTGAAGCTTTCTAAATCTACTAGGAGACACAAGGTACCACTGGTCATCCACCAACAGCAGCAGAGTCACTTACGCAGAAGGCATTAAACAAGCTAATCACCTCAGAGCCACTAAAATTTCTCATCCTTAGAAGGCCCCTCACCAAGTTTTGTCATTGCAAACAGACAAGCATGGTATGTATATCAAGCACTGATGATCGTGTCTGAAAAGTATCAAAGCAATCCTGGGTGTAAAAACTTCAAATGTTGAATGCAAGTCCATGCGCCTTTTCTCTCAGCGAAGCCTTGCTTCTTGCTAGAGAATCGAGGTCACATGCATAAACACCTTTATGAAAGATGCACTGCCTGCAGCATTACTAATTATGGCAGGTGACTTTGCTAAGTCATCCAATGTAGAATGTGCAAAATGACCACTGGAAGTGCGTCGCACTGTGAAAACCAACGAGAAGGAAAAAAAAATAAGGAAGGGGATCACAATATGACCGTGATGTGGCCCCTTGGCTCCAGTATGATAGAAGGCAGAGAAGGAATGTCACTTACAGGCGCTAGTAGAGGTAAAGGGAAAGATTCTCTATAATGGTAGAGAACATTGTCTTCTGCCAGCCCCCCATGAAAATGTAACAATTCAATTTGTCCTCTAATAATGAGCCAATTTGAAAATCTTTGGCAGTAAAATGTTCCCTACACAGCACTTTACAAGTTGCAGTATGCAGCCACAGTTTTCAATAATGCCTGATGAGGGGCCCTCTAAGGTTTTTAATATCTGCACTATGACTAACACTTTGTTGTTAACTCTGCCTGTGTTCTTAGTTCATGGACTGCCATCTTTTTGCCCTCAATTTAACAGAGCAGCACACACTGTACTGCACCTCACTTATTGTATATCATGGAGGAGCCAGTTCTGCATGATTTCTTGGCTCTTTTGCACTCTTTCAAGTTGGAAGCGCAGGTCATGCTACTGTCACACAACCTTTCTGTAGCATATGACATGGTGCTGCCCTTCTTGACTATTCACAAGCGAACGGGCATGTCTGTCTGCCACTTCTTATGCCAGTCAAGCTGGCAGACAGACAAGGAGACAAGTTGAAAGCCTATATACAGTTTTTATGACATAATGACAAATGGGCTAAATTCCTAAACCTTCTGGTGAACAAACTGCATCCATTAACACTAGCTCATCCCCACTGTGCAGTACTACTGCAGTAAGGATTGCAGTAACAAAGAAAACAAGATTGACTGCATATTCATGTGCACACATCCCTTTGCTATGACAAAGCTTGCCCGATGCTGCACTTTTTTTTAGTTTGAAGTTTGACTTGTGCAAGCTGCGAGACGCATAGACGTTATTTTGCACTCACACAGTGTGAGCTCATGCAGTGCTGTCAAGAACTGGTGCAGAAGGTACAGCCAAGTAAAAGGTACATTTACCAGGTCCAACTTTCTGCAGTGTTGAGTACATTCTGTTGCCTACATCAGTGGAGCGATTAAAATGGCACAGCTCACCCAGACCTCTAAACAGTTTCGTGCTATGCTTTTCTAGCACTGCAGTATAGGACATCGAGATTAACCCCACCAAACGCACCATGCCATTCCACATCAATGAAAATGAAATCAGCTTGTACATCTTTTTGCGAACATGAAGAGTATGCTCATACAAAAAAAAGAAAGCTATATGTTGAATAAGTTCTTTAGAATACTAATGAATAAATTAGCAATTGGTTTGCTGAACTATTCAAAAGTGGAAAAGTTCCTTCGGCTCGTCAAAAATGCTACTATGGGCTTTGCATCAAGTTTACGTCAGATTATTTAGGCATCAAACTTAGCATATCAAAAATTAACATGTTAACCTCAGCAGAGAAAAGCAACACAAAACTAACAAAAAAGCCATAGTTGTCATGATGCTTGCTGTCGATTTCCAAATGCACATTCAGCTATTGTAAAGGGTAATGCAAGTCACTCAGCACATATACTGAAATATATATACAGAACATATACTGAAACAGAAAGCTTAACGAAATAGAAAGTGCACTTACTGAACGTCTTGAAAATGTTGCCACTGAGACTTTGTCCAAGTGCTGGCCACAGTACTTGCAGCGCGCCATGCTAGAGACAGAAAATGATGATCAAGGCAAGGGAATGTCATCCTAACATTCGGATAGTACTGCCATTACTGTGTAATAAGCAGCAAAAATTGATAACTGCATCACATATTACACTCACAAAAATAGGCCAAGGACATCTGATGTGCAAATGCAGGCCAAGAAGCAGTAGAAGATGAATTCTTCCTTGAAAGCCTCATAATGTACCAGAGTAATATGCAGTGGCCTAGTTGGTTCACAATAAGACTACAGCACAAACAGAACAAACACAAAGGCACAGAGGAAGCATTTATGGACACTGTAAAATGCAAATTCGCCCATTCAGCAATACTTGTGAACCAGTGCGAGGCATGCAAAATGTCACAAATAGGGCACGACTGTCTCTGTGCACCTTTGATAAACTTGTCAAGCAAAGAATATTACTCTTTAAGTGAAGTGTACGTGTGGCCCAGTGCCATGGCTTTGCTCTTAGAACAAAAACAGCACTGGTGCGGTTGCACCTCTGGCCTGATGGCTGCTATGTGGGATTTGTGCAAGGTATCTTGGTAGCGTAGAGGTTTTGAGAGGTCTTGCAGAGGTCTTGAAGAGGCCTTGAAGACGTTCTTCAGATGTTTTGAAGAGGTATTTTTTTTATTTTGGTTTCTGCCTCGGGTTTTGTTGCCTGTCATTTTCTACTTGTGTGCTCCAGTATAGGCATGCAGTTATGAAACCAAATTTAATCAAGTCAGTGATTTCTATGTCCAGTTTTTGTTGGTGCCCATTTTGTTCCAGCCTCGAAATCCTATTAGTTACATAGCCTGTACTACAAACATGTCCTGTCATGTTCCAAGCTGTTTTGTGGTGTACTGTTAGATGCACAGCTAAATCCAAAATTTTTTGTGCGACAGATTTTGTAGTGATTATTTTCCTGTGATGCTATTCATTTCTAATCACCCATCCCATTAAGTAGCCAATCCTGGCGATACTGGGGGTGTGTCTCATACAAGACAATGATGAAGGGCAAGAATAATGAAGAGAAAAATACAGGTTAAGACAACAGTGGTTGACCTCAAAGAAAAACAAGGTCCTCCAGAGTGCATCAGTGTACCATGTGGTTTGTTGTTCCATGTTTTTTATTCGGAAGTGTAGAGAAGGTCCCCCAGGAAACCTTGCCTGTCTTTCTTCGATGTCAACTGCTGCTGAGTAACCTTAAATACACTTACACCACCTTACCCTGCTTTAGTACCACCTTACTTTTATGCAAAGCCCTTTACTCAACCTTTACTTTCTTTTTACAGTGCACACCTTCAGGATTGGCCCCCATTTTTAAACTGCACTATCTTCAGGATCAGTGCACATTTTTCATAGAGTAGAGCCACACTTTTGGTTCTGGTTTTAGGCAAGTGCAGCTGCAAACAAGCACATCTGGGTTTCATTATGGCCCGTTTTTACTAATTATGCATTATAACTGCTCTGTGCATAGCTCTATGTTAACTTGGCGCATCCTTTTCATTTCAAGCTTCATTTTGATGCTTTTTTCGTTGTCCTATGTGCACTGGAAGTCTTCAAATCATCCCATTTACGAGGACATCCAGATCCCACGAAACCCAAATCAATCTGAACTCGCCAAAGAAGACGTTTTCTTCAAAATCAAAAGAACCTTACGAAAAATACAGCTCTTACATTACACTCTAATGCAGTATTCTTTGACTGGGCACAAACAGTCACATTTTCTCAGCTGACTGTAAGCGACGAGGAGGTGCAGCTTTTCCAGCTACAAAAGCAACGAGTATAAAAGAATGCACTAGCACATGGACAGCAAGAGGCTTGGCAGTAATCACAACGGCTCTGTATAACTAACCCTGCTCAGACCTGCTACAAAATTATCTTTGCCCTTGAGTCTTGTATGCCTAATAAGATTAATGATAAGATGCAATTGTTAGAGTACACTATTGCAAAAAACAAGCACCAACTTCAAACTAGTTTATGCTATACACGTCTGCAACAAGAATGGATTGCCAACTAGCCCAATGTGCCACCTTTCTAAGTTGTATTTCCTGTTTTTCAAGCTCATAAAAAAAAAAAATTGGCGTAGACACATAAGAATGCTTATGTGTGGGAATGCGAAAGCATTATAGTCCCTTTGGTGAAATGCACATTCCTTGTGCATGCAAGCTCTCACCTGCATTCTAACTGTGCCTCGGTAAGACCAAATCAAAACACACCAAGCATCTCAACGCGATCGCTTGCCCATGAGGGGTTTAACTCTAAGGAACGCTCAATGGCGTTTATTTGGACATTAATACTTCTTTATTTTAGACACTCATTTAAACACTTCCCATTGGCTGTGCCATCATGTGCCTAATGATGCATGCACTAGGCCACACTTCTCGACGCGATGTGTGGAATGACGCATGCGCTAGGCATGGCTTTGGTCAACCAGAACTGCAGAGCCACCATGGCGTTAGGGAAGCATGCTCGTCTCACACCCCAGTGGCCCGGGTTCAATTCCCACCCAGACTGAAACTTACCACATTTTCTTTTCAAAGCCGTTGATTTACTTTGTTTACAGGAACCTCCCTGAGAAATTTGATGTCCATCCGAGCATCTTTAACGTCTTTTTACTCTTTGTGCCGTCGTTCATTTTTGGTACTATCGCTCGGTGGCAATGCCAACAACGCCAGATTTTCACATTATAGGGCATATAATGCTTTTGCTAAAATAAGTTAGAGCTGTAAGTGAGTGCTTCTGTTTGTGTTTCCTTCTCCTGTTCTTCACTTCTCAGTATACACCCCTGTAACAGTATTGTATTTTCAGCTATTCTTCTATCTCCAAGCAGCACTATTTTTATGTCCCATGCTCTTTGAATGCTGACAGCATGCCAGTCGCTTCAGCAAGGCATCATGCTGCTTATTCTACTGACCTCTACAAACTTCAATCACTTTCATCATGTGAGAGTGACTAATGGATAATATGGTCCCTGTCTGTAAATAGGCTGGTTGATAGCATCTCAAATCTAAACATGAACTAGAGGCACTGTAATGGTCGACTTTGGATGTATTTTGAACACTTGAACATATTTTATGGGCACTAAATTTATCACTCTAGCATTCTTGTATTTTGCCCAGCTGTTACAGCCAGCATCAAACAAATTTTTACTCAGTAGCCAGACATAACCATTCTACTTAAAAAGTGCATACAGTCATGTGCAGTATTAGTGTCAGCGGCAAAGACATACGAAAAATTGGTTTCATAAATACTAGTAATCAGAATGGTATTTATTCCTTCAAATCCTTCCTTCAATGCGAAGTTCAAAGTACTTGCTTCAAGCAAAATATTTAGTAGCATTGGCGACCTATGCTTGCAAGGAGTAACTGTATACCTTGTCGAAAAAGAGCTAAGGCCAGCTACCCACTGCCAACTGCTGACTGACCGTTACTTTTTCGCAATAGGCCGTACCTGCACAAGTGTTCATATATTAAACTAGTATTTATGACAAAAACTTTAACTGGACATAAACCATAAATCTCCCACTGCAATCGCAGAACATAAAATAATGCTTTTCATTTTCACCTTTGCAAAATGAAGTAGTAAAACTGCCGATGTCCAAAATGTCACAGTTGCATCATTAGCTATGAGGAATGTGGCAGTGGAAGGTTCTGGACTAATCATTTTATCATTTTATTTCTTCACTGCACACCTAAACTTCACCATAAAATTGTTATTGCATTTTCCTACTATCACAACATCCTATGTGCCAGTATAAAAGAAACCGTCCAACTGTTGTTGCAGCAATCATTGCAGCAGCCGCGAGAGTTCAAACTTCATACGTCAATATTTTTCAAGTGGCTCTTGTGTGAATGTCAATGCGAAATTACACTTTTTGACCTGAATGCAAAAACAAGGACTGTAGACTGTTTTGAATGTATGTACTTTCATATCTGCACCCAATACACCATACATGCTTATTTCCATCACTTACTTGATAATGAAGGGTTGTTTTGTTTTATGCTGCACCAGCAGAACAGCCAAAGTACATTACAGAAAGCAAGAGGCACTGATTCGTATGACAGAAAATATTAAGGGCCAAAAGATGAGAAACAAAGGATGAATTGTAGGGCAGAAACGATTGCATCAACGAGGCCAACAGGGTCAAAATACATCTGAAGCAACCAACCAACTAGCAACTTCACCAGTGTCCAATTTCCCTGAAGTAATTCTAATAATAGTAATTTTGCATAACATGTTTCATCTCTGGTTTAGGGTCCAAGTCATGTTGGCGATACTGAGATCATAACACATACTTTCAAAGTTCTCCATGAAGAGAAAACAAGACCTGAAGATGGCAGGTAGTGTTCTGGTGCATAGAGAGCCTGGTCTCAACTGTGTACCTACAGTACATATCATACAGTTAGCCCTCAATGCAGTTAATCACAAGAAAAGCCAGAAAATATACTGAAACAGTTAAATGCTGCACTTCCAAAAATATGCATACAATTTAATAAGAACGCTGTATTGTGCAACATTGCATAGAAAAAATTTGCATACAGTGAACTCCCGTTAATTTGACCCTTGTTGGACTGCAAGATTTGGTCAAATTACCCAAAAGGGTCAAACACATGGCGGCAAAATGAACAAATTCAAATCTTTTTTATTGCTTGGAGTAGTCTTTAATGTCTTTCTGTTTCCTGCCCCTGAAGTGTGATTCCACCAGCATGAGGCAAAGAGTGCGGACATGTTTAAGCACTGCTTCAGTGTGACACTACACAAAAGCAGAAATGGAACCGTTCACAGGCATTAAAAATAAAAGTAAACGAATAAATTATGCATCCCACATATATTTTGGAATCTATGTGAAGCAAACCTTTCCTGAAGCAGTTAATGAAATGTTATAAATTTGCCATTTCATTCCTGCATCTTCGCCTTAAAGGAAGCTGCTGTGCACACACGTGCTCTTGCACACCTGTGCTATGCAATGCGATGACTCTTGTATCTACTTGTATTTCTTCGTTTATACGTATTTTAAATCTACACTCTGCTTCTTGGCCGACTCAGCGCTGTGGATATGTGCCTTATTAAGGAAACCATTATCATCATCAGCATTCAGCAATTGTATGAAAGAGCTACTGGTTGGCGTGGACATGATACATACCATCCACTTCTTGGCCAGTCCCTCATTGTGGGCATGCGCCATAGTGTAAAAATCATCAGGGTGTCTACCAAGTTTACATTTCCATTTTCCCCAAGTTTTCCAGGTTTTCCCCGAGTGCCTTTGCAAGTTTCTCTTAGCGACGCAGAACTATGTTTTATGTGAAGACTGGTAACCATGTCACCCAATGCTGTCACTCTCTAGCAAGCATGTGAAAAAATTATAAAAAACGAGTTAATCCAATTTGAATACTAAGGAGTAGTGTTTATATTATTCAAAGAGAGAATGGAAGAGAGGGGCTAGTAAAATGCGCAGCAAATAAAATGTCTTCGAAAAAGAATTGCAAATCAAGTCGCACATTCTCAAACACGAATAAAAAGAAGCATACAGAAGCAAGTAGTTTCGAATATGAGTTATTTCTATTAACTGATAGCAAGCTCAGTGGTATGAGGCCCAAACTTTGTTATAATTGAGGTTCTCTTGCAACAGCTCGTAAGTCAACCTCAACTGACCTGACATGCTCTCAGCCCACATACGACGCCTCAGTGTTGTTCTTCACTGCTATAAAGAGTTTATTTTGGTTTGTATGCGGGACACCTGCATCTCGGCCCGAAACATCGTTTTTTGAGCTCAAGCTCCTTCAAAGCGGCCGCAGCCCGCATCCTTTCCCGTTCATTCCTCAATGCATAGGTCCTTTCTGTTCTTGTCGTTCTTCCACCACTCTTTCGCCCCACGGACCATTTGAAGCATCTTCTTGGTCCCTAGGGACCGCAAGAAAGTCAGAAAAATCTGCCAGTTGGAAAAGTGAATGCATGTCTTTTACTGCCCTTAAGGGCTCAAACCGCCACAGGCACATTCGAAAAAGCTCTGTAGGCCTTTCAGTACACTCATTAGGCATATTGGTGCTCATACTGTGACAGGTGATACCGGGTGCATGTGTGTATAATTAAGGAATACAGACTGTGTCCCCTGGCAATTGCCCCTTCCCATGCTTGTTATGCTTCACCGCAATACTTTTGCGTATTCCTCACCAAGTACCATTTCTGTACAGAGGCGAAACTAACTTTCGGGAACCGGCGTTATGCAACGCACAGTGCTTTGCAACGCACATGGCATGCAATGGTAAGAAGCTTAGTAGCAAACGTCTAAGCAGTTAGACCTAAAAGAGCGTAGGTTAGGGCGTGTTGGTATTCCATAACTGAGGTTTTTTAGCGCACGAAAAGGGACGAAAGACAGTGGCGAAACGAGGACACAGCGCTAACTTCCAACAATGGTTTTATTCCACAAAGCGGTAGACACACATATATATAGGGAACACCCACAACCGTACGCATGCGCATGCGCGATTCTATGGGGTACGCGGTGGTCGTACCCGCCGTGGTTGCTCAGTGGCTATGGTGTTGGGCTGCTGAGCACGAGGTGGCGGGATCGAATCCCGGCCACGGCGGCCGCATTTCGATGGGGGCGAAATGCGAAAACACCCGTGTGCTTAGATTTAGGTGCACGTTAAAGAACCCCAGGTGGTCAAAATTTCCGGAGTCCTCCACTACGGCGTGCCTCATAATCAGAAAGTGGTTTTGGCACGTAAAACCCCAAATATTATTATTATTACACGGTGGTCGTGCGAAACCGTCCGAATTATTGGGCATCCGGAAAGAATGTGACTCCCGACCAACCGAGCCAGGTGAAACCATAGGACAGTAGGCAATGAAAGCTTTGTGTTAATAAAACAGCTTCACACCTAGGAAAGCAGTAGCACCAAATGCTGAATTTCTTGTGCTTTCAAGGTTTTAGTAACCGCTGCATGCAGGAGAGGACACCAGTGGGAGCTGGTGGGGGGTCAAATTAACCAAAGTGGCATGCTTTGGAGTTCAAACTAAATGAGTTTTCACTCCAAAGCAAGGCATGGTTTTTCACCACAGCTTTCCAATGCATTTGAATTAAGCAAGAACTCGAAATAACCAATGTTGCATTAATGAGGGTTGACTGTAATTGCAAATTAGTGCCCGATAAACAAAGCAGTGCATAACTTTAGGAGCTAATATAGTGTCCAAATATATGGTACAGGCCATTTAACAAAGGCAGTAAGCAAACTGCTCATTTTAGTGCCTCTAACATGCACAGTGCCTTGTAGAAATGAAGCCACAATGATGAAACAAGAAACCACAGTTGCTACAGTTTTGAGCTCATAGGGCTACAGTGTGTGTCAAAGAAGCACACAACACTGGAGTGCGCTCAATTCCTCTTTATTTGAAAGTGCACAATATACAAAAGCAAGATATGCAGCACACAGGCCTGCAGAGAAACCTAGCAATGTGACCCACTTGGGAGCAGCTAAGCAAAACAGGGAGCCTTTTTGGCTGCACTAAATCTTAAGACTTTGATGGGCTAGCTTGGCCCTTCCCTCGTGATACTTTCTTTCATTTTTATTTATCTCCTTCTCTTTTCTAATTTGGTGCAACTAATAACTGCCCATATACACTAAAGGTACCCTATCACAAACACTCAATGTGCTTTTTCACATCTAGCAAGACATACAAAGATAGAGCATAATAACATGCTGCAACAATCTCTGCAGCAAGCTAATGAATGATAATACATTTACGATGCTGCCAGTTTAAAAAAAAAATGTGTTGTGTCATTTTTACATGTGCCATATAGACATAAATGCACACATTTGCACTTTACAACCTGACCACAAAATTGCTTTCAGCATAATAATGAATTAGGCACACTGACGACGCTGCACTGCCTGTACTCACTGCTCTACTTTATGTCACTGTACGCTGCAATAATTTCAAGCCCCACCGACTCCCATCAAACTCTCAGTGCATTCTCTTTCTTCTTGTTTGTCAGATGGCAGTGAGGAATTTCAGTGTACACACACAGGTGCGCAATGCGTTGCCTTAACTTTGCTCTTGTTTGCAATGCCAGAGAGAGTCTAGGGAAAACATTGAATAATAATGTTTGCAATCAAACTTGTGCATGCTTCTTTTTGTGTGTGTGTCAGGTTGTGGAGGTTTAAATTAAGCTCCACAACCTGACAAGTTGACGAAACAGATGTACAATGTTCGCAATGATGTTGCACCAACAAAGTAGATGTAGCCAGTCAGTCCTTTCAGTACGCCTCTCGCCTAATGCTAATGACATAGGAAAGTTGACCAATTGTTCACAGACCTTAGAGGATTGCACAGACTTATCAGGGAAGTGATAAAGAAAGTGATGTGCTTTCAACCATTATATTAAATACAATATGAAGTTCACTGATGCTTCTGTTTGGCGATGTAAGAAAGGAAGTTGGGTGATGCGCAAAAAGTGCCTTTCCGTACCTGCTTCTGTTTTTGATGGTGCTTGACAAGAAAAGCATCTGTACATTAGCAAGTGTGTGCAACAACTGAAAAAGCAATTCGCAGTGCATTACTTTGAATCTTATTAAAAGGCCTCAAAGCTATGCTTAGAAGAAGCACTGCACTGTACAGTACAAGAGAAATTTAGTATTTAGTATTTCATTTGCTATTTTAGTACTTTACTATTTTACTATGTTAGCATTTGTCAAATGCTCTAGTCTGCATAGTGGAAACTAAACTCATTCTGTGTCCATTTATTAACAAAAGAATTTACAGAAACAGCCATGTCTTTGCACAGCTCTACATGCACGAGACATGAAAGCCAAGAAGATGTTCTGGTGCCCTGTCAGAAACCATGAAACCTACAAGAGCCTCAGCAGATTATTTGTTTGTTAACAGTTCACAGCTGGTAAAGTTATGCCAATCCACACTATAAAACCACTACAAAGCTTCACCAGTTTGCCGATTCAGAATTCTCGGCATAGGAAATTGGACAGGTACGCCAGGTTTAATGTGAAGACTACACCAACTTTATTTATTAAAGAGAACAAAGTGAATCGCTGGTAAGCAAAATTTATTAGAGTCAAATCCTTGGAATGCTTTTGTTAACACACGCTACATTCAACCTGAATAAGCATACAAATGAACAATAGCGTAAACATGGTTTTTCACATGTCTTAAACCTGCATGGGTATGTTACAACAGTCTATACAGAAACATGTAGAGTTCATATCAAAATGGTCAGGAACCAAACAGCAGCTGGTAAACTGTGCACTGCGCAAGACAATAAAAGCCGGAAAACATGAGAGCACCCCTTTTCTTGTGCTCCCCCCAAAAAACCATAATGCACCTTAGGCAATACTCTTCTGCCACACCATGTGCTGTAAATGAGACAAACATTGTGCTAAACTTTGACTACGCAAATGCAAAGGCAGCTTGCGTGCAGAAGAAAATATTTTTGCATGGTTTACCTTATCTGGTAGGATTATTGTAGAGCCAATGAGTAATAGAAATTATGAAGCTGCTTCTAGGAGTTTGCATACTTAAAGGTCAACTGCAACAACATTTTGGAGTGCACAAAGAGCCTGGAATTAGATAATGCAGGGCAACCCCAGTGTAAAATTTAACATTTTTGAAGTACGAGTAGATGAGTAATGGAGAGTTAGCACAGGTGATTTTGACACTTAAAGTGCGGAAAAAAAGAATTCCACTATTGCCACTCACGGGAAACGGCACATGACCAAGAACATGGAGAACCCTCAATGTGACCTCCAAGGTCAGGCAGTGCTTGCGGTGCATTGAAAATTTCAGATGCGACGCTCTGGGATTTGCATCACAACATCCGCTAACCACAGGGCGCTAGTGTAGTCTGTTTAAGCAATATTTAAAGGCTGCTAATAAAGAAATGAGAAAATAGCCAGCACTATAGCTTTGCTGAGGTTGTTTCAAACGTATACAGTACTATTAATTCGGATCAATATTGACAAAGTAAAATTTGGTTGCAGTTGGCCTTTAACAGTGAAGGTGCACAGTTTGAATGACAAGTCACTAGGCTGTGCTGCTATGGCACTCATGCAATACTGATCACATTTCTGCCGACACCTGCCTTCAGCCTACATAAGTGCATTGACGTCAAGGACAAGCGAGTGGACACACACAAGTGCTAATTTTAACAAAGGCGTTATTTAAAACAGGTGCACGTATTTACAGGCATGCAAATCATACTCATGCACAAGTAAAAAAGCCATGTACATGCTAAATCACATTAAAAAAAGCCCAAAACAGCAAGCTTATGTGACAAGTGTGTGCGAGTGCCTTCACTTGCTTTGTGAAAAGCAGTATTTCTACAATGTGATTTAGTGCGCACATGACATTCTTGCATGCACATGAGCTTGATTTGCATGCCTACAAGTATGTTCATCTGGTCCCATAAAGCCTTAGCTGAACTTAGCATTTGTGCGTGCCCACTCACTTGTCCTTGTCAATGCACTTCAGGAATCTTAAGTTAAATATCTACTGTTATAAATTAAACACATAACATAAAGAGTGGTCAAAATGACATTCTGCACACAAAGTTAAAAATAAGCACTGACCAGCCTTCCCCTGAGACAAATGACATTAACCTTATTAGTGGCAGCTTCAGCCACCTTCTCATGTGCCCATACTTTCTGCTCCAGGCACACACGGTCACATTTGTTTCGTTCACACCAGAACAAGCATTTGCTGTGATTTGCATACCTGTAAGCTGCAGACATAAGAAAAAATTTAACTGATCGGAACGGTGGAGGAGCCAAGCCAAACCAGACAAAACATAGAAGCAAAAGAAAAAGGATGTTAAACAGCTGAGCTCATGACTAAAATTTTGGGAACAATGTTTTCCTTTTGCTTATACATTTTGTATGCTATGCATCATTACCATATAGCTCAATTGTGGATCCTGTCAAATTACTCTGAAATGAACCAAGGCCAATGACCTCCCAAGAATCACATGCAGCTGTCTTAAAAGCTATAAAAGTACCACTGCCAAACAGAAAACTGCATTCACATTTTTTTTTTTCAGGCAGCAATGCTTCAGCATATGTCATTGGCAGTTGGCTATTTGTGGCTTGGATAACTAATGACTGTCTTTTCCATATGTCTATTTGAATTATCAGGCAGCCACAGTAAGGGTCTTCTTTCCCCAGGCTTGTTGTGACTTATCTTCGTGTGACAGGGTTAACATTGGCATGTGACAATATTACTCTCAATGCTAGATATAAATTATAATCACTGTTCAAATTTTATGAGGTTTATGTCGTTTACATATGAAGAATCTAACAAGAGCAGCAATAAATTACAGCAATAAGGCAGTGCAACAAATTAGGGCAAACCCGAAGGACGACCTATCAAAAAAGCTGTTATAAAAAAAAAACTCTTTGTTGCTACCTTTCTAGAAAATTGAAGAAACAAGACAATGTGAACACTTCCCACCATATGTCACCTGTCTGATAATTCTTGGGAAAAATGAAGTCCAAGACGAGGAACATTATGTCTGAAGATAGGCTTCAACTAGAACATCTCCACAAAGTCACAGGGGCACCGAGACGGATACAAGTTCTTGAAAGCAAAGCACTGTTGAAGCACATGGCCGTCTAATGCGTGGCACACCCAATGGCTTCTGTAGCAGCAGAAAGCACATCAATGCATAAGCTTACATACAATCCTAAGCTTTTTCTAATTATAAAAGTGAGCAACCATCACAGAAGTAATTACAAACTTACATAGTCACTCGATACAGTTGACTCCCGTTAATTTGACCTTGATTAATTAGACTTTTCATTTAATTCAAACGCAGTGCAAGGGCCAAGCAAGAAACCATACATTGCTATGGGAATGCAAAAGCACACCTCTTCGACACTGACCACCATCAGCACCCCCTCATGCATTGAGTGATTACTAAAAGCTTGAAAACACAAGGAATTCAGCAGACGGTGTTACTGCTTCTCCAGGAATGAAACTGTTTTATATTTATCTTTTCATGGCCATTGCTCCTTCCACCCATAAAGCCATTTGTTCCGGCTTGTTTTGTGTTGTGTCACTCTCCCATATTCAGGAGTCTGCTTGACCGTTCAGCATGACACCGCGTGGCAATTAGCGTTTTCTATCAAGGTCATGAAAGATTCTTCAGGATATTTTGAAAGATGTTCTCAGCAGGACACCGATCGGCAAGAAATACGGCTTGAAGAACATGTTTGCAGGGGTAGTACCGAATGAATGTATTTTTTCATTTTGCCGCCGTTTGTTCATTTGAACTTTGAAAGTTCGACCAAATCTTGCGATTTTGCAAGGGTCGGATTAATGGGAGTTGACTGTACCCCCCTCAGATACCTGTAAAAGCAAACCAAGTGGACTGGGAATTCAGCAGTCCTCTCATAGTTTACTTAAATTATGTATGCAGTTTTATTCAAACAACTGTGCTTGAATCTCTTGGAAAAAGAAAGACAGCTATTCAGCAATACCTTTATGCAGTTCAAGGGCCCCTAAACCACCTCCAATAATACAAAAAACTATCACATGCATATCTCTCCATCCTTTCCTAGTCTTTTTTCTTCACACATTGTGATGTCACGCATGCAACATTACCAGGGTAAAAGCAGTCGATTGGTCTATCTACGAGGGACATCAATTCTATCAGGTGAAACTGCTAGCACCTTTTTTGCCATGCAGTTTGTGAGGGCGCTCGACTCTTGCGCCTCTTTGTTGTTTTCCCCACATGGCTCTTGCATCTCCTGTAATCTGGCTTCCCTGCGTAGCAAAGCGCTGCCGGCAGTCGGTGTAGTTACAGAACAGTACGAGAGATGGTGCAAGTTTTGAGCTGCTAATGCCAGCTAATAGCAGGGCTACTCGGGCGCAAAAGTGCGCAGGCATTTCATGCGCACTCTGGCATACTTCACAGGACTGTCCTGCAAGAGGCTTAGGAGTGCGGCACCGGGATGAACGAACATAATCGTTCTAACACGTCACTGTTAGCATGACTGTACATTAGAAGGATTAGGCATTAGTGTCTGGCATGGGACAAACATATTTGCTTGATATCCTGTCACGGTGAGTCAGACTTCCTCAGTTCACCAGTGCCTATCAGCACGTTTTATTGATAGTAAATAGCTGGCAAAATTGATGTATAAAAGGAAAATGCCCTTTTTATTATTTTCACTACTGCGTTGCCGTTCCTTTGTCCTCAGAGCACGTTTCAGACCCTACAACCTGCACCCCGTCGTTTCACTTGCTTGGCATGCATAACCAACTGATCTCACCTGGCAAAGCACGTCTTAAAACAGTGTGTAACCAAAAAGCATGGAGTCCCGATAAGTGGAAGTTGCATGTTTTCAAACAAGAGTGCTAATATAATGTTCGGTACTGACGTAGTATCCATGTGTCTTCTAGAAAGGTAAATGGCAAGGAGAAGAGAGCACCCGTGGGGAGGTTAGCAAAGGTTGTAGAATGCGCACTTGCCTTCAAGCTGAGAATGGTTTAGGGGCTCTTTATAGAATCCCAACCTCTGACATAGTGGCATACCGAATCTTAGAAGTTTCTTTAAAAGTACGACAGAGCAGATGCCAGCAGTGACGTAGTCAGTCAAGTGTAGTTCATTTGCAAAGCTACATTAACGTTGTGCAATCAAACTATCAAATGAGCATGAAAAGGTCAGTTAACACTATGACAATAACATAAGCAGTGATAAGTGGTGCCATGTGCACTCAAACATTATGTACACACTGTGATCACAAATGGTGTCTTTGGTGCCAGCGAACAGTGAGCATATAGAAAAATATGCCACTATTGAGGGAATAAGAACATCAGTTTTAAGCAAATCATGTGGCTCAGACAAAAAGCTCTCGCACAGTTTTAATTTTTTTTTCTCGAGAACTACAAACGTCTTGTAACGAACATCTTATTATGAGACGGAACTACCAAGCAACCCTGTCACTGCACCAAATTATGACATGCCGGTAGATAAACTAATGAGTTCCTCGATCAACAATGTTAGACAGCATGTCCTTCAGATTTACCTGAGTAACCACTTTGAGTACATGTTTCATCATACTGTTAATCATAACACTGAGCGCACTTCACTATTGTGGGTGTACATTGGTCATTATGTGATACCTACGGCAAAAGGGCAGGTGAGTAACAAGAGATACTGTGCAACTGCACCTGCAATGACTGATGGGCGTCATTATCCAACAGTTACCACAATGGCAACAACATACATAACATGAATCTAGGGAGGCCCAACAAGTCTTCACCCTTGAATTTGCCCGTTCTGCTTAGTATATCCTCCAAACAGCAGTCCAAGGAACAGCCACCAAGTAAGTGGGCAGAAATGCACATTAGGACCTTGTTTCATGGGCACTAATTTGGAGAGACAAACTAACGCCAGAGGCGTAATGAAGACACTGACCAGTTGTCGTCCGAGGATTCTGTCTCCTGGTACCCGACAGTAGCCATCTTGCGGGGGCTTTGGCTGGTCTTCTTTCTGCGGCTTGGTTTTGAAAACTTGGGAAGATCAGACTCAGGTTCGGAGTCTTCAGAGCTTGGTTCCTCATTGCCAGGCGGTTGGCAATCAGCGGTCACAGTGTCTTGAGAGGGCATGTCACAATGTTTGTACACTGTCGCATTCTGGAGACGCTCCAGTTCAACGATCGGAATGCCTCTGCTCCGGACACCGAGGAGCACAGACAGGCTGAAAAACAAATATACAGCTTCATTATTCTATGGCTTTCACAAGATTTTGCTGAGCTAGTCATTGGAATGAAAGAAGCACAAACAAGCTAGAAATGGAGGGGAGACCGACTTGTTGGCTTCCTTATAAGACTCAGTTAAACACTAGGCATAATAGTGCTACAACACTCGTGCCTGTATTATTTCTTTCCTCAAGTATTTTCTTTTTAAATGACCAGTGCAGCTGCTCTACTATAAGTACTTTGAATGTTCTCTTCTTTCAATAACAACTTCCAAATTGAGCACTGCATAACTGAAGCTAATGAAAATTATGTTCATTTTTTAAACATCTAGCCATTTAGAAGAAAATGTGCAATGAAAGCGTGGATGGCCAAAGTTATTCCTAGCTGCTCAAGTTATGAGAAAGCTATATTTATTTTTTTATTTTTATTTAACATACTGTTAGTCCCACTGGGACTGTTACAGGAATGGATTTATCAGCAAGATACAGGAATACAGTATACAGTACAGTACAGTAATACGCCAGTTACACATCAAGCGGGCAACAATACAAACAGTATACAGTACAGTACAGTAATACGCCAGTTACACACCGAGTGGGCAACAACACAAAATCAATACAGTCTGAACATGAGCATCAGGTCTGGATTGTTGACAAGACTGACGAGGCTGCGAGCTCAGCGAACTTTTTCAAGGAATCCTGCGCAGTTATAGATTTATCTAGGCCGTTCCATTCTCTTATGGCTCGAGGGAAGAAGGAAAAGTAATATGTGTTGTTAGCACAAGAGTATTCATTAATCGTAAAGTCATGCTTGTGACGTGTTTCTTTAGAATGATTAAAACTAATGTAAGTAGCAGGATCCATGTTAAATGCGTTATGAATTAATTGATAAAGAAACTTGAGTCTATGGAGCATGACACGGCTTGATAAGGTGTCTAGGCTTGCATAGGAAAGCAGCTCTGTGGGAGAATCAGTGCGCCGGTATCTATGGTAGATAAAACGAACAGCTTTTCGTTGAACTGATTCAAGCATGTGTACATCTTTTTGCATATATGGAAACCAGACGACGTTTGCATATTCTAAGATTGGACGGATAAGAACTTTATATGCGAGTAACTTGGTATCTGAAGTCGCAAAGCGCAAGGTGCGCTTAAGGAAGTATAAACTGTTCATTGCTTTTTTGGTAATGTTTTGTACTTGGGTTTTAGAGCTGAGATTATCAGAAATAAGCACACCAAGGTATTTCTTTTCAGTTACTGTTCTGAGAACGCCGTTGCCAGTACCGTAAGGGAAATTAAGTTTTGTTTTCTTATTTGTGACAGACATCACTACAGTTTTTTCCATATTGATTGTCATTTGCCATGTATTGCACCACTTTATGACGTTGCCCAAAGCTGTGTTTAACCTTATTTGGTCTGCATGAGTGTTTATTTTTTGATATAGCACGCAGTCATCCACAAAGAGACGCACCTTCACATCAACGTGGTATGTTATGTCGTTTGTGTATAAAATGAACAAAAATGGTGCTAGCACAGAGCCCTGCTGCACGCCAGAAATGACCGGAACGATATCAGAAGCATGGTCATTGTATTGCACATATTGTCGGCGTTCCAATAAGTAGCTGGCTATCCACCTCGTAACGGGACCATCGCCAAGTATTTTGTTTAGTTTGAAATTCAGTTTAGCATGTGCCACGCGATCAAAAGCCTTTGAGTAATCAAGGAAAATTATATCAGTTTGACTTTGATGATTGATTCCCTCTGCGAGGTCATGAAAGATTTCTGCCAGTTGGGTAACAGTGGACAACCCTGCTCTGAAGCCATGCTGGTTTTGGTGAATGATGTTTTTAGTCTCAGTACGTTCTTTAAGAAATTTTAATAAGATGTGCTCAAGAATTTTACAACAGGTACATGTGAGGGATATAGGCCGGTAATTGGACGGGGACGTTACGTCGCCTGATTTGTGAATGGGCACAATTTTTGCTACCTTCCATTCAGCAGGCAGACAGCTGTCCTGAAGTGACTTAGAAAATATGAGGTAGAGATATTCACTGATTGGTTCGGCATAGCGCCTAAGAAAGCAGTTTGGAATTCCGTCAGGACCACAACTCTTTCTTTCATCAAGGTTCAACAACAGAAAAAGAATCCCAGGTACACCTATGACCGGAGCGCCAGAAAGTTGTGTAGACTCATTACTATAGCACGCTAATGTTCCGAAAACACCGTTATCGGCGGTGAATATCGACTGGAAGTAATTGTTAAATGAGTCAGCTTGCTGCTTTCCACGTGTAGGCGAACTAGCAGTAACATTCTTTCCGTTTAAATACCTCCAGAACTTGGCCGGCGAATTTTTAATGAAGTTGTTAAGTGTAGTGCCACAAAATCGTTTCCTAGCTTCGAGTACTTTATTCTTTAATTGTTTTGTTAGCGAAATTATGTTGACCTTTAGTTCTGTTTGGTCGTTGCCTATTTCGTTGCCTTAACCTATTAATTTTTCGTTTCATGTGGATTATTTCTCGAGTAATCCACGGATTGTGCTTGCATGTTGCCTTCTTTTTCAAAGGGATAAAATTTGTGGTGCAATGCATCACGTGCTCTTTAAATTGTACCCACAAGGCGTCAACAGTTATGATACTCTGAACATACAAATCATAAAAATCATTAAATTCATGAATAAGATACGTCATAACAGCCGCATCGTTCGCTCTGTTAAATGCGCGCACATATTTCATCGGACCGCGCTGGCGACCCAAGTTTGGCAAGAACAGCGTACACAGTACCGTTTCATGGTCAGAAATTCCATTCGACACTTCAACTTTACAATCATCTATTCTGAAGTAGTTACTAACAAACACCAAGTCTAGTATAAAATTGGATGATCCTTGCGCACGAGTAGGCTCCCTAACAATTTGTACAAGTTCTAAAGTGAATAGGATACGATACATGGCATTACTTGTTGCATCAGTTGAGCTTAAAGTATTCCAGTTAACTAGCGGACAATTAAAGTCGCCAGCTAATATGATCACAGAGCCATAGACATATTTATACATGTAATCAAACAGAAGATCCAAATACACAGTTTCAGCATTTGGTGGCCTGTAGACAGTGCCCACATTAACAGATTTACATTTCAAGTGAAATTTGCACCAAACGGCTTCTACACCAGGAATGTCAGGCATTTGCGTAAAGGATAGATCACGTTTAATGATAATGATAATGATATACATCAATTATTATGAACACCTTAAGCAAATAAAGGAAATGGCAGTTGAGAGTGTACAGTACAGTGATCCTGCATGTCACAGCCCTAAAGAAATGCAATGCCAATAACAGTCCACCAATGTTCTGTGCTAAAAATTAAAACTGATGCAAAAATATCCCCAGCTGGAGTCAGTAAGCGTGGCTGGTTTTGTTGCTTTTAGAGCAGCTGAAGCTGCAACATAAGTGAATGTAGGAGACCATACGGTTTCTGACCAGATTGCAGACTGACAAACAAGGTAATAGCATTAGAAGTGAACCAGCACTCTGTCCTATCCCCTTCTTTTCCGCTAAGAAATTTTTCCAGCAAGAAACTGTAGCAGTAAAAGCAACAGCGCCACTTAGCCCAACTCCCTTCTTTAGTTAAACTGAGTTTTCTTCTTACTTGGCACTTTTAACCGACGAGATTGCCGACTGGACTGATGACTGAGCTTGGGCTTCCCATAAAGACTTGCACGAGTAGTACTGGCTAGTGCCGCTGAAGGAAGAGAAAAGTTACAGTAACTAAGTACACACAATTCCTAAAAAATAAAAAAGGGCTTTAAGAGACTTCACATAGAAATGTACCAGTTTATGGTGTCAGAAGATGATACATTAATGAAATGTGAAGAAATATAAGCTTTGCAACTATGACATGTACACTGTGTCCAGAAAGTCTATGCCTGCTTTACGCTTTTTGTAGCTTCAAATATTATGTATATGTTAGTGTAAAACATCCCTATGGATAGAAGCATCCAAGACCTGTGCTATGCTGATGACGGAGGACAATTGACCCAAGGCAGCAATATTATTTCAGGCAGACAGAGGACACCTGAAATAGTGCAACAGTTTGCTGCATAAGAAGAGATGGGGGCTGGCTTCTGGGCAGAAATTGCTGATGTGTGGCACCATGCCTTTTTGAAAAAACAACTTGTTGTTGGACGATCTGGTTGAAGCTTGGGGAAGTCACTGTAGTGCAAATAAGATGGACACAAAGAACAGAATATGAGATAACATATGTGCTACCTGTCCACAGCACCTGCAATGTCCAGTACACTATTCTCTGTCCTATTTGCACTACTATGCCATGTCACTTCTTGTGAGGCTGGAATAACGAATAAGTTATGTCAAAATGGGCAGCAGACTATGAAATGAAGGCAATTTGACACGGATGTTGTGGGGACAATTTGCATACAAGTGCTCAAGCACCAAACACTGGGCTTTAGAATAAGTTTTCAATCACTTCAACTGCAACCTAGAAATATAGTAAGGTCCCAAGCGGCGTCCTCGAACATCCAAGGCAGGTGAGCTTGGCGCCTACATTTCAGTCTCTTAACTCTTTCTTTACCGTGCCCATTGGGCATCATTAGCCCACTATCAATGGTTTGAAACGTCTCTTTCGAGACCTTCCGTGCTGCTCACGGACACTCTGCACCAGCAGACGTGAAAGAGAACCACATTTTTTGTTTTCTAAGCAGTTAGCTTCTTCTCACCAGGTGGTAATTCTTAAACATGCTCCGAAGTTTCACAATCGTCTTAGTAGAAAGCAAAAATGGCCGCCTTGAGAAGTGGCACGCATGCTTCAAGAGATCGCAGATCTTGCGATTCTGCAGCGGTTGCAACCGATTTTATCGATGGATCGAGCAGCAGCGAGTCTGAGGATGCTGCCTTTTCGTCAAACTTTTGACTCTGAGAGCGACGACGGCGTAAACCAGCCCGGAACATCGGTGACCGCGGCCCGGCACAGCTAACTATAGTGATTGCAGTTAAATTTTTGTAGTGGAACCCCTGTGCAATGAAAAATTTATTTTTTCGGAGATAGTGTGTACTAGACGGCAATACATTTTTTTACATTTCATAATTCTTGTTACATTTTTTCTTAGTACATGCAAGCGTGTCTTTACAAGCTTCATTAAATTTTATTCCACAATCTTGATTCTGGAAATTTATATTCTTTTTTACAACTTAAATTAAGGTAATAAAACATTTATGCATGAAAAATGCACTCATTCTGCTTTTTGTTTAAGTGTGCGGGCAAATCAGAAAGTCTTTGCCCCTATTTTATTTTTTTGACACATTACGGCTGTATATGCAAAGTCAACATATCCATTTTCAGCAGTGGACTGTTCTTGGACCAGCCTGGTCTTATCTGCCGGTAGCTCTGTGGCCCTGTTATCAGTTGTTGAAGATGGTGGTTGTGGTTCACACATCCATGGTGGACAAGCAACAAAGTGTGATTTGTTTTATATGGAGCAAGGGACGGATGCCCATCGAAATCTACAGGGAAATGCAGCCCATGTATGGGGAAAGGTGTCTCGCTTTGAGAAGTGTGAGGTGGTCATGTTGAGAGTTCGCAAAAGGCTGTGAAGACTTGCATGACAATGACCATTTGGGGAGGCCATGTACATTGCTCAATTCTACCACAGGGGCATCTGAAATTTAGTGCTGCAATAATACAAACGTCTGAACCAGTGTGGGTACTACATAGAAAAAATAGTGCTAGGTACATAGAATAGTACATATAACTGTAATTACCTGTATGTGCCTTATTTTGGCTAATAAAAAGACTTCTATTTCACTCTCGTATTACATAAAATAGTAAGTGCATTAGTTCTTTCAGAAAAAGAAATCTGGCGTAACCTACAAACAAGACCCCTTTTCCCCACAACAGGGAAAGAGTTAAGACCAGGGACGGCTAGTGTACTTAGCATAGTTAGAAGTGGCATTGAGGCCTAATGCAGAATCTCCCGAAAAGGGCTTTGCAAGGAAAGGCTTCACCAAGCCGGAAAAGCAGGGTGAACAGCACTTGGGACGTCAGGAGACATATTGGTAGAGACTTCATCTTGGACATGACTTTCTTGCTTGAGGCTGCCTATGAAACACCTAAAGACAAACGAAGACTTTTCCTATGTATAAGATTGAGACATTCACACCGGGTCTCTGATGGGCACCTCAGTGGCTATTGGTAAATTATCTAGCTGATAATTACAGCTGTGTGTAGTTTGAGGATCATGTCTCCAATGCATAGCCCACAGTTTCACGCCATAAAAGGCTGCTGTCCAGGAAGACACCCAGGAAGCAAACACTGTAAGCATAATAGTTTGGACAACATCCCAAATTCAGTTGCAGCCGTGTAACCTTCTGCCCAGAAAAAAGCCCAAAAGACGACTTCTCTGCTGTATTTCATAGACCAAGTGCAGACACAGATATAGATTGGAGAAACTGTTTCTGGGGGCAAAACACGCCAGGTTGTTGACCATTGTTAAGCTTTATGGAATTTTAAAAAAATTGCCTGTTGCAGATACCATAATTCTAGTCCTTGAGCTGGTTTGTTCAGAGAGTTACTTGCACAAAAAATTGAAACACTTATTCAACTAATTAAGAAAAGTTAACTAGTGAACTTCCTCATTAATTACTTCATGTTACCCATTGCAATTTACAAATTGTAGCCAGTGAGATTGTCAGGTGTATAAATTTGCAACGAATTTCCAGAATGACACCAGTATGGAGATATGGGCCTTCAAACTTGCCGTAAGAATGCACTGTTGGTCCACGTGTATTTAACAAAATGCTCTTTTATGCCCTGACGCACAAAAGTAACTAGAATGCCCATGTATCTCATCTCACACTTCGGAAAATAATGTCTCGAGCTGGTGTAATCCTGGAAATTCATTTCAAGTGGATGTGTCTTGCAAACTCCCAGCCAACAATTCATAAAGCAAGATGTTCAATACTCAATGAGCAATTTTTGCTAATTAGTCAAATATATGTTTCAATTTCACATGTTAGTAATGTCTGCCTCTTCGAGCAATCCAAATAACGACAAGAATTATGCTATCTGCCAAAGGCGATTTTTAAAATTTCCATAAAACTTAGAAATGATCACCCTGTATACTGAAGCTCTGCCCGCTTAGTTACGCTATATTAGCTTATCAGTCACCAAGTAGCTTATCGGTCACTGGGTTAAAACAAAAACAGTTACAAGTAACTAGAATGTGCAGAAAGTGCCTTGCTCCTCTGTGCTTCAATGAAAACTGCAGTCGGACAAGGATATTTCATCATGCTTCACAGGCTCTGAACAAGATTTGCAGTGAAATGACATTTTTGATTCCCACACTGACCACCACATAGTAGGGGAAGATTTCTTCACACTATCATGGAAATGTTTTCGTTTTTATCATCATGAATCCACGCACAGTCCGCTGCAATTACCGTGTTTACTCAGATCTAACGTGCCTTCGATTGTAAGGCCCACCCATTTTCTGCAACCAAAGAAAGGAAAAAAAAATGCTCTCGATTGTAATGCGCACCCGTTTAACATGACCTAAGAAAAGAAAAGTCCTTTACAGTACCGCACACCTCATTCTTTCATATAGAAATACAACTTTCTTTAATTTAAAAATAAAACAAAGATTTTACTCCCAATGCACTAAACTGGCGATAAATAAAAAAACTTGCAGTTTCGCCCGAAAGGTGCTCTATGAAAAGTAAGGATAGTAGTTTTGTTGGCCGTATAAATTTCTAAACATTCGCTTACTAGCTAAATTAACAAGAATGGTGTCATGCGCACACAAGCAAACATAACATGTCTCACTCAATGACCGCGGAAACTCTTTATCAAAATGCTAAAGCAAGGAAGTGCGGCAGCAGGAGTGAGGGAATTGACTTTTGTGCGGCCTCCCGCTTCGATGTGAACTAAGTGATGAGAACACAGCGTGGTGCGCCTAGATGCATAGACTCTCGTCTTTGTCGCAGACTGCTTTCAAGATAGGAGCAGCGCAGCCGCACCGCACGTAGCAGCTGCCGGCGTAGAATGTCTCTCCTGTTTGCGCCAGTGTCGCACGCAAGTTTCGGGAACTCCGAATGCCCGTGATGTGGCCTGATTTCCATCCATCTCCGCACACGTGATCGGTTTCCTTTTAATTGCGGCATCATGATGAACTCTCCATGTCTTTGCAGTCGGCACTTCCGCGCTGATAGAGGAAATGCAGGAAACGGGAGGACGGAGGGTGCACTAACCTAAGCCAAAGGAAGCACTGCAAAAGCACACGTGCTGCAGCACATGGAGGAAGCTATGGCAGCTAGGCTCAAAGTGCATAAAAGGTGGCCATTTTAAAATGCCAATGGCGCTATGGTAATGTAGATTTAGGGTCGTACTCGATTCTAACGCGCACACAATTTTTGGACCCGTTTTATGTGAGCAAAGTGAGCAAAGGACACTCAAAAGTTCCTAGCTCACTCGCATTTGTTATTGCTCATAATGCCTTTATATCAATGTCAAAAATTTTTTTTCAAGCTGAAAAACTAACCTTTAAGTATACTCTTATTTATGATCGATAACCATTTATTTGCTAAAGGCTACACAGCTTTCTTAATCTAGCTACGTAGCTTTTCTTACTAAGCTAGATCCACAATGATCAAGTACGCTGTAAAGCAATGTATATTTGGACATCAAGAGCTCCCCAAAATCATATGTACGGTCCAGCATTTTCGGTTTGAAGAGAAAAAAAAAGAAAAAAAAAACTAGAACACCAATGCCAAATATTTTTTCTGAAGTTAAATTTAACAGAAAATAGTCAGTGAAAGCGAATATACCAGAGAGCTAAGACATCAATCGACACACAGCTGCAAGCATATACATGCGCTTCAATGAAAGGAGCCTAGCAAGGTCATAATCACGCTGGAGCTTGCAGCTTGAGCAATCATTCCTTTTTTTTTTTTCTTATTTGGGTACATTTTGCCTAATACTGCAAGTGAAATTCATGGGAAGTGAAAATCGGGAGGGAGTGAAAGTACACGAGAAGTCGGAGGAGCCCTGGCCCAGGTCCTTGCCATCTTGACACTGCAGCCACTCTAGCGGATGAACAGGGCGAGTTCACTAACGGTAATGCCGAGTTGTATGTATCTCATCATTGTTTTCTGCACTATTAATTGGAACTTGGTATATCCGCACGAAATTACACATAAAAGTGCACATTTTTTCTCAAACATCAAAGGCATTCTCTTAATGCTTGACATTGCTTGAAAGAAGCCTATTCTTTATCAAAGCTTTTACAAAGGTTCCTCATGATAAGTTAACACTGAAGCTTAGAAAAATTAGAATTTCTGAACTATTACTATTTGGATTGCAACATAACTGGACCAATTTCAAACACTTTATGGTCACATTTTGTGTTCCATATAGAACGTTTTAAGCCCTTCAGTGCTTTTATTATATGTTAGTGATAATGTTAATATAATCAAAACATTTGTTCAAGTAAGGTTGTTTACCAACAAATGGTCCTTGTTCCAGCAGATAACTTGTTCTAGTGACCTGCATGACCCCAATAAATGTCTTAAGATTTTTCACTTTGGCAAACAATAGGCAATGATCATTAATGTGAAAAATAGTTTATGCCTCACTATTATCTCAGAAGAAGGGTGCACTTTCACATACTTAAAGAAATTGCACCTTGAATTTCTCATACAACTCATTAACAAAAAACTACCCCTCGACTCTTCATACTCGACACCTCGATCAGCATAATTTCGTATTTACGCAAAACTGACATTCAAATCGTACTCTTCTATGCCATGCAACACAAATGGTTGGACTCGCTTAGACTATGCATTATAGCATGTCAATGTGCTTTGGTTTCATTTCTTACAGGTTACTGATGACTTTCTGTTAATGTGCTTTTTATTGCGATAGCTATTATATGGCGACTCCAGGCGCATTTCTGGAATCGCTGTGATATTCCGTATAAAGTCTAAGGGCGATAATACTGTCACCGCGTGCCCTATGCTGCATGTGCAAGTGAAAGCACGCGAGGGGAGCCGAAGATTGCCGCTCAATCTTACCCACATGAAAGGGAGGAAAGCAGAGAGGAAGCATGCCATCTTCTGTCGCGCACAAGGTGCCCAATATTGCAGAGAATCGGGGGGGGGGGTGGGGGGGGAGTTTTCTACTGCCGCTGCAACTGTGTATGTGGCAGCTGCGTGTGGCCACGCAGCTGCATCTTGAGAGCAATCTGCGTTGAGGGCAGAGTCTAGGTGCGTCGACGGCATGTAGATTTGTGTGCGCTGTGTGTTCTCGGCGCTCACTTTGCATTGAAGTGATAGACAGCACAAAGATCGCTTTACTCAAAGCTGCTGCTGCGTTTCCTCATGCCAGCGTGTTGGCAGCAAATGTTCCTGGTCATCGAGTGTGGCGAGTTCATGTTTGCTGTGCATGCTGACACCATGCTCGTTAATTTAGTTAGCAAGCGAATGTTTTCAAATTGATATGGCCGATAAAAGTACTATCCTTACTTTGTATGACTGTCTGCTAATTATCACAACTGATGCCTCGCCTTTCAGGCGAAAGTCCAACTTCTTTTTTTTTTTTATTCTGATGACTTCCCCCCTCACACCTGGAGTCTGCAGTACGTAACAAATGAAAATTAAAAAATTAGTTCTGTACAGTTGCATTGTGATGTGGCATTGCGCACTTGCTATTGAATGCTTCTCGAGAACTATTCATCTGTGCATTGGATGCAACTACAGTGTTGAACAGCATGATGTACAGTCATGCAGTACATTTCAGCATCAACAATATTAGTGAACCAGATTTTCAATGTGGTGCACTAATTTCACCCAGAAAAATATAATTGCAGGAAAAAAAAAAGATTTTTCAGGTGGAAATGGAAATAAAGAAAAGTATGCATAGTTTTGGGAAAACAAGAAATAAGTGCGCTGAACCCTAGCCATGTGGTATCAGTTTCAATTTACTTTCCAGGATGTGGTTAATTTTTATGCATTTAATAAAAGTAAATAGGAAGTAGACAAAATGGTGCTCTGCATATACGGGGGTGCTGCTGACATGATGAGGAAAGTGCCTGTGAACAGCTACATAGAACTTGACTGGCGTAATTTTGGCACTCAACGTTAGTGCCTTATGCAGAGCTTTACACTGATATATTGCCAGCACAAATAGTGTCCTTTATCAAAGAGATACAGTCGAAATATCAGTTACCTGGTATAGCATGAGCACCAGGGAGCTAAATGTCATAGGCCCTTTCATGTCGATTTGTTAAGGGGCGTGAAAATTGTGCTATAACCACGGACTAAGATAGACAGGAGCGTCGACTCCGCCACCCCTCAATGCATTCGCTTGGGAAAAACCGTGTAACGCGGATGCCAGGCATCTAGTTCCCCTCACTGCTCTCCCTTTGCTCTGCTTCTTTCTCTCTCTCCAAGCTCGGCTGACTAATCCCTTGTATAGCACCGACTGCTGAGGCGTGTGGAAATCATTCAACAGCTTGCATCCCTATGTGCACACACTATAGTGGCAGAGACCAGCGGTGCAGAGTTGGCTGGGTGGCGCCCGTAAAATGTGTCGTCTGCTGGAAACTCAAGCCCTCGGTGTCTTGATTCAACAGAAATGAAACACAGAACTATATGCACTCAAATGGAAAAAAGAAAGCGCAAATGAACACATGCCCGTTTTTTCTGCACGTATGCAAAGCATCTGTGCATGTCTCTAGGGCAAGCAGACAAAAAAATTAAACTGTACGGAAACACAATGGAAGTATGTGTATTTCTCGTTCGAATGTCTGTGCGGATGTCAAGGTTACGTGCTATGTACTTTTCATGTTTGTTGCCTCGCTTACTATGTATGCAGTATGTTTAATGATGCCTGACAGAACAAGGTGTTGGTATTCATCTTAAAGGGGCAGAACAACAGAAAAGCAATTAATGAAGTGTTTTTGCCTGACTTTAAATCTAGGTATGGCAATGGATGGGAGAAGGTTTCTCTTCTCGGAGCACCACTAGATCTGCAGTTGCTGCAACGGTGGCAACAGAAAATTTCTGGAAGTAAGCGACCGCTTAGAGCAAAAGACAAAATACGCGGGCGACATTTTGAGAAGCACCTGATTTTAATAAGTACTGCAGCAAATATAAAGGGAATGTCCGGCTAGATGAAAAGGAAGTCCCTCAAATCAGAGAAATTCATTCCTAAGATTTTTTTTTTTAGAGAAGCCAGGCGTAACTCACTGATGCTGAATGCCAGAAACAACTACAGGACGCCGATGCAGGAAGGCGAAAGGACAACAATTTGTCTACAACTGCGCCCACTGAAGGTGGGGGTTGCCCTTATCCAGGCATGTGGCGTAACGAGAATTCTCAGCCTTGCCTTCAAGAAGATGATCTCCACGACTTACAGCCTGCTGGCTAAAGATTTCTGTTCAGCAAAGAGGTTGGTTACAATATTTCTTGCAACGACACAGCATGAAATGAAAACAGCAGAAACTCTATGAGCGCAAGTCCGCTTTTGCAGAAGAGATTTCTGCATTCAGATTTCTGCCTTCATAGGGCCAAGCACAATGTATGGAGAACACTGGGCGACACGAAAAGCGTCGTGAGAAAAGAAGCAAGCGAAGCATCTGTCTACTTGGATGATGCTCACATAAACACAGTAATAAAAGGCACCCTCACATTAAAATCTTGTTTTCACTGTCTTGTGACAAAGCTTGACTGCATGGACTGTCGCTGCATTCCTCCTCCCCAATATTCTAGGTTAGGTTAGGTAACGTAGTTTTTGTATTTGGTTTATTTTCTGTGTGTTTTTCGTCCTATTATCTGGCATAACTTCATGTAACTTCCCTTAATGATGGGCCTGCATGGGGCCTGTAAGTTATATTATGAGTAACTGAAATTAAATGAAATTACATGTTTTGTCTGCTAACGCCTCTCCACAAAAATGCAAGACTTATACGCGCGCTTCTGGCGTCAGGGCATGCGCCGAGGAGAGGAAACAACAAATGTTCAAGCAGGCTTCGGAACATGGCCAAGCATGACTAGCATGGCCAAGCACGGTCATGCGGGTGGCCCGAGCTCCCCCCTATACATTTTTTTTTCACATGTGTAGTGCTGTCTGGTGAATGCGCTGTAAACCCGCAAACGGTGTTACAGGATATGTCCCTTCCAGACAAGCAGAGTCAATGTTACTGTATATCGTACCCTGTGGCTATACCAGAAAAAGAAGTGCTGGTGATAGTTAAATATAAAATTAAATTAAGGGGTTTTACATGCCAAAACCACGATTTGATTATTTGGACCATCTGGAGTTCTTTAACATGCACCTAGATCTAAGTACACAGGTGTTCTCGCATTTCGCCCCTATCGAAATGCGGCTGCCATGGCCTGTATTTGATCCCGCAACCCTCGTGCTTAGCAGCCCAACGCCACAGCCACTAAGCAACCACAGCGGGTGCTGGTGATAGTGATGCACTCAAAGAGAAAGGGGGGAAAGCAGGGAGGTTAACCAGAAAGCAGTCCGGTTTGCTACCCTGAATGGAGAAGGGGAAATGAGGATGTAAAGGGAGAGGAAGAGAGATAAAGAGAAACATAAGTCCCACATTCAAATCATACACAGCACACATCACACTATCTTACGGGCCTGTCAAGCACAGAAACCAGCTAGCACACCTACATCCTTTAGTACAGAAATCTGCTTCATTATCTTAGCATCTTTTCTTCCAACACATTATTAAAACAAAAAAATGAAGATGTTAGAACCTAGGTGAAGCGAAGCTCTAGTAAAACCGTTCTACCGCGACCACATGTGCTGTCATGCATACATGCTATACAATGTGACACACGTGCCAAACATCTCAAAAAGCTACTCGGTTGCCACAAGAAACATACTAAGTAGGTATACAATTGTGGGCTAATAGTTCAAGCACCTAGCTGTTATGCTGGAAGACCAGTGTTCGATCCCACCGTTGCATGCAATCTTTTTTTTTTTTCTGTGCGTGTAGGCAAGACAGCAGCAACACCCAAGGGTATGCAAAATACAGGAGGATTCACTTAAAAAAAAGAAACTTCAGGTAATATGCCCTATGCTTCACATACAGTGTGAAGCTATTATCTTGCCACATGGCTGCTTCTAAGACTGAAATAATGGTCATGTACAATTTTAGCATATTTATTGCTAAAACTGCTATCTCATACTTTCTGAAGCATAGATGAAAATAACTGACAACAGGTATTACTTAGAAAAAAGATTTAACACTCAAATGGCTTTAAAAAAGGTCAAATTGATCAATGTCGAATTAACAGAAACGTTGTCAGAAACAACATAATGACAACTGATCAGAACAGACCATCTAGAACTTGGAAGTTCTCACACCCTTGACACATCTAGCTCAAAGAACAAAACAATAAAGATCTGAGGTCTCCAATATTGTTTACTGCAGCTTAAACTGTGCTTCATCTATCAGATGACTCCTCATACAGACTATCAAGGCCACGAAGACCATATTATTTATGCACATCAAACACATATGCTGGAACGCATGTGGAGCAAAGCCTTCTTGATATACAATATGCAGATCCAAGGCAATGTTGGAATCTAGGTAGATGATGTAAAGCTTGTTTTAGTCCGTGAGCGAGCAGGAGTCACGGGTGACACAAGCACAGCATTGTCGCCTGCAGCTGATACCATATGAAGCTTGTTGAGGAAAGAATGTTGTTAAGAGGTTAATGCACAGTGAAATAGTATGATGCGAATCTAATACCATTAAAGGCTTCATACCTCTTGTGGCAGAGTTAAACATCCATTGTAGGGGAACAGGCCAAGAATGGGCACATACATGGTGGCACATATACCCGGCTGCACATACCCACTACCAAAGTCTGTCTGGGTCCACAACCAGCGGCACAAGTTGCCTACTCAGCTAGGCAGCAGCCAGCATATAGCCAGTGGCCTAAGCTGTCTATATACAGTCGAACCCACTTATAACATACTCGATAGTTTTGTGAAGAGCGGTTGTATCAGTAGTCCATCATATGTACAGTCACCCGTCAAAATGCACAAAAATGAATAACACTGAAGTTGGTGCTGTCAGTTACACTTCGACACCACTTTGAACCGAAAATCTGATTTTCAGTGCCTCCATTTTTGTTCCCAGCAGCGTCCCACATATAGTTGCAAATTTTCGTTAAAAACACCCTCTAAAGAATAAAAATGCAGTGTTATCACTCTTTTGAAACGGCACCCAGCCGGTATGATCACCTGCCACCTTGAAACTATGAGTGCATCTGTGACTATTTTTTCTTCGAAAGCTTGCAATATATTTTATCAGCAGGGCATGACATGTGCATAGTTGGCTGGAAGCATAAACTACTGTGGCATGCCGGCATTTGGCAAAGGTCTTGCCATTGTGGCTGCAGCATCGGCCCCATGTGTGTCACGCACTGCAAAGTTACGTTTTCTATGTAGCTTCAGCTTCAGTTCGAAAGGTAGAACGCTATCGTGAACCATTATCAGCAACAACATAAACGAGATGTCAACAAACTGCAGCGCCAACTCTTTGTAACTTTGCCTGACAGCAGCGTGTCGCGACGCATTCTCGACGTTCACACCAACTCGGGTCAATATCAATGGCACTGCTTGGGCGGCCATTGATCTAGATCTACCAAACAGCAGCATACATAGCGTAGTGCACGTAGTGCTACATTGAAAACTGCACAAAAACAAGTGCCACCGTCGTAGCATTTAAGATTGCATGCAGTGCCACCAAGGTGCCGCGTGCCACCAAGGTGCGGATGAAAGATTGCAGCCCTTGTTACAATCAGCCAGCGAGGATAGTGACCTAGCCTCTCCTGCCCCACTGTGATGAATTGCTTCGTGAAGCTAACAATGTGACTCCTTCGGACAAACCGGCGGCGCCAGCAAGGTGAGACATTTGGCGGATCGAGCGTTGTCTGTTGGTTATGTCGCCGTCATGGACCAATGGGAGCAAGGAACTCCTGGAAAAGGGTGTTCTACGGTGTTTCCTCACGGACTCCAATAACCGCCACAGTCGTTTGACAGACACTCCTGCTAACTGATGGGTCATCCCAGGAACCAAGATATGCCAGCTTGAGTCAAGCGTGCCAGTACCTGTCTATGAAGCTCCCCTCCTTACTATGTATTCAGTGAACAAAGGTGCAGGAGTGGTATTGCAAACTCTCACCTTGAATGCGGGTCCTTCAACAACTTCAGACGCTCTGAATAGATGAAGATGGGCGGCAGTTTTTCCTGGCCTAGGGATCTAGTGAGGGCGAACTTTTTTGGCTCCTCAGGGTGCTTCAATTCATTCATGTTAGACTGATGAGACCTAACGTTCTCCACTGTTCATGTAGATATTGCAAATAAACCCAGTACTCCTCATTCTTGATGAGAACAGGTTCAGGGTGTCTACCAAGTTGACATTTCCAAATTCCCTGAGTTTTCAAGGTTTTCCCTGAGTGCCTTCGCAAATTTCCCTGAGTGATGCAGAACTATGTTTTATGTCAAGACGGGCAGAAACCATAACGCCTGATGCTGTCACTCTCTAGTAAGCACATGAAAAAAATAAAAAAGCGACTTAATCCAATTTGAATACTAAGGAGTGGTGTTTATGTTATTCAAAAAGAGAATAGAAGGCAGGGGTTAGTAAAATGCACAGCAAATAAAGTGTCTTCAAAAAAAAATTGCAAATGGAGTCAGACATTCTCAAATACGAATAAAAAGGAGATGTACATAGAAGCAAATATTTTCGAATATGAGCTATTTCTATCAACTGATAGCAAGCTCAGTAGTATGAGGCCCGAACTCTGTCACAATTGAGATTCTCTCTCAACAGCTTGTAAGTCAACCTCAACTGTCCTGACATACTCTCAGCCCGCGCACGACGCCTGAGTGTTGTGTTTCACTGCTTTAAAGAGTTTATTTTGGTTTGGATGAGGGACACCTGCATCTCGGCATCAGCCAAAACTTTGTTTCTTGAGCTCAAGCTCCTTCAAAACAACAGCAGCAAGCTTCCTTTCCCGTTTATTCCTCAATGCGTAGATAATTTCTGTTCTTGTCCTTCCGTCGCTCGTTCGCCCCAAGGACCATTTGAAGCATCTCTGTCAGTTGCACAGTCCACGACCGATTTTTCAAACTCCCTAGGGGCCGCGAGAACGTCCGAAAAATTGGCCAGTTGGAAAAAAATTAATGCGTGTCATTTACTGCCCTTAGGGGCTCAAACCGCCACAGGCACATTTGAAAAAGCCAGCTACCACTTTTGACATGCCCGAACCCAACTCCTACACCCTCGAGATCACAACCCATGGCCACCGTACGCTGTATGCTGTACTACCTTGACCTGATGCACACTAGAGACATGCCTTGAAAGCATGATTACCCCAGCATGCAGTTGTGTGCCCAGTTCAGATGCACTCCCATGCTTCAGATCTTTGCATGTGCCCTTCATTTACCGCAAACAGGCTTCATCGTTGTAACAGTACAGCACTTTTGAAAATTTTCGTTATATCTAGATGCAGTTCCATTATGCAGGGTCAGAAAAATCGTAAATGCTGTGAAATGTAGTCATTATAAATGATGAATTGTTATATCTGGTATTGTTAGACGTGGGTTCGACTATATATCCACAAATGTATCCGGCAAAAAAAAGACAACAAATGCCAAACCCAGAGAAGAGATAAAGAAAGCTTCGCTTTAAAACAAACAAGTCTCAGTGTGCTTTGAAAATGGTCGTAACTCACTTTTCCTTAGCCGATTTCTGTCTTCCATTGCTCTTAGGCCCTGTCCACAACCTCATGTGTGGGTATTTCCGAGAGCCTTGATCGCTGAAACAGGCACGTTTGCTCGGTGTGTCAGGGCAGGGTCGCCTAAAAGATAATTGTAAAACAGCAAGTTGATGATGGAAGAATCCCTAACCAGAAATGAAATTGTGCAGTTAGAGAGTATGAAAAATGCCAGCATCAACATGACCAGAGGCTTGGCAAGTAAGAAATGATGCAAAACTGTAAATGATGCTGTAATGAAATTTCAATGAGAGCTTCCTATGATATAATGTATTTTGACAGTATCTATCTGTGACTGGCTGAATGTTTTCCAGAAAAGAAATATTAGACTTCCATAACTTTTTAACTTTTTCATATTTCCCTTGTCATTTTAACCAAGATGACAGATGGACCATGCTTAATGGCCTCCTTGTGGCACTTTTCAAACATGGTAGCTAAAATTGCCTATCTGCTAGTCAATGACTTAATGAACTTAATGAATGCAGTAACTTGTGTTTTTTATTGCAGCTTAAAAAAATATTCCACACACTGCTGCTTCATTAGCCCTCAAGTTTTGCTACATGATACATGATAGCACTCCTTGGTCCATATCCTTCAATATAACACTTCGCATCATTGACTGCCTGGTTGGTTAAAAAAAAAATTGGGGGCTCCTCGATCAAGCTACAGTTGAGTGGGAGATATTCAAAAGGGCAGACAGTGTCTCTCTCAGTGTCTACACTATGCACAACTCATTTTTTATTTACTCTGCTGTTTCTCCAGGTAATCATACTATGCTGACATGTTATAGTTTGACAGATGCTAAGCACCATAATAAGTGACCCTAATCACCATAATTGACCACCAATTGTAGTATGGTACATTCTACGTGCTAAAGTGGCCCACGAGTCGCACTGCTGCATGCAGACATCTTGTGAAATACATGAAATGTTTAATTTACTGTGCTGCCCGTCCTCTAAGAGTCAATGTGCTTTCTTCAACAGTCTCATTTTGTTTGTGCCTATTTTTGGGCAACCTCAGCACTTCAAGAGCACACAGCATGCCACTGGGACATTTCGACAATATGCACTCTTCATGCCGCTTTGACGTTGAAACAGCAGCTACTGACTAGATGGTATATCATATCAAATAATAACCAAACACACCGTCTGCTACTCAGGAGTCTCAACTGCACGATTACCCTTTGCAACATTGGCCGCACGGTATCACTGTTTGGCGACCTCTGCGTTGGTCACATTCTTCTAAGGACAAGCCATTGTTTATCAGACCGTTTTGGTGAGCAAACAAACATAATACAGGCGACTGACCACCAGCATGGAGGCAAAATTTGTCAAAGCGAGGAGAGGTGATTATGCTAATTGCCAATGCTAATTGAGACCCAGATTTTTGGAGAGCTTCAGGAGCAGCTCCCTCTAGCAATGTCCACATTGGCAGCAGTCCTCATCCCAGATGCCAAGGTGGCGGAAGGGTTTTGGACAATATTGCCAATTTGAGGAGCAAGAAAACTTCTTACGTAGACAACTTTGGCAATAAAACTAAAAAGAACTGTCGGGCATAAGCCCGCTACTGCACAGACGTGGACTGGTTCCACCCTTGTCAGCCACTGAAAAAGCAGCATGAAAACTCAGTGAGCTTAAATTAAAGTGAGAATTTTGTTTCCTCTTCTTGCCTTGGCTGAAATCCCAAAATACAATTTCAGATTAAGACTGCAAATTGGGCCAGTCAGATTGGATTCACGGTAACAAACAAAACTCAGTGCTATGACGAAGGACAAAGAAAGGGGTGCATGACATGAGTGCTGGCTCACAATGAAAATTTTATTTGAAGCTATGTAGAACATATATACACATACAAGAGCAAGAAATATATATGTTTACACTGATTACTCATCAGCATGTGCCGCTTGACAGTGTGTCAGGTGTGATCTTACCTGCCCTTTTCGTTGCACTGTTTTTTGTTTTGCCTCTGCAAGCGAATATATTCTTTGTAGATCCGAATAAACTTTCAGTTGAGACAGTGCTTATATTGCACTCCTTCCTTCATCTTAGCGCTGAGCTTTGTTTGTTACTGCAAGTTGAAATTATCGAAACAAAGCACGAGGCACCCCAGAATGTGTGCTCAATTCAGCAGACCAACATTCCCAGCTTTGCAGCAAGCATCCCACATCAAGGTGTCTTAATTGAGATTGGAAATCAGCTAGTCTGCAAGAAAGTATGCAGCCATTCTTTGAATTTCAGTTTTATGTGCTAAAACCACAACCTGATTATAAGGCAGGTACTCAAAGTTAATGTTGGCCACCTCAGGCTCTTTTAACGTGCATGTAAAGCTAAGTACACGAGCATTTTCGTGTTTCACCCCCTATCGAGATGCAGCCAAAACCGAACCCGTGACCCCGAGCTCAGCAGTGTACGTCATCATAGGTGAGGTTCCCTGTTCTCAGCAAACACACACACACACACACACACACACACACACACACACACACACACACACACACACACACACACACACACCCCGACACACACAACGTAAGAACATCTCTCTTGCTATAGTAGGAATTAAAAAAGAAAAACAAATGTAGGCGTTTGGTTTGCACGTTTTGTTATTTCTCTAAACTTTAATTCGTCTGCTGATGCAATGGATTAAATAAATAACTGATGTTGTATTGAAGCCACTGCAGTGCAAAGAAACATGGACAAAGAAGAACATGGACATGGACATGACACCACGAGCGAGAATAACTCTCGAAGTCATGTGTCACTAAGAGCGACGTCACAGCACTGCCATGTACATAGCCGCACTTGCACAATATACGTAGACTCTCCAGCTGGGAATGCGGCACCCGCAATAAGAGCAAATGGCATTTCATTAGAAATTTAAGCCCTTTTGACGGCGTGTAAGGAGGTAATACTTAGCAGAGGCGATCGTTAGCACGCATTGTATGCACTGCACTTGTCAGCTCAAAATGGCCAGACCTGGTGAGGAGCCTTTAAGACAAACTAGTGGGCTCAAATGAACTTGAATACAAATGCACTATGCCTCTTCTACCAATTAGGAAAATTTACAGGTACTCTGCAAGGTTATTGTACTTCTGCAGTAGAAGAAAAAGTTTTTAAAGAAGTTCACAATGAGACAGTGTGGCACAGCGATTATCAGCGCTATTTTAGAATGAAACCATAAGTGGTAGAGTGCGATGTCCGAGAGCCCAGTGGGACTTGTTGCTTTCCGTATTTCTACTAAGTACATCTAGTGTTCGCAGAGCATCTTATGCCAGCAGAGTTGTGAGCTCCGAGCACAGTCTTTCTTCCTATTTTTTGTCATTTTTCTGTCCCTCCTCCTTCCCCACACTGCTGATCAATGTTCAGGTGTCAACCACGCACTAGACAGTCACGGTGCAGTCAGCAGGCTTTAATTTTTTCTATCAAACAATCTCTTCCTATCATGTGTGGGACGTTTGAAGTAAAATGACCCTATAGGGAGCCTACACTTAAATGAAAACACTCATTTCCCTTTCCTTCAATTTTGTGAAATTCTTGTTTTTGTTGCACAGTTGCAAACAAAGTGACCATTGGCAGGATTCAGAGCTCTCCATAGAATATTCTGAGGGGTGGGCATCTTGTGACCATTCAAGAGGGAACGCAGGCCAATAATAGGTACACACACAAAAGCTTTTTTCCCCCTTTACTTTTTTTATACAACCACTCAGTGATTTTAAAAGATATATCTAATTCTACATTCTACATTTTGAACATAAACTAAAGAAGTGCAAGCTAGCGACGCACCGTACCGTGATCATCAAACATCGCCGGGATAAAGAAATGTGCAGCTCACCACAGTCACATGTACGAAATGCTTGCCAGCAATTCAAGCCTGCCAGCCAACACAAGTGCATCCTGTGTGGACATGGCAGCAATAGCGAATCACGACTAGTTTTTTGTCTTTTCTCGTGCTTCTATTTTTGCCTAGTGAAATACGGCACTGTAGCTATCTGTAGATCCTATCTTTCATCTTTACAATGGTTCAAAGATGGCATCACTGCCTCAGCAAAAAGGCATGCTACAGTGGCTACTAGCTGCGCAATCCAAGGTTTGATGGTACCTCTCAAAGTCAGATCTAAAAACAAATTTTGTTGAGAGCACACTAGAAAGTAAAACTTTTATGAAAAATAAAAACAGCGCTAAGGAGACGAGGACTACAAGAACATGTACGATGGACAAGCATCTCAGTCCTTGTCTTTCAAGCAGTGTTTTTTTCTTCAAGTATGTTACGCCAACTCACCTACATCAAGCTCCTGCTGTTTCATGAAACTAACTTCTACTTCACATGTCTTTTTAATATTTCCCTATGTGATAAAGGAACATCTGGGGACAACAGGAAAAGAAAGAAAAGAATCGGAAAATTTGACCAAATCGGCTGTTCTAATGAAGAATCTCTCCTCAAAGTGCCAGGCAGTCGACCAGAGCTGTGGGCCACCCACTAAGAGACGAACCATGGCAGAATTTCTCTAGATGTCATGTATAAGTATTGTCTCTGGCATAGTGAAAACATATCCATGAGCACGCACCTTGAAGGACCTGGTGACACCTTTCTTTTGAGGACTTTTTTTCCAGGCTGCCCACTTGGGCTATCCCCAGTCTGTCGCAGTCCATGTGTAACAGCAACAGGTAGCTTTTCGACAAGAACTATTGGCCTCCTGCATAAAAAACAAAAAATAATAAAATGCCACAAGAATAAAACATTGTTTCCGGGAAACTGCACAGATTATCCAGCAACATTATGGAGATAGCAAACAGCCGAATAAAAAATATTGCAGCGACAATGTTAAGCTTATCAATTTAAAACACTCTTACAGCTGGGCTTAGACTGTCTAGCTACCCACAGCCAAGGGTCAGTCCACACTTTTATTTATCACATTTTTTTTTTAATGATCACTTACACAACAACGGTCAACTGGAATTTTCAGACAAACAACGGGAGATTAAAAAAAATTACAGCACTACTCATCTCATGGTGAATGTCAACAGTAATGCCGATAGCAATTAACGTAGCGACAGACCATATTTCTGAAGTGACCTTTATACAACATGTGTAGTAGTAATTCTGAGACTTTTGTTGCTTTGGCTATATGCAACATACTCCGATATCATCCCACTTTGCTATGGTACTCGCTTGCCAAGGCCGGTCAAAAACACGAAGGCATGACAACTGTATGACGCCGACGCAGTAATGATGGAATGAAGGAGGAGGAATGATATCTATCGAACTACAAAGGTGTATAACAACGATGGCATGATGACGGTATGACGACAACTGGTTGAAGAAGCAGGAAACAATGACAATGGCATGACCAAGAGGACACGACAACAAAAGTATGATGATGGAAGCACGATAGCATCCGTGTGACAACAACACAATAACGCATTACGTAACCCCGCAAACTACAACGGACAAAGAAGGAAACACACAGGACTTCTTGGTCCGTTGTCATTTGCACGGTTACAAAATGCATTCCAATATTGACCACCAACTAGCTCGCCTCTCGCTGTTAAACACAATGACAACAATGACATGACAACAGCGGCATAATCCCGACTGAATGATGACAGAATGATTATGATAGAATGACAACTAAGGAATGACGTCGCTGGGTCAACCAAGGCTGTGTGACAACGATGGCATTACGACAATGACATGACAATATTGAAGTGATGACGATGGTGACATGACAGCGTGACAACACTGCTATGACAACAACAGTATGATGAGTTGGATGTCGAAGTTACAATGACGACGAGACAACAATAGTATGGCAACGACATGATGACAATGGTATGACGATGAATGTATCGCAAAACCTGCATGACAACAATGGCTTGACTGACGGCATGACGACGACAGTCTGACAATGGAGGCTTGGTAGGGACTGTTTGACGGTGATGGAATGACAAGGACAGCTCAATCACGATTGAATGATGACAGTACGATTACAATACAATTATAAACAAAGACTGACATTGATGGAACGATGAAGGCTATATGACAAAGACGGCATGACGATTACTGAAGTTATGAAAATGATAAAGCAACCGCATTATGATGATCACATGACAACTATGTGGCACAGCTGGCATGATGATGATGGCATGATGACAGTCAGATGGCAAAGCTGCAATAATGATGATGCAACGACCACGACAGCATCATGACTTCGAACTCATACATAGTGGCCCAAGCTGTTAGACAACCTGGACCATTGGGTTGGAGTAGAAGGTGCAATGGTGACAGTATGAGAAGAGTCAGATCAGGAAGCTGGAATCACGACAATTGAACAACCACAACGGCATCACTATGGTGGTGTGACAATCAATGCAAAACTGTGTGACGACGATGGCATGACGACATCATGATAAGCATCAGATGACAAAGCACGAAGCTGACATAACAGCGATGCAACGACCCCGACGGCATCACAACCACGACCCCATACCTAGTGGCGTAAGCTATTAGAAAACTTGGGCCAGTGGGTCAAGGTAGAAAGCATGATGACAACATGACTGGAGTGAGATATCACGAAGCTGGAATGACGACAATGGAACAACCATGATGGCATCCTGGCCGAGAGCACATACCTAGTGGCCCAAGCAGGCAGATGACTTGGGCGACTGGGTTGGCGTCAGAGGCTAGATCATGGGTTCTCAAAGTGGCTTCGGCAGAACCCGGAGGTTCTGCAGGCCCCTCCGCACGGTCATGTGAGTCACTGATAAATTTTCCCTGGTTCTGCGCTTACCGAGTTCCTAAGACAGCGAACACGAGGTGCACTCGACCCAAGGAACCTCTCTTACCCACACATGAGTGTCAAAAAGCACATCACAGTGCGTAACAAACGCGTGAGCTGCGCAATAAATCTGCCAGTAACTTGGAGCCACCTAGCCTGCAAACGGGCAGCACAACACAGTTGGTTCTAGACTGGTAGCTCAGTGTGCGCAGAGTGCCGCAAATGTCTGACACATAAGAGCAAAGACAGTGCTCAAGTCCAACCGAAATGAGAAGGCGGAGTCCACATCCCACCACAGACATCAGCGAAAATCATACGTTATACGCGACTGACAACGCTGGAATGCTTCGTGCCTCGTTGTGCCTTTAAAGCCTTTATTCTTGCACATATTGCCGTGCACAACACGCTTAAAGCATAACACACATAAAGCTTTTGCAGCTCTGGATAATAGCAATCATTCAAAATGCACACTTTTCTAATGGTATTTTTATGCTTATTTGCATTGGCTGTGAAAGAACAAATACATGTAAGAAAGCCAGTAGAAGAGCCCCACTAAATGCTAAAATGAGTATTTGTAGATAAAGCCATGAATCATAACCAAACGTAGAAGTGCTTGTAGCTGCAGTGCCACTGTCATGAGCACTCAAGCCAGCTCACTTTGGAGTATGCTGAAGAACTAAAGAAAGCACAAGGTTATTAAAGGATGTCTCATTTCTAATCCACATGCACTCCCCCGCTGGTAATTGCAGACTCTGAGACCTGTCTTCATCTGGTGATCGAATTAATTTGCAACAGAAGAAAGAGGAAGTAATGCATGACACCAACAAGACAAAATGCTTGTTAACAATAATAGAGGTGCCCATAGGTACTTTCCGTTACTACTTTCCACAGGACTTGGCTGCACTGGCAGGCTCCATTTCTAATGGCAGCACACCTGGCAATGTGACATAGCAATGAATCCCTTGCACTATGAATATTAGCTGAAATTTTGAGGGTCACCCAAAACCTTTACGATATTGGTTAGCAATGCAAAAAAAGAAAGAAAGCTTGCCGTAAGCCTCCACCTTTGATAATGGGCATGAGGCACTAAAGATGGAGATTTGCGAGAGCATGACAGAACTTTAAAGGGCCCCTCACCAGACCCCATAGCAAATTTCATATATATGCTGTAAGTTGTTACGTGTCTTCTAGGGAGCATTCTGCCGTAAAAAATTTTTCAAATCGGCTCATTAATAGCCGAGATAAAAATATTTCAGTACCAGGCGGGCTCACTGCCAAGCAAGACTCTCTCCACTCGCCCTGTCTAGTTTACGCAAGCGAAATTCCTTCCCTGTGTTCTCCCATACTGACCGCAAGGATCGCGTGACGCATACGTCACAGGCACCGCCTTCATATTTTTTTTTTTTTTGCTCCTAGCTTTTTTTTTCCTGGTACTATGCACTTCCGCCGCCGACGTCGCGTGCGAGCTGCTGTCTTCTTTGTGCAGCGCACAATTTTGCACGCTGTGCACAAGGAAACATGACTAGCAGTATAATTCAGTGCTACACAAATACTGAGGCCGAACAAGCGGACCGCAGAGCATGATCACGCGCTGGAACACGGTGCAGACTGGCACCAAATGGAAAATGCAACATAAGTACAAAGAAAACTATAGAATCACTGCTCTTGGGGCTGTCATCATGACTAGGGGTCGATGCAGAGGCAGTTTTCTTTTTTTTTTCCTCATTTTTTTACCCTCTCATTTTTCTTTGTGCCGCCGCTTGCAGTGTGCGTTTTTCCAAGCCGTTGCTCGTTGCCAAGGTGATGGTCTTTGTGCTTCTGGGTGCAAAAATAGAGTAGAAGCATTCTTTCTGTTATTGGCACTCTAATGTGCAAGCGTGTCTTGAACATTTTTTGTTGTTCTTCATGTTTGTGTTGTCTGTGCGTACAACACACAACCTACCAAGTGATGCAGCATCGTGACAGTGACACTTGCTCTCTCTGTATGCGTGTTAGCATTCACCGTCTTGCTCAAAGCGATGACACCGTGACATGAGGTGTGTTCATGTCTGTTTTCGGGCTTCGCTGTCCCTCGCACGGACACTAGTATGTATGTGTTGCATTATCATGCTGGCTCCTAGTTTGAGCACAGTCTCCACTTTGTCTTTTCTCACTTCACGAAGCTGTGCACAACATATTGCAGCAGAACTTTAATGCGCTAGGTTCTGGCAGTTTGTAGGCGTGGGCAAAAATGACGGCGGCCACACCAGAGCTAAAGCATACAGCAAAAGCTCATTGCCGGGTATGCCCTAGCTGTGTTTAATCACGAGAAGTGCCAAACGTATTGCAATAAAAAAAAATATTGTAATAAAAAAAAGTAAAACCGGAACTGACACTGCAGGCTCGTCAAGCCGCCTACTGACAGCTTTTTTTTCCCCACTGTCCTCCATCTGTAATGTACATGGTAGAAACAAACATTTGATTTGATTGGTAAGAATTGCGGTTTGACGTCACAGGCTACATAGGCAAACCACATAACCTTATCTCAGTTCCCTTTCACTCGTGCAATGAGTAGGCCGATGCGCTGAGGGCTGTGGAAAAACAGCGTGCCTATAAAGAACACCGTCGTGAACAGAAGTGGGAATGTGCGTGGCAACGGCGGGCGGCACGTAATACGGACGAAGATCATGCCACAAATGCCAAGAGTGTGCACCTTTGGTTGGATCACCCTTACCAACTCCACTCCCATCGTAATTGTGGGTGATTTCAACATAGATGTGTCGCGGCCAGACAGAAAGTGGTTTATGGTATTTCTGTAGGAAAGGTTGCATTCAACGTTACACAAACATCAGTGTGTCCATGACGTGTCATCGGTCATGTATAGACCTCAGATTGGCCAAGAATGTTTCCAGTGTCGCCATAGAGCCCCTCGCCATATATCATAGTTGTCATGAAGCGACAGTCACCTTGGTGACCAAATAATAAAACCAAAAAAGCAAACAAAAGAAGGTTGAAAATCAAAAAAGCATTGGGTGTGCAATTTTATAAAACAACAAAAATCATGAAAAAATGAAAGTCATTGTGGTGTGTGTCTTATTTTCAATCAACACATTTATTATCAACATATTTATCACCATATATACAGCTCTGCTGGTTATCCACCTTCACAGAGTGGAATGGCTCCGAATTTTTCGCCTTTCCAGTAAACTAATTATGAGTCGACTTAATCACACCAACGAATGAGTATGAGTAAGCCTGGCAGAGTAGAAGTTTGGTGAATCTGAATGAGCACAGCTGAGCAGAAATTTGGCGAGTCTGAGCCCGAGTGAGCCCTAAGCAAGAAATAAAGCTTGCGAGCGAGCCTGAGTGAGCTTCATTTATATTGCCAACCTATGGCTTCACCTAATGTTCTATTGTAAGCAGGAAAGTCTGGCTATTAAACATACATTATCCACTCACTGCATCAGAAAATATGTATTAAGCAGGTCGTGAGCAATATGCCAACAAAAAAGCAGCCTCTCAGTGTGCATAGCTAAGCACTGTGAAGCACTGCGAGGACTTGCACCCCCCCCCCCCCCCCCCCGATATGGTCCCTACCTTTCAGACCTCACAAGTGCATGCTACTGTGATGGCATGAAAATGGGCCACATATATTATGTAGAAATGAGGCATTAGGTGCCTGTCTTAGGTGCTTATAACACATTCTTTAATGCTTAAAAATCTGGTGTTTAGCTGTTGCCTGAGGGAGAGCACAATCTGACCGAGCAGTACTTCTACTTGGGTAATTTGGTGCCGTGTACTAGAAGTTAAATAGCGTGAAAAACCAAAAACAGTGGAAGTTCTTACAGCCAGGACCAGTGCTGGCCTTGTGTGTATGTGTACTTACTCTCTTTGTCTTTGTCAATAGGTAGCAAAATGTTGCAGCTTTAGTTACCTGTAAGGTTCAATTTAAAGTGGGGTAAATGTGACTAAGAAAGAAAGTAGGACCAGTTGGAGCCATTGCCTTAGGCAATATATTCTACCTAGCACAGAAAACTAATGGAGAAAACTGAGATGAACATCATAGGGTATCTGTATGTTGTCTATATCATTATTTTCATTTGTTTTCTGTGCTAGGTAGAACATTCCACTATGTGAGCCTCAAGTTCATTAAAGTCCACAACTTGCTGAAGCATCGTGATCATTAGGCTACCACCGCAAATCAGAAATGGAGCCAGTAAAAAGTCTCATCTAGATGCTGAACCTATTTAAACAGGTACTAACTTCTTGGCCTAGAACCGAAGCTCAACTGTTCGAAGTCACGACAAAACTTTACGCCTATGTTAGGAAACTATGAACATTGACAGCCATTTCGCCATAATGTGTGTGATCTACCAAATGATTTGCTTGCATAAAAGCAGCACACTAATGAATTTGAATACATCAGACCATCAATAATGGCCCTTAAAGCAAGGCTGTTGAGACCAGTTCTCACCGCACGCCTGTCACATTGATTGTTTACCACAGGTGTTAAAGCACAGTATATTTAAGTTCCTTACAGACTGTTAGATGTGTACAAGAAGCTCCTGTAATGAAGTGCAGAGGCTACAATTCCTCAATGTAGGTACAGCAAGACAAATAATTCATTTCTGTTGCGAACACCATCAATGCACGCAAAGCATATTGAAAGCATAGGCAAGAAATGCGTTTTGACAGCGAGTCAAGTAGTTCTGTTCGTGCATTAATCTACTGCATGTCAGCGCGACGTGTAAAACATTGTCTTGCGTACACCACATATGACTGAATACTTGACTTCAGGCTACATGTAAGTAAGTTACAACAGTACCTTTTGGCGATGGGAATTCGCTGAAGTCCATGCTCGAACACCTGCTGTGAATCAACTTTGATTCGCTCCAAGGGAACATAGGGTGTCTTATCCATGCTGCAAAACAAATTAGAAAGCAATTGGTATTACAAATCTGCTGTTAACGTGTTGCTTATTCTATGAAAATGCGAGACAGCAGGGGTGCCTGTCTGTTATGGAGAACGAAGACTCAGAGTGAATTTACCGAGCAAAGACAGCAACAAATGGTGTCCTGCCAGCGAGACAGTTTGCTTTTACAAAATGCTCGGCACCTCAATCTTCACCGAACTGGGCCAGTGCGGGAGCGCGCTGCAAACTTTATAATTTCTTGGCCTAGAACCGAAGCTCAACTGTTCGAAGTCACGACAAAACTTTACGCCTATGTTAGGAAACTATGAACAATGAGCAACAGAACGGACGCGAAGCGGCCACCTTGACGCCGGCGGAACCCTATAAATAGTTTGCGCTGCCTCGAATACAAAAGTCTGCTCAAATGCCGTTGAACAGGCTTTTCAATTCAATTGCAACGAACAAGTCAACGATTCTAAACTCACAGCTTACGTAAAGTGAGATGCAATGACACTATCCCGATTACAGCGGCCCAGACAGTGCCATGGACAGACTGCTGCTGATTGTTCGATGCTGCGTCGCCAGCGTCGCCGTGTCTGCCGCGCCGCTGCTTCGCCGGCTGGCTGGCTGGGCTGGCCAATGTTTGGGTTGGCTGCTTTCCCTAAGCTGGCTGTACGGCACGACAGAAAACGTGATTCGTGACGACAAAAGGCGACTCGAAGGCGCGCGTTTCAAATCTTGTCGCTAGCCCGTACGCAGATGCCAATACACGTCCTGCTGATAATATGTAGGCTCGCTGGGCGTCAGTAAGTTGACTCTGATACTTATGCTCACACGCCAAAGTAGTCCGAGCTACCATATGGCGCTACTATTACTTGCGTTTCAGTACAAATTTCACCATGGATTTCACCAACTCCTCGAGTTTCTGACCTCTGCTCATCTCTCCAATCTCTCCTCACTCCCTCTTCTCTCACCCCAGCAGGACACCCTTGGGCTCCCTCTTGGGAGTCCTGCTGGGGTCCCCGAGTGCCTTTCGAGGCGCCAACGGGTACAAACCTACGGTTTGGAACTCTTGAGTCTGCGGGAAACACCACAGCGTCTAGCTAGTCTCACGCAGGCGCACAGGCGCCGACTACGAGGGGATTCCGGGGCCCGAGCCCCTACCAAAGGTTACTGGGGGAGGGGGGGTGCGCCCCCCCTGGCGCTGCCGAAGCCTATCACCCCCCCCCCCCCCCACATTCACACACCTAAGGTGTCATTACTAGGGCTTTTTCACCCACATCATTTGAGGCTTATTGTGACTTGCCTAGACCTTTTCAGTTAAAATTTTATTGTGGCTAGTAGCTTATTACTTCATTTCTGCAAACTCTGACAATAGGAGGACAAGCGCATTAGAAGCACTAGCGGCGGCTACTTCATCCGCGCGCACATTTTCTCACTTCAACATTGTTTCAGATTTGCACTGTAAACACCATGCACATATACATCTAAATATACACACAGCACAATGTTTATTATATTTTTTTAAAGAGAAGGAGATGATAGCCAATGAACAATTATTTCTAAAGGTATGGATAGCCTATGCCTAGAGAATGAATACGTTGCCATATGTTCACCTCGCTTCGAATTGCTTTGCGTGCTTTTTGACCCTGAAAAAAGAAAAACGTATAGGCTTCAGTGACCCCTTCGGCAGAATCATTTATCAACGGCGTACGTGGGAAATGCACCTGAATGATATGAGTCTCAGTATTTCTTCTCTTTCCAGTAAACAGTGCTAATGAGTCATGAAAAAAATTCTAATAATTTATAACGTTTATTATGTTAAAACTTATTGTGCGCAAACAAACAGGGACGAAGAATAGAAGGACGAGCGCTTTCTAACAACTGTTAGAAAGCGCTCGTCCTTGTGTTTCTTCTATTCTTCGTCCCTGTTTGTTTGCGCACAATAAGTTTTAAGATGAATCTGTTCCAACTAGGCCGACTCGCAGTCTTGCTTCAGTTTATTATGGTTGGGAACATCGTCATTTGCATGCTGATGTCATAAATATATACAGGGTGTCCCACTGAACTATCATTCACCAGATTTTAAAAAGACCAATGCGTTACTCGACACATACAATGAAATTACGCAGCACTTTTATCTCGGCAGGAGAGACTTTCCGCTTCCACAAAAGAAGTTAAATAGAGCACAGGCATTGACCCTCAGATTATTGCAAACAGGCTCGTATCCCAGCCCGGCTTTATTCCACAAGCTCTATCCCGACACCTATAACACTAGTTCTTGCAGGCACTGCAATGACTTAGCTAGCCAAGACCATATGCTCTGGCGTTGCCTCTCATTACGAGGCACAGAACAAATCAATGTGGACAAGTGGATCTCTGCTATCAACAGCCCCGATGCCGGGACGCCACTATGGGCTGTCCAGAGGGGCCACGATGTGGCGGTCGGGCATGGCCTGCCTGTCCCAACATGAGAGCGTCCCGCAGCGCGCAGCACTTACCAATTGCATACAATTTTTTTTTACGATTGACAAATAAACACTGAACTATTGAGAATACCACGTGACTGCGCTCCCACCCACATCATAAAGCAGCGCCATCGAACATGCTCCCTCTGAGTTAGCCAGGACGAAATAAAGGAAATAAAGAAAAACATATAGTGATCGAGCTAGTGCCTTATCTGCCTCGCCCCCGCCGAATTAACAGGTCGCGTTTGGTGTTACTTGAAAGCAAGCTGTGATAACTGCTTATCTTAGCGTAGACAAAGTGCACGGATGGTTTTTTTTTTTTTCACAAAACCTATCACCACAAAAGCGAACTGACAACATCAGTACAAATGTTTAAAGGTGTGTTTTTTTTTCCCTCTCAGTCGCCATGTCTTTTTGAGCAGAAGGAAAGCATGATCCTTGCCTTCGGAGCTGCAAATGGCAACAAGAGGAAGGCCGCAAATATATATCAGTCATAAAAGTGTGGTGGTAGACCAAACGCATTGACTATCAATAAATTATGAAAACCTGAGACAAACCGGCAGCTTCAAGAAACAGAGGCGGAGGATTCCATCTTTGAGTCCTAGCTAGCGCATGGATGTTCTACCATTTATGGTCTCAAACCCTCATGCTAGCGTGCAGAACGTCGCCGACCAGGTATACCAATTTGCAAGTCATCAGTTTGGAGGATATAAATGATGGCCTTTCACCCATACCACCTTTACCAGCACCAATGCTTGGAAGATAAGGACCTGTAGAATCGCATAGATTTCTCGAATTGGGCCCTCGCAAAAGCAGAGGAGTCACCCGACTTTTTGATCAACATCATGTGCACAGATGAATCCAATTAGGCTCATCTAGAAGTGGTATATTTTCTTTCTTGAGCGCATCGGTTTTGCCTTTTCTCTACACGTGGGTCGCTTCTCGGTCTATTTGTTTCACTTTTATTTTTTGCCACAAACCTGTTTTTGCAGCACGTATACACTTTCATGAAAAATAAAGCCCTCACTTTAATTTGGCTTGGGTCCGAAGCAAGTTTCTGGCGCGAAATATAGCTGCGTGCGTACTCTTTCGGTAAAGCTGCAAGCAGAGCCGGGATTTTAAAACATTCCATGCGTATTCCCTTGCTTTTCGCATTTCGTGCGTGATCAGAAAGGCGCTTCGGTCGCGTTATCAAGGGGCTTTTGTTATCAGATCAGTCGGCCTCGAGAGACCGATATGTGTGCCGTAGAAATGAGAGGAAGGAATAGCTGCGAAACACGAAACCTGCTGTTGGTGCTCCTTCCGTACTGTTATCAAGGTCATGCGCTGTCTCTTTTGGCTTGCGACAGGCATGCAGTTGCTTTCAATCAGTTTATTTGAGGGCACTGCTTTATGGATGTGGGGGAGCGCAGCCACGTGCTATTTTTCATATTTCGTGGTTTCTTTGCCAGTCGGAAAACAATTGTACGCAATCAGTATGTCGCTGAAAACACCTCACTTAGATGTCATTTGGGGGTGTCTACAAATGTCCCATTGACACTGATAATTAGGACAGTACTTCTTGAGTTAGATACCCGAAATGAGGCCAAGCCAGATTCACTCGAAATCAGAATCAACAGCAGCCATGCGCAGCAGCGCTTATACTCGGACACAAAGAAAAAGAAAAAGAGAGAGAAAGAGGCTGCAGTTTCGTCGGAAAGGCGAAGCAGTATCACTGATAGCCAAGTATAAAACAAGCACACAAAGGAAGATTACGTCACCGAGAGGTGCCAGATTCTTGGTGGTGAGAGAGGACTCTGGCTGTGAAACTGAACTGTCTCCTACTATAAGGGCTTGCAAATTCTCATATTCTCAGTTTCTCTGACAGATGATATATATATATATATATATATATATATATATATATATATATATATATATATATATATATATATATATATATATATAATACCCCTGCTGTTAGAGGTCGCGCACTTGTACTGCACCACACACGCACACCCTTGAGTCCGTGGCGGGTCTCTATTGTCCGTTCACAAACACAGGAGAAACGACGGCAGCCGACCATACGGCGCCGTCGGCACACATACACTGTCAGCAATTCGTGACACGGGATTGCACAGAGGCAACACATATTTCGGGGTATTCGCCCCCCTGCCGTCTTAGCAAGCTTTTCAATACACGCGCGGGGCAGAGGACACACAGGGGTTCCTACAAAAAGCTGTCCGAACGTCACGGTCGCGCCAACAACATAAAAAAAAGGAACTCTAAGCCTGCTTTCGACTTTTTTCGTCCGATTGTTCCCGTGGCCGGCAATACCCGTCTTGCTCGCCGGTTCCTATTTCCACGACCTTTTGGTGCCTGTTGATCGGTGCTTCGCCTAATCAAATAATGCCGCACCGTGACACATACACATTCGGTATATTTGGGGCGGAAAACGTTAGCCATTTGCTCCGTGTGACCATCAATCGCATTTTTTGTTTATTGAACGGCAAGTAAGTCAGTAATAATTATTTTCAACAAGAATACGGTTAACTTGGCATTGCCTTCTACACCCACTTAGTCCACGCACGTTCAACGTCGCGACACAAAGACCACTCGAAAGGTTAGCTGTCACTTAAAGAAAAGAGAATCTAAACTATTTACCGCACATTGTCCGTCTCACATCTGCTTCGATGACTTGATGGTCTAGTCAGGTGGAGCATGGTTTTATGGGCTTCAAGCACAATGAAGACGGCGGACGCACCATCCTGCCCACAAACCCCAGTCCCAAGACTTCAAGAACACTTTTCCTCTCCTGGAAACGCCACCGCGTCAGCGGGTTGTAGTGTCTGGGTTGTAGTGCGGAGCTTGGCTGGAACGCCGGGCTTGGGCTTGAACGCCCTAGGCGTCCCGGGATAGCTTTCGGTGGAGGCACGTCACTCCCTGTCTCTTGATTCTTCTTCTCTTGCTCATCCGCCTCTTCGTGAAGCCTCTTATCAGGCGTACTACTTGACGTTGGCATCACGGTGTCGTCAGTGCCGTGCTGTTCCCCGGTCGTCACTTCTGCTGAGGTGCAAGTTTCCTTTGTCGCCTTTACCTTGACCTCTATCGAGTTATTTGGTTCTGCCGTGTCATATCCCTCGGGTTTTTGCAGCCACCCAATTACTTGGCTTCATCAACAGACGTTACCTTCTTCAGGGGCGTTAACATCGAGGACTTCGCATCGCCAGTGCCTTCCACTGCGTCTACCACGCCCATCAAGTGATCTGTGACATCTTCCTTCAATGCCGGGCCTGTCACTGTGGCATAGGTTCGGACGCACTGGGTCTCAACGTAGCCGAAACGACGACAAAGCTCACACCGTGGTACATGGCACTCGCGTCGTATTTGTGCCCGATGCCACGGCATCGGAGGCAGAGGGGAGCTTTGCCTAGGACGTGCACGAGCGCATCTTCCTACATGCAGCTGGTGGGACAAGTGCTCAGCGTTGACGCCCACCTTCAGCTTCAATGTGACAGAACGGGCGGTTGATTATTTGTCAACGCATCCTTGCACTCGCCACTTTTCCCTGGTGACCTCAGCCACCATTCCAAAAGGTGACAAAGCAGTGCGAACATCGTCATCAGGTACAGCGTGAAGGAGCCAGTAGAGCTTGATAGGGACGCTTCGGTCACACGGGTCGACGACGCTACACACAGTGGCACGTGGTTCTTGACATCAAAAGCGCCAGCAACGAGAATATCGTTTTTTTTCTTCTTCGTCCTTGAAAGTCACTGCCCACAGATGGTTCATTTGATATGCACCCATCACAACCACTTCCGGCATGAGAGACAATCGTATAAGAGCGTCTCGAAAATTTTCCACTCTGTGAGGCCTTGCCTTGACGTCACCATGTAAAAAAAAAACTTTGTGCAGTACGGACGCACCTGTTGGCAGTGATGGCAAAATCAATAGGTAGTTCTGACCTGGTTTTTCTGTTGACCTGATACCGCGGCTCTGTTGGGCCGCCAAATCCGCTTCTTGGGATCTTGTGCTACCTACGCACGACAGTTCACCACGAACGCCTGAACCACGCCAGCGTTTGCTAACATGCAGCGGGAAAACGCGTCCTAGCGCGCGAGGAGAGACGCGATGTGACATGCGAGCTGCGTAGCGTCGATGCGTGCACGTTTTGCATTGCACTTATATATTATTACTCATGGTAGAACGCCATGCCATGTAGCAGATGCACATGTAGCAGTACAAAGCAGATTGCATATGCAAGTTTTTTCTAGCATTCTTGCATATGCAAGAATGCTATAAAAACATTATGTACCTGATTAAATGAAACTGGCTAGAGAGAGACGCTACTGGTGGCCGGAGCGAGCGGACGCGTGTCGCACGGGTTGCGCAAGAAGTGCTATTTATCTGTTATTATTCAATTCGCGGGTTATTTCTGATTCAGCGAAGGAAAATAACTATTCACAAACTTCACGAGGCTACCAAGTTTTAAGCTGTGAGTGGATTTTTCGCCTTTCTCCATCGTCTTTGAAGTTTCGAAGCGGTGACCGCGCCGGCACCACTGTGTGCGTAGGAGCGAGATGCCATATAGAGAAGCATTGGAGACGCCGGGGAGCGTTGCGGCGGAACGCGCCAAACGAAGCATGTTGGAGGTCAATTCTACCGAAAGCATGGATTCCCACTTTGAAGATACAGAATACACCGCGCCCTCAGCCGATTCCAACGCCGTTGCGGGCTGGGAAACGGTCATTTCGCTCGAGAAGAAGCGAGAGCTGGCGAGACAGAAAAACGTGGGAAACCAGCATCGTGAAAGCTCATCGTCAGAGAGCACTCTTCCGATCACTGCCAAGAAACCTCACGGCAAGAGGGGACGAAAACCACCTCCTCCACTACCGAGAAGCCATTTCAAGATTGTTTTGAGACCCATGCAGCGTCTCTCGATCAAAGACTTATTACCAACGCACCTCGCTGACGCGATTTCAGCAGCGAGCAAGGTGAGCCACAAGAACTTTCTTGTACGACCCAAGATAGGCTCCAACATTTGCATTGTTTCTACGGCTGAAGAGCACGATGATCTGGCAGTCGGTTCGATCAAGCACTTAGCAATCAAGGGCAAGTAACACGCGGTGAACGCGTATTTGCCCCCAGGATAAGACATCCTTAAAGGAGTCATTCCCGGAGTAAATCCTCACACCAAGATCGAATCCCGGCCACGGCGGCCGCATTTCGATGGGGGCGAAATGCGAAAACACCCGTGTACATAGATTTAGGTGCACGTTACTGAACCAGAATGCTAGAATGTTACAGAATGTTAGACACTAGCTCCTCCGCAGTCATCATCATCGACGGCCCGTATGTACCAAGCAGAGTGTACCACAGAGGAGGGGAACGACTCTGCCACCCCTTCAAAAGCATGGTACAATTCTGCAACAAATGCAAGAAATCCCGACATCGTACCGACGTTTACCCCCACCAATACTTGAGAGTCTGTGATACGTGCGGCGCAAAAGAACCTCTACCAGACCATCAGTGCAATCCCGTGTGCAGCACTTGCAAGGGTGAGCGCCTAGCCAGTTCCAAGGACTGTCCCAAAAGACTAAGGGAAGCGAGGATGGCAAAAAGAACACTACCAAACCAGAAACCAATGAGATGGCTGAGCACGGAAAGTAACTCGGGCAACACCGCCAACAACCCACCTGAGACAACTCCAGACCAGGAAGCGCCTCCGCACAAGGCGCACCCACGACAGCGTCGAGATAAAGATTCAGGGACTCGATCCCAGGCAGAGACCCAGGAGCGGCGCCAGGGAACGAAACAAGAGCAGATCCCGGAGCCGGGCAGGCAACACGAGAGATCAAGAACCTAACGAAGGTGATTTGGATGAGTGCTGTATCTCCCACCGCTCCTAGCAAAACACCAGAAATCATCTCTAGTAGCGAAAAGGAACTAATTGACGAGAATAGGACACTGACCGAAATGTTCAAAAGTCTTACCGACACTGTTAAAAAGCTATCAGACAAGATAGATACACTAGGACACAAACAAAACTAAGAGCATAGGCGGCCAAGAACACCACCAACTCACAAGAACCCACTAGCGAAGAATGCAAACTCACGAACCTGGAGTCCAGTATCATGGACGTGGTAGGCCAACAACTAATGAACTTTCAGAGAGACGTGGATCGTATTACTAGTAACATAGATGACAAGACAAGCAGGTTCTTTGAACTGTTCAAACAACTCAGAGACGATATGTTAAGGACGCACAACACTCATGTCGACGCGATTCGAAAACAGACTCCCTTAAACAAGCCTAAAATAACAGGGCAGAACCAGGCACAACACTACCCAAGAACCCCAAATTGTGCAGTAGCATATATATGGTAGACCTAAATAATAACAAACATGGCTCAAAACTTTAAAGGCACAACAGATCGACTAGAGATATGGCAGTGGAATTGTCGAACTTTCCACAAGAAATCGTCAGCACTGCTAAACTACATTAGTACTGCGCCTATACGTCCCGACGTCACCTGCCTTTAGGAAGCAGCGGTCCATCAAGTTAAACTCAGAGGATACTGCACCCTAATAGACTACAACAACCCCAAGGTAGCCACGTTAGTATACAAATCAGTAACTGTCACATAAACTACGATTTCCCACGTGTCGCATCACAATTCTCCCTCGAAACAGGAGTAAACACTACACGCACATCTTAAACATATATAGCCCACCTAAGAACAAAAAAGAGACCTTCGGAAGGCTCCTCAAATAGGTCAAAAACATGGTCGGGACCAAAGACCGCGTAATGCTGTAGGGGAACTTCAACGTTCCCTGTGTTACTTGGGGCTACGCGTATGACAGCCCTAAGGGCAATAATCTCGACCACCATACGGCGTAACTCGGCATTTACCCTTCAAGACTTGTGTTTCGAGTGAGCGCCTCGGTAACGCAAGCGGAAAAATCGAGTTTTATTTTGCGAGCATCATTTTTATATGCTACTGCGGTGCTACTGCTGTCGCTATAGAGGTGGCGCCACGAGATATGCTTCCTGCTGTCGGTTGATGACCCGCACGCTTGCATGACGCAGCATATCTCCCCCTTTTACCACTTGAGCCTTTGAGGTGGCCGTCATTGCCTAGTGGACCGACAAGGTGGCTGTTGCTCAGAGAAGGGGGAGGGGAAGGGGGGCGATCCCGCCAGAGCGGGGTTCGCCATGCCGGCTGGCTTGGGCGAGGTTTGGTCATGGTGGCGGGTGCTGTGGCGCAAGCTGCCTGCTTCGTGTCCGAGTCCTCGGGGGTGCGCGGTCGCAGTTGGCCCACATGCCGACGTTGCTCGCCGTGCGGCGAGGACACAGTCGCCATCCCAGCCCCTTGGGTGCTTGTGGCAACTCCAGGCAACCATCTCGGCCGGCGGTGGAAACTTCTGAGCCCCAGCGGCTGTCCTGCAGAGAACTGTATATGGTAGACGAGCGCGCATCAAGGTGCGATTCACCGCCTGCACTCGGAAGGCCTGCCTGGTCCGTAGCTGGTAACCCAACAGCAGTTCGGATGGATACTTCGCAGCTTTGACAGCTGTCCGTCGGTAGCGGAATAAAAACTGACTGAGGCGGTTAACGAGGCTGTTCCCTTAAACTTTTTGAAAGCCTTCCTTGATCTTGTGGACCGCGCGTTCCACCAGGCCATTCGACTGCGGTTGGTAAGGCGCCGTCGTCACATGGTTGATCCCGTTCATTTTTACAAAGTTGTTAAACTCTGCTGAGACAAATTGAGACCCATTGTCTGACACCAGTGTATGGGGCAATCCGAACCTGGCAAATATGGCCCTTAATGCTTCCACGGTGGATTCAGACGTCGTACGCCGCATCGGCATGGCATCTAGCCACTTGGTCTCGGAATCATCGATCACCAGCAGCATGTGTCCCTGGATGGGGCCTGCGTAGTGAGTGTGCACCCGAGACCATTCCCGGCTTGTTTCTGGCCATGGTGCCGGTATCTGCGCAGGAGGCATCGTACTGGATTGTGCACATGTCTCACATTCGCATACCATCCTCTCGATGCCGGCATCCAGGCCTGAGGACCAAGAAATGGTCTGCGCAAGGTTTTTCATCGCAGCCATTCGTGGGTGTGTTTCGTGTGTTTCATGAAGGAGCCTAAGAAGACCTCCAGCAGCCGCTGACGGCACGACTATTCTATGTCCCTGGTAAGTGAGATCATGACTTACAGTCAACTCACACTTTTTCTGAAAAAAAAAAACGGCCGGAACCACCCCTCTGTCTCTGCCAGGTAGGTTGGTCAGCCCTGCAGGATCCATTTCCGCACTTGCTGTAACATAAGGTCACGGATGGTTAGAGCCGCCAACTCTTTGGCACTGATGGATGCCGCATTCCCAGCCTAAGCATGTAATACATACTCGGCAGTGGCGTAGCCAGAAATTTCGTTCGGTGGTGGGGGAGGGGGAGGGGGCTTACGTTGCAGCTCTGCATCCTCCTTAAGAGGAAGCTTTAGCTCGGGTGCGCCTATCTAAATACGTGTAGAAGGGGAATTAGTTTTTCTCGGCAACCACTGCACCAAATTTGACGAAGTTTGTTGCATTTAAATGAAAAACTTGGAAGGAGGGGCGTTATAGTGACTGCTGGTTTCGAACTTTTCATTTAGGTCGTAAATATTTTTTTGAAAATTGGTCAAAACCGCAAATTTTCAGTAAACGAAACTGTCAAGTTTAAAGCTCTGTAAGTCAAGAATGAAAAATGCTATCATAATTCTCTGGTTTTCATCTAATAGCACATCTACAGCGGACAAAACTGGTACGTTGCACATGACTCTTAAAAATTAATATTATGGAAACACGGCTTTTGCAGAACCTTTGTACAAAACGTAACCAATCACGGAAGATACAAATTTACATTCAAAATTTGTGCGTTTTGACTGTTATAATCGATGCCATCGACAGAACCGCGATATCTGTTCTTGATGCAGCGCTGTTAGTTTGTAAACGTCGTGCTATTTTTTTCGAACTTTCAAATTTTTCGAAAAATTTTAAACAAAATTCAGGACCTAATTCGAAATTACGCTTCCAACAGACACTACAATTTAACTTTATCTCTCAAATGCAACAAATTTCATTAAAAGCGACCCAGTGGTTATCTCAGAAAAGCGTTTCTGCGTTTTACATGTATTTGAATAGGCGGCGTCGGAGTGGGGCCCGAGCTAAAGATTCCTCCTAAACAATTTGTCGAGGGATTAAATACATGAATAATAATTGCATTGCCATTGCCAAAGTTGCTGCAAACGAATTCTTGAACGCTACGCACCGTAAAACTAAGTAAAATATATCATTCTTCATAAAAGAATATACTCGTATGTTCCAAAAATTGTGTCCGAAATAATTGATATCAATGCTTCTATGTTTTTTTGTCTATTTAGTAAGTAAAGAAAATATCACACGAACTTTAGAACTATATATCAGTTGGAAACAAGCAAAGCAATGCATGCCGCTGATATGAAAAATGTAAAGGCAATGAAATAAACAAGTTGAGGACAAAAATATTAATGAAACTTTGTCATTCAAGAACCGTGCTTACATTCATGTACGTATGCAATGGTCAGTGCAAAATATCAATGACGCGAGCATTTTTTCCAATGTATTACGCAGGACCAGTTGTCACCGGTTGTGTATCGTGAGTAATTGCACCGAAACTATAGTTGCAACAGAGAGCACGTATAGAAAGCAGGAGTTCTGCAAAATATACGAAGGCGAGTCAAATGAAAGTGAGCCAATGAGAATATATGACAAACGAGGTACTTTATTAAAAAGTATAGTCTCCATCAGCATTTAGACATTTGTCCCATTGACTAAGGAGTCGCGTGATTCCGGTCTTACAAAATTCCTCGGGTTGCTGCTTCAACAAGTCTCCAACTGACTCTTTCTCGTCATCGTCCGACACGAATGTGGTTCCCTTGAGCAGTTTTTTTTTTCGGTTTCCCCAAAATGTGGACGTCGCAAGGCGACAGGTCGGGGCTGTGTGGCGGATGTTGCAGCGTTTCCCACTTGAACGTTGCCAGTTTTGTATTATATACATCAGCGATGTGGGGATGGGCATTTTCGTGGAACAAGAAGACCTCATTCGTCAATTTTCCACATCGTTTCTTATCGATTGCAACACGCAGGCCTTCCGGCGTTTCACAGTATCGGAAACAATTGATAGTCTCTCAAAACTTAGCAAATTCTATCCGTAGTGGTCCCTGACGATCGAAAAAGAAAGTCAACAACACCTTTCCGGCGGAAATGATGGCCTTTGCTTTCTTTGGGCGTGGTGAATTCGAATGTTTCCACTGTAAGCTTTGCCGTCGTGTTTCAGGCTCCTAGTAGTGGCACGATGGTTCGTCCCCGGTGACAATTGCAGGCAAGAAGTCGTCACCCTGATTGTGATACCGGATCATGTGAGTCTAGGCAGCGCCGAACCTCTCCGTCTTCTGGCGGTGGTTAAAAATTTTGGGCATCCATTACGCACACAAAAGCCGATTACAAAGATGTTAATGAATTATGGCGTGAACCGAATCGTGACAGATGTTCAGACGCTCTGCCAGTTCATCGATGCTTATCCTTCGTTCTTGTCTCATCACCTCACTAACTTTTGCAATTTTGTTAAGGGTGATTTCTCGATGGCTTTAGTTCCGTCTTGGATCGTCTTTGCAACTTTCACGTCCTCCTTTGAACCTATGTAGTTTAGAAGAACTTGTTGTTGGGCGAGTTGGTACATATTAGCGAACATTTTTTAACTGCGCGAACAAACGGACCACAAAGATAGCATGGGACATGGACGGGCGCAGACTTGCAACTAATGTTTATTCCACAACGACCACATATAAGTACACCCACGACATACAACACTGCGCGTGCGCGAAAAAAAGGCAAGATGAAAGAAAAGTACAACCTTGTATAAGCAAAATGCGACCTACCTACGCTCGTCAATAAACCTCATCTCACTGTTGTGTAAATAAACTGAGGTGTCACTGACACATTCTTGTCCCTTCTTTCTAATATGGTACGCCTCGAGTAGCTCTCTGGCTCGGCAATCTCGGCAGCGGCACAAAATCTTTACTCCTCTGAACCGTTTGCTCCAACGCTTCACAGTGGCCAATGAAATGCGATGTTCAACGTACACGGCAGCCACACGTCGACTAATTTCTTTTTACGAAATACCTTCAGCAGTCAAAAACTTCACGGCACCACACTGTTGAACTTTTGGAGTTTCCAATATGTCACGCAACCATGTTCAACCGAATGTATGAGAGCATTACAGAACCTTTATCCTCAAACCTGCGTGTCACTTTTGTAAATGAGACATCCCTCTCTTCTACGCACATGCCTCGCAGATAATGAACCGAACCATTATTGCACGGGGCGGGTAGGCTTACTTTCATTTGACTAGCCCTCGTACATTAGAAATGCGAAGGTACAATGGGATATACAAATGCGAAGGTAGAGCTTGATAAAGGGCAAAAAAGTGATAAAGGGCAAAAAAAATTTGTGTTCACTGCTGTTAAGAACGGCCAGCTGCAGTGCAAGTTTGCCACCCAGTTGCGACTGTGGAAGCAACATCTCGGGAGCATCGCCGCCAACCTCTAGCCACAGCGTGACTAAATCGACTTTGTGTCGGGGAACAAGGCGCGCATCCCCCACTCTCCGTCGCTTCAGCTAGGATGCGTTCGATGAAGCAGGCTTTGTGCTGAAACCGCCGCCAACCTCTAGCCTCATCGCCGTTGTGACGGAATGAGTTCGGCGGGCCAACTATTGTTCCTAAACTCCCCAACGCGGACCTAATCTGCTACGGGTGCGCGAGTTGCCGCGGGAACGCCGTTTTGCGCTGCTTCCCACGCACCGGCCAAGACGCAAGACAACGCGCTACCCGGAACGGCTCCGAGTTCTACTACGGGGCCCCTCTGACGTCGGCTCCGGACCTTCGCACCTGTGTGTATGCGTGTGTGCGTGTGTGTGTGTAAACCGTGCCGCAGAGAGGCGGCTAGTTTGCGATGACTAAACCAACGTTCGCATCACCTTGTATCTCCCTCACTTCCGCCTCCTGTAAGGTGATGGAGGCCATTGCTTTGGTCCGACTGGACTGGGTGGCCCGTGCCCGTGGCTTCCTGGCCGATGAGCAGACGGGGTTCCGGCGGCGCCGATGCACCGCGGACTCCATCGCGGATGTGGTCTCCACGCTGGAAGAGGCCAAGGCCTGCGGTGACGCCGTGCTCCTGGTGCTTATCGACATCAAGGGGGCCTTCGACGGCCTGCCCCACCCAGTCGTTCAGCAGGCCCTGGACCTACTTGGCATCAACGGGAATCTGCGGCGGTTCATCTCGTCGTTCCTAGAGGAACGCACCCTCAGGGTACGAGTGGGCCGATCGAAGAGCTCCCCTCGTCCGGTGGCAGCGGGCGTGCCACAAGGGTCAGTGGTGAGCCCTTTCCTGTTCAACCTGGCCCTGGCCCGGCTTCCTGCTGCCCTGCCGATCGACCCCGACTATCCGGTGAGTGCCTCCATCTACGCGGACGACATCGCCCTGTGGGTGCGAAGCCCACCACACAACCACCGCAGCGCGCGCTCAGCCCTGCAAAGAGCTCTTTGACACCGCCGCTGCTTACCTGAGCAGCATTGGCCTTGCCATCTCGGCAAGGAAGACGGAGGCCATGCTGCTCCACCCAAGAGCAGCTGCCCGCCGCACAGCACCCCGGCTGCACCTGGAAGGCGTCCAGTTACCCTGGAGCACTGCAGTGACGTACCTGGGGCTGCGCATTGATCACCGACTGTCCTGGCTGCCTGCTGTCAAGACCCTGCATGTCCAGGTCCTCCGTGTCCGCAAGGCAGTCTCCCAGCTTCTTTCCCGAGGACAGGGCTGTACCACTGGGTGGGCACTACGGCTGTACGATGCAGCAGCCACCTCACGCCTGCGGTACGCCCTCCCACTCGTGGCACTACCACCAGCCCGTCTCAAGAAGCTAGAGCTGCAGCATCGGGCCGCGATTAGGCTCTGCCTGGGCGCTCCCCGCAGCTCCCAAGTCGCTGCAACCTTGGCCGAGGCGGGAGCATGGCCCCTGTCACTCCTCCTCCTACAGCAAGGGCTACGCCATGTTGACCGCCTCCACCATGGACCAGACGGCAGTGCCCTGCTCTCCCGACTGCGCTCACGGCCCCATTCACAGATGGGCAGACTCTGTGGGCTGTACGAAGAGGTGATTGGGAGGCCTCCAGCGAACAACGCACAACTGCCTCCTCCCCAGAGACCACCCATACCCATCACCACAGAGCTGCCCGGCGTTTCCAAACGGCGCTCCCCAACTTGTGCCCTTCAACAGACGGCTGCTTCCCTCCTGCATGAGGACCACGGTGGAAACCTGCAGATCTACGTTGACGGCTCGGTAATGCCGGACACAGGCTCGTCGACTGCGGCCTGCGTGGTGCCCGCTTTGGGGAAGAGCAAGCAGTGTCGCCTCCCCAACCATGCGACGTCAACAGCAGCAGAGGTTGCAGGCCTTCACCTGGCTGTGGACTTACTCGCAGAGGAGCTGCCAGTGACCCCAGTGACCATCTACTGCGACTCCAAGGCGGCACTCCTCAGCCTGCAGAGGCCAGAAAGGGCCAGCCTCGGGGTTGCCCTGCTCTCGTCAAGGCTGATGGCGCTCCAGGAGGCGGGCTGCTCAGTATCCCTGCACTGGCTTCCAGCCCACGTAGGGATACCGGGCAACGAGGAAGCAGATGCACTGGCAAAGCGTGCCCACCACTGCGTGGTCCCGCCCAGCCTGGCAGTGACAGCCAGTGATTTCACATGCCAGAGGCTTCGGCGCCATCTGCTGGCCTGCCATCCGGACAAGCGGATGTCCTTGGGCCGCCCTCCGCGACCACTTCCACAGCGCGGCCTCGCACGCAGGGAGACCTCCCTCCTTCTGCGACTGAGGATTGGCTGCTGTTGGACGGGTGCTCGCCGCCACCGGCACGGCCTCGTCGCCTCTCCAGCCTGTGCCTCCTGTGAGGAGCCCGAGACCCTGGAGCACCTCCTGCTGGCCTGCCCTGCCTACCTGCAGCAGCGTGACCGTCTCCTGCAGGAGTTCCGACGACTGGGGCTTCCTTCTACACGACAGGAAGACATCCTCTTCCCTGGTCGTAGCGAGCTACCAGCCCTCCTGAGTGTCGTCGAGTACCTCGACTCGTCGGGGCTCTCGGCGAGACTCTAGGATTTTCTCCAAAGACGCATAGCCTCACGGCTACCCAAACCACTCTAGGCTACTCGAACTGCCCCAATCATCTGGCTCCTGCTGGATCACCGCTCCCTGGCCTTTCACCAGATCACCAATCCTACCGGACCCACTGGGCCCTTCCTGCCGGACTACTCATCCGCTGCCATGGCGACCCTTTAACCCTCTACTCTCCTATCTCCTTTGCTCCCACTATCCCCCCTCACCCCCGTTGGCGCTGAGCCGTGCTCCCGCAAGGGCTGCAGAAAACAGCGACAACCTTTCCTTACCCCTTCAAGAACCACTTCATCACCTTGTATCAGGAAAGGACCGAGTGTTTAAAAACCGCTGTTGTGCGGCTGCTCAACACACTCTCTCTCAAGCAGTCATGTTAGACTGAAGTACTTTCTCAAACAGTCATGTTAGGCTGATTTAAATACTGTAAATAAACCCATATTCCTCGTTCTCGATGAGAAGCAGTCCTTTCCTTTATCAACGTCCTCAGCGTGTATGAGTTGGACGACGGCATGGGCCAGCTACCTTCTAATTCATACCCGACTCCAATCTTGACAACGGATCACGAGCGATGGGATTGAGCCCCCAGTCATAACACTGCACGTATACACAAAATCTCCCAACAAGATATTTAAGTATACGTATAATTCTCCAATGAATGTACGTATCTAAGAAAAAGTCACGGTGTATAATGCGTCAAACGAAGCAAATAAACATGTTGCGCAATCACAGATTCACGGAATCCTAGGTGCCAGCCCCATTCCATCCACTCCCCCCGATGTATCGTGCGCGACGGAAGATGACTAGCTGCTCTCGGCTTTTCTCCTTTGCGCACACAAGACTGAGTCACCATCGTCGGCTCACCCGTTCCAGCCCCCGCCCCCTTCCCGTACGCTTTCACTTGCACATACAACATGCGGTGCTCGGTAACGATGTCGTCGCCCTTGGACTTTATACGAAACATGAGGGCGACGGTGACAGCAGGAATGCGCTTGGAGTGTCCATATAATTGCTATCGCAATATTATAATAAGAGTATCCGGCAAGTGAAGCGTCCCGTGACCCATTACTTTCCGCAAAGGAAGAAGTAACAAAATCGAACTTTCACCATGCAACAATTCGCTGCGCCGCAGCAATGTATTTTTTTCCTTTTGTGGGGCGGGGGCACCGAAACTAAATAACCCCAAGGAAAATATGTTGGCCGCAACTGAATGCCTACTTTGCGCACCTAATGTGGCCACCGATGGAATCTAGAAAAGAACTACAAAAGAAGACGCTTGGTCCACAGAGAACCATATGCATACTGCTCGGTATCCTACACTGTCGAGCCAAGACTTTCCGGAGAGGTTGCCCTTAAGCGAACGCGATGCAATCCGTTGAGTCCCCACAGTTATGACGGCGAGCGACCATTGTTTCTTTTTCTCGTCTGCTAGCCAGAAAGCGTCTAAAACTCTACCAGGCGAAAATCCACTCGGCCAGAGCAAACCGAACACGCACCGCAGTGCGCCGCGCGGTGGTCAGGGCAACACTAGAAAAACGTATGCGCTCTGGCTGGCTCTGGCAGCCCGCGGGTATGGTAGCAAGACCGAAAAAATTGAAGACGCTCAATGTGTCCTCGCGTATAAAAGTCAAAGTAGGAAAAATAAATAAGAACGTAGTTACCTTGGCTGGCTTTAGTGTCTTAACATGGATGCTTTGGTGTGTAGGTGAAAAAAAATGTGATATTTTTAATGTGAAATAACGGCACAAATGAAGCACAACGAGGCTTCGCCTCATCGGACTTCGCTGCGTGCTTTGTGAACTTGTCGAATAGTGGGTTGATTTGGCTTGTCCCGTCGTATGTTCCAAGGCCAGACTTTAGAAACATCAATGCACGTACCTTTGGCGTCAAATATTTATAACAGCATTAAACCCACAAAGTTCCAGAATTGAAAATCTAAAGCACTACTTTGGAAATGTCAATGCGCCTTTCACCCATTCGCGTCAAAAGACGGCGATTCGCCGTCCGGTGGAGAAAGGGCCGAAGTGGCAAAAAACGGCGAAACGCCGTCCGACTGAAAACCGCTAGTTATTGCAATAAATAAGATATGGCGCCACATGAAAGTGTTTCCTGGTTTTTGTTTACTACTTTTTACACCAGGTAGAGATATTTGTCTGTAAGATTCTCAAATATTTGCAAGGAGAAAAATTTTTCTAAGCCCGCGTTTCTCAGTCGAACATGGCGACAAGGCGAAGCAAGCCTCTCACGCAGGCAGAGATTGAATCGGTTCTATTTGCGAGTGATGATGACGACAGCGACGGCACTGTAGTTGTAGATGAACGGCAAAGCAGTGATTCTGAAAGTGACTCGTCCGACGAGGATGTAGGCTCTGACGCCGAGTCAAACTCATCAGATGTGGATTGCGCGCCGCCTGCAAAGCACCGAAGTTAGAAGACTGGAAGTGGAATCCGACTGACAGCGACAAGAAAGTGGAAAAGTGTTTGTTCAGTGGGAATTCAGGAATGAAGAGAATTGTTCAGTTAGCGCTCTCTGCAAATCCGACAGCTTTGACGTCGTTCAACTGCTTGATCGGCGAAGACTTCTGGCAGATGATCGCTGATGAAAAGAACGCATTTGCTGTTCTGAAACAGGCTTCAGCGCCCGATCGGTCTTGGTTTCCCACAATACCAGGTGAGATGAAGGTTTTCTTCGCCGTATGTGTGCTTATGGGCCAAGTCAAGAAAAACACAATTCAGTCATATTGGGCACACAGATCGGTAATTAGCACACCGTTCTTCCCCATCCCTGATGCCAAGGCAGCGTTATCCAGCCCTTTGTAAATACCTGCATTTCTCGGGCAGTAGCGGCCAAGCACAAGGGGATAAGCTGTGGAAGCTGCGCTCAGTGTTAGAGTATGTCTCGGAAGCTTTCTCCAGTTCCTATTATCCAGAAGAGCAGTTGGCAGTGGATGAGAGTCTCATGAAGTTTCGAGGCCGACTCTGCTTTGTGCAGCTCAACCCGTCGAAGAGAGCAAGCACGCTTCGGTATAAAATTTTACAAGATCTGCGAATCGACCAGTGGATACTGCCTCAAATTTGTGATATACACCAGAAAGAGCGACAAGTCGCCTGCGACGGCTGGAATGTTGTGCAGCGAGGCCGTTGTTATTGAACTTGCAAGCGAGTACCTACCAAATGGCCATACCATTTTTCATATCCAGCTTTCCTGGACACGTACCAACTAGCGCCCCAAGCGGCCCCGGCACGAAGCTAGCGCGTTTTCAATGGAAGGATGGGGTTTTTCGCAAATAACAAAAGCTGCAGGTCGATTATTGAAAAAGGCAGGTGACAGACGTGTTCTGGAAGACAATCCACACGCGCCAGATGCAGTGATCACGCTATGGCACGTGAGAATTTTGTTCCCACAGCTGTTAATGATTTAGCAATGGAAGCCTATGGAAACGACGAAAATTTGTACTCGATTTTCGAGGCAATAACGATGCCTGTGGTGACACTACGGCGTCTATCGTAATACCCGGTGCAGCTTAGGTAGTGCGGAGACTCAGCTTTCCATTTATGCCTATATCTCGACTCTCCACACATGGCGTAACACTGTTCCCAAAAGCGTTTTTTGTAACACCGTCGCGAAAATTAATGTGATATCTATAAAAACATGAGCGGACCGCTCGGCGAACCCTCGGAAGGCGGGGCCGAGTGGTAGAATCGCAGGCGCCTTTTGTCCCGCGTCACGGCGGCCGCGGTTCCATTCGAACTTTTTTTTAAAGCAGCATAGGACCTAGTTTTGTAGTCTCTCACTATATGGCAGAAACACAAAACCCAAGATTTGCTTTCGGTTCTGGTTTTTCAGCGGCGCAGTTTTTTTTTTTTTTAAAGCCGCATAGGACTTAGTTTTATAGTCTCCCACCAGATGGCAGAAACACAAAACTGAAGATTTGCTTTCGGTTCTGTTTTTCCAGTGATGCTCTTGAAATATTATGTTTTCTATTTTTCCTTACTGAAACGTAGCAGTGTCGTGCTCATTTGTGAATTCATCGCTTTTATGGAGATTTTATTCATTGCACATCATAACTAGAAGCTTGCGCTAGCTTTGTGTTACGCAAAAAAACTTTCGCGCTTTGTAACGTGGAACCTGGGGGAACAAAATGGCTATTCTTATTGCGTTCTTCTGGAAGGTTCGTTTTCTTCTTTTTTCGGCTGTCCTTAATGGCACATACTCCGAGCGAATCAGGTCCACCTGGGCCACAATGCCACCCGTTGGCCAGTGCCATTGCTATGCAACATTCGTGTGGAACAAAGGGTCTGCTAGGCTGAGTCGCTGCCCGAACGTTAATTATTTCTAAACATTCATCCAAATAAAAAATGCACCAACTAGGAGAAGATGTGCAGCGTCTGGATTAACAGCTACTGTTAAGGCGTTCCCTCCAGCCAAGTGGTATGAATCCATAGGTGTAGCCATAAAAAAAAAACATTTGAATAAATGTCCCGTGCTGTGTCTGCCCCGCTCGCTCTACAGAGCAACAAGCTTGGCTAGCCGTCAGCCTTTAGGATCAACATATATCGCTGAAGAATGCTGCGCATTCTTTGGCGAGTACCCCAGCAATTTGGTAGCAAAATCATGCACAATCATGTCTGTAACGCCAAAAAACTTGACGCATTTCCCATATGAATACATAGGTCTTTATAAAAAGGGTTGGAGTGGCCGACTTGAAATTGGAAGTGGCATCAGCATAAATTTGGGCGTGATACAGGGATGGGCCAAGTTGAATTTGGTAGTGATATGGGAGTGGCCCAACGTGAATTTGGGGGGAAATGGTAATGAGCCAAGCTGAATTTGAGGCTGATATGGGGGTTGCTCAACCTAAATTTGAGGTGATATAGGGGTGGGTAAGCCTAAGTTTGGGGTAATATGGGGGGTGGGCCACCCTAACCATGGGGGTGATAGGGGGCTGGGCGAAGCTGAATCGAGGGTGATATGGGGATGGGCTAACCTAAATGTAGGAGTGATTTGCGGTGGGCCATTCTAAATTTGAGGTGATAGAGGGGTGGGCCAGGCTAAGTTTGGGTCTGATATGGGGGTGGGGCAACCTGGATTTGGGGATGATATGGAGGTGGGCCAACCTAAATTTGGGGTGACATATGGGGACGGGCTAACCTAACCATGAGGGTGATGTGCGGCTAGGCCAAGCTGAATTGGGAGGTGATATATGTGGACTAACCTTAATTGGGGGGGGGGGGTGATTTGCGGTGGGCCATCCTAAATTTGAGGTGATCGAGGGGTGGGCTAGCGTTAGTTTGGGGCGGCTATGGGGGTGGGCCAACCTCGATTTGCAGGTGGTATTGGAGTGGGCCAACGTAAATTTGGTGGTGTTGGGGAGGCGGGCCAATCTACATTTGGGGGTGGTATGGGGTCGGTCCTACCTAAATGGGGGGGGGGGCAATCTCGGGGTCGGCCAATCTGAATGTGGGGGCGATATGGGGGTGGGCCAACCTAAATTCTGGGGTGCGTCGACTCGAAATTTGGAGGACGATTTATGGAAATTCATGCGTGGAGCAACTTGAAAATTAGGGGTGGCCCAATTGAAATTTGGGATTGGGCCAACTTGAAGTTTAAGGCTGGGGGAAAAGAAAATCGGGCATGGCCGACTTTAAATTTGAGGGTGGGCCAATTTAAATTTGAGGGTGTGCCAAATTGAAATTTGGGGGTGGGCCTACTTAATGTTTGGGGTGGGCCAACTGAAATTTGGGGGCCTGTTTACGAATAGTTAGACAACACCAGTGGTGTTTCTGCATATTTTTCATCATCGCAAAGTACGTATATTAATAATTGTTACCCAATACCCCTCAAGGTGAGCTACCACTCGAGCCTTCCCAGCCCACTGAGCTAGTAATGTCACAGGAGTGCTCTCATCGTGATGACTGCGACGTTCAATGTGGAGATCCACAAGAAGAAATCGCAGACCGAGCTGACCATTTTCACACTAATGTCATCGCTAACAATACTCGCTCGTGCTAAACGCAACACAAACTTACAACGATCATAATTCAAGTTTCAATCGCACGCTGGTCGACACGTTCTCAGTGCACAATTTCGTCAATCATCTGTAGAGGAACCTTGCTGGATGTTTTTACTGTTATGTTGCGTCGTTTTTCACGAAAACCTTCTCCCACAAAGAGAATACATTTTTGAGATTGACGAGGTAAGCTAGTATATAACTCATACGAAGCAAATGTATAAAGGTTTATAGTGATTTTTTAGAAAATATGTATAAGTAAATAAGATATCAGATGGTATCGTTTCGATCGGGCATGACAACGATTTCTTCCCGCCTGTCACAGTGCTTTGACCGAAAACCTAATCATTTTGCTCAAACATGTTGCCCCAACATGTTGCCCCAATACTACATGTGCTGAATGTACAAAAGTGCGGTACGTGGTCACAGCTTCAAAGCCAGCGTATTTTGTGTACTGTTGTTCATATCGTAGTAATGTGGAGTTTTCCTCTTCATAAGAGCACAAAAAGAAAAAAAAGATATTACAGATAGTAGATAAGCGCAAAGTACATTGGTAAATCTGAAACCAGCAATTATTTTTAATTTGCGGGTTGGTCTCCGTTGGTAGATCGCTGTCCGATCACTTCAACGAATTTTGTTTGTGTGCAACTGCAGCAAAAACAAAGATACTACCATTTCATTGCCAGGACCTTTATGCCCTCCACACACACAAGGACACCAGATAATGGCACTATCAGTTTATAAACTGATATTGTTTTGCTAATTTCAGTGCAGTGTGGTGTCTGCGAACGGAGTATTTTCTTAGTGTCAGTGCAATATTAGCAGTGAGAAGCAGTTCGGTCTACCATCCCCATGAGGGCATACTAGCCATTGTAACGCTTTACTTTAGGAAAAGTGCTAAAAACTTGGTGTGCTTTGTCCTTTCCGCGGGTCGTCCATCCATTCTGTTATGGTGACCATCAACGTTGTGTCCGTCAGGCCGCATCCTCATTTTAGCTTCACCATTGCGAGAGTGGACAGAGAAAGGAAGCTTTCTTCACAATCAGCCCCAGCGGGATTCCACCACTCGTAACAGCTGCAATTTGCATTTAGTGGCTGGGCATACTAACTACATCCTTAGTTTCACAATGGCTAGAGCACGCAGGAAAAGTAGAGCTTTGATCGCTATCACTACCACCAACCCATGTCAATGCAGATATAAGTACGTGCAGGGGTTGGGCATGCTAACTTCTGCGCTACCACCTGCCGCCGCCACCTCAGATTTTCTATGCATACCTGCTTCTTGTTTTCATCGCAAACGCATGCAGGACAAACGCGGATAAGTAATTGGATTGGATTGGGAAAACATTTATTGAGCCTGCGGCAAAGCGCGAAGGCGCGCTTCGGACGTGGCCTGCGTCGTCATCGTGGCGGGTGCTCTGCGAGGATCCCCGCTCGCCGTTGCCGGCTCGCCAGGCTCCTGCCAAGCCAGCGCCTCAATGACCTGCTGGACGGCCTGGATTTGTTTTTCTTGGTCGTCGCTCCGCGTTGCTTCCTCAAGCTGCGGCGGTATACGTCCTGAGTTAGCTTCGCTTGTATGTTTGGAGCAATCCCATAGCATGTGCTCGAATGTGGCCGTCTCCCTGCAGCACGCTCTGCACTTGTCAAGGGGGTGCGCTTCTGGGTATTCCTATGCGATAGCGCCGGGCTTGGTAGCGTTCTTGTTTGTAGTTGCCCGAACAGCACGGCCTGCGACCTGCTCAGCCCTTTGCAGGGCGGCGGGAGAAGTCTGCGGGCCAGCCGAAAGCCTTGGTCAGTTCGTTATAGCTGGTCATCCGGTCTTTGGCGCTGAACCACAGCGGGCAGCCGTTGCCTTGGGCGCGGTCGGTTAGCCCTCGCGCTCGGGCGTGTGCCGTTTCCTTGCGATTGGCATGCTTCTCCGACTCTTGTCCTGCGTGCGCCGGGAACCACTTAATTCGAGTCCTCTTGTCGCGGTCTGCCTGTCGGAGCAGGACGCGTGCCGCCGTTGGGGCAATTCTTCCTTTGGCGTAGTTCCTCACCGCCTGTCTGGAGCCGCTGAGGATCATGTGGCATTCTCGGTCTACGATGTCCAGGGCGATGGCTATTTCTTCTGCTTCCTCCACTTGCTTGCTCGATGTGCTGGCGGTCGCCCGCACGTAGCCTCTGGAGTCGACCACCGCGATCGCGAAGCCGTTGCGGCCGGCATATTCGGCTGCATCCACGTATCTGGCGCTGGTGTCTTCCGCTTGCAGGTCCGTCAGTGCCTTGGCTCTAGCGCGTCTTCTGCCTTCGTTGAATTCCGGGTGCACGTTCCTCGGCAAGGTGTCAACCCGCACGTTCCGTCGTACGTGGCCGGGGACGGGGCATTTTGGTCCCTGCTGTTCGTGATAACCGATGCCTAGACTGCACAAGATCTTTCTGCCGGCCTTTGTTGATGACAGTCTTTGCAACTGAGCGGCTCTTTGCGCTTCGGCGATCTCGTCGAGCGTGTTGTGTATGCCCGACTGGAGGAGATGTTTCGTGTTGGTAGTTTTGGGTAGACCGAGGGGTGTCTTGTAAGCCCTCCGGATTAGGATGTCTAGCTTGTTCTTTTCGCTCTTCACCCACTTGTGGAAGGTTGCCACGTACACTATGTGGCAGAGTACGAAGGAGTGTATAAGTCTGATGCTTTCCTCCTTCACGACTCCCTTCTTGGTGGTAACGCGCTTGAGCAGTCTGGTGGTGTTGGCCGCCTTACCTATGATGGAAATGACGGTGTCTCCGTTCCTGCCGAGCGCTTCGATCGTCATGCCCAGGACTCGAATCTTGCTGACCGTCGGTATTGTTTTACCATCCCTGGTGCGGATCTTGATCTTTTCGTGTTTCCTTTGCTTCTTGATTCTGTGCGATTTGATCGGTTGGTAAAGCAGGAGCTCTGACTTACTTGGGGAGCTACGCAGTCCCGTACCTTCCAGGCTTTCTTCGATCGTGTCGACGGTCGTCTGTAGTGTGGATATTATGCGGGCATCACTGGCCCCGTCCACCCACAGCGTAATGTCGTCCGCGTCTATCGCGTGCTTCAGTCCTTCAAGCTAGCATAGTCTTTTGGCAACTTGAATCATAACGAGTTCCCTGGCTCCCTAATGTCTTCTCGTCTGTCTTCAGGTCGCCGGCTCTGAGCTCCGCCGTTCTGCCGGTGAGGAAGTATTTCAAATATTAGTACGACCTCTCGCCTAGGTTTACATGGGATACCGGCGCGAGGATGGCAGAGTGCGTCACTTTGTCGAAGGCACTTCCTAGGTTGAGCCCGAGGACGGCTTTGGTGTCCCTGGTTTCGCCGTCGATGACCTGATGTTTGATAAGTAAATAATCTCAGTGCCCTCCCGCTCTGTGAAGAAAGATGACCAGCAAAGCTTCGTATGTGGGCCCCTTAATGGCGAACTGCACCTCCGCCGTATGTCGGCCCCGCATTGCACTGTCTTCTGGATCGGCCCACGTATGGGGAGTGCTTAATGCCTGCTTCACCTCCACCGCAGGTCGGCCTGGCATGGCGTTACATTCGGGACCAGCCCACGTATGGGAAGAACTGAGCGCTTGCTTCACCTCCGCTGCGGGTCGGGCTGGTATTACGCTATCTTCAGGATTTTGCTCTACACGCAGACGCGATAGTGGGGAAAGTAGCCCTTAAGAGGAACCTTTAGCTCGAGATCTGGTGGTCCTATCTAAATACATGTAAAAGGAGAAATCGTTTTTCTCCACAACCACTGCATCAAATTTTACAAGGTTTGTTGCGCTTAAAAGAAAAACTTAAAATGTAGTGACTGTTGGTTTAGAATTCTTGATTTAGGTCATCATTTGTTTATTAAAAATTGGCCAAATTGAACATTTTCAGAAAACGAAACCATCAAGTTTACAACTCTGTCTTTCGGCAACGAAAACTGATATCACAATTCTCTACATTGCATCTAACAGCACATCTAAAGCGGACAAAATTGATATATTACGCATGAATCTAAAAAAGTCTAGTAATGTGGAAATACAGCTTTTCCACAACCCTTCTTCACAACGTAACGACTTGACATAAGATATAAATCGGCATATTGGATTTGTCCGCTTTGAATTGTCTAAAGGATGCTGTTTACAGAACCGCGATATCCGTCCATGATGCGGAGTTATTAATTTGTAAACTTCGTGCTTCTGTATTTTTCGCACTTTCGAATTTTTGAAAATCGTTTACCAGAATTCAAGCCCTAAATAGAAATTCCGCTTCCAATAGACACTAGAATTTACCTTTCTCTCCCGAATACAGCAAATTTCATTAAAATCGACCCAGGGGTTATCTCAGAAAAGCGTTTCGGCGTTTTACATCTATTTGAATAGGCCGCGTCGGAGTTGGGCCCGAGTTAAAGCTTACTCTTAACGACTTCGGTGTAAAAAATGGAATAAAGTAATAAAAGAAAAAAAACGCCTCAGCCGTCAATATCGCCGCCTCAGATTTCGTCATGATAGCACCGCCACCATCGGCACGGCTCCGTGAGCAGCTACCAAGCTGTTCACTTTCGTTATCTTCCTTCCCTCGGCGGCAGCGCATTGTCTTGATGCCAGCGACGCGCTAAATCTGCACCATCATTCCGTCATGCATCGTTTCTGCGACCAAGCAAGCTTTCAGCGGCACACGTTCACTGCCGTATTAACACCAAAACTTTAAAATGCTTGCCTTCGAGAAAACAGCGTGAATAAAAATGGAACGCGACTATGTGGCCATGGGGAACATGTTCACGGGGCCATACTATTGATGACAGCATCACAAAAGGCTAGATGTGGTCAGGTTGACTTTACAGGTTTGGAAGGAATGACTGAAGGGCTAGTTGCTTCATTATCACATAAAGAACAGCGCTTAAAGTTAGCGCAGTGTGTGCGGTTCCTCCTTTGCGTCCCGTCGGGAAGTGCTGTTCTTTCTGCGACTTTACAGATGTTCTTTTTCTGCGTCAGTTACGTCTTCCAAGAGTGTTTACTTGGAAAATTTTTGTTCGCATGCCTCTTACAGAAGCATGTTTAGTCGAAATTTTTTCGCTTGGCTGCATAATCTCGAGGACGGGCTCCAAACTGCTGATTTTCTTCAGTCACGTAAGAACCATTAGTGAAAAGTTAATTACGTAGCTTTGTTAATTACGCAAACAACTTCTCAAGTTACTCCGCATCTAGAGGTTACCAATCTGAACACTCGAATGATAAAATGATGTTAACATTATTTGTATCGTTTCAATAGTTTTGTTTCGTGCAGTTAAAAGCAGCCGGCATATTGATGGTGCTGTGCACTTCTTATAAAGTAAGTGTGAAAGCTTGGATAGGTTATCTTGGCACAAATCAACTTCATGAGTTTAAGCACATGGCCCAACCTTGCACATCTGTCTTTACAACCGATTCTCATACATTATACAAGAAGCACCTCAGCGCTACGGTACATACCACAAGGTGTGCGAGAACATTGTGCGCGCTCCCGATTAGGTTTCTGAGCGTTGGTGGAATCAGGCGGGTTTCCTGGCATGATAAGGAATACAAACAGCTTCCTGGAGGAAAGCATTGGGTACATTTTCAGTACTTTGTAACACATGGATCAGCACGGATATGTACTATCGGCCAAAAGTAAACGGACCACGGCACCGCTGGCCGGAGCGGCTGCGGGGCCGCACCGGGGCGCTGCTATCTCGCTCCGCGCGCTGACGGCGAGAGTGCCCCGAGTGACGCCAGACTTCGTCCTCTCTCTCTTACGGATCCTTGTCACGCTTTATAAATTTCAAGTGCGCCGTTCGGTTGCTCTGCTGCTGACGGTCGCGACGAAGGAGACTGTGCATCGCCGGTAGTTTAGCACATGGCGCTGTCGAACAGTGGGCCTCTTCGATTTTTGGAGTTCTGGCAGCCCACTGGCAGCCAGATGGCAGCCAGCTAGTTCCGGTTCTGACAGGAAGTCACATGGGCTGGGATCCCAAGACAATCCGAACCTGCCCGAAGTTTACAAAATCGAACGCCGGTACAGCTGGCCAAATGTAAACATGCTAGCAGCATGGCAGCGCCCGTCGAGGCCGGCGCGCGCTCGGCGTAGTCGGCCCATTTATGCGTTGCCAGCTTGAAAATATATTGTTGCATTCAGGGATACGATCACTTTCGCGCGACTCGGCGCAGGACGCGTACTCGGCCAACCTCGCTTAATTGCGCAGCGCAACATATGGCCTCCGACGCGGCGGATGACAAGGCGCGAAATCGTGATTGTATACTCGAAAGCGATAGCTGGAGGATCCCTGCTCGCAGCGATCACGTCGACCACCGGCGACATTGATGAGTTGGCGTTGTGTCATCACAAGACATGAAAAAGCAGGTTATCGGATACGTCTAGCTCATACGCATAAAATTTCGCGCCGACCTGCTTGGGCTTCGATTTCATAAAGTTTGTTGTGGCTGATGGTGCTTCTCATTTAAGGAGCTGGGGACGCGGCTGGCGCATGAAAATGCACGTCGCCTGTGACGAGCGAAACATTTCACACGAAAAACAACATTGGTCGCAATCATGAGAGCAATAAGCCAATGCACGTGTGTCTAAATGTACCGAGTGCAATCAGTGTATTCTTAGATCAACGGCCTGCAGTTCGAACACATATCGGTTTCGAGCTGCCACAGCATACGACGGAGAGACGGAGCGAACACGGGCTAGCTGCAAAGCCTTCGCTAACTGCAGAGAAAGGAGTATACATACGCGAGATATGTGAAAAGGAACGCCACCAGAGAAAGACGAACCCAAAATGTACCGCAATGCGTGAATGAGCGTCTTCAACTTGCGTGGAACACGATGGAGATAACATGCACGCCGTGAAGAAGCAATCAGCTGGGGACACGCACACAAAAGCTTCAAACGGTTCACCACGGCTCGTATCACACCGCTTCGCGATGCGGAACGGTGCGTTAGCACCTAAAAAGATAACGCTAGAAGTAAGCAAATCCGAAGATGACCGTAGACAGTTGGCTGAGCGAGGTAAATTTAAGTCCTCAAGCACCCGCGTTGCAATCCGTGAAGTCCCCGAAAAGATGGCGGCGAGCGCCCATCGCCTCTTTTAGTCGTCTGCTAGCCAGAGAACTTCCAGAGAGCAGCCAGACCAAAATCGTCCTGGCAGGTTCTGGCAGCCCGCGGGTAGCCAGAACCGTCCAGCGCGAGCAAAACGAACGCCCGGCGGAAGTGCGTAGCGCGGTGGGCGGAGCAACCCGAGAAAAACGAAGACGCTCTGGCTGGCTCTGGCAGCCCGCGGGTAGCCAGAAGTGGAAAATCGAAGAAGCCCAGTAGTGGACGGCCGCGGGGCGTCAAACCGCGCCACTGAGAAGGAACGAAGACTCGTTCTTAATGTTGTTTTGCTTATATTCACCATACCTCTCATATGAGTGCATTTCGCTGGCGTCCACCGCTGCTCGATTTTAGACAACACAACGAAAGCAGCCGCAGCGGCGGCTACGGTGACGCGCGCTTGCAGGTGCCAAGCTTTACTGCCGGCGCGGGTTCTCTGTCGATATTACTTTTCCGGCATTGTCTCCAGCAGTGGGTTTATTAACTATAGCAGTGCGCCTCGTCACACTGCTTTAGTTCGCTACTACAATACACAGTCCGTTATGAAACTTTCTTTACAAAAGTACCGTCAGAAAGAGATGATTGGAAAGACTAATCGGAAAGACAAGTCGCTCGTGAAAGTTTATTCACGGAAGAAAATAAAAATTGGGGTTCCATGCGTTGAAGAGGTCCTCAATGGGATGAAAATTCGCCGTCGTCCGCGATTACTTGGCCTACTCGCCTTGGCATCGAGTCATAGAGCACGGCCACTAGCTCCGGACGTCCGCGTAGTGCTTCCCACCCTTCTTTCGCGGTATGATGCAGCTGATCCGCGGTGCCACAGCAAAGGGGCCAATAGGACACCGGCGTTCAATATTTCCTTTTTATTCTCTGGAACGGTGTCGGCGACGCGCTTTGTAGTGCGCGCTGCTATCCAGATATGGTTGTGTCCAGCCATTGGACACTGGAAGACTAGGAAATGTTTAAAAACGAGAACGGTCGCATTCGTTTCGTCGCAAAAATGCCGTCCCGGGTGCCGATCGAGGAGAGAAGGCGCATCGTGCGGCTTAGCATAGAACGTGTCCCTCAGCGTGAAATCTGCCGCCGCACTAGGAGGAGCAGAACATCGGTGAACCGCATTATTCAAGCCTATAGGGATGAATACGGCAGAATTGCTGATGCTCAGCGCAGTGGGCGGCCAAGGCTTACAACGATGGAAGAGGACCAACAGATAGTTGCTGCCGCTGTTGTTGACCCCTTTCTGAACGCCAGGGAAATTCGCGACGCACTGGACCTCAGTTGCTGCAGCGAGACTATCAGGAGCAGACTGCGAGAGGCAGGTCTCATGAACTGCGTTGCCGCTCAGAAGCCGCACCTGACGACGAAGCAGAGGGAAGAGCGACTGAATTTTGCCCGAGCGTTCGAGCAATGGACTGCAGAGGAGTGGCGGGAGGTCATCTTCACGGATGAGTCAACGTTCAGCACACGCTGGGACCAACATCAGCGTCTGTGGCGTCCGTTGAACAGCAGGTACGACCTGTCATCCTTGCAGCTGAGGGAAGTTGCGGGTAAAGTTTGCATAGCTAGTCAGTGCTAAAAAATAGGGATTGTTTGCAACGCATACTAGCCTTAAGAATGCTGTACAGCCTCATTTCTCGTCTTACTGCATGACTACACGTAGGCGCAGTATTGACTACGAAGTGTTTCTTTTGCGTCATTGCATATCAGCGAGCTGAATGTTAGACAGGGTATGATTTAAGCCTTCATTATTTTCTTTTCTACAGCAGAGTGAGGTGGCTGCGCGTTAAGTTTTGTACCCGACATATGTTAATGACTGCTCTCTCATATGCCCAGATATGACTCCGGCCACATCCACAGCGTGCTCAGCAGCGGCCGCTGCTCGGTTAGTGTTTGGGGCGCCATCAGTAAGGACGGCTTTGGCCCACTCGTGCGGATTGAGGGCTCGTTCACTGGGTCGAAGTACTGCGAACTCCTCGTCAAACACTTGATTCCATACGTTCTGGACGGGCCATTCCGGGACGGGTGCTACATGTTTCAGCACGACCGCAGCCCTGTGCACAAAGCCCGCGCTGTGAGTGCACTTCTGGAGAGCTACGCCGTGCGTCAGCTTCCGTGGCTGCCTAGCGGGGCTGATCTTAACCCCATCGAGAACATTTGGGCAATGTTGAAGAAGACTCTTGCCTCACGGCGCCTGTGTGGTGGCACAGTGGATCAGCTTTGGCATGCCGTGAAAGAAGGGTGGGAAGCACTACGCGGACGTCCGGAGATAGTGGCCGTGCTCTATGACTCGATGCCAAGGCGAGTAGGCCAAGTAATCGCGGACGACGGCGAATTTTCATCCCATTGAGGACCTGTTCAACGCATGGAACCCCAATTTTTATTTTCTTCCGTGAATAAACTTTCACGAGCGACTTGTCTTTCCGATTAGTCTTTCCAATCATCTCTTTCTGACGGTACTTTTGTAAAGAAAGTTTCATAACGGACTGTGTATTGTAGTAGCGAACTAAAGCAGTGTGAACAGGCGCACTGCTATAGTTAATAAACCCACTGCTGGAGACAATGCCGGAAAAGTAATATCGACAGAGAACCCGCGCCGGCAGTAAAGCTTGGCACCTGCAAGCGCGCGTCACCGTAGCCGCCGCTGCGGCTGCTTTCGTTGTGTTGTCTAAAATCGAGCAGCGGTGGACGCCAGCGAAATGCACTCATATGAGAGGTATGGTGAATATAAGCAAAACAACATTAAGAACGAGTCTTCGTTCCTTCTCAGTGGCACGGTTTGACGCCCCGCGGCCGTCCACTACTGTTCGACAGCGCCATGTGCTAAACTACCGGCGATGCACAGTCTCCTTCGTCGCGACCGTCAGCAGCAGAGCAACCGAACGGCGCACTAGAAATTTATAAAGCGTGACAAGGATCCGTAAGAGAGAGAGGACGAAGTCTGGCGTCACTCGGGGCACTCTCGCCGTCAGCGCGCGGAGCGAGATAGCAGCGCCCCGGTGCGGCCCCGCAGCCGCTCCGGCCAGCGGTGCCGTGGTCCGTTTACTTTTTTGGCCGATAGTACGTTAGAACTAAAAGTACTGAAATATTAAGGGGAGGGCTTCGCTGGATGTATATTAGCTGTCTAATGATAAGATCTAAAGAAAAAAATACTGTGATTTTATGACAATTAATGCTGACATGAAATATGAGCTCCGACACAGTACCCGTGGTGGAACTGGCCCCTGGACTACAGGGCTACATTGAACCACGATATGCTGGTTTGATAAATACCAGTAACTGGAAAGTGGTTCGCTCTTGAATTTCCTGTATGTCGGCGCCGCTGTGCAGTGTTGGGGGCCCTTTTTAAACTACAAGCACTATGTTTCAGCAAATATTGAAAGCGACTGTATTCTTTTTCTTACGGGGAGGGGGGGGGGCTTTTTTTAGCGTCTAACCACAGTTCCAAAGTTATCAGTTAGCTCAAGATGCGCCTGCATGTGTTTCTAATATCCAGTATGTTGTCACGGATTCAATAGCGAAAGACCGTTATCTTATCAGATCGCGCGCGTGAAGCGAATACTGGCGCACATTCTCCATCACATTTGACGACCCGAGATTGCGCTGCAATGTACGAGCATTCCAATCTGACAAACCGACGCCTTGGTCCGTAGATCGCAATCAGAGGAAGCACTTTGCGAGCAGCCATCGTTATGTTTGAGCGTTATTTTCGTTTCCAGCGCAAGCTCATCTTATAATTAGTAACATTCGTGACTGACTCTTTTGGAAGTGTTTTGTTCTTGACATTACTACAACGTGAGAGTATAGAGGTGCTCCATCTTCATTGAGTGAATATTGGGAAACGGACTAGGCCTTTTATTGCGTCTGCGTTTACACATTTACCACACCAATTTATTTTTCATAACTTACTTTTCAATTTAGGGGGCTGTAAAGCACAGCAACCTTTTATTAGCAGGATGTTTTATTAACACAGAAAATTTAAATGCTTATTACTCGGCTTTCACCTCATGGTAAGGAATTTCAATAAAGATACACTTATGATAATTAAAGGCCTATCCGTTTGACAACATTTCATCTGAGTTCCCCTTTGCAAGGTGATACAGACTTGCAGGTGCTTCGCATCGGGGACCCCCAACATATGTCCAACCGCCAAATAAAGGGTTATTCGCAATGTTTCATTTCACGAAGGCGTGTTACCCTCCTGTTTTTATTCCCGTTTGCAAACACGCATAAGACGAAAGTGCTGCGTGAAGAGCGTCGTTAGTCCAAGCCAACGAGCTACCGTAACTCACCTTGCCTATATCGCTGTCATTTAGGCTTAGATAAGAAATATATATATTTTAAATCGACGCATCCCGAATCCAAAAAGAGCTGCCCGCGACCAGCCCAGCTAGGTTTCTTTCATTTCGTACTTCGTCGTAACGGTTAATAGTAGCTAACGAAGCAGAGCACTGAGTGTGGATATGTCAGAGAAGGTGTCCTATATACTGTCTCGTCACCCACCGAAAATTCCCCGGCGTGCTACTGGCCATTCCTAGAAAATTGTATATGTGACGCCCAGCCATTTGCAACACAGCAACATTGTTTTGCGATCAGAGAGCCCAGGTGAGAGACAGGGTAGTTATGGAGATAGAGACACGCTATTTTCTGCATTAACTTAGGAATGCATGAATGAATGTCTTCATTTATTGAGAAAAAGGAGGAGCAAGTATCAGTGAAACACGTCTCAGCAGATTGGGAAAGAAGCGGGGGACAAAGAGGAAAAGCTGGGGCCCGGGTGGCAGGCGAAGTCGCAGCTTAGGGGCGAGAGAATATAAGCAAGAGTTGGCGAAAGCAGTTGAATTCCAGTGTAGATGTGTGATGTGCCGAGCAAATGATTGGAGTCACCGCCCAGCATCCGTCCTTTGCGGCAGTATAAGCTCCCGTCGTTCTTGGCAACAAACCTTTACTGGAAACCAATCTTCGCAATTACTTATTCATCAGCCATCCCTAGCCACGAATTCCTTAGTGGCAGGGTCTGTGGATTACAACTACGCTGTCCCGACAGGTTACGACCATAACGTGACGCTTGCGGTTACGGATGTCCTCCCCCCCCCCCCCCCATACTCGTGACTCTTATTATACTACTACTATACCGCACGAATACTATAAACATCGGTTTACTGCACAAGTTAGTGAACATGCAGACATTTTAAAACCGCGTTTTTCGTCTTACATACGCTCAACGCAAGCACCATTGCAGCATGTTACGATGCGCGTCCCTTCAAGACAGAAACGCGAACGTAAACATAAGAACGCGTTAGAAGACAGGGTCTTGGGCCTCGTGCCAAACATATCCAAGCCAACAATATGTTAACAATCATGCCGTCGTTTCTATGCAAAGAGGTTATGTATTTAAACTTCTGGAGTGACAGTCCAATCCGCCACCTACTGGAGCGCGTGAAGCCGCCAGGGGCCACATTGTTATAGGAAAAGGAGCGCGGCCGCGTGGCTACGGTATACGCGCGACGCAACCTGTGCTTGCGGTTCTGCGATGAAAAAATAAAATGAAACCCCTTTAGGAATTATATCAGTCCGCCATAGTGTGTCGCTGTTGTCAAAAATAACATGTCATGGTGGTGGGTGCCTTGTGTTCTGTGTACAATATGTTGCGAGAACTGAAAAACAGTCGTTTCCTGTTTTCTTCAATCAGTAACTTGCCGCGTGCATCGGCACTGTGATGGCCTTTCGTCGATACGTGGTGCCGGCCCGTATTTACACAACGACTTGACCTCGAAATATAGTATCCTTATGCCATTTCTTTAAAAAATCACTATTTGTGTAAATGAGCGTTTTTGGTTTAAACCTAGAAAACAAGAAAAAATATTCAACGGTAGGTCTCATTTTTGTCCGGCATTTCAGTTCTAGCTGAAGAGAGTCGGTGAAAGCAAATTCACAATAAAGCTAAGGCGACCCACAATCTGCACGCAGCCGCAAGCCTACATGCGCTCCAATGAGGATAACCTGCCAAAGTTAAGGTCATGTGTCAGCTGGCTGCTCAAGCACTCCTTACTTTTTTTTTTTCGTTTCTGCATCCGTGCTGCCTGCGTCTGCGGCAAAAACGTGAAGGGGGAAGGCAGATAAACAGAAATTGGTGGAGGCAGGTGGTAGCGTAATGGTTAGCGTGCCATCTCCCAAATGCAAGATGGTGCATTTGGGAGATGGGCTCAAATCCCGGTGGTTTGTTTGTAAAGGCAGCTTTCTGTGCTCTCTGGTGACTGCGAAGCTCAGAATGAGGCGGCATCCTGACGACAATGGTCGCCGTCAACGTAACAGAATAAGCGGGCGTGCAAGGTCATCCCTAAAGCCGAAACCACATTCAGAGGAAATACACTATGCTCTTGCCGACAAAAAAAAAAAACATGATGAGTAACGAGCGGTGTTGTTTAGCGAGGCTGTAGACGGATAATGTCACCATAGACAGGACCAAGGTCCAATCCCGGTGCTCAGCTAAAATATACATCGACAGCGTGTCAACTAGCGTGTAACTAATACTTCATTAAGGTCGTTGCGTGTTTGTGTTGTGTCTAGCAGGAGCGAGTAGTGTAAGAGATGACACTGGAGAGAAGGCGGTGAGCGAAGTCCGCGAAAAGTAATTGAGGATAGCCATATTGAACGTCGACGCCATGTTGAATAAAGCCTGCTACATCAGTTGCTCAGCCGCCAGAAAGGCTTGAGTGGTAGCATACCGCTGGGCGTATTTGGTAACCACAGCGATAAACACACACTTTGCGGAAGTAAACAGAGGAAAGGGACGTAGTTAGTTGGTCACCTTTTTCGAGCTCTGGCATAGTTTGAAAAATGAATGTGGCGAAGTATGACGCACAAAATAGTATATGTCAACCCTAATGAATCAGCGTGGTTATACTTAAGCGACACGCCATGGTTACCTGCCACCAGGACATCATGAAGTTGCAGCGATGAGAGTTTTCGTTGGGTGCTAGCAAATAAAAACGAGCACATCAGAGACGTCCGAGGGGCATTTCTAGGGTACAAGAGCACATCGCCCTCCCCCCCCCCCCCTCCCCCCCCGAAGAAAATAAATCACGAATATAAGCTTACGAATAGGGACATCATAAGATCGAGCACTACGGCGCTTGTTGATCTTGTTTAGGATGACGTCAGCATTTCATTAAGCGTTTATTTCTGAGAAAATGAGTTGAAGTTCCGTTTATTTGCATCACAATGGCAGGCGTAATCAGGCAAACATTGACAGCATTTCATTAGAGAGTGCCTGTCTACTCTGTGAAAATTACGTATGACAATGACAAGAAACACAGAAAGGTTTGCTTACATCGATCCGCACATACATGGGATCCCCATAATTTTTTGACTGTCAATTTAAATGCTTAAGAATGGCGCTCATTAACTCAATATTTCCTTTCACAGTGAGCAAAAGCGGCTGTCGTGTCCACAGTAGAATTGATTTAAATGGCTTTTATCCCATGGACATTATATCGTTGCCAACTTCCGTAGGATTGGAGTCATCAAAATGGGATACGGTTGACAGGGAAATCAGGAGGTTGATGAACGGCAAGAAGGCAGAAGCTTGCGCAAGACCTCAGGGATATAAAATGACTTTTTGAGCAACTTGGTCAGGGGGCCACGCAATGGTTTCCACGTCTATTAAAATCCTCCAAAATATGAACAGAGGCCGACAAAAATGCGGGCATTTTGGGAAAGTTGAAACCGCTGGAAATTTCAGGACAGCATTAGCCTAAATATAAAAGATGACTTAAAAATAAGAAACCATAACGTTGACAGGGCGGCCAAATTTTGGCACAGATAAATTGGCTGTTGAAGCAGTTCAGCTGAAACGCAGTGGTGCGAAATAAGACGAGAATGTCGGCAAGTGTTGAACAAAGGTCAAGTAGGTCCTGTGGCCGACGCTAGCGCTCGGCAGCTGTCAAGCGACTGCACGTATTAGCGAGATGCCTGGTCGTCAGTAGTTACAGTATAATTCGGGTCTGAAATATTGGACGCGGACTGCATCACATTGAACACAGTGCATTCTACGGTGTCATTCTTCGAAAGATGGTACCGATTCTCGCGCAATGAGGATGGGAACAAATTGTCTCACGTGCCGGCTGTCACCTTCCTCCTACTGCCAACATTCCTTCCCCTCCGTAGTTGCTTAGCTTTTATTGGGTTCGGCTGCTAATCACGAGGTCTAGGGATCGAATCCCAACCACGGCAGCCGTATTTCAATCGGTTTGAAATGCGAAAACCCGCGTACTTAGGGTTAGGCGCACGTTAAGAAATCCTAAGTGGTCTAAATTATTCCCGAATCCTCCACTACGGCGTGCCTCACAATGAAATCGTGGTTTTGGCAAGTAAAACCTCATAATGTGTTATGTAACATTCGTTAAGGATGTCCTGGGCAGTCGCACAACTCTTGAATACAACTAAGTGTCAGGAGTTGTGCGCGAGGTCTTTGAGTATGTGGATATAGCCTCTATGGCGTTAGATAGCTGCTAGTCTACATTGCGGCTATATAATAAAGGCGGAACGGCAACATGCTATAGAATGTGGAGAACATACAAATCCCGCATATATTACTCCACAATAATTTTAAATAGCGTTCTTGCTTCACGCACGTGGATAACCGCCATAGGAGACTACTTTGGAAACTAACTGCAAGTACTGTATATGTCGTACCCAAGGGTGTACCTGACCTGGTGGCCAGTAAATGGTGACGTAATATTGCGAGCAGCTTCGGCCATAGCATGCTAACGGACGACGACACAGACTGAAGTGACTAGCGCAAGAGTGGACAGGGGACACTAAAGACGCTACAAGGACAAGCGCCCAGTTGGAAGTTTGCGCTTATCCTTGTCGCCTCTTTAGTGTCCCGTATCCACTCTTGCGCTAGTCACTTTAGCATGGAATGCCAACTAGCCCGGTCTCACACCCTGCGACGACACAGGGGCAGTTTGCTCAACTCTTGTGTCGTGACTTTTGTGTCACGGTGAAAAACCAACATATCCATGTATATGTCTTAATACTTAAGCACATATAGATTTGCAGGTGCGGCGGTAGCCCATGAGTGCGTATTGCAGAGTCTTTAGTGAAATAATTGGGGGCACCTTAATGAAAGCAATAGGTAAAAATGAAAATCCGTCCACGACGGCGTCTCTAGTAGACGCTATGCGACGTTTGAACGTTAACAATGTGTGCCGACTGAAGAAAGGCTGCCCCGAAGTGCTTCTGACGGTTAGGCTAGCTTCTTTACTCCGTAGAATGAAAAAAAAAAGAACAGAAACAAAAGAAAAGAAAAAAAAAGAACCGCATCAAAAGCCCAGAATCAACCATTGCTCGTCGCGACTAAACGCTCTTAGGATGACGAGTAATTTCCAGGCGAGGAGCGAATACGCTTTATCAAGAACACCGCATGATAACGCCGGCGGGACAAGCATTGTGGCGAAATTCAATGCGCAGGGATAGGTTTTATTTCTTTTTTTTATTTTTTGGTTCACGTGATCCTGCGTCATCGCGGGAAGCTTGAAAAGTTTAAGGCCAGTACGCCACGTGGTGGCACTCACACGAACTAAACCCGTTGTGTCCAGAAAAGCTGGATACGTGTGGACAAATGGTATAGTTCTCCGACCCTGTTTCTACGTGTCAAAGATTCAGGATACAATGCTGTTGGTACAGCGAGATTGCACCGAAAAAACATGCCGAAAGATTTCAAGAAATTGAACTTGCAACGGGGTGAGTGCTCCACTGTGTTTTCCCGTGGCATCATGGCTGCAAAATGGCAGGACAAAAAACCAGTGACAATGCTCTCCACTGTCCACGCTGCTGCAGACTTCACTGACTCGTGCAAAAAAAGCAAAACATGGTCAACCGATCCGAAAACCTCGTGTTGTGCTTGACTATAATATAGGCATGGGAGGCGTTGACCGTCATGATCAGCAGCTGGCTTCCTTCCCTATAACGCGCAGATACGCCAAAGGATACAGGAATTTTTTTATGTTATGGATTTAGCTGTTTATAACAGCTATATCTTGTTCCAAAAAGCAACCGGAAAAAAAATGTTCTACGCGGATTGGAAGGTGGACCTTATCGAACAGATCGTCGAAGAAACTGTTTTGCCAGGATATCAGCGCAGAGGGAAACCAGCTGTGGCTCCATCACCGATGCGGCTAGAAGCTTCTGAGTGGGCGTATTTTCCTCGCCAGATACTCCCCAATGCTGTGAAGGAAAATCCGTCTCGAAGATGTGTGGTCTGCAAAGCACAGGGGAAGAGAAGTGAAAGCCGTTGGGAGTGTGAAAAATGTAACGTCGCACTTCACATGTCAGAGTGTTTCAAGATTTATCATACGCGAAAGAATTTCTAATTCTGGAAATGTGTGCGTGCTTTGAGAGCAAAATAAAACCATTTTTTTTTACGCTGTGACTTTTCTAGCGCAAGTTATCGCGGTTTGTTTGCAGCGACATCGGTCGCGCCGCGCGCTCAAAAAATGTCGCGGATGGCAGCGCGCGGAACGCGGATGAAGCGGCGGAAGCGAATGGGTTCACATCGAAAGTTTATTAGAATTATACCCATAAAGTTTCGGAATTGATATCCGTGTGCTCCGTAGATTCCGCGGCCTCCGCGAGATGCCACGGTGAGCCCGTTTGTCATCAAAACGCCATTGAAACTTTGTGCTCGGATGGGGCTGCTTGCGTTATGTGACTCCCGATGCATGGACGTTGCCACGAAATCCAGCCCGAGTTTGCAATTTTCGCGGTGAAATGTCTTTTCGAGCATGAAAAAGAAATTCTAGACAAAATCCAGAATGATTTCCGGCGCCGGGGGTTACTTTGGTCGCCGGTGCATTGACAGCACGAAAAAATTAGGGGGGGGGGAGGCTGGAGCCCCATAAGCCCCCCCCCCCCTGGCTACGCCCCTGATACTCGGATCTTCCTGTTCTTCCAGGGTAATAGGGAGTCGGCTGAAGGTATCGGCGTTTACGCTTTCGGATCCCTTACGATAGGCCAGGCTGTACCGATATCCTCCCAACAGTAGGGCCCAACGTTGAATGCGGGCAGCGGCCATTGGCGTAATCGCTTTGTCCGGCATGATCAGTACCGTTAACTGTTTGCGGTCTGTTATCAGCCCGAATGGAGTTCCCACACAGGTAGTCTCTAAACCTCGTCACGCCGAACACGAAAGCGAAGTCCTCCTTCTCTAGCTGGGAATAGTTCTCTGCTTTCGTTAGGGTTCGTGATCTAAATCCTACAGAACAGTCAACGCCGCCAACTTGATGCGACAACACTGCTCCCAGACTTACTGTTGACGCGTCACACTCTAAACGAAGGGGCTTGTTTGGGTCAAAATGCATCACAAGTTTTGCATTCTTCACTGCCTTCTTGGCTGCTTCGAAAGCAGTCTGCTGCTGTTTGCCCCAGAACCACTTCACGCCCTTTGCCAACAATTCGTATAAGGGAGCTAATAAAGTTGACACATGTGGCAAGAACTTGCCGTAGTAATTTAAAAGGCCCAAAAATGGTTTTAGTTCACTCACCGAGGTAGATCGTGGGGCGTCGAGCAGCGCTGTGATATTGCTTTTAGGGCGTATGCCGTTGCTATCAATGCAGTGCCCGAGAAACGTAACTTGCTCCTGCCGGAACTTGCATTTCTCACGCCTTAGACGCAGGTCGTGTTCCCTCAGACGTTGTAACACATGCTCCAGGATTTTGTAGTCGTTCGCCTTTTCAGCTACAATAATGCCGTCCAGATACACCTGCACCCCGGGGGTCCCGCTGAGCACGGCTTCCACGCGTCGCTGGAAGATTGCCGGCGCTGAAGACACCCGGAAGGCCAGCCTGTTGAAACAGCATTGACCCTCGTGAGTGTTCAGAACCGCTAGATTGTTCGAGTCTTCGTCCAGGGTCAGCTGATTATAGGCGTTCCGCAAATCCAACGTGCTGAAAACTTCTCCGCCCTTGAGATTCGCAAAGATATCGTTGACCCGCGGCAGCAAATATTGCTCTATAAGGGTGTCAGCATTCACCGTAAGAAGGAAGTCGCCGCACAACCACAGCCACCCATCCTTCTTGACCATAGGCACGACGGTTGTGGCCCATTCAGGAGATGTCACCGGTGATAACAGTATACTGTCGCTCGAGGTGGCGTCACGAGATATGCTTCCTGCTGTCCGTTGATGACACGCTGGCATGACGCAGCAAAAACGACGTTATGCAGTACGCAAGAACGGGGAACAGCATCAACAGAGACACGAACCCTTACTTCACTTTCACCCTAAACGGGAAGAATGGAAGCTGGCAAATTCTGGACGAGACTCTCGGGATGCGACCGTCTCATGTTAAGTATCTCACTGGAAGCACCGCATATAAGGATAGTAGTCATGGGAGAATTGAACCTCACTGATTGAACAGAATTCTGTAAAAACATCCAGATAGAACAAGAGAACTGGCAGGACCTCGCAGAAGCCATCCGCAGCCAGCACGAAGCAGTAACTAAACAGGCCAAGCGCACTATCGGAACACCAGTAGTAGATACTCACCTCCTACGCATGTGGGAGGCCAGAAGGAGCATGCTGAAACGATGAAAATCACAAAAATTAAACAAGGAGCTATACAGGCGCATTGCCGAGCTCTCAGAAAACATCTACGCGTCCAAACTGGCGACAGATAATTGTTTACAATTCTGTGACTCCCTCAAAGGCACTCTCAGCACGACAAAAACATGGAATATCCTCAGATGCATGCTAGAACCGGGCAAAACCAAGAAAGAGACGAGCAGAACACTACACAAGATAGTTGATCTGTTCCAAGGTACCAATGAAGAGCTCATTGATAAACTTATGGAGAGGTATATAGGACCCATCAACATACCTCCTTGCACCAAACAATACATGGGCAAAGCGAACCCCGACCTAGACGCACCCATTAACGCACACGAAGTCTTCCAAGCAGCACAAGCTACCTGGAAAAATACAGCGCCGGGTTCAGATAAGGTAACAAACGCTATTGTAAGAAACCTCAGCGATGAAGCCCTGGACGCTATTACACACCTCTTCAACGAGAACTGCTGGAGCCGCGGTCACTTACGATAAAACTGGACAAAAGACACTATAATCACCGTTCCGAAACCGGGCAAAGCACTAACGTTAGAAGCCCTTAGACCAATATCCCTCACGTCCCGACTCGGGAAAGTGTTCGAAAGGGGGATAACTACCAGACTACAAAGATACCTAGAACGCAACCACTACTTCCCCGCGACCATGGTCGGCTTCAGGCCAGGCCTCTCCACACAGGATGCATTGCTGCTCATCAGGGAAGAAGTGCTAAACAAAATTGCCACAGGAGGCGAAAACCTCGTACTAGCCCTAGACCTGAAATGCGCCTTCGACAATCTATCACACGAACCAGTGCTCGATGAGCTCAACGTGACAGATTGCGCAGAGAGGATCTGTAACTATGTCAGATCCTTCTTGAATGGAAGAACGGCGACCATAGGCCTGCATCAAACCAGATTGGACCCGCTCGACATGCCCGGCCAACAAGAACACACCTCATGAGTCTCCATTATCTCACCACTCCTGTTCAACATAGGCATGAAGAGGCTATCCAGTGTTTGGATCCCACCGATGGCATCGGTTGTTGGGAACTCGGCGCTGACGCCCATGGTTGTACCTGGGTCGCAAGCCCCAAGGGTAGCGTTGGCCTGGCGGCCTGGGGTACAACTGGAAGCATCCGAAGGTCCCGGCAAAGCATGAGTCTACTGGTAACAACAAAACAACTTGTTTATTTTAACATCGCAAAGAGTTGGCGGTCAGGTTGACCGAAGTAGAGAGACGGGAGAGCACTTTACTCAACAGAAGAAATCGGAGCCCTCCTTTTTGGCGTCCGGGGGCAGCTGTTTTTATACTCTCGCAGTTGAGGGCAAGAAGGAACCCCTCAATAGACGAGCACGTGATTGTACAATGGGCTAATGGTGACGCACACTGTCGTAGCGCCGCCGGTCGGGCACAAAGACTGGGAGCAGAGGGGGACCCCCTGCTGTCGCATCGCCGCCGTTCGGGCACAATGGCACATACACTCACACACGCACATGAAGACACGTGGCATCGGAACATGCCTGGAAACGCCTGGAAACGCCTGGCGGGGAGCGTTGCGGCGACGCCGAACGGGCCAAAATGTCTGCCGCCCCGCCGCAGTCGCGCCTGGAAACGCCTGGAAACGCCTGGCGGGGAGCGTTGCGGCGACGCCGAACGGGCCAAAATGTCTGCCGCCCCGCCGCAGTCGCGCCTGGAAACGCCTGGAAACGCCTGGCGGGGAGCGTTGCGGCGACGCCGAACGGGCCAAAATGTCTGCCGCCCCGCCGCAGTCGCGCCGGCAAAACCGCGTGTCGCAGGCGAAACGCAACAGACCGCCCCGCCGGGGGAAGGAGATCCCGATGGACAGGGGACTGCATCCGCTGTCCGGAGGGATGTCGCTCGATGATGCTCATAACCGAAGTCGGGCGTCCCTCGACGTTTCTTGAGCGCAGCGCACAGAGAAGGCCTCGTTCTCTCGTTCAGGTTCGCACGGGACACTGCAAAGTGACTTCGGGAGAGTTCACATTTTTGTTCTCGTTCCCGGCAAGCGTTAGAACTACGCTGAAACTCAACCGCTCAGTCAGCAAGCACGGCACAACCCTCACTAAGCCCTGCCAGGCTCTTTCCCCTTTTTATACCACTGCCTAGTTCCTTACAGTAGTCTAGCATCACTCAGAACGCGTTGTTTTGATCGCACCGCTGGTACGATCCGTTGGGAACTCGGCGCTGACGCCCGTGGTTGTACCTGGGTCGCAAGCCCCAAGGGTAGCGTTGGCCTGGCGGCCTGGGGTACAACTGGAAGCATCCGAAGGTCCCGGCAAAGCATGAGTCGACTGGTAACAACAAAACAACTTGTTTATTTTAACATCGCAAAGAGTTGGCGGTCAGGTTGACCGAAGAAGAGAGACGGGAGAGCACTTCACTCAACAGAAGAAATCGGAGCCCTTCCTTTTGGCGTCCGGGGGCAGCTGTTTTTATACTCTCGCAGTTGAGGGCAAGAAGGAACCCCTCAAAAGACGAGCACGTGAATGTACAATGGGCTAATGGTGACGCACACTGTCGTAGCGCTGCCGTAGCACCATGTCGAGCACGATCTCGTAGCACCCTGTCGTGGCGCTGCCGTAGCACCATGTCGAGCACGATCTCGTAGCACCCTGTTGTAGCGCTGCCGTAGCACCATGTCGAGCACGATCTCGTAGCACCCTGTCGTAGCGCTGCCGGTCGGGCACAATGACTATAATGAGAGGATGATCCCTGCTTTCGCATCGCCTGGTTCGGGCACAATGACTGGAATGAGAGGGTGATCCTTTGCGGTCGCATCGCCGCAGTCGCGCCTGGAAACACCTGCCGATGAGCGTTGCGGCGACGACGATCGGGCCAAAATGTCTGCCGCCCCGCCGCAGTCGCGCCGGCAAAACCACGTGTCGCAGGCGAAACGCAACAGACCGCCCCGCCGGGGGAAGGAGATCCCGATGGACAGGGGACTGCATCCGCTGTCCGGAGGGATGTCGCTCGATGATGCTCATAACCGAAGTCGGGCGTCCCTCGACGTTTCTTGAGCGCAGCGCACAGAGAAGGCCTCGTTCTCTCGTTCAGGTTCGCACGGGACACTGCAAAGTGACTTCGGGAGAGTTCACATTTTTGTTCTCGTTCCCGGCAAGCGTTAGAACTACGCTGAAACTCAACCGCTCAGTCAGCAAGCACGGCACAACCCTCACTAAGCCCTGCCAGGCTCTTTCCCCTTTTTATACCACTGCCTAGTTCCTTACAGTAGTCTAGCATCACTCAGAACGCGTCCACAAATTGAAAAATTGCACTAGAAAGCATATCATCACTTTGAAACACTAAACAAAAGCAATATGTTAAAAAAAATCCTGCCTCAGGAAGAAAAACATCAGTAACCAACAATTTTGAGGCTGATTCCTACGTTAGGGGCTTCGGCTTAAGCCATCGGCGTTACCGTTGAGACTCCCCTTTTTGTAACGCACCTCAAAGGAATATTGTTGTAAAGCGAGGCTCCAGCGCAGGAGGCGGCCATTTTTGGGAGAGATGGTCTGCAGCCATTGGAGAGGGCAGTGATCCGTCTCAATGATAAACCTCGAGCCGGCTAGATAGCATGACAATTTCTGAACGGCCCACACGAGACATGCACACTCTTTCTCGGTGGCGCTATACGCCTGCTCACGACTGGTCAGCTTACGACTAGCATACAGGACGGGGTGTTCTACTTCTCCATTTTCCCGTTGGCACAGTACAACGCCCATGCCTCGCTCACTAGCATCGCACTGAACAATGAACCCTGTTGTATAGTCTGGCGATCGTAGCACAGGCTGGTTTGTTAGGGCACTCTTTAGGGCGCTAAAAGCTCTTTCCTTTGTCTCGTCCCAGACGACTGTTTGAGGCTCTGTTTTTCTTAGAGCATCCGTCAGGGGAGCCGCGATATCAGAGTACCTAGGGATGTACCTCTGATAGTAGCCGGCGACACCCAAGAACGACCGAATATCGGTCTTGGTGCGCGGTTGCGGAAAGTCTCGCACAGCGGCCACTTTTATCTCAGAGGGGCGGCGACGACCCTGACCAATCACGTGACCGAGGTAGACAACCTCGGCCTGTGCTAACTGGCACTTAGGAGCCTTTACTGTCAAGCCCGCTTCGCGCAGGCGGGTTAGCACTGCCCGCAAGTGTGCCATATGCTCAGACCAGGATGCGGAGAATATCGCTACGTCGTCTAGATACGGTAAAGCGAATTCTTGCTGTCCCCGCAACACTTTATCCATGAGGCTTGAAAAACAGTATGGCGCGTTCTTCAAACCAAAACTCAACACTTTAGGACGGAAGGTTCCCATTGGTGAAATGAACGCCGCATACCTACTAGCCTCTTCTGTAAGTGGAACCTGCCAATAACCCCTGACAAGATCTAGGGTGGAAATAAACTGAGCGCTACTAACTTTCTCAAGGCGCTCCTCGATGTTAGGGATCGGATAAATTTGATCCTTAGTGATGGAATTAAGCCTGCGGTAGTCGACGCAAGGACGAGGTTCCTTGCCCGGTACCTCAACTAAAATCAAAGGGGAGGTATAATCACTCTCACCTGCCTCAATAACACCGAGCTGTAGCATTTTCTTTACCTCAGCCTCCATAATATCGCTCTGGCGGGGTGACACCCGATACGCCTTGGATCGTACTGGCTCTGTGGAGGTAAGTTCTATATCATGAGTAAGTACAGAAGTCCTACCAGGCCTCTCAGAGAACAGACCTTGAAACTCTTGTAATAGCTGGTGTAGTTCGGTTTTCTGCTCGGGCGACAGCGGTGCTTTACTGATAAGGTCACTAATGACTTGACCGGTGTCTTCCCTGTTCGTCACTGAGCCTAGTCCCGGAAGCTCGACCGGAAGCTCTTCAGGAACGTTTACCATCATGCACACCACTGCTTCCCTTTGTCTATAAGGTTTGAGCAGATTACAGTGGTAAACTTGCTGTGCTTTCCGCTTTCCTGGCAGACTTACCACGTAGTTAACGTCCGACAGTTTCTGAACAATTCGTGCTGGGCCCTCCCACTGCACGTCTAGTTTGTTGTTTAGCGATGTGCGCAATATCATGACCTCATCGCCCACCTCAAAACGACGGGCCCTGGCTGTCCGATCATAATAAACCTTGGCCCTCTGCTGGGCCTTTGTCATTGCTTCACCTGACAACTCTTGTGCCCTTCTTAAGCGTTCGAGGAGCTTAAGTACGTACTCCACCACGACTGGGTCGTCGCCCCTACCTTCCCACGATTCTCGAAGCATGCGAAGCGGAGATCGAAGCGAGCGACCGTACACCAGTTCAGCTGGCGAAAACCCCGTAGCCGCATGCGGCGCGGTCCTTAAAGCAAACATCACCCCAGGCAGACACAGCTCCCAGTCAGTTCGATGTTCAAAACACAACGCTCTCAACATGCGCTTCATGACGGAGTGGAGCTTCTCAACGGAATTCGACTGTGGGTGGTACACTGAGCTGTGTAACAGCTTTACCCCACACCTTTCGAGAAAAGTTGTCGTCAAAGCGCTAGTAAACACTGTGCCCTGATCTGATTGGATTTCCGCAGGGAAACCAACTCGCGCAAATATGGACAGTAGTGCATTAACTATCTCAACTGAGCTGAGTTCTTTAACGGCACTGCTTCAGGGAACTTTGTCGCTGGGCAGATCACAGTCAAAATGTGTCTGTACCCCGTGGCTGTTACCGGCAGAGGTCCCACAGTATCAATAACGAGCCGTCTAAAAGGCTCCGTAATGATAGGTACCAATTTCAACGGCGCCCTCGATTTGTCCCCTGGTTTGCCCACCCGCTGACAAGTGTCACATGTCCTCACGAAATGGTCTGCGTCCCGAAAACACCCTGGCCAATAGTACTCTTGCAAGAGACGGTCCTTAGTTTTCTTAACTCCAAGGTGTCCGGACCACGAACCCCCATGCGAGAAGCGCAACAGATCCTGACGATAGCATTGAGGCACGATCAGCTGATCGAACTCCACTCCTCTGCGGTCTAGATACTTCCGGTACAGGACTCCACCTCTTTCCACAAAACGCGCAGTTTTCCTGGCGATACCTTCTTTGACATTGCAGCGCACGTTTTCCAGGCTGCCATCCTTTTTTTGCTCGGCTATCAAAGCCGTCCGGCTGACTTTTAGCAACCTATCAAGTCCGTCTGACGTAGGCGCGATGAGCAAATCAGTAGATAGCTCTTCTAACTTTCCCGCGTCGGGCGTTTCCTCTCCAGTATCTGGCGCCTTTAACGTTACAGACTCAAGTTTATTCAGTTCGGGCGTGCTCGGAATATCAGCTTGCTGCGCCTCTGACCCTTTTTCGTTGTTTGATAACGTCGGCCCCGCAACTACCGCCTTTGCAGCGAGCTCCCGAACCTTCGATCTGGTTAAGGCCTGAACACTAGCTTCACCAAACAAAAGCCCCTTCTCGCGCAGGAGGTGATCGGACCTGTTTGAAAATAGGTACGGGTACTGGGGGGGCAGCATAGATGACACTGCCGCCTCCGTCTCAAGCGCTCCGAAAGGTCCTTCAATAAGCACTTTTGCTACCGGCAGACACACGCTATGAGCTTCCACGGCTTGCTTGATCCATGCGCACTCGCCCGTGAACATATGGGGATCTACATAAGACGGGTGAACTACATCCATCGTAGCTGCGGAATCGCGAAGCACTCGGCACTCTTTCCCGTTCACGAGGAGGTCTCGCATGTAAGGCTCGAGAAGCTTCATGTTCTCGTCAGTGCTGCCTATTGAAAAAAACACAACTTTTGGTGTCGTTTCCGGACACTGCGCCGAAAAGTGACCCGGCTTCTGGCACGTATAACAAACGCCCGCTCGCCTCATCTCGAACCGCTTTCTGCGTTTGGCTGCCGCCGTCTCTTTACGTTTGGTCGGACTGCTTTCGCTCGCATCCGCACTACGCGTGTCCCCCTTTAATCTCATGGGTGTGAACTTCGGCCTCTCAAACTTCAAGCCAAATTCACCCTTTTGACCGTCCTTAGCTCCGCGAGCCCGACGCGTCACAAACTCCTCGGCTAGCTCAGCGGCTTTAGCCACCGTACAAACGTCTGGCCTATCCAAGACCCAGTATCGCACGTTCTCCGGTAACCGACTATAAAACTGTTCTAGCCCGAAACACTGCAGAACTTTATCGTGGTCACCAAACGCTTTCTCTTCTTTGAGCCACTCCTGCATGTTCGACATAAGCCTATACGCAAACTCTGTATATGACTCACTTTTGCCTTTCTCATTTTCCCGAAACTTCCGACGGAACGCCTCCGCAGACAGCCGGTACTTTTTTAGCAGACTCGATTTTACTTTGTCGAAATCCTCTGCTTCCTCTCTATCCAAGCGAGCGACTACGTCGGCCGCCTCGCCGGGTAACAAAGTGAGCAAGCGCTGTGGCCACGTTTCCCGAGAGAACCCCTGCTTCTCGCACGTTCGCTCAAAGTTAACCAGGAACAAACCAATGTCCTCTCCAAGCTTAAACGGCCGCATCAGGTCAGTCATTTTGAACAATACGCGTTCTCCTGCACCGTGTGCCTGACTTCCATTACGAGCGCGTTCCATCTCTACCTCAAGACGCTTCATTTCCAAAGCGTGTTGACGGTCACGCTCTTGTTTTTCTTTCTGTTCTTTAAGTTCGCGCTCTTCTTTTTCTTTTTGCTCTTTAAGTTCGCGCTCCTGTCTTTTTGCAGTCTCCCTCTCTTCAATGGTCTCAAGGCATTCCGACAGCTCGTCATCCTCAGCCTCTAACTCAAGAATAGCCTTTTGCAGTTCTGGTTTTCTGAGTTTGTCCGAGACATCCAGACCCAACTCTCTTGCAAGCTCCAACAATTTCGGTTTGCGCAACGACTTCAAATCCATGGCTGCTCTGAATGCTGCTTTCTCTACTGCTTACTATTGTCTTGCCGCAAACTAACCCGGCAGCAACGACAACCACAATTACCAGCTCTGTTTCTGACACTAACAAAAGCCTGGCAAAGCTCAGAAGAAGAAAGTCCCGCACTCACCAAACCTCGCAGTCAAGAGTTCCGCGCAGTCGTTCCGCTGCAGGCAACCAGTCGTCACACAGGGCTCGTTGCACTGCTCCCGGATCGTCGTTGAGCTGCTCAGCATACAGTCAACTGCATCTCTTCGCTGCTGGCCTCCGTTGTCGCGATCTCACCGCTGGCAGACAGTTGTTTGAAGTCGGAGGCGATCCCACCGCTGCCACCAGATGTTTGGATCGCACCGCTGGTACGATCCGTTGGGAACTCGGCGCTGACGCCCGTGGTTGTACCTGGGTCGCAAGCCCCAAGGGTAGCGTTGGCCTGGCGGCCTGGGGTACAACTGGAAGCATCCGAAGGTCCCGGCAAAGCATGAGTCGACTGGTAACAACAAAACAACTTGTTTATTTTAACATCGCAAAGAGTTGGCGGTCAGGTTGACCGAAGAAGAGAGACGGGAGAGCACTTCACTCAACAGAAGAAATCGGAGCCCTTCCTTTTGGCGTCCGGGGGCAGCTGTTTTTATACTCTCGCAGTTGAGGGCAAGAAGGAACCCCTCAAAAGACGAGCACGTGAATGTACAATGGGCTAATGGTGACGCACACTGTCGTAGCGCTGCCGTAGCACCATGTCGAGCACGATCTCGTAGCACCCTGTCGTGGCGCTGCCGTAGCACCATGTCGAGCACGATCTCGTAGCACCCTGTTGTAGCGCTGCCGTAGCACCATGTCGAGCACGATCTCGTAGCACCCTGTCGTAGCGCTGCCGGTCGGGCACAATGACTATAATGAGAGGATGATCCCTGCTTTCGCATCGCCTGGTTCGGGCACAATGACTGGAATGAGAGGGTGATCCTTTGCGGTCGCATCGCCGCAGTCGCGCCTGGAAACACCTGCCGATGAGCGTTGCGGCGACGACGATCGGGCCAAAATGTCTGCCGCCCCGCCGCAGTCGCGCCGGCAAAACCACGTGTCGCAGGCGAAACGCAACAGCGTCCACAAATTGGAAAATTGCACTAGAAAGCATATCATCACTTTGAAACACTAAACAAAAGCAATATGTTAAAAAAAATCCTGCCTCAGGAAGAAAAACATCAGTAACCAACAATTTTGAGGCTGATTCCTACGTTAGGGGCTTCGACTTAAGCCATCGGCGTTACCGTTGAGACTCCCCTTTTTGTAACGCACCTCAAAGGAATATTGTTGTAAAGCGAGGCTCCAGCGCAGGAGGCGGCCATTTTTGGGAGAGATGGTCTGCAGCCATTGGAGAGGGCAGTGATCCGTCTCAATGATAAACCTCGAGCCGGCTAGATAGCATGACAATTTCTGAACGGCCCACACGAGACATGCACACTCTTTCTCGGTGGCGCTATACGCCTGCTCACGACTGGTCAGCTTACGACTAGCATACAGGACGGGGTGTTCTACTTCTCCCTTTTCCCGTTGGCACAGTACAACGCCCATGCTTCGCTCACTAGCATCGCACTGAACAATGAACCCTTTTGTATAGTCTGGCGATCGTAGCACAGGCTGGTTTGTTAGGGCACTCTTTAGGGCGCTAAAAGCTCTTTCCTTTGTCTCGTCCCAGACGACTGTTTGAGGCTCTGTCTTTCTTAGAGCATCCGTCAGGGGAGCCGCGATATCAGAGTATCTGGGGATGTACCTCTGATAGTAGCCGGCGACACCTAAGAACGACCGAATATCGGTCTTTGTGCGCGGTTGCGGAAAGTCTCGCACAGCGGCCACTTTTATTTCAGAGGGGCGGCGACGACCCTGACCAATCACGTGACCGAGGTAGACAACCTCGGCCTGTGCTAACTGGCACTTAGGAGCCTTTACTGTCAAGCCCGCTTCGCGCAGGCGGGTTAGCACTGCCCGCAAGTGTGCCATATGCTCAGACCAGGATGCGGAGAATATCGCTACGTCGTCTAGATACGGTAAAGCGAATTCTTGCTGTCCCCGCAACACTTTATCCATGAGGCTTGAAAAACAGTATGGCGCGTTCTTCAAACCAAAACTCAACACTTTAGGACGGAATGTTCCCATTGGTGAAATGAACGCCGCATACCTACTAGCCTCTTCTGTAAGTGGAACCTGCCAATAACCCCTGACAAGATCTAGGGTGGAAATAAACTGAGCGCTACTAACTTTCTCAAGGCGCTCCTCGATGTTAGGGATCGGATAAATTTGATCCTTAGTGATGGAATTAAGCCTGCGGTAGTCGACGCAAGGACGAGGTTCCTTGCCCGGTACCTCAACTAAAATCAAAGGGGAGGTATAATCACTCTCACCTGCCTCAATAACACCGAGCTGTAGCATTTTCTGTACCTCAGCCTCCATAATATTGCTCTGGCGGGGTGACACCCGATACGCCTTGGATCGTACTGGCTCTGGGGAGGTAAGTTCTATATCATGAGTAAGTACAGAAGTCCTACCAGGCCTCTCAGAGAACAGACCTTGAAACTCTTGTAATAGCTGGTGTAGTTCGGTTTTCTGCTCGGGCGACAGCGGTGCTTTACTGATAAGGTCACTAATGACTTGACCGGTGTCTTCCCTGTTCGTCACTGAGCCTAGTCCCGGAAGCTCGACCGGAAGCTCTTCAGGAACGTTTACCATCATGCACACCACTGCTTCCCTTTGTCTATAAGGTTTGAGCAGATTACAGTGGTAAACTTGCTGTGCTTTCCGCTTTCCTGGCAGTCTTACCACGTAGTTAACGTCCGACAGTTTCTGAACAATTCGTGCTGGGCCCTCCCACTGCACGTCTAGTTTGTTGTTTAGCGATGTGCGCAATATCATGACCTCATCGCCCACCTCAAAACGACGGGCCCTGGCGGTCCGATCATAATAAACCTTGGCCCTGTGCTGGGCCTTTGCCATTGCTTCACCTGACAACTCCTGTGCCCTTCTTAAGCGTTCGAGGAGCTTAAGCACGTATTCCACCACGACTGGGTCGTCGCCCCTGCCTTCCCATGATTCTCGAAGCATGCGAAGCGGAGACCGAAGCGAGCGACCGTACACCAGTTCAGCTGGCGAAAACCCCGTAGCTGCATGCGGCGCGGTTCTTAATGCAAACATCACCCCAGGCAGACACAGCTCCCAGTCAGTTTGATGTTCAAAACACAAGGCTCTCAACACGCGCTTCATGACGGAGTGGAGCTTCTCAACGGAATTCGACTGTGGGTGGTACACTGAGCTGTGTAGCAGCTTTACCCCACACCTTTCGAGAAAAGTTGTCGTCAAAGCGCTAGTAAACACTGTGCCCTGATCTGATTGGATTTCCGCAGGAAAACCAACTCGCGCAAATATGGACAGTAGTGCATTGACTATCTCAACTGAGCTGAGTTCTTTAAGCGGCACTGCTTCAGGGAACTTTGTCGCTGGGCAGATCACAGTCAAAATGTGTCTGTACCCCGTGGCTGTTACCGGCAGAGGTCCCACTGTATCAATAACGAGCCGTCTAAAAGGCTCCGTAATGATAGGTACCAATTTCAACGGCGCCCTCGATTTGTCCCCTGGTTTGCCCACCCGCTGACAGGTGTCACATGACCTCACGAAGTGGTCTGCGTCCCGAAAACACCCTGGCCAATAGTACTCTTGCAAGAGACGGTCCTTAGTTTTCTTAACTCCTAGGTGTCCGGACCACGAACCCCCGTGTGACAAGCGCAACAGATCCTGACGATAGCATTGAGGCACGATCAGCTGATCGAACTGCACTCCTCTTCGGTCTAGATACTTCCGGTACAGGACTCCACCTCTTTCCACAAAACGCGCATTTTTCCTGGCGATACCTTCCTTGACATTGCAGCGCACGTTTTCCAGGCTGCCATCCTTCTTTTGCTCGGCTATCAAAGCCGACCGGCTGACTTTTAGCAACCTATCAAGTCCGTCTGACGTAGGCGCGATGAGCAAATCAGTAGATAGCTCTTCTAACTTTCCCGCATCGGGATTTTCCTCTCCGGTATCTGGTGCCTTTAACGTTACAGACTCAAGTTTATTCAGTTCGGGCGTGCTCTGAATATCAGCTTGCTGCGCCTCTGACCCTTTTTCGTTGTTTGATAACGTCGGCCCCGCAACTACCGCCTTTGCAGCGAGCTCCCGAACCTTCGATCTGGTTAAGGCCTGAACACTAGCTTCACCAAACAAAAGCCCCTTCTCGCGCAGGAGGTGATCGGACCTGTTTGAAAATAGGTACGGGTACTGGGGGGGGCAGCATAGATGACACTGCCGCCTCCGTCTCAAGCGTTCCGAAAGGTCCTTCAATAAGCACTTTTGCTACCGGCAGACACACGCTATGAGCTTCCACGGCTTGCTTGATCCACGCGCACTCGCCCGTGAACATATGGGGTTCTACGTAAGACGGGTGAACTACATCCATCGTAGCTGCGGAATCGCGAAGCACTCGGCACTCTTTCCCGTTCACGAGGAGGTCTCGCATGTAAGGCTCGAGAAGCTTCATGTTCTCGTCAGTGCTGCCTATTGAAAAAAACACAACTTTTGGTGTTGTTTCCGGACACTGCGCCGAAAAGTGACCCGGCTTCTGGCACGTATAACAAACGCGCGCTTGCCTCATCTCGAACCGCTTTCTGCGTTCGGCTTCGGCTGCCGCCGTCTCCTTAGGTTCGGTCGCACTGCTTCCACTCGCATCCGCACTACGCGTGTTCCCCTTTGCTCTCATGGGTGTGAACTTCGGCCTCTCAAACTTCAAGCCAAATTCACCCTTTTGACCGTCCTTAGCTCCGCGAGCCCGACGCGTCACAAACTCCTCGGCTAGCTCAGCGGCTTTAGCCACCGTACAAACGTCTGGCCTATCCAAGACCCAGTATCGCACGTTCTCCGGTAACCGACTATAAAACTGTTCTAGCCCGAAGCACTGCAGAACTTTATCGTGGTCACCAAACGCTTTCTCTTCTTTGAGCCACTCCCGCATGTTTGACATAAGCCTATACGCAAACTCTGTGTATGACTCACTTCTGCTTTTCTCATTTTCCCGAAACTTCCGACGGAACGCCTCCGCAGACAGCCGGTACTTTTTTAGAAGACTCGATTTCACTGTGTCGAAATCCTCTGCCTCCTCTCTATCCAAGCGAGCGACTATACGTCGGCCGCCTCGCCGGGTAACAAAGTGAGCAAGCGCTGTGGCCACGTTTCCCTAGAGAACCCCTGCTTCTCGCACGTTCGCTCAAAGTTAACCAGGAACAAACCAATGTCCTCTCCAAGCTTAAACGGCCGCATCAGGTCAGTCATTTTGAACAATACGCGTTCTCCTGCACCGTGTGCCTGACTTCCATTACGAGCGCGTTCCATCTCTACCTCAAGACGCTTCATTTCCAAAGCGTGTTGACGGTCACGCTCTTGTTGCTCTCGCTCTTTCTGTTCTTTACGTTCACGCTCTTCTTTTTCTTTCTGTTCTTTACGTTCACGCTCTTCTTTTTCTTTTTGCTCTTTAAGTTCGCGCTCCTGTCTTTTTGCAGTCTCCCTCTCCTCAATGGTCTCAAGGCATTCCGACAGCTCGTCATCCTCAGCCTCTAACTCAAGAATAGCCTTTAGCAGTTCAGGTTTTCTTAGTTTGTCTGAGACATCCAGACCCAACTCTCTTGCAAGCTCCAACAATTTCGGTTTGCGCAACGACTTCAAATCCATGGCTGCTCTGAATGCTGCTTTCTCTACTGCTTACTATTGTCTTGCCGCAAACTAACCCGGCAGCAACGACAACCACAATTACCAGCTCTGTTTCTGACACTAACAAAAGCCTGGCAAAGCTCAGAAGAAGAAAGTCCCGCACTCACCAAACCTCGCAGCCAAGAGTCCAGCGCAGTCGTTCCGCTGCAGGCAACCAGTCATCACACAGGGCTCGTTGCACTGCTCCCGGATCGTCGTTGAGCTGCTCAGCATACAGTCAACTGCATATCTTCGCTGCTGGCCTCCGTTGTCGCGATCTCACCGCTGGCAGACAGTTAATTGAAGTCGGAGGCGATCTCACCGCTGCCAACCAGATGTTTGGATCGCACCGCTGGTACGATCGGTTGGGAACTCGGCGCTGACGCCCGTGGTTGTACCTGGGTCGCAAGCCCCAAGGGTAGCGTTGGCCTGGCGGCCTGGGGTACAACTGGAAGCATCCGAAGGTCCCGGCAAAGCATGAGTCGACTGGTAACAACAAAACAACTTGTTTATTTTAACATCGCAAAGAGTTGGCGGTCAGGTTGACCGAAGTAGAGAGACGGGAGAGCACTTTACTCAACAGAAGAAATCGGAGCCCTCCTTTTTGGCGTCCGGGGGCAGCTGTTTTTATACTCTCGCAGTTGAGGGCAAGAAGGAACCCCTCAATAGACGAGCACGTGATTGTACAATGGGCTAATGGTGACGCACACTGTCGTAGCGCCGCCGGTCGGGCACAAAGACTGGGAGCAGAGGGGGACCCCCTGCTGTCGCATCGCCGCCGTTCGGGCACAATGGCACATACACTCACACACGCACATGAAGACACGTGGCATCGGAACATGCCTGGAAACGCCTGGAAACGCCTGGCGGGGAGCGTTGCGGCGACGCCGAACGGGCCAAAATGTCTGCCGCCCCGCCGCTGTCGCGCCTGGAAACGCCTGGAAACGCCTGGCGGGGAGCGTTGCGGCGACGCCGAACGGGCCAAAATGTCTGCCGCCCCGCCGCAGTCGCGCCTGGAAACGCCTGGAAACGCCTGGCGGGGAGCGTTGCGGCGACGCCGAACGGGCCAAAATGTCTGCCGCCCCGCCGCAGTCGCGCCGGCAAAACCGCGTGTCGCAGGCGAAACGCAACACCAGACACCTGGACCAAATAGAATATCTAGGCTACACGCTTTACGTTGACCATATCACTCTCTGGACGAAGGGCTCTCTCGTGTACAAGGAGGACACTCTTCAACAAGCAGCAAATGCAGTGTCCGCCTTCGCCAAAAGTAGCGGGCTCCAATGCACACCAGAGAAGTCGTAAGTGATTCGCACCCATAACCAACGATCCCATCAATATCCAAGTAGACGGACACACAGTCAAGGAAATGGGTTTGATACCTGGCTTTCTGGATCCCGAGCAGTGGATGCGCCAGACACTCTAGGCACGCTAGACACAATCACGAAACAGGTTACCAAAGCCTTAAAAAAAACTTAGTCTTCTTAAACGCCGACTACACCAAGCCAACCAGGATACAAAACTACACGCATTCAACATGCTAATCAGGCCTGTGATAACAGCATTAAAAATATCGCTCCATCTCCCGCCTCTGCTCATGCGTAGAAAATTTAGCCGTTTATCTTTTTTCCTTACTCTATACCACAGCAACACACCATTTGCAAGTTCACATCTCCCGGCGCCGCACACATGGGCTCGTGTAGGTCCTATGAAGAAGACTAAACCCAGTATAGCTCGGACAGAACGATACAAATACTCACATTTGGTCCTGGCTATTGAAGAGTGGAATTCGCTTCCTTCTAGCATTGCGGATATAGCTGGAACATCAACATTTCAAACAGCCCTTCGGTAATACTTAGAAAATTCTAATGTAGAATGATGTGATGAATGATTTTGGTTCAGTGTGTGCGTGTCGGCCGTAACGTTCCGTGAAATGTTAGATGCCATGTTTTGTAACTTTTGAAGGTGCGCTTTTTGTTATGTTTTGTGGGATTTGCTACATGTGCATTTTTTCAGTACCTGTTCCTAGCCTTTTCTTTTTCCCCATTAACTTGTACCTGGCTTCTTAACTCGTTTATTTCTGTCTTCAGCCGTTTATATTCTGTGTTGTCTATTAAGTTTTCTTTGATGAATCCCCCCCTGTATCGACCTAGTCCCGGTCGAAGAAACCAACAGCAGGCGTGTCAAGACAACAGTGAACCCTTATGTTTCTTGCGCTGGGCATTTTATACCAGAGCGAGGGAAAGGGGGTAGTGGAAATAGAGGGTAAGGAAAGGCACGTGTCGTTCCAGCGTGCCGAGATAGCTTGTGCTCGTTGAACTGATATGATACACCCCATATGTAATGCCCGCATAGGGCCTTTAGGGTACTGAAGTGAATAAATAAATAAAATACCACAACATAAGCAAGGCGGAAGAGGAGAACACCGAAGTCATTATCGGGAATGCCTACAAAGCTGCTCTTGGCCTTCCCAAACATATGGCCGCGGACAAACTCCTGTCTCTGGAGCTGCAGCTAAAAGCTGCAGTACTACTATGTCAACACGAAAGCCTCGGCGGAACGAAGGGCGATCCTCAAGAGAGCGGGCTACCCCCAACATCCAGCATGTGTTAACAAGGACACAAAGGAGCTACCTCTCCTCATTAGAGAACATATCTCTGTCGCACCCATTCCAAAGAACATGCATGACACCAGACAACTGGATAGAAGAGAGGCCAGAGTCAAGGCGCTCACCAACATGTACAAGGATAATCCCGACGTCATTCATATACGTAGACGCAGCACAATTATCCGCCAAGAGAGGATTCATCCACACAGTGGTTGATCACAACTTAGACCTCATCCACAGCAATCAAATCGTCACCACTTCTAAGGCCGATGCGGAAGCGGCACATATTGCCAACGTCATTAGACTGCAAGAAGAAGCTGACAATGGATCCTTGATCTTGTCAGACTCATAGGATGCCTGTAGACTCTTCTTGAAAGGCATGGTTCCCAAAAACATAAGGAACCTGCTCCCTATTAACCTCAGACATCACCAGTATAACTTCAAACATCACCGGTAAGTCATATGGTGCCTCGGCCACGTCGGCTATCCGGGCAACGAGAGAGCCAACGCCCTCGCTCGAGACGTTTCCAACCGAGCGGGGCAGGTGATCGCACATTCACACACTGATATCTCCGCTTCCAGCAGAGACATCGTCACAGAGACACGACCGACAGACATTTGGACCACCTCACCAATCGCTCAGCAGTACGTAAACGATGTACGTAAAATACAAACGATCATTATTCCCTAATCTTAACTTATTAAACAAATTTTTTCCCGGAGCATGAAAGACCCAGTGCCCATGGTGTGATGGAAATCCAACTCTGTTTCATATCTCACGGGATTGCCCCAACAAACCCGTCGAGGTAGGCAAACACCCGCACATCTGCACCCTTAATGAGGAGCAGTGGGAGGTACTGCTCGCCAGCTCGGATGCAAGAGAGCGACTAGCTCTCATCCAGCTGGTCCGGTGGGCAGCAAAGACCAGCGGAGCCCTGGACTGAGGGCCCCGACCACATCGACTCCAACTTCTTTCTGCAAATAAAGTTTAATAGATGAATGAATGAAGCTGGCTAGGTGACTACGTCACCGCCGCGTTTCAATGAGGGTGCCGTTAGATCATCATCATCATCATCATCATCGTCATCATCATCATCATCATCATCATCATTAGCATTGTATCGTGCCACTTGCTTTGCAATGTGAGATTCGTGCCACGCAGCGTCAATACGTACACCCTTCGCATTGCAGTTGCATATTATTACACCAGGTGGCACGCCACGTAGCTTCTGCATAGGCAGTGGTGCAAGGTAGATAGAGAAGTCTTGAGGAAAGAGGAGAAGATTATGGAGATGAATAAATATTGATGTAATGAAAAAACATGTATGACATACCTTATTAATTCAAGCAGGCTAGTGATCGTTCTTCACCGTCCCGTTTCAAAGGGAACGCCATGAAATCAGCATCATCATTACCATCGTATTGTGCCACTTGACGTGCGCGCAGCGTAGCGTCGATACGTACAAGCTTTGCCTTGCGGTTCCGTTATGTTCCACAAGGTGTCCTCACATGTAGCAGTTGCGTGCTGCATGTAGTTGATCCTGGATGCAGCAGGCCAGGTGACTATTTGTCACCTTCTCGTTTCGAAGGGGACGTCATCATTATCATCACTATCATCAACAGCAACGTAGCGTGCCGCGGGTCAAGTCTGGATACCTGCGCTTACTCTTCGGTACACGTTATGGCGCGTACTCGCAAGCGACGAACCTTAAGAAGCGATTCGTAGAGCTACGCGCGCAGCTACAACCAGGCAACATCGGGCTCAGTAGACCGCTGTGCAGAGAGCAGGACAAGCCGCAGCTCGCCTCCGACGCCGCGGGGACAGTTCAGATCGTTCTCGTGAAAATGACGCGAAGATACTTCGCCGCGATGACTGTAGTGCGTGGTGCCGAAACTTCGAAGTTACGACAAAAGGCGCACACACAGGGTGCTATAACTGGACTGCTTCTACTTTTGACTTACGCTAACGATATCGCTAAGTTCGTAACTTCATGCCATTTCTGTACGCAGATATGACACGACAATAGTAGCAATAGACTAATCAATTATATTCTTAATTACAAAGCTTATTAATCACCTTAAGAATGTAACAAAATGGTGCGAACTCAGCTTTCTCCAAGTTAATCTGTCTACATTTGTGATCTACATTTGTGTAGATTTGTGTAGAAGCTACATTTGTGTTCTTTACCTCATAAGCTTCAGCTTGCATGCTATCTAGAAATTACGTTTTATTCACTGAAATCATATGCTGTTAAGCGATGCTTCTTCTTATAGGTGTTATTTTAGACGCCATTCGAAAGTATTACAAATCCATTTTGCACTTAAAGCAATAAATTGACCTCTGGAATAAAAATCCTAACAAAAGCGCGACGATACTTTTGCAATAACAATAGAGGTTATTGAAAATAGGTTTATTGGACGTGGGCCGCGCATCCTGAAAGTTCCGCGGAGAAGAGCACTTGTTAAGATCTCGTACTGTCTCGCACACTGTGTTGGCGATCCTGCTTACGCCTGGATTGTCCTCTTCTACATTACGCTATGTTTAAACTACGCCTTCACAGCCATTTTACTTGTATATCATCTCGGCGTAACACGTAACCCGCACATTTACTTCCATTACATCATTTATAGAACCAAGCCATCCGATTTATCATATTCAATGCTTTCCGCGCCAACGTCCTTACACTCCTTCGAGAATATAAAATCCTTCCAGTAACGATTATGGTTAACTACCCCCTAGTCATCACGCTGTTCAAGACTGTAAACAACCTCATTTACACTTACGTATTTTACAAGGTCTGTCCCCCTTTATAATTCTAATAACACCAGGTTTGTCTTGAATGACAGCTTTTTGGTACCAGAAGGACGCAGTAACTAAGGAAAACAGATGGCCCAATTTGCAGCTGTAGCATTTTGGATTAATTTTCTAACGATTTCAAACGAAGCATATTCTTTGTTCGAATTTAAAAAAAAAGACTAATCCTGTTTCTAATAAAAAGTTGATACTCCCCATGTTTACTACTATGCCATTTTGTTGTATCTGAATACATTTTCATAGTTGTACTTTCTAGTTGCTGCTAATGTACACTCACTGTTGTTCATTCTCTTCTGTCCACGTACTTCAACACAGGAGGTCCCCTTGCAGTACTGAGCAATGGGGCCTCGTGTATATTCAACCCACTTTTGTGAATAATAAGCATTCTTTTGATTTATTGATTTACATTATACTCGCCGAAGTATGGTTGTATTGCTGCGACGACATTTCCTTTGTTTCATATTCGCTTCTCCCATTTTCTACGCGTTCTTTACTGCGGTCGAAAGCAAGAAAAAAAAAAAAGTCAGTCAGTCACGAAACAATACATAAGCCGCCTCCAGAAACGACAAAGTCTGGACACACGCGAGCCCAGTTTGGAATTCCTTTTTTTTTTCTTTCTTTCTTTCTGAACACCGCACCAAGAGTGAACTTTCTTTTGCCAGCGGCTGCGTTTGCTCTTCTACAGCTGTGATTCGCGCTTCGAGCATCAAGTGTCTCGTTAGCTGCGTCACGTGGGCTCAGATACGCTTCCCGGTGTCACTCTCTGTGCGCGTGTTTTACTCGCGGAGATTTTACGCGCCCATTCCAAACTCGTACTGCTTATCAGCGCAGGGAGGGAAGCGCTTCCCGTAGACGGAGCACGCGTTTGTTTTACGCCTTCCATATAAGCCTCCCCCTTCTCCGCCGTGACAGTCGTAGACGCGCCGCTACTAAGGTCAGTCGCCGCGCCGCGGAAGCGAGATGTAGCAGCCGGCAGTGCATTTTGCCCAAACATCGCCGTAGCGAGATTCCTCCGTATACACAAGGCACCGTGACACAAGGCCACCACTTGAACACGCGGGAAAGACGTTGGACAGCACAGGATCATGGCCATTGGATCAGGGTAAGAAGCCTCGAGCACCGGCCGGAGGGCTGTTGGCCGACACTCGATTGGGAATTGTGCGTGCTTAATAACATAAACGATCGCTGTACAATGTGATAGCAATAGACGAAAAAGGAAACAACCAGTTTGTCCGATGATATAATCAGAAGCGCCATAAACTTCTGATGTGACACCCTTAGATGCGTGTGCAGTCAAACGCGACTATGACGAAGCGCTTGAGACCTCGAAAATCCTTTCTTATAAACCGGTCACTTGTTGTAAGAATCGGCACTGTACCGCTCGCGCGGTAGGACAGGCTAAGCACGGTTCAGGGCAAGAGAGAGAATAAACTTTAATAAAAACTGGTCCGGCAGTTTCCCTTCGGGGCCGTTTCTTCAATACTGAGAACACACTGTAGGAAGAGTATATGATGCCTTTCAATTAATATATTCCCGTAGAAATTTTTAAAGAGAACCTAATAATAACGGGAATATAAGGGGATATAGTTAGAAAAAACTCTTCCTCAAAACATCGTTTGTTATTCGACGTCGTTATTGAGTACGAGAAATAGGGCGTATATATATATATATATATATATATATATTTGAATAAGCACACTATATGTGCAGACTCTCGGAGAAGTAAAATGAAATTCTGGAATTTGTCTTACTGTTTTCTAGGAAAGGTATTGAAAGTTAACGGGGTTAACGGGAATTCGAGAGACACTTGGCGACGGAAGTCGCTGATATTATTGTGCAAACTCCGTCCAACGGAATATAGCCAACCTAATGACATTGAAGTTCCCGCCATGCTGCTCGGCGGAACACAGAAGAGACGCACGGCACAGCTGAAGAGCGTCCGACGCCCCTATTGCTACATGCAGGGTTGTCAAGAGAGAGAGAGAAAGGGGAAAGGCAGGGAGGTTAAATAGAAGGGAGAGTCCGGTTTGCCACCCCACGCTTGGAAGAGAGGAGAGGGGGAGGCAAGGTGACACGAAAGAAGAGATAGAGAATGAAAGCGAGCACAATCATCGCACAGCACATTAGCACTTGTAGCACTGTAAACATCAGTTCAGGCTACAGCGACTTGTCCAGTTCTGTTGTCCTTAAAAACTGCAGCAGATCCTTCGTCACCCTCAACTGCGATGGCTTGTGGTGTCGGCATTCTAAAATGGTTTCCCCTTTTAATGGTCTTTGGTCCAAGCGCGCCAGCGCGAATACGAGCGATCGTCTCTGTAAATTGTAGCGAGGACAGTCACAGAGAAGGTGTTGAAGAGTCCCCTCGCCAGCACAGTCATCACACGAGGCGTCGACGGCCCATTCGATTCGGAAAGCAAAAGACTTCGTAAAGGCCGCTCCTAGCCAAATTCGACAAAGCAGGATAGCTTCGCGTCGGCAGAATCCAGCTGGAATGCGAAAGCGAAGAGAAGAGTCTAAGGGATGCAGCGGTTGCTTTTAAAACTTCATGTGTTTCATATGGAGAACGTGATATCCTGGGTGAGCATTCGAAGTTTTCTAGCGGCATCTGTCCTTGATAACAGTATTGACTCCTCTTTGTCACCTTGAAGAGCCGACCGAGCACGCGTTATCGGCGTGCTCGTTGCCTATGACGCTGCAATGACTTGGAAGTCACATAAATGTCACTCTGTGTCCTTTCTCACGCAAGATCTCGAAAAGCAGTTGTTCGCGTGGTCCGCGCCGCAGGGATGATAGTAAAGGCTGCAGTGCTGCCTTCGAGTCAATGAATATGGACCATTTTCGAGGTTGTACTTGGCTGACGAGACGAAGTGCAGCGCGAAGAGCTGCGAGTTCCGCAGCCGTCGATGTCATTGTTTGACGCATCTTGAAAATTATAGTAGTGATACTCGCTTGGAAAACCACTGCTCCAGAGGAACACTGGTGAGTTGTTGACCCATCTGTATAAACATGTACGTGATCGGCGTACCGTTCGTGCAAAAGGGGCAGAGTTAGTTGTTTAAGAGTAGGAGATGATAGCTCAGATTTTTTTTTTCTGATTCCTGGTACGGTGAGGAGCACTGCAGGTCGAGCCAAACACCATGGAGGAATCGATGGCTTATTTGCGGGGTGAAGCCTGATGGAAGCGGGTATAATAATCCGAAATTTTAATACGAAATGATGCCTGGGCCGTCAAAGTTAAAATAGGAATATACCGCCCCGAAAAAATTGCTATCTACGCAAATAATTGCTTGCACAGGTGGCTTGTGCGCCTTGGCGGACACAATTTTCGCGAATAAGCAGAGTCGGCAGACACATGATTAACCGAAACTTGTTGACTTCCTAAATTCAGTGGTTATGGTTTAAGGGTTTAAGAACGCGCGCGCACACACACACACACACACACACACACACACACACACACACACACACACACACACACACACACACACACACACACACACACACACACACACACACACACACACACACACACACACACACACACACACACACACACACACACACACACACACACACACGCACGCACGCACGCACGCACGCACGCACGCACGCACGCACACACACACACACACACACACACACACACACACACACACACACATATATATATATATATATATATATATATATATATATATATATATATATATATATATATATATATATATATATATATATATATATATATATATATATGCGCCCTATGTCAAAGTTGAACACAATCGCACATTCGACGGTGACACAATTTTCTCCGACATTTATAAACTAAAACATTTGCGTTGCGAGATAGTCATCATCAAATTAAACGCTCAGTAAGCTAATTTGCCATTGAAAGTCGGGATTCTCGCCCGTGCCTTCGCAGTGTGCATACGCGTGAACTGCTGCTCGCATTTTGACATAACTTGCGCATGATGTATAGTGCATAAACATTGCATATGACAATGCATTTGTGACCTGTGCGGCGCATGAGCAAACTTCGCATGAGGTTACAACGTTGCGTAAGATCAAACTAAAGACAGCTCTATACCCACCATATTTAGATAAATGCCATATTTGATAAATCGATGGCGAAAGCTTCGCTTCACACAGATTCAAACACGTGCGTTGAACCTGCACAGTATATATATATATATATATATATATATATATATATATATATATATATATCTTACCTATGATGGATTCTCTCCACGCTCTCAAGGGCGCAGTTCATTTGTTTATATGTTATATGTTATGTGTTTATATATATGTTATATGTAGCGTGACCACGCTCTCGCCAGTTCGCCACGCTACATATAATAGCTCTGCGGCTGAATCGCACGTGCATACATTTTTGCGCACATTCCCACAAGTCATTCGTTTATTCTCTGATTCTCGCTCGTCGGCTCTTGCGCCGAGAGAGCTATCAAGTGCAGGTGGCGTTGTTTACAACCGTGACGCGAGTCAACAGCGTAATCCATCGCGCGCACCTGCGCAAGCGAGCGCTGGTTTGTAGGCTTGGCAGGCGGTAAAAAAACAAACCTATGAGATGCACTGGGAGAACCTATTTCGGTCGGACGCGTTTCGAACGTGATGCCAAGAACGTGAGTGGAGAAATGCATATATAAAAGCCTAAAGCGTACGCATAAAGCCTATGCACTGTAGTCTTTTTTTATTATTATTGTTATGTCCGTGTTCCGTTGCTGCCGGTTTTTATGTACGGGGGTGCGCCCCTCTGTCAAGCCAGTCATAGGCTTTTTGGATGCACCCCTAACATCCCTGATGTTGAAATAAAGGTAGTTGTATACTTTTTGCCCTGTATGGAGGAAGCGGAGGTATACACGCGGCGCGTTTTGCAGGAAGGAGGCACTCAGACGGTCGCATGTCATGAGGACTTGCCGTTCAGCTTGCCGACTAAGTTTGTCTTCAGTTCTCGCAGTGCCTCACTGTGCATGCACGTGACTCTGGTGGTGGACGCATCGTCGTATAATAGTGGTCCCGATGTAGATAAAGATGAATCAAATTAAATTATCGGATTAAACGTGCCAAAACCACGGTCGGATTATGAGGAACGCCATAGTGGGAGACTCCGGATCAATTTCGACCACCTGGAGTTCTTTAACGTGCACCCAATTCACGCTACGCGGGCACTTGTATTTTGCCCCCATCGAAACGCAGCCGGAATTCGATCTCGCGACCTGCTGCTTAGCAGCGCAACGCCATAGCCGGTCAGCCGCCTCGGCGGCCAAGGTATGTTTTCTTGTCAAAGCGTTGTTCTGATCAGTTCGAGTATATACCCATCTTCCTGTGTCGCCCTGACATTTTTAGCACAGCGGTGAATAAGTCCCCTTCATAATTTGTAGTAACCTGTTTGCTCTAGACGTCCGTTATTTATGCTTGGCCTTGCTTGAAATGTCGAAATTCTTCTGTTAATGAGCCCGACACTACAGTGTGTATGTATCGAAGTAGGCGTGACAGGATTAAACGTTCGCGTCAGTTATCGGAATTCGCTCGACATTGTCGCAACTCGGGAATCGCCAGGAATACTCCAGGCACAGGTATGAGTGCGTCCGGCAGTAGGGGCTAAAGAAAAGGGTTTATTTTATATTATTTACACTGACTCCGGGTATGGAAGCCCACTCCCTGTAGGAGTACTTTAAACGTCTGAGCTCACTACATGTCTCGGCACACATCGGAACAGGTCAGGACACGTCACTGCACGAAAGGTGTCCGCATTTAAAGCAGTTCGTTTCCCAAGGTGTATAGACTAGGGACTCTGATGACTGTGTCTCGGCCAATCGCAAACGTCCAATCATTCGAAAAATCCCACCCATGACGTCGCACCGTTCCGCCGGACTCAGCCTCCAATAGAGAGGTTTAGCGTGTCCGGTATTCAGGTAAACGCAGGTGGATTCAGGAAACGCAGGTGGTAAATATGGGCGGAGGCACAAACGGGAGCGGCCTGCATGGTGCAGCAACCTGCGTCGCAGAGCTCAAACAGACAAAAACAGCTAACATTGCAGTAACCAAGTGTATTTTACTTTGCTGCGGGTGTAAATTTTTGGCAACAACACGATTACGCCAGTGCCGAAAATTTGCGTTGCGAGATTTGCGTTGCGTTAGCAAGCACACGAATTCCGCCTGCGTTTATCCAAACACCGGACAAGCTAAACCACTCTAATGTTTTGCAATCACGCCCGCGTTCGAGGCAACCACGTGGCAATCTGGGAAACCGAAGTCGACGCATATGTTCCCACGGAAATCCTCGACGTTGGCCCATTGCATCAATTAGTGGGCTCTCCCATTAATTGTCAGGGTCAAGGTTGTTAGGGTCAGGAGACTGGCCTTCGCGGTAGCTACCGCATCCACGGAGGGCGGCGGCTGTTGTCGCTTCGAAGTGAGTTCCTTTGTTTGCGCGTCACAGTCTATGTCGGGCCCCGTCGATTGCCGTCTGGGCGGGTGCTGATGAAGGAGCTGCCTTGTAGCAAGTACGTAAGGAATGCCCGTTGCCGTTTTGAGACACGATGAGGAAAGTGGAGGAGGAGGGTATGGTGAGAGCGTAGAGCGGCGACGATGGCTATGAGATGGCGCCAGAGTAGCGCGCGTCGTCTGTGAGGTCTTTTGCGTCGGCTGCTGACTCGCGCCCAGGCATCACCGACGCGCTGCCTCTCGTGATCTCCAGATTAGCGAGGCAGTCGCGCCACACTTCGCTCCGTTTGCAACGTACCGCACGAGACAGATTGTCCGAGCCAGCCAATATATCGCAAAATGAAAACACGTATAGAACTGCGCTAAAATTTCGCATTAGGGAGTACCGTAATCGTCGTTAGTAGTAGTAGTAAATGACTTTATTGGGGTCCCGAGGAGCTAGGCAGCGGGCCTGCTAGGAACGTCCCTACCCAGCCGTTGGCTAGTCCCATGTCGGTAAACATCGGTGATTTTTTTTTAAACCAAGGTACTGCAACGGATGGTATTCAAAATGAAAAGTGCTATGAACGAAACGGCCGCGTGCGCCATCTCTTCGCGGCGCAGTTGCGAAGCTGCTGCATTTTGGCGCTGATATGTTGACAGGCTCGGAGATCGTCGCCATGCAGCTATTCATACTGCGAAAGTTAAACAATCGCCTTCATCTTCCATCGATTAACGAACGGTAAACTTCAGCGCGGTCTCACGAGTAAACGAGGCCATGCGAACAACTTGTTGCGTCCTTATGGGGCTGACAGGATGGAGTTAAACCGGAGTACCCGCACTACGGCGTGCCTAATTATCGTATCATGATTTTGCCATATGAAAGCACATAATTTATGTATTTATTGAACGCTGTTGCTGTACAGATTTGGCAGACCGTCAGTTACAGTACGTAGTGGGTTGTACATAGAAAGTAATGTTTAAACATCCGTTGTCACATTATATCTTGTTGCAAACAAATGAACGATAACAAACGGAACTATTGCTGCTGCATCGTTCTTTCTACGTAAGCAACATTGCAGCGCCCGCTAAGCTTGGCCAGAGACCAGAGTTGCGGAGTGGAGCCCTCCATTTCATTCCCATTGAATTCCAGAGAGCGGAAATTCACGTGATTCCACTCCTTTTAACTCCCGGAATGGTGAGAGTTGGACAATTCTCACTCCTGGAGTGTCCGAGTTGGTTCATTCCATTCCTCAAATTCCAGTAAATTGAACATTTCCTCCGGAATTGCTATATATATAGCGAGAAAAAAAAGTGTTTTGAAGTCTTAAGAACGTAATAATTAATGCTACGTACTATCATGTCGCACAAGAACAAGCATGCTTTGTGGCTTCTAATTTCTTCAGGGCGTTGCTACCTGTAATTTCTCTAATTATTAATCATTCGAGTAAAACAAAGTACAACGGAAGCTTATGCCAAGAACCCGTAATGGACAAACGCTACTATTTGACAAACAGACAAGCGAGCAAGGTTAAGATGGCGGTGTTCAAAAATGCTGCTGTCGCATTGAACGAGTTTAGAACCGTGGGAATCGATGAAAGCCAGCGGCATGCTCTTGTCTCACACTTACTGGAATACTATCGGTCGCCATCTTTCAGCACACTTTGCTGACCGCCTGCTATCGCGCGTTCTGGATACTCGGCAGCGTGCGAAAAGACAGCGTGTTTTTGAAATCACCCTAGACTCGCGCAAGGTGCAACCGTCTGCGACGTGGCTGTCTTTGGCCAGCATGCATTTGTCGTAGGTCAAGCATGCTCTTGCTGAATGGAGCGATAATGTTAAGAAGTTCACAGAGACTAAGGAATTACCTATATAAGCAACATATGTAACTCCTCAACTAAGAGTTCGAGCTTGGTGTAACTAAGAGCTGCTGTCTTTAAATGCACTTAAACGTTAACGAAAAAAGGTTTCCAGGTCATCAGAAATGTACAATGTGTTGAATACCATGCTGTTTATAATTACCGCGGCAGAGGAAGTCAGCCTTAGGCGGATACCGAAAGATCAGCATTGAGTAAAAAGCGAGAAATAAAAGAAAAACGGGCCAAGTCTACTCAAAATCTAATCGGCAAATTTGTCAATTTTGTAATCTCGTTTAAAATAAATACTTAGCGCCCCGGGACTATATGCCTATTCTATTCCAATTCCATTCTGGAATCTCGGGCTTTCATTCCATTCCCATTCCATCTGTCCGACTGGCGCCATGATTTCATTCCCATTCCATTCCAGGTGTTTGAAAATAAAGAATGATTCCGGAATCATTCGAAATCCAGAGTTGCCACTCCGCAACTCTGCTGCAGACGCTCAATCGCAGTTTTTACCGATGGCCATGTTTGCAAATGTGCTTTTGAAGCAAAGGTATGTATGTTTGCCGGCGGTCTCGGCGTCAACAAGTATCAGAACCGGTCAAGCTCAGCCACGGTACTAACGCCAGCAGTTTGATGATTCTTACGTTACTTCGATTATTTCACTGTTAAGGGGTCACGATTCGGAGTTGATGCGCGTTTAAGCGAATACACACGCATCGCAACAGTCTGCCGTTGCAGCTTGACATCGCGTGACTTGAGCGGTACACATACTCGAAAGCAGCAGCGCAGCGAAACTGCGCCTGCGACTTGTCATGCGGTGCAGCTAGTGTTCGCATTCGGCACAGTTGTTTGTCTTTTTCGGTGATAGAAGGTATGCTACGAAGCCTCCCATGCACGAAATTCTCCGAAATTTCCGCCGCAGCGAAGCTCAGGTGAGCAGATACACCGCTGCGGGCTCCGTGGCTTGTACTACCCGAAACCGATCAGCGCGGCACAGAGGGCGCTGTCGGCCGGCGCTTTCGCAGCGCCGCCCGCGGTGTAGTCCGTCACGCCCATAAGCGTTTACGCTGCCTTGCAACCGAAACCAACGCTTAGCATCCTTTCGCAGTGATGCAGGCTTCTGACTTGAGCTATGTGTGCTTTGAAAAAAAGAATGGTAATTCGTCAAGCTTCTAAAAAAAAAACGAGAACTTGCGCTACTATGTCTCAGATTCGTTGCGCCTTCAGGAAGACGTGCCATATATGTCTGTCGGAATTGAAGGTCTGGCACTACACAGTGTTCGCATCAAATGTGGTAATAAGGTTTCGTGCACGAAAATAATGGACACTATACAGCTGCTTTGTTTGCGCTGGGCTTTCGCTTCGAGTGTGTGAACTGAAACTGCGCACCGGCATGGCACTCGCTGCGAACACAAAGTGCGAAACAAAGGTCATCGGCAAGCTGGTGGTCAGCATTCGATTCCGAGTGTCGCTTTATTTATTCTTTCACCGCGCTGACAGAAGGTGTCAAGCGTGTGCGCGACGGGTCGCAAAACTATGCTCTGCTTTCTCGCCACGCAAACGCGCAATGCGGCACCTGCGCGCTGAGCGTGTTTTCACTCCCTCGCGTTTCCTTTGCATTGTGCTGCGAGTGTGCTTCCGTGGTAAGTACGGATGACTTCATTGTTTCAGGAGGCTCTGGCTGGAAAGCACTGCATTGCGACTGTATATAGGCGACTTCTAAAAGCGTTGCGTCTGAATACCACAGCCGACGTGTAAATAGAAGCCAAAGTGCGGGAAATGGACGCACGTGCGATTCAAGGACGCGTTAGCGTTGTGAAACGGCGACAGCTTATTGGCGAGAGAGAGCGCGGAGCCAGCCGTGTTCAGCTATACTGCCAATGCGCTGACGCGAGTGTGTGCAGAACACTCTTAGAAAAAAAAAACTGCGCCATATGAGGCTTATCTTGTTTCCAAATCATAGTGGCTAACGTCCCTGAGAGGAAAGTAGAGAGCGGAGAGTGTTAGAGAAAGTAAAGTCAAACAAGTGGAGTGGCGATTATTCTTTGACACGAGATAAGCCCCAAAGCGTGTGATTTTTTTTTCTTTTGGTATATCATATAGGAACGTACACCAGCGGTCGTATATGGCTGCTCTTCCTTTCTTTTGCTTTTTATTTCGCTTGGCAATATCTGCTGTAAGGATGAATTCTCCCGAGCCCTCTTATACTTTAAGTGAATAAGTGGCAATAATAAAAAAAAAGCTATAGAACGCATTTTGTGTTTCAGAGTGAATCAAAGTATAACTTTTGTTAACACTGATCTTGCCTTTCGGGTGTCTTCTGTATTTTTATATATTTATTCAGACTGTAAAAAAATATGTAGGCTCAAATATGTGGCGCGGAAACTTGTGACGTGTTCTTCTTTTTTTTTTTTTCCACTCACAAAACATATTCTTTTAAGCGCGGGAATGGGAGGCTTTCGTGCTTTTGATTTATGAAGAAAGGAAAAAGACAAAAGCTGGAAACTGCGTAGTTACAACAGAGCAGTACCTCAACATTATATATATTTATATCGTTGCACACACACACACGCGTGCGCGCGGTCGTATAATAATATGACTTTTATCAAAAGATTTTTCGTACGGAAGAGCTCAAATTAAAACGAAGCTCACGTAATGGAAGATAATCCAACAGGAATACTTGAGAGAACTATTATACATGTCACTGTTAGCAACAGGACTCGAGAGTACGAGATCCGAAATTAAATGCTACTTTTACGTGATAAGAATTGCACCCGGCCAGTACGTTAGACCGACCACTGTTTCGCACGTGGGTTTGGTTTTTATTCCTTCATTCTTTTGGGCCAATCGCTGAGAGAGCGAGCGAGAAATAACTTTTATTTAGGTAGCCGGCAGATTGGTGGCGGGCCAACCCCGCCTAGATGGCGGCGAGAAGCCCTTGGGCTCTGGCGGCATCCTCGGCCTGCTGAAGGGCCAAAAGTTGGTCTTCGGTGGCCAAGCTGAACAGCACGGTCTTAATTTTCCTTAATTTTTCGGCACTTTCGGGGCGCCCGAGGGCAGGCCTGGATAATGTGATCAAGGTCCGCCCTTTCTTGACAAAATTTTCATCTGGCTGAATGTTGTTCTGGATGATAGTGATTATAAGTCACCGGATCTGGATGCGTATTGGTTTGAAGGAGGCGCCATTGCTGAAAAAAAAAAAGAAGGTTGTCCCAACTTGTTGCCAACGTTACCATGGATCCTTTGCTTTGCTTATGGCCACGCACATCAATGGTGGAACGTGAGTGAACAAACGAGGATGCACCAGGCTGTATGTGTAGATATATGCTGTCCAGTCAGCACTGTCGCTTTGCCGTGTCATCGACAAGAAGGTGGATGGCGCTTTGCTGCAACGTCGATAGATAGTGTTTGACATTTTGGATACCTAGGGAGATCTTGTGTAGCATGTTTAGGAAGGAATGCTTGCGGGAAAGCCACACAGCTTTTGAAGAAGATACACCATATAATAATCCAGTTATGCTAAGTTGCGATGGTCTATAGCCAATGACATGACAGTAGATATCCGGAAGTGCCAGCGCCAGGGTTAGTCGTTTGTCACCACTCCTCTCCGTGATATACGTGACAAGCATAGAAATTACGCTAGAGGAAAATGGGGTTGCTTACAATATGCAGAAGCAAGGTGTCGAGGTGGGCAAGTTCGTTTGGAATGGCAACACACGCTAAATTGTCCATAATATTTCGTATAAGAGATATGCTGTGGCGGTGTAGCGGCGTATTGCGGGTTTAATGAACGTGGATGACATTGTTCTGTTTGTAGATACATAGTCAGCCTCTTGGAAATATATGTGGAAAGGACGGCAAATCTCTGGGATTCTGCTTTAACGTAAAGAAATCGAGCCTGCGTAGAAAGAAATGTTGACTCACATTGGAGGAAAAAAAAAACACCAACGATAACACTCAGCCCCTAAATATTACACTTGCTGTGGACAGCGGCAGAGAAAGCGTGCTAAATGTCAGGTATGCAGAGACAGTGTCTACCGGATAGGAGAAATGCAGATGAAGCCAGTTATGGCACAATGTGGACCAGCAGTAGAAAGAAATCGGAAACGAAAATGTTCTGACAACTCAAAGCGCAGTCTCCTACTTTTCGAAGCCTGATCATAATTTCTTGGAAAGCGCGACCAATTGAAATATTTTTTTTAATGACTCGTGATTTGAATTGAATTGAATTCTGGGGTTTTACGTGCCAGAACCACGAGGCCTATAGGCAAACCCTTACCGCCTGGGCCTGGGCACCTTGAAGTGTACGGATGTTAGTTGTGCAGGTATTGGTCAGCACTGCCAAGCTGTACCGCAGATATTTGAGAAACAGCGTCCGGTACAGCTGCATCATCACGTGTACTGAAGGACCCAGGCTTTTCCTCCAAGAAGCTTGAAAAGATGAGAGATGGCTGTCAGGCGCTTCTTTAATCAGGTAGGCCGCATGGGAACTCCAACAGAGGTCACGGTCGATGATTACCCTCCAAAAACCTATACGTCTTTACATATAAGAGACATTTTGTCCATCGATGGATATGGCGTACGAAGTCATTGGCTTCCGGCTGCATGTGCACATTTTTCTGGAGAAATCCTGAGGCCTTGTGCCCTGAGTTACGTCGATATCAACGTCGCCGATTTCTGCAGCCTTGCACGTACTTGAGGATGCGTCGCACCAGATCCCCTGACGCAGTTGTCATGGGCATAGATTGACAACACCATCTTAATTAACACGAAAGGTCGTGGGTTCGAGTACTTTAACTCTATATTAATTAACCGTGTCATAATTAACTTGGCCTCAATTAACACCAAAGGTCGAGAGTTAGACTCCCAGCAAAGGTCGCCGGTTCGGGTGCCTTAATTAACTATATCATAATTAACTTTGCCTTAATCAACACTAAAGGTCGTGTGTTCGACTCCCACCAAAAGACGTGGGTACGAGTGCCTTAGTTAACTCTATCTTAAATGAACTGCGCCTTAATTCACATTGCCGTAATTAATACCAAACGTGATAGGTTTGACTCCCACCAAAGGTCGCGGGTTCGACCCCCAATTTCGGCGCCATTGAATTTTGGTGCTATAACGCCGGACTGTCAATTTTTCGATAACGCCGGACAAGAAAATTTTTGACCCATGAGCCATTTGATGCTTTTGCCTTAACATTTCGCTTTAACTGGGAAATGCAATGTGTGTTGGTGAAGGTTATAGTAGCACGGGCAACAGTATGCATGGTTACATGTACAGTACTTACTCGCGCAAGTCATTCGTGTCGGCCATCTTGCCTGGTGAAATACGGTGAAATTAGGCACACTGAGTGCGCCGAGTTTGTTCTCCAAGTTCTTAAGAACACTAACACAGGTATACATGACGAATAAAGCCTCCGCCCCCGCCTCCCAACTCACCCCTTCCCTTATTAATAAGACATTCAACACACCAGTTCATCGCGGTAAGGTTCAAGCAACCGCCATACACGAAAGTATGTTGAGGTTATTTGTACTCGTGACGGTGCACATGCTAATCACGAGCAAAAAATGTGTCTGGCACATCGTCGAGCACAACTAGCAGCCTAAAAGAGAAAGAAAGAAAGAGAGAGAGAAAGAATTTTAAGGATATTGTTGCGTGTGAAAAGACACAGACAGAAGAGGCTATTTACAGGCTATTTACACTGGAGCCAGGCAGCCTGCAGGCCGACACTCGCTAGCGCCAAGCGCACCGACCAACTTCATCGTCGTTCTCGCGGCGGCTCGTCTTTGGAGCATCGCTCTGTGTTCGCCGCTATCGTTTTGCTTTAAGTGTAGCCTGTTTTGTGGGCACAGGTTCGCCCAATAAAAGCTAGTTTTGTCTTTCACAGTACTGCTACTGTGTTCTTTAACGTCACTTCCACGTGACAATATCGTAATACTACCCCCCCGGCGGCAAAAGCACCGTCACGGTGCTGTTAAATATCCAAGGCGCGTGGATAGTTGTAGGGCTTGAATCGGGCGACGTGGACAATGTCACTGGTTGTCACAGCGGAGGACGTAGTGGGCGTGGCTAGAACGATTTCATTGGTGACATCGGTCACTTTGCGGAGCATGCGATATGGACCTGTGTAACAAGAAAGTAGTTTTTCACATAGGCCAACTTTACGCGAAGGTGACCAAAGCAACGCAAGGCTGCTGGTGACAAAATGCACATCACGGTGACGGAGGTCGTAGCGTTGCTTCTGCTTGTCTTGAGACACTTGTAGACCAGCGCGCGCAAGTTGGCGAGCGTGGTCAGCATGGGCGATTGCACCACGGGCATAATCGCTAGTTGAAGCTGTGGCGGAGGGAAGCACAGTGTCCAGGGGTAGCGTTGGTTCGCGGCCATACAAGAGGTAAAACGGGGAAAAGCCAGCAGTTTCGAGACGGGAAGAGTTGTATGCAAAGGTAATGTAAGGTAGGGCCAGGTCCCAGTCACGGTGGTCGTCGGAAACGTGTTTGGATAGCATGTCTGTAAGGGTGTGGTTCAAGCGCTCAGTGAGGCCGTTCGTTTGGGGATAGTAGGAGGTGGTAAATTTATGCCGTATTGAGCAGGCACTCATGATGTCGTCGATGACTTTGGTCAAAAACGTACGGCCACGGTCTGTTAGCAATTGACGCGGAGCACCATGTATCAAAATAATATCATGTAGGAGGAAGTCCGCAACATCAGTTGCGCAACTGGTCGGAAGAGCACGTGTTACGGCGTAGCGGGTCGCGTAGTCCACCGCGACTGCAACCCACTTGTTCCCTTATGTAGATTCCGGAAATGGGCCGAGAAGGTCTAAGCCGACACGATGAAAGGGCTCGGCAGGAATGTCGAGCGGCTGCAGGTAACCAGCGGGGAGCTGGGAAGGCTTCTTGCGTCGTTGGCAAACTCCACAAGCGGCGACGTAACGTCGTACGGAACGGGCAAGACCCGACCAGAAAAAACGGCGACGTACACGGTCATAGGTTCAAGATACGCCGAGATGTCCTGCCGTCGGTGCGTCGTGGAGCTCTTCTATAACGGTGGAGCGGAGGTGTTTAGGTATTACAAGTAGGAACTCAGAGCTGTCCGGATGAAGGTTAACGGTACAGAGTACCGTCGCGGAGGACGAAGAGGCGTAGAGGAGCATCGGCCGGAGAGTGCTCAAAACGGTCGATGAGTGCTCTGATGTAGGCGTCATGGCGTTGCTCGTCGGCGAAATGAAGCAGCTGTGGTACAGAGAATACGCAAGAAGCACTGGCAATATTAGAGGAGTCGGAGTCGTCAACAGGGTAACGCGACAAGCTGTCAGCGTCTTGGTGCAGGCGGCCAGACTTGTACACCATGGATTATGAAAATTCTTGTAGCCTCAAAGCCCATCGACCAAGCCGGCCTGTAGGATTGTTTAGCGAAGAGAGCCAGCAGAGAGCATGATGGTGAGTGACTACGGAAAAAGGGCGACCGTAAAGGTAAGGACGGAACTTCGCAACCGCCCAGACTACAGCAAGGCATTCTCGTTCCGTAATGGAATAGTTGCGCTCCGATGGTGTGAGGAGGCGGCTTGCATACGCAATAACGCAATCCTGGCCACGCTGACGCTGGGCTAAGACGGCACCTACGCCATGACCGCTGGCATCTGTACGCAATTCTGTAGAGGCATCAGGGTCGAAGTGGGCAAGAAAGGGTGGTGAGGAGAGAAGAGTAACGAGACGAGAGAAGGCGGTGGCTTCTGCAGTACCCCACGAGAATTGTACGCCTTTCTTCAAAAGATTAGTGAGGGGTCTAACAATTACCGCAAAATCTTGAATAAAACGACGAAAGTACAAGCGTAGCCCTACAATACTTCGAATGTCTGCGGCTGTCTTCGGAACCGCAAACTCTCTGACAGCGCGAGTTTTGTCGGGATCAGGCTGTACTCCGGAAGCGTCAACCAGATGGCCCAAAAAAGTAATTTCCCGGTGGCCAATACGACATTTGGACGAGTTAAGTTGCAGCTTCGCCTTTCGAAATACATGAAGTATAGTTGTGAGACGTTCAAGGTGAGTGTCGAACGTTGGCGAGAAGACGATGACGTCGTCGAGGTAGCAGAGGCATGTGGACCATTTGAAATCTTAGAGCAAGGAGTCCATCATACGCTCGAAGGTGTCAGGGGCGTTGCATAATCTAAACGGCATTACTTTAAATTGGTATAGGCCATCAGGTGTGATGAACGCGGTTTTTTCTCGGTCCATATCGTCAACAGCAATCTGCCAGTATCCCAAACGAAGATCAATAGACGAGAATTAGCTGGAACCGTGCAGGCAGTCAAGGGCGTCGTCTATACGTAGGAGCGGGTAGACGTCCTTCTTAGTAATGTTGTTCAGATGACGGAAGTCTACGGAGAAGCGCCACGTGCCATCCTTCTTCCTAACCAACACCACAGGTGACGCCCAAGGACTCGAAGAAGGCTCAATGATGTTTTTATCTATATGTTGACTTCGTTTTGGATTACTTGGCGTTCCGACGCAGAAACTCGATACGGTCGTCGGTGAATAGGCGTAGCATCGCCAGTAAGAATCCGATGCTTGGCTGCGAGCGTCTGGCCTAAAGGGCGATTGTCGATGTCGAAAATATCTCGGTAGGACGATAATACTTGGCAAAGCTCTTCAGCCTGCGCCGAGGACAGGTCCGTCACAACCATTTTTTTTATATTGGGATCGGCACCCGAGGCTGGCGCGAGAGGCCTGCTAAGCTCGCGAGAACCATCGGTCGATAACGCTGACACGTATTGGTCGCCGAGACAATCAACGGTGGCAAGGCAAATACCTTGCGGTAGAATTTGCTTTGCCAATCCAAAGTTACAGACAGGCACGCGAGTGCGGTTCCCAGTAATATTAATTATACTGTGAGGCACTGTAACGTCATACCTTATTGGAATGTCGGGCAGAGGAGTGACGAGGTACTCGCCAGCAGGAACTGGTGGGAAAGACAACAGTTCAATGTAGGCAAGTGACTTTGGCTGCAGGCGAAGAAAGCCGGTGGGAGGTAAGCGTCAGTGGGGTGCGTCAGAAGGTTCTGCGAGCATCGGCAACTCAAGGCGAAGGGTACTGGAAGAGCAGTCAATATGAGCAGAATGGGCGGAGAGAAAATCGAGGCCGAGAATGAGGTCGTGGGGGCAATGAGCAATTACGGTGAAGAGGACAGGAGTGTGGCGGCCGGCGATGCTGACGCGTGCCGTACACATGCCAATGATAGGCACAGTACCGCCATCCGCAACGCGGACGACGCGTGCCGACGCTGGGGTGAGGAGCTTGTTCAGTCGTCGTCGGAAGGCAGCACTCATAATTGAAAGATGTGCTCCTGTATCGATGAGTGCCGTGACAGGATAGCCGTCAACGTCAACGTCAAGAAAGTTTTGGTTCGTGGGTAACGTGAGCAGGGGATTTGAGGGCAGGGTCGACAACGCAGCTTCACCTCCAGAAGCTGCAGTGCCTAGTTGTCCGGTTGGATCCGGGAGTCGATAGGCGGCGTTTGCTCGTTTCTTGAGCATCGCTCGATGATATCGTAATAATATGAAAGGCAGGGAGGTGTTCCTAAAGTGCATCCTCTGGCCACCTACTCTGCGCTGGGGAATAGGGAAAGAAAGACTAGCACGATGGGTGACGATGACGACAGAGAAAAGAGGGCAAACATATAATGGCCAAGTCTACAACTCCTCCAGGCTCGCTCTTGAGGCCTTTTTTATCAAAAAGAATACAGATATGTGAGCCTTCTATCTCGTTACTGGATGCCGAATTTGACTTCTTGCGCACCAGCCTTTGATGTGCATGTGCCTGTTCTGTTCTGTTCTGCTGGGTATACGCATGCGTGACAAGAGGATATATATGTTCTGTCTTTCCTTCCATTAAACATTTGTGAGTAGCGCTTGTCTTTGTCTACCTTTCTTGTTCCGTGTTTTTATTGCGCTAACTTACTACTTCAATTACAAGGTAAGAGTTCAATCCCGTACGTTTCAAAAAAATTATTTAGGTCCTGGATGGCCTGATAACCAGACGTGCAGTCACTCCAAGGGTGCAATATAATTTCCTCTGACAGCGGGTGGCTGTCGAGGCGGGCAAGCTCGTCAATCAACATCTGTCGCACTTCCACGCACTGAGGGCAGTCACATGGCGAACGCTTTATAGACTCATGCTCATGGCACAGCTCAGTCTGGGGACTCACGGTGTCTCATTAAGTGCACATGACCACGCGTAATCACCGCTTGCAGCCCAAACCTGTGCGGAAGACTGGCACAGCTGCGCCAAATTTTTGGTGGTATCCTAAATGTTTTGTTAAGGTGTAGTCTTTGAAGGCAGTTGTGACTATTTTCCGGATGGTCCGTGTGATTTTCTGTCACTTTTCGTATAAGACTTGCGAGAAGACAGTCGGAGTCCGCTATTGCAAATGGAATTATAAGCAGTGACGGAGTCTTCGGGCGCTTTCTTCGCTTCGGTATCGGGCAGTTCCTTGCAACGTGCATCACAGTGACCAAGAATTTGCTTTGCGTTCTCTTTCGCTAGAGTGTGCCGCTTGGCAGTGCGAAGAGCCGACACTGTGTAGGGGGCTTCCTTTATTACATCTCTAAGTAGAATTGTTCTCTCTCTCTCTGGCTTCTTTATATTCCGATTTTCCCTTGTCCCACTGTAGGGTAGTCAACCAGACGCCTTTTCGGTTTACAACCCTGCTTTCTTTCTTTGTTGGCCCTCTCTTTCTTTCTCTCTCTCTCTTTCTTCTAAGTAGCTGCAAGGACAATTTCGGATTTCGCAGCCTCAAAGGAACATAGAACAACTGCATACGCTTTTTGCGCCGCACTGAGCGGCGATCCTGTTCGGGCAAGGAGTGGCTTTACCGCGCTCCTTTGAAGCACAAGATGGCGGACGTTGGCGCAAACCTGTCGCCCTGAAGAACCGCATACAAAAGCACTAGTTGCGCCTCAGGTGAGAAGGCAAGATGGAAGTAGGAGGCCGTAAACATTTCACGCCACCACGCCGGATACGGCAGACTAAATTGCGGAAGCAGCGCAGGTGCGCTTTTGCTGCCATTGTTTTCGTTCAGAAGACGCTGTGAGATGCCACATGGCTCACGTCTTTGCTTCCTTTTGCACGTGAACAGCACGCTTTCCTGATAGGTGGCGCCGGTCTGATCTGCATCCATCCGCCTTTTTTTCTTCGTTTTTCTTTCCCTGACGTTGAGATAACGAGCTACTGCCGTCGCACGCGCAAGAAGAGAAAAGAGAAAAAGAAAGCTTTTTAGACCGCGAGATGCCTTCGCTGATCTAGGCGAAGATGACGGAAATACCATTCGCGATGTGACAGCCAAGTGACGACGTTCCAACTCTAGCTGACAATACACCTAGAATATTTTTCCGTTGGCTTTGTATTCGAATGTTAAGCCACCAGGTGAACTTCAAAAGGTTGCACGTCTGTATAATATGCGGCGCGGGAGGCCCGAGGCGTTGGTAGTGCTTATAGCGAGTGGGAAAATGGGCTGTACAAGCCCAAATGGGCGCCAATCATTTGGCAAATAGGTGAGAGGGAAGATAAAGAGGGCATGCAGGCCGCCAACGCCTCGAAACAATGTCTTTTGAAATAATTTAGCAAACAAATGTGGCTTTTTGCACGAATGGGAGGTGGAAATGGTGACGATGTGTTATCACGTTAGTGCATTTAGCCCGCACGCACCTTCATTTTACGTAAAGGAATACGCACTTTGGGAACTGAGGTCAGGCGAGGAGGTAGAGATACCACGTATTTCAATAGGTGGACGCCAGTGACGCTTAGCGCTGCAGTGTCCCTTACTTTTTTAGTTATATATTTTTTCCATGTTCGTTGTTGTTGTTGTTGTTGTTGTTGTTGTTGTTGTTGTTGTTGTTGTTGTTGTTGTTGTTGTTGTTGTTGTTGTTGTTGTTGTTGTTGTTGTTGTTGTTGTTGTTGTTGTTGTTGTTGTTGTTGTTGTTGTTGTTGGCATGGTTTTCAGTGGGAGTGTCGTCCTTCCTAAGTGATTGAAAGAGCGTAAGTCTGGGCATGTTTGTATTCCGTAACCTTTACGTATTTAGCGCACGAAAAGGGACGAGAGGCAGAAGAACGACGCGGACAAAGAGCTAACTTCCAACAATTGCTTTTTATTCTACGAAGCGATACACACACACATATATATAGGGAACAGACAGCAGCGCACGCATGCGCACATGTACTGGTTTTGAACAAATAAGACAGCAACGAGACATGTGTTATGGAAAGTTAAGATGATATCGACGATGAAAAAGGCGACCAGGCGGCCAAAAAAAATTTTTTTTTGTAACTGCAAGATTAAAATGCTATCTCCATCGCTGTGTCCGCATCATTCTTCTGTCTCTCGTCCCTTTTCGTGCGCTAAAAACATAAAAGTCCTAAGTGACGTCACAATAAGAGCAGGCAAGCCTGGTATATGTATAGGTGGTATTCAGTAATAAAGGGAAAATGAGACATCTACCCAATCATAACAATTGCTACAAAGAAACCCATACGGGTTCCTCGAAAGAAAAAGCTTCGCAGTTGAAGAAAAATTCGTCCTGGTCCGGGGCTCGTACGCGGGCTACCGCTTTTCCGGGGCGGCTGCTCTACCATCTGAGCTAACCAGGCGGCTAGCCGATGATAGGGCGAAGTCGAACTCATCAACAACTCTGAAGCAAAGGCAAGAGATTGACGTAATAGTTCTGCGGAAACCCGGAAGATGGAGGGAAGTAAGTTGTGGATGTGTTCGGCTTCGCCCTATCGTCTTTTAACCACCTGGTTAGCTCAGATGGTAGAGCGGCTGCCCCGGGAAAGCGGTAGTCACGCGTTCGAGCCCCGGACCAGGACGAATTTTTCTTCAACTTCGAAGCTTTTTCTTTCGAGGAACCCGTATGGGTTTCCTCTGTAGCAATTGCTACGATTGGATGGATGTCTCATTCTCCCTTTATTTCTTGCTTCCCTCCACCTGGCGGGTTTCGGCAGAACTATTACGTCAGGCGGTATTCATTTGGAGGCGAGTCACGCAGGCCTGTTTTGCGCAATACTAGTAACTTGACTTTGCAACATCGCCTGCACGAATGAATAAAGGATGGTGCAGCTGACCAGAGTTTTTCCAACATGATGGCTCCCGTCGATTGAAAACAAAGTGGTCCGTACACCTACTTAGCTTTAGATATTCGCATTATTAGACCAGTGAATTCGGTTCATTGTTCTGCAAACTTGCCTACATGACTTCTTGATGTTTATACGTAGTATTTTCGACAAGACCGTGCGAGAACTGCAGTCAGATTGTGTGCTAACGGATCAAAAGACAGACGAAAGAAAGTGAAAGTCAAGGAAACTAACCGAGGCCGAAAAGTTGGATAGCTAGTCTACACTGTGAAACGGGAGAGATGAAGGCAGAAAGGTAAGGAGAGCGAGAGACCGAGAGCACTGACGCTCGATTACAGCCCATAACGATGACTGCACACTAACATTGTACAGGATCACGTGCCACACGAATTAGGATGAATCCGTTTTCTTTTTTTATGTTTGTACACACAGCTGCCAAAAGACTTTCGGTTAAGCCATCTAGAACAACGCAAACTACATTAGTCTGCAAGTATATTGAGTTCTTCTGTAGAGCTAGAATGTTTGATAAATAAATTTCACTGCTAGATATAACAAGAAAGCTACATACATGAGCTGGACGCAAGAGGCACAGTCCTTATATTTTACCACATCAAGAACATGAATCTATAGTAATCTATCGCTGTAAAATAATTTACACCGTTAGAAGTAAAAAGGGGTGTAAATGTGTCTATAACTCACAGCCTCAGGGATCAGTTATATAAATAACACCCTAAGGGTGTGAGTTATAGACACATTTACACCCTTATTTTACGATACAGATATGGGACAAAGTGCTTAGTTTTCATTGGCTAACTTGGCACTCAAAAATGCATGACCGGAAGTTTTTTGTGGTACAAGAAAACACTGCTGCCACATAGCAGATAAAATGGTCTATATGTTTGTCGTCCCGTGGTCTTTAAAAACTGTAAGAGTGCCTTCGTCGGCCCCCGCTTCAATTTTTTGTAACGGACCATGATGCCGGCGCAATGTCTACATGCTGCACGTCATACCGTCTTTCAATGCCATCACACTGGGTGCCCCTGTATTACGGTCAAAGCTATTCCTTTATTTCCTTCAGAAGTACTGTAGACTCTGCGTAATAGCAACACAGATTGGAGTCAGTGACGCCTCTGCAGGCCGCTGACGATGTCGTCACCGCCGTCGTGCTAAAGGGCCTGAACTGAGGGGAAAAGACGCCTCTATCTAATCCGCTTAACGCCACTGGCTTCGTGGTGACTGCGACGTCGCGTGAGAGTAATATTGAGGGGGAGACAGAGAGAACACGTGGAGATTTGTCAACGCGTGCAGGCGTCTCGCTCATTGTTGCGTCGGACGACGTGCAGGAAGCTGGTCGCCTCACTGACAGGCAAAGCGGCACAGCGCTCGTCCCCGCGGCGGTCGGGCCACGTGGCCAGTACCGACGAGGGTGGCCTACATCGCAGCGGCAACGGAGACGACGAGGGTTGCGCTGAGCACAGGACGAGCACGTACCGCAAGCGCCTCATGACGTTCGACATTGACGACCCGCTGCACAGGAACTTCCTGAAGGCTGTCCAGGACCGTGGGCCCGCCGCTGTTGTCGGTGAGTGATCTCTGCGGGTTGCGTATAACATAGGCCAGTGGGTTCTCAAGTGCCACGGAACGGGATGCCAGTAACCTCGGTCGCAGACAGCTGTTTCTGTAGACAGACATCAGTTGGATTTTATCTTCATGTACCCGCTCTATGATTCAATGCTGCGCCGTGTCGGTGAAAAAGGCGCATTAACCGACCCTCATCTGCCGAGCTCGCGAGCAGTTCGTGCAGCCCGCAACAAAGCAGCCTCTCCTCTCCTGACGACTCTATTAGGCACTGCCCTCTAAGCTACGCAATATATGGCGGAAGGATGTGGTTCTGAGCCAGTCTTTCTCCCCCCCTCATTTCGCCTAAGGCTGAAAACCGTACTAGCCTGAGGCAGCGGCCACGCCATCAGCTAGGACTGTGAGTTATGGTTCGAGCGAACATTCAGTACGATCGCCACTGGTCAGCCAAACGTTGGGTCAGCTTGTATACTGCGACGAGTGTGTATTCTATACCATAAGTACTAATAGCGCCGCAATACGCAGAAGACCCCGTGACTGACAATTTCGTATGTAAAGACGCTTTCGATTACAAAAATGTATGAAACACAACTTTTACAACAGATTTGCGGTCTCGCTTACAAGGCACCGCGCTATAATTCGCCTCGATTTATGCATGCATCAGCACCATTTTCTGTCTTTCGCCCTTTTCAGTAACACGGCTTTTCATTATTTTTTTCTCGGAAGCAATAATATGCATTGGTCAACGACTGAAACGCGATACTCGGACAACATGGCAGCCGGTACTTTCTTGCGCCACTGGTAAGCCCTGGTGACACTGAGATAATGCATTTTTGTGTCACATGAAAGCGATAATCTTTCTGATGCGTCGTAGCTGCATTCGGCCTCCTCAGCGATCACCCAGCGATCACCGGTGCAAAAAGCGCCGGCCGCCATGTTGTCTGAGTATCGCGTTTCAATCGCTGAGCACTGTACATGTTGTGGGACCGGTCTAGTTGAAATAACGTTCAGTCGGAACTCTGCACTTCTCATGTTGTTTATGTTCATGCTGTCCTTGTTTAGTTTCTGCGCTGTGAATTTGCACCAACGTACTATGGCACAAAGTATGAGCTACACAACGCGCGAGCGCTTTGCCACGCGCTTTCTTGTTGTAGCCACCTTCATTCTGGAGCACACAACGCCGTCTTTGTGGCAGAGTGACAAAGCTGCCTGTGATGCATGAACCTACCCCGATCTGGGCAGGAGTGAGGGAAATGTTCATCGTCACTTTCGGAAGAGCACGTAGCGCATAAGCTCATGCTGGGCCTGCTCTGCGCGCACTTGCAGGGCTACGCGAATTCATTTTGTGTTGCTGTCGATAACCGCGAGGTTTAGATGAACGTGCTAGGGCTTAATTAGCCCAGCTGCCGCAATGGCCAAATAATTATGACGTTCTGCTGCTGAGAACCGTGTGGCGGGTTCGAATCCAACCTGGGGCAGCCGCATTCGAATTATGGAGGCGTAATGAGAAGGCACTCGTCTAACGCGCTTTGCGTGTACGTTAAAGAGCCCCGAGTGCGACAGTGCAAGACCTCCACCACGGTGCATCTAGCAGTGGCTGAGTTGCTTACGGAGGTTAAACGTCATAAGTCAATCGAAGCTTCTTATTTAGCAAACTATTTGTCTGGTGGTATTATAGATTCACCACCAAAAGATAGATGAACTCACCATAAAATCCCACATCGAGAACAGGCCAAAGAGGTCCTGAATGAGGAGGCCTTCAGTAATGAAAGTGGTGGAAGCTTTGCAATTCTGGCCGCAGCGTTTCGATAGGAACACTCGATCCTAGGTAATTCGCTGGTTGTTATGCACGTTTTCTTTCCCTCCCGACGGCAAGGTCCCAGACAATGTTACCGCTCTTTACATCTCTCTGCTGGGGTGGCGAAGGCGTGACGTATCGCGTGAGCAGCAACATTTTACAGATTCCATCCCCCCCCCCCCCACCCAAGGAATGTATGGCCGCTGCTGCTTAGACGAAGAACAAACTTTCTCGCCCGAATGTTGTCAGAGGACGAAGTGGGCTCTTCATTATGCTCTTCATTACGCTCTTATTTAGTTCTTACGAAACGGAAAGGAGCATTCGACGCATTTATTATCCTCAGACAGAAGCTTCAAGAATCGCTGAAGTCTACGCTTCCTTGAAAACCGAGCAGTGTAACGTTCTAGAAATCTGAAGCATGCGTGCCTGATGTGAACATTGCCCGCCTGTGCGCGGGCTTTCTATCAGTTGTTGGCATGGAAAGCCCAGATAAGTCGCCGTCAGAGAGCGAGCAAGCGACCTGCGCTATCTGAGACTCAGCCGACGGTTATGCACACATACACGCGTATATTTAATTTCGTCACTCTTTGTCTGAGCCAGGTAATCTGTGGACTGGCCCACGATGACGCATATACGACATGCGCGAATCGACAAATTTTCGCAAGCGTATGCGTGCTCTTGTAGAAAGAGGCGATACAAGTCTTCTGGCATATAATTATACGCACGACGCTATCTTTAGTGCATGCTATAAAACAGTAAGCAACGTGTGGCACCCCGTGCGGCACCTTGCAAAACAATTAAAGAAGCCGTAATTAGACAGCTGCCCCGCGCGTGTGTCCGCGCGGCTGCCTCGTGCACAAGCGTCGTCTCTCAAACTAAGCAACTACGTTAACGTATCGCTTCCTTTTCTTCTGAGCACGTCATATCGGGTGCTCTTGACGGAAGGTGCAGACGTCTTGTACGCCTTCATTATTACACACTTTAATATTAAATGGCGTAGCCTGCAGTGATGTTTATGTGCCTTAATTTGTCGAGTCTTAAACAATAAAGGGCTTTGCTGGCTGAACAAGATGCATTGAGACGGCGAGGTGCACGGGGAAGCAGTGCTGGCTGCCGGCGAGCACGAGGGTGTGACCTCGCCCGCAAAGCCTTGACGTTGCGCCGAGGAGCTCGTTGTGCAAGTTCATCCATGACACCGAGGAGTGTCACGAAATGATGTCGATGTGCAAGAGAAAAAAGGACAATAGGAGTATTGCCGAAACGCTGGGAGACAAAGGCGCCGCAAGTACGCTGAGAATGCTGCGGCCGGAAACAGGAAAACGGATGTTGTACGTATACATATATAGCGAATGCACGGCCTTTTCGGATGTCCGTACACAGACACCTAAACTCAGCACTACGTGCTTCGAGCAATGGCCTCGAAGACTCCTAACGGGGAGATAAGGCTAGACTGACTTGATTTCGCGTAAACGACCGGCACTTATTTGCAGTGCCGGCTAGAGCCGGCTAGAGCCGGCTAGAGTCATGGGACGGAACTAAGAATTCAGCAGCGCAACTACCTACATCTACGCAGACATACCCGTCCGTGGTTCTGAGTTGTGGTTCCGGTATGTCGCTTCCAAAGGTGTCATCACCGAGGGCCTAGCCCCTTCAGTTAAGTAACAGATCGCTTGGAAAGTATAGCCCTGGAACAGTGAGGTTGCACGTAATAATCATGCAGCATGGCGCGATTCGCTGACTCCGCTTAAGTAGTTAAAAGCTGAGGACACTGATTCGGGGCTGAACAGAAATGTGAGTGAGGTCGAGTACCGATTCTTCGAAGCAAGGCTCCTCCGTAAGCCACTGTCCATATATGCTTCGCATGCTGTGCCTGAAAGCTGGTTCGAGCCCACAGCGACCCTGCAGATGTCGCCATCGCTCTCCGGAGCACGACATCTGCACACGCTATAAACAAATAGGACGGTGCATACGTGCGCAGGCCCGAAATAAGCCCCGTAGGATAAGATAAACAATGTTTGTAAATAAAGGAGGCGCTGCGTCGCATGATGCAATGGCGTTAGCCAGTAAAGCGTACAGGGAAGCCCCACAGTCGGGTCCCGCCCGCAAGAAGATTGTACTTGGAAGGCCCCGCGCGCGTGCAGCCCTCACGCCAGCGCCGACATATTTATGGCCTCCAGTTTCATATCTGCCATTCGTACAGTTGCTCGGTGGCTCTCTGGCGGACCTCTCGCATATATTCTCGTATGGGTTCATGGACTCGCAACGAGCTATAGCTCCTCGTGAACGCGACGTTTTCTTGCCTGCATCTGGGACACCTCCTGGTTTAGAGGTGCCCCTATATGGACAAGACGTTAACAACCTGTCCATGTCTAATAAAAACAGGCAAATTCCGTTTCTTTTTTCGTAAGAGCTTCCCATTTAAAAAGAATCAGTGGCGATTTAGCTGTAAATGCGAAAGAAATGAGTCAACATTATGCGCACCTCTTTGAGGTCCCGTATCCATGACTTAAACCGCGTTTACCAGAGTGTGTATCTATATATATTCTCGTTCGCTACATACATACATACATACATACATACATACATACATACATACATACATACATACATACATACATACATACATACATACATACGAGCTCTTCTAAGCACTCCCATCCCCCTCCACCTCTACCACGTGACCGGTTTCCCACACTTCTCCCACATGCACTCTTTTTCTGCATTGATACTACTACTGTTAATGCATTAAAATAAAAATAAGGCGCCTGTAGCTCGGTGTATAGCATATGCGTAGGCGAAGGACGTAAACAAGTACACTCTCCTCATCCTTCTTGGCACACCCCCGGCTTCGAAGGCAAAACACCTGTGTGTTGTATATTGGCCGCTCGTTATAAAGAACCTTAGGCGTTCGAAATTGTTGCGCAGTCCCCACCACGTCGTCTAAGGCTCGTTAATTTTGCTTTGGGATGCTATAAATCCTACAATCTAGCTGTAATTCTTGCTGCGAAGAATAATATTCCACAGGAATCAAGTAAGAATTTGCCCTTGATTGCCAATGCCGTCTTTATAGAGAAAATTCACGCTGCCAAAATTTGTCGAAATTGCTCTAATCCCGCCCACGAGCTCAGGGGAGCAAGCGCGAACTCAGCCGGGGTACGCCGTAGCACTTTGTGGTGCGTGCTTATTCTTTCCCTCTGTCTTCGATTTCTGCGCTGACTTATCGTCAAAAATCGATGGCGACTGCCTGCCCCAGTAGTGACAGTAACGTCGCTGCATTTTCATGGCGTAGCATATATGTAATATATTAACTTAAGATTTCTTTATTTTAAATTATTTTCTTGCAACGGCCGTCATATACCAGGGCAGGTTTAGCGTGTCTGTATTGTATGTGACAGGAGCTGCAGTGCTTTTTTTCACTCAGAGAGGCTTGAAATTCCGCGAGAGAGTGCAGCTGTAAGTATGCAGAGACTCCGCGATGCCCCGGTGTGATAGAGAGAGGGCGAAAGAAAAGGAGGATGTTATTCCATTTCATACCCGCTAGCCAGCCCAACGTGTATTCGCTGTCGCACTGGTCCGAGGAGGGAGCGACACAGTGCGGTTCGTCATATAGCGGATAAATAGATGCAAACGTACTGAGCGCTCGGAACGGACGTTGGTGGAAGCTGTAGCGGTGGGCTGCGCCGTTCCGCCTCGGATAGCTAAACGTGCCACGCGCTGCAAATCACGTCATCGTCGCTAGAGGCTGGGTCAAAGGTCTGAAAACAAACTATTTTTTCTTTGTTTGTTTGTCCATCTGGACGCACATTTGTGCGCTGGCAGTCTACGCTCTTCCACTTCATGTCTATTACATATAGATCCGTTCCGGTATTGCCAGCCAGTTCTTTTATTATTACTCTTGTATTTGTCGATCGAAAACTCGTGAGTGTTCCGTCTACTCAAGCTCACCAGCCGTTTTACTACGGTTGCATCGAGACCAGATCGAGTAAGCCATCCGAATGCATTAGCGCATTTACTATGGTACGAAACTACAAGTTATTTCACATATGCCGCAGCTGTGACATTGCTGAGCACTTTGAGATTTATTTCTCCAAGCCCTACGAGCTTTAAGATGTGGCATCTTATTACGCGTACATGTGACGATCGAGTGGCTCGTCGTCAGCGTCTTTTCTTTTCTTTTTTCTTTTCATTATTGTCGAAAGCTGCCGCTGCACGCGACACCGGCGTTGACACTGACGCAAATACATGTATAGGGCAACATGGTTGCAGCAGGTGAGAAAACACGAGCACAAGTAAAAGGAAGGACGCGAGAAATGGTGTCCATTCTCCTTCATTTTACCCTTACCATGGACCAGCTAGCCCAGCAAACCACCCTACTGAATACATGTGTAGATTGTAATAGTTTAATGGCGCAGATGCTGATGTGCTTGGCATGCAGTGTTTTTTAAAGAAAAGCGTAGGACTCCAATTTATTGTTTTAGCACAGCTTAGAGCTACCAATGCGATGGCACTGCTCAGAATAGCTGGTACTAAATCGCTAGCAAGGTATATCCTACAAAGCAGAAACTAACGGTCGCATGTCGTCTGCTTGTATGTACATTACATTCCATGTCCGCTTCCAGCGACAACGTGCAGCACGTTTGGCAAAATGGATTTCTTTCTTGGCCATCGCCGTAACGGCTGTTTGCCCCCGGTACCTTCTCCGCAGATGTGGGTCAGCGCGGATATCTCTACAATGCGAGCGCACTGCGACGGTTTCCACCCTCAGACGACCTGCATTCGCTTGGCGGCACTGTCCATGAACGATACGCACTGCGGCTCGTAATCACGTGCACGACAAACTCACCGCGTGTAGCGCTCCTCCACTACGAAACTTATTCTCTAGATGAGAAAAAGCCGGACATCTTGCACGTCCTCCACCAGGCAGCTTTCCTGCTACGAAGCGCACCGTGCAAGTGCCATGCTTTAGGAGGCGCTCGTGGTTATTTTCTCATTACGTGCGAGAATTGATGACCCCCTTTCTATAACCCTTTACCCCAACCACTGACACTGGTGAACTCGGGCACTGAAAATGTGGGCATACGAAATAAACGTTCTTTTTTTTTTTGCCTACTGTAACATTAGGACGACGTTCCACGCACGACCACAGTTTTCACATTCCTGTGAGGGTCGATGAGCTTGGGACTTGCCTCGAGCGTTTCGTGATTTGTTCAAGTCGTTGTGGCTTCAGACCACCTTTTACTACTATCACCACCACGCTGATTATACAGCGTGCGAGAAATGCGACTAATTAGAAAACTCGCGCGGTGTCGCGGGACGTCTGTCGCGCTGGTGAAACAATAAAAAAAAAATGCAGCGTATATTTCGGGGAAACGGTATATGCTGGCATGCTTTGCAAAAACGAGGCGATATACTTGCGGTTCAGATTTGACCAGCTGCTAGGTTTGAGGGGGTGATGGATGTGTAATTTAACAGGTCCGATTGTGCTATCCGCTGACGTAGCGGCCCGAGTTTGTAAAATGCGTTTGAGTATACCGCGTGTCGCAGCTAACGTTACCCAAGCTGTGGAAAAAAAGAAAGGAAGTTAAAAAAAAAACACTGCGCAAGATACGAATATAAGACGTGCGGTGAGTGGTTGCCTGAGCTCTATTTTTGTTTTTTCGGGGGTTTTTACGCACCAAAACCACGATCTAATTATCAGGCACGCCGTAGTGAGGTACTCCGGATTAATTTTGACCGCCTGATATATTCTTTGACGAGCACCTAAATGTAAGTACTCGAGCTTTTGCATTTCGCCCCCATCGAAATGCGGGCGCGCCCTGGATCAGGATTTGTTCCCGCGACCTCGTGCTTAGCAGCGTGCCTGAGCTCTGACGACTGAACACCATATAGGTCTTAAAATTGGATCTGGCAGCTAGGTTTTTTCTAAATCTTTTTTTGAGCTGTTAGACTAACATTAGATGCGGGACACACACACACACACACACACACACACACACACACACACACACACACACACATATATATATATATATATATATATATTCCGCTTCACAATTGCTGATTTCGCAATTGATCTTTTCTTGCAACACTGCGATTTGCAAACCTTCGGAAATAATCTTCTCCTCAGTTCTGCACTCTTACCCAAACTTCTTTCCCACAAATACACTTTCACGTCCGTGTTCAGCCACTTTCCAATGCCAACGTATTGACAGGCGTACTTATTTTAACGCGATAGCGTTAAGGAGCTCGTGTCGCAGAAAAGCCGGTGTCGTCGGCGTCGGTGTCGGTGTCGGCGTCGGCGTCCGCGGCGTTGGCCGTGAGCGATAAATCACGGCAGGCACTTCATAAATAAAAAGCAACTTCCAAGATGGGCTGGGTGGGAATCGAACCAGGGTCTCCGGAGTGTGAGACGGAGACGTTACCACTGAGCCACGAGTTCGATGCTTCAAAGCGGTACAAAAGCGCCTCTAGTGAACGCGGTGTTGCCTTAGAAACGAGCTGTTTCTAAGGCTCAGGCGTGCGTCACTTGCTCAGGCGCACATTTCGTTGTCGCGCCGAACGCTGCGTTGCTCGACGCTCACCGCGTCCGATGCGGGGCGCGTAGTCGCTGTGCCGTAGCCCATTGTCTTACACCCCTTGGCGGGTCGACGGGAACGCTGTCGCGTTCCACTCTTGAAGGCGAAGCTTAAGCGTCCTCCAATTCTTTTTTTATCTTTTTTGATTTTTTGTTCTGGCGGCCTATTTCACCCGCCAACCTAAATTTATCTCTCAGCGCAAGGCGCGCCTGAATGATTTGGAACTTACTCGAATGTTACCGTTGATTCTATCTGGTGTGTGCATGTGTCCTTGCCGAACTTTGTGCAGTCAGGCTGTATGCGCGACCCGAATTGTGCAGTACTTCCTGGAAGGCACGCGGGCACCAGCGATTACGCTGGAACGTCCGACGAATCCCATCACGCATATGATCATTCATAAGAGCCGACGCGCTTGACCTGCAGCTCAGATTTCGGCCATCGCCGACTGCGTTCGCCGCTATCGTTGTGCTTTGAATGTCACTTGCCCTTATAGGGGCAAAAGTTCGCCCAATAAAGAGTTCATTTCGTTGTTCACAGCTGTACTATATGTGCTTGACCGTCACTACAACCTGGCAGCATAGAGAATTGGTTACAGCATGAATTTTGAGCAGTAAGATGCTGGATGTCTTGGAGACCGCCTGTGGGTTCCCTTCGTGACCTCGCTTTGGAAGGCTGCTGTGCGTGCTGTGCTGAGTGCGACTGCGCATGCGTGGTCTACGTGCCGACTCGCCGAATGTTGAAAGTTGCGTGATCTGCTTCAGGCGCAAGAGCGAGCTGTTAAGAAGCCAGCTTTTCTTTCCCTATTGAAATGTGCATACGTGTGAAACTCAGAAATGCTTTCCACATTTGACGACCGATGAGCGATTTCAATAAAACTCGCTGCATTCGATATTGAAAGGTAAATTCCAGCAACTGTATAGGTAGCAGAATTTTGATTTAAGTAAGACCTCGTTTTTTTTACAAACGTTTATAGAATTGGTAGGCCTGAAAAGAAAACTGAAACGCGAAGTTTACAAATCCGTAACTCCCCAGCAAACCAAATATCGCAGTCGCTAAGCCCTATATAGGGCGTGGGATCAAATTCCGGCCGCGGCGGCCGCATTTTGATGGGGGCGAAATGCGAAGAACGCCTGTGTACCGTGCGTGTGTACGCGTTCAAAAATTCCAGGTGGTCAAAATTATTCTGGGGTCCGCCACTACGGCGTGCCTCATAACTTTATCGCGGTTTTGACACGTAAAAACTAAAAAAAAAAGTGATATCACAGTTCCGTAACCTGCACCTGGGCATTTAAAGCGGACAAATTTGATAGATTGGTTTACAGCGTAGGTGAAGCTTACTATGTTAGCGATGGTTTTGGGAAATTCTGCTCACAAATTAGTGGCATATTTTAGAGCTGTGTATAATGTGAAAATTTGTACGTTTTAGATGTGTTATTAGGTGCCGCGCTTACAGAATTGTGATATCGCGCTTTATTGCTTAGCTACGGAGTTGTAAACTTGATGCATGAGCACTCCAAGTTTTGCAGTTCTTAAGAATGAAACAGAATTATGGCATAAATTAAGATTTACTTCTGCAGTTACAAAATTTTAACTTCTTTTAAATCCAGCAACCCTCATCAAGATCGGTGCCGTGGTTGTATAGGTAAGCGCGACTTCTCCGTTATCAGGTACTTAGGGGCTGTCGAGCTCTTAAGGCGAGAAGGCTAGGGCCTTGGTGCGCGCCGTCTATATAGGGTATTAGAATATGCTTATCCATGAAGGAAAGATTTCCCCATAATGGGCCTAGTTTTGGAGATAACGGGATCTTAGTTTCGCCACCAGCAACGCCACCAGCTGGTACAATGAAATGACAAAGGAAGTGGCCGCTCGGAACTTTCACTTCGAGACAAGCACGCAGGCTCCACGCTGCAGGCACTAGTCATCACGTTGTCGTTATGACTGCGAACACTCGCGGTCGTCGAGTGATTTTCACGTGCATCTTTATGCATGTGACACTACGCGCACGCGTTTCGCTAGTAAGGGAATGTTTACTGCAATTCGTACGGCCCGTAGAGCTACGCGCATTCGTGCAATATTATAGGCAATACTATTGCAATCGCTGACAATGCTTCGCCCTTCGTGGGGAACGGCGATGTTCTTTTAATAGCACTTTGACATGTTCGGCAACGCTGGAGATGATTTACTACAAGTGACTGAGGACTTGAAATGGCAAACTCTAAGGGTAAACATTTGCAAATTAAACTGAACAGGAAACCCATACGGGTTCCTCGAAAGAAAAGCCTCATAGTTGAAGAAAAAATTGGAGGACGCTTAAGCTTCGCCTTCAAGAGTGGAATGCGACAGCGTTCCCGTCGACCCGCCAAGGGGTGTAAGACAATGGGCTACGGCACAGCGACTACGCGCCCCGCATCGGACGCGGTGAGCGTCGAGCAACGCAGCGTTCGGCGCGACAACGAAATGTGCGCCTGAGCAAGTGACGCACGCCTGAGCCTTAGAAACAGCTCGTTTCTAAGGCAACACCGCGTTCACTAGAGGCGCTTTTGTACCGCTTTGAAGCATCGAACTCGTGGCTCAGTGGTAACGTCTCCGTCTCACACTCCGGAGACCCTGGTTCGATTCCCACCCAGCCCATCTTGGAAGTTGCTTTTTATTTATGAAGTGCCTGCCGTGATTTATCGCTCACGGCCAACGCCGCGGACGCCGACGCCGACACCGACACCGACGCCGACGACACCGGCTTTTCTGCGACACGAGCTCCTTAACGCTATCGCGTTAAAATTCGTCCTGGTCCGGGACTCGAACCCGGGACCACCGCCTTTCCAGGGCAGCCGCTCTACCATCTACCATCTCTAGCATCTGCTTCGTGTTGTCGACAAATTCGACTTCGCCCTGCCATCTGCTAGCCGCCTGGTTAGCTCAGATGGCAGAGCGGCTGCCCCGGAAAGGCGGTGGTCCCGGGTTCGAGTCCCGGACTAGGACGAATTTTTCTTTAACTATGAGGCTTTTCTTTCGAGGAACCCGTATGGGTTTCCTTTGTAGCAATTGCTACTGACGGGTGGATGTCTGATTTTCCCTTTATTCATAAACTGAACAGGGTAAACTGAAGTGACGTTCAGTAGCCTGACAAGAGAACAAGAGTTATTACCCTCAGTACGGTGGCAAGTTGGACTAGTGGGTATGGTTTCACCGGTGTGTGACAGCGCGACAGATGAAACACAGCGAAAAGAAGAGAAAAAAAAACACAGTAGGAGCGCTGACTTAATTCGAACTAAAGCTTTAATGTCAAATCCATGCAATACGCATACACCCTGGAGCGTGCCCGGAAATGACCAGCATGAAAAGATATAGGTATTTCAACGCCTTTTTAGGTACTCAAGTTTCTTAGAATGCAAGGCAATCGAAGACTGCGCTACGCATGCTGCGGATAGTTTGCCCATCCAAGCTGCTTCAACAATATCCCGTTGCCTCGGCACCTAGCTGTGACTTACAATATGGTGGCGTTGGCAAACGTGGGAGACGCATCCGCAGTGGTCTGACAGGTGCGAAAGTGGTGCGACAATTGCGAGTTAATAATTATTATCCTCTTGAAGCTGGGAAGGGGTACGCTTACTTATTCGTCTAGTACAGTCACAAGGTATTATCAAGGGAAAACCTGCGGATGAAGAAAGTATCGGGGAGCATATGACAGACATTCTCAGGTAGTGAACGGCAGATTACTGATATCTTTGAAAAGTGTACAAATAGTATAAGCCACCAGCGGTGACCTATGGCGCCGAAACTTGGAGGATAAGAAAGTAGCTTGAGAGGAAGATATACGGAGCGTGAAATGATCGATGGAACGGAAAAGCACTAGGCACAACATTAAGGAACAGTAAGCTATTAGTACGTATTAGTGGAGTTTAGAAATTCGTAGAGCACGTAACTAGTAATCTATTACGCCTGACTCACACGGCCATCATCCACACCGTCCCGTCACCGTCACGGCATGGGCGTCCGTCAGGAGAGTGTTTCCTCACCGCTTTGTTCCCCAAACGGGACACCGGCGAGCTTAACAACATCGGCCAGCGTCGCCAGCATCCTGTTTCTGGACAGAAAGCACCGAGAAAAACCTATCTCGTCACGGAGGCTGCAGTGACGCGTGACGGAGCGGGGCGGATGACGGCTGCTTGAATCGGGCCTAGCAGAATAGAGATGGCAAGGAAAAGGAAACATAGCTGGTGATGACAGAGGATTAGGTGATGTGTAATGAGATTATGAAGTTTACAAGCATGCACGATGGAGTCAACCAACACAAAGCAGGGGTAACTGGAGGCCGCTGGGGAAGGCCTTCGCCCTGCACTGGATATAAATGTATTCGGATGGTGATGACGAGGAGACTCGGAAAACTGAAGACTACATGAAAACAGATTAAAATGAAATTGTGGGGTTTTACGTGCCAACACCACAATTGCATTATAAGGCGCGCATTAGCCGGATACTCCGTATTAATTCTGACCACCTTATCTTCTTTAACGTAAACGCAAGTCTATTATAAGCACACGAGAGAGAGTGAGAGAGAGAGAGAGAGAGAGCGTGCGTGTGTGGGCGGGGGGGGGGCGCATTTCGCCCTGGTCGAAATGCGGCCGTCGTAAGCGGATTCGAACCCCCGACCTCAAGCTCAGTAGCACGACTTCACAGACACTGAGTACACTGCTGCGGATGGCAGAACAAAGCGAATTCTAGAGGCGGCGACAGTGATTGGCGCACTTTCTCTGAGCATCAATTCCGCGGTTTCTGTTTAAAATCGGTTTGTTAACAAGATCATTCGCTTAGAGCATTACAAGGAAGTTTTTATTGTTTCTCGGTTTTTTCCGCATCATTAGGTCTTTTCTACATTGCATACTTCGTCTGTAGAGAGTGTTCAAAGCGCTTCAAGACAAGTGCGTTATAAAAATTTCAGTTTGGCCTAGTTCGTGTTTACTGCATATCATATTGACCGCAAATAATGACGGGGACAGCGGAACAGAACACATAAACGACACGGGCGGTAACTTTCAACTGTCAACTGGTTTATTCACGGCAGCCCATAAGCATATGTGCACAAACAGAACATGCGCAGAATGCTGCAAACAAGAACACTCATCAGCCTAGCGGGGCAACCAATTATCAAAAAAAAATTATTTTCGATTGAAACGACCTAATGGAAGTGTCACTAACACAGTCTTGGCCTTTCCTTTTATGTGATAAGCCTCCATCAGCTCGCGTGCAGTCTGGTCCTGGCTTCTCCCCAGAATCTTTATCTCCTTAAAAAGAGGTGCACAGTGCGCAGGCAAGTGCGCCAATTCATCTTTCGTTAACTTTTGTTCGTGTTCCCTGGTCAGATCATTCAGGCACCGTCCTGTCTGCCCTACGTAGGACTTGCCACACGCCAGGGGGATTTCGTACACAACTCCTACATTGCATTTTGCATACGGCTTGGTAGGGTTCTTGCCACAGCCTTGCCTTCCTTTAGTGTCACAGGAGGTGCGGGGGCAGAGCCGCGCCAGCTTAAAAGGGGCTGAAAAGACAAGGGGGACTCAAAACCTGCCTGCCACCTTCCTTAGGTTTTGAGTGACCCTGTGCATATACGGTTCCACTTCAGGTCTTACGGCCATAGTAGTCGTCCTCACCCTTGCTTTGCTCCTGGATCCTTTCACCTTCTGCAGGAAGTAAAAGTTACCGCCCGTGTCGTTTATGTGTTCTCGTCCGCTGTCCCCGTCTTTACTTGCGGTCAGTATGATCCATGCCTCGTTGGTATGATATGAAGTGTGTTATGTTCCCCTGAGATCAGAGGAAATACCTTCGTTTTAATCCAGCGCTGGTAGCCGGAGTAGGACTCGAAGTGGTCGATCGCGAGATCTCTTTTATCTTCACTCGCTTCGAACGACTGCGAATGAGCCCTCATAGGTCGAAGGTCACAGGGCAAACTCGCGCATAAGCCTCCCTACTTTGTCCCGGATGTGAAAAACGATTCAGCTCATATTATACAGCTTGATCGGTCAGCGCACGCTTGTTCCCTTTCCGTACAGAATGCAAGAGCCGGGCAAATGGCGAAACGGCTCATTCGCTCGCGCTGTGCTTATTCAGTGCGGAAATAGAGACGCTACTTGTTTGGTATCTGGCGGACGCTTTCCTTTACGGTGTACGAATCGTGCTCTCAGAAGGGCGCCACGTTAGTGCTAAACGAGCTCTTACGCCAACTTGCATTCCTCCGCGACACGTCATTCGGCTGGCTATACGGACACCGTATACGGCTATACGGCAATCCAGGAGCAAGAGTTTACTTGGCAGCGCACATATTATGCGCCGTCAAGTACGCTCTCACAGCGCTGGCCTGGACTGAGGCAACCTGCTCATTAAGCCACTGACAGTGACCTACAATAAACATATATATATATATATATATATATATATATATATATATATATATATATATATATATATATATATATATATATATATATATATATATATATATAGTCAGATCATAAGAAGATAACAAACAATCACACGGACAGCATAGGCGAAATTTTTTATAGTTTTTAATTGAAGTGAAGCAATGATAAATAAATAAAGATAGATGAAGAAACAACTGACCGGAGGTGGGATACGAACCTACGTCTTCGCGTTACGCGTGCGATGCTATTACCAACAGATTTACCGGGGCCCAGTTTTCCCATCCGCTTTCTGGGGTATTTATGTTTGTCTACTAGAACTAACCCTGGGAGCGTTAGACAGCGCCACCACTCACTGCCATTGCAGTGGGTGTAGAACATCCTATCTACCGCACGTGTCACGTAGTACGGGAACTTTTTGGATGAAGGCAATGGCTCAATAAGCCCACACACGCTACCTCAAGGCGTGAAAGCTGCGGGATTCGAGGCCCTCGCTATTTATCGAACGTGAAGAAAGGAAACAGAGTGGTGATGATTTTTATTAGTCATATCATAAGAAGCCTTAAAGATCATAATCATAAATAGGCAAAACTGTTTGCAGTTCTTCAATGATGTAACGAAATAATAAATAAACTTAAATTAAATATTGCAAGGGCGCGTTCGGAACGAAGAAGCGACGTCCTAATTGAAAAAAAAAAATAAAGCGGGTAATGTCCTGACGGGCGGATGGTTCTGGCACGCTGACTAGAGAGAATTCTAAAGGGAAACAGCTGACAAAGCTGACAGCAACTGCATCGATTGAACGTTGTCTCATGCACACCTGCTAGATGAAACTTGAACGGAACGACGCAATCCGTAACAGAAAAAAGAAGCGAACACGCAGAAATCGATGTTATCTTAACCGGTAACATTTATTTTGCATCGCTGATCATCGCTAGTCCTTCTTGAAAACTGAATTACAGAGCGAAGAATTTCTCCGTGAGACTGTTGACTTTGCTCAAGCATTGCTCTCAAACCCAGCAGAGCCGCGGCCCATATGGGCAGTCACGTGAGCTCCACAATTCCTGTGCCGCACATCGCCCGTGCACTGACATTGCATAATATGACGCGTACATAATGCCAACCCGTGCGTGGTATGCGCTCTTGAAAATTGAGCGGCAGCTCGCGTGCGTCTCCCCATTTGCGCCGGCTGCCACTTGGCAATGGACGGAGGCCGTTCGACGCTCCAGCGCGGCCACGCGTGCCAGCTGCGCTGTCACCCGTCGCGTATGTCAAACTGCGCGCAAGAATGTGACGGTACGATGAGCTACACGCTCCAAGAATGCGTATAGTGCAGGGTTGATTTAATGGGGCTTATACATCCTCGTTCAGCTGCACTGCAGGTCTGTCACTCCACTTGCGGGCCATAGCGATCTCCGTCCACACCGGTGGCCCCCGCGGCGGCGTTTGTTCCTGGACGAAGGATAGGGGTGCTCACGGACGTTACAATGCTGTACCAGGTGACCGACGAGCGCAAGCTGGCCGGTGATAGAAAACGCTGGGCGTTCACTTGCATGCGTGACTGGAGCTCTGCCATCGCCCCTTTTCCTCGGAAGGAAGAATGTGAGTGGCTGTTTTACCGCCACCGATTCGGTGCTTTAGTAATGCTGTTGGGCATCTACTTCCTCAATCAGCCGTTCTCAGCTCGTAGCTGAGCCCGCGAGGCGAGGACGTTTCGAAGCTCTTACGCGCGCTTCGCGCACGAGGTGTCCTGCGCATATTCGGAGGATGTCACTTTGGCCGTCTGTATACAGTATTCTACCAACATGGCCACTCGCACAGCGCTGTTGGCAGCGTACGAAAAAAGCGTTAAAAGTGCTATAGCCACGTGATCTGTCCAAACTAGTGCCTTAATGCAGGGTAAATGCTTTCCCCAATTCTATCTTCTGCTCCGCTTCATCATTTATTACGCCACAAGCTACAGAAAGACAGAACGTGCTTGCTCTCTAATCACATGCAAGGAAATACCACCAAAATCTTAATCGAGCTGCTCCTATTGCGCATCGAATCGAGGCTTCGGCTACCAGACTGACGGAGTGGTCAATGATCCCAGCTAAATAGGGGGAGCGCGGCATCAGGAATCCTGCTTTTCGATAGGCGCCCATCGTGTCACTGAGGGAATAGCTCAAACGAAATGGGATTGACTTCGAAAAGAAAAAAGAAAGGGTAAAATACTCACACGTGCCTGTCGCGTTATAAATTGTAGAAAAAATCTGACTAAACAAAACGCTGAGCTATGTTACGCTCGTGCGGAGTCCTACTGCACCGACCCAACCGCTCATCGCACGTCGGTGCGGTCGTTGACGTTTATATCAGTCTCGCTTACATTCCAACCTATTTGCGTCTCCTATTACTTCGTAACGTCTGGGTTTGGTCTGGCTCGTTTGTGTTAGATTGGCTGGTTGCACTGGCACAGCCGTTCGTGGACTAATTCTCGCCCCTCATTTTCTAAGGATCATAGCACCAGCCACGTTCGTTAAGGCTTAAATCAATTGCGTTTACATTCCGATTTATATACTTCTGCATTTTCTTCGCTACGTGTCCTTTTGGTCTGTTTAAGTTGTATTATGTTGGCTGGGAGTGTTAATGGGTGTAGGCTATCCTATAGCATTAACGTTGCCGTTCATGAGCAGATGATGGCGCCTAATGCCTACAGGATGACGCATCAGTTAAATCGTTGAACATTGCGTTACTTCCGTCTACATTCAGATCCATTTGTGCTTTGTCTTGCTTAGTTATACACGTCTGCTTTTGGTTTGGTTCGATTATATTCGATTAGTTGGCGTCGACTGCCCTTGTTATTTTGTGTCTAAGAAGGCGAACCTTTTTATATAGAGAATTTGAAGATGCGTCGGACCAAGAGCGTGTGCTCTTGTTAATGAATTAGCATCGGCCTATCAATAAAGACCTAAGGAGGCAAGTGCGGGTGTATTTAACTTGGGCGTATGGATCACAGCGAAGTACAGCAATTAACGACTTGCTTTTCAGGTGCGACTCTCAGGAAGTATAAATAAGATGAGCCTCGGAAGAAGCATCGTACAAACAACCATGTGTGGCCAACAGGGATTAGCTGGTTTGGTTAAAGTCTGCTAACTTTGCCTTACGATAACAGTACTCGACAGGAAAGTGAGTCGAAGCTACATCTTAAGGACGTTCAACTGATTACGGCCAGTTATTCCTCGGGATCAACTTATTTTGATGTGCACCTGATGAAACACGTGTTCCATGATCAGTCATGACCAGTATACCGGTAACTATATGGAGGACGCCCTCCGGTTGGGGAAATACACTGCTTCGATCCATAGCGTTGAGGTCATGTAATGGTTGACCATCTAGCCAGGAACGCACTTGCGCCTACTTTACCGGCAGTTGCCCGGCGGCAACTGTAGTCTGCTTCCCACAGCTGCAACGGGTGCTCTGCGCAAGGCCGTTTGTGGTTCGACTAGGGACGCCCAGAGGCCACGCCTAGAAATCTATGGCTCCGAAAGGCAGACGGTACCCCCGCAAGTTATATGTTGTACATGTTGTACCCACTCCCTGCTATAATGCTTCGGCGCTGCAGGGTGCACATGTACTGTAAATAAACAAAGCAGCCGAGCACAAGGCCAGGGGACACCTCTCCTAATTAGAAAAACCGGTGGGATTCCGACGGCTCCGGGATTTGAGCCCAGTACCTACAGCATGTGATGCAGATGGTCAGCCACCGCTGCCGTTACTGAGTGAGTGAGTGAGTGAGTGAGTGAGTGAGTGAGTGAGTGAGTGAGTGAGTGAGTGAGTGAGTGAGTGAGTGAGTGAGTGAGTGAGTGAGTGAGTGAGTGAGTGAGTGAGTGAGTGAGTGAGTGAGTGAGTGAGTGAGTGAGTGAGTGCGGCCCCCCGGGAGCATATAGCGCTCACTCGCATCCTCTCTTGCATGCAGTGGAGCCGGTGCAAGCCGTGTCAAACGGCAAGTCGCCGTCCAACCAACAAAACGGCGCCACCGTCACACACCCGGATCCATGGCTGTACACGCACGAGTCAGTGAAGGAAGCGGGGGAGCCCGACCGGCGGGCCAGCACTTGGTCCGACTGCTGCGACCCCAGCTCGGTGTGCCTGCCGTCCAGAAGGCGCCGCAATGCCAGCTTCTTTGGCAGCACCGAAGAGCTCAACCGCGAGCGCAGCCGCCAGGAGTCATCGGGCCACTGCGTCATACACCCCTGCAGCGTCTTCAGGTGCGCACAGGCTCAGCATGGATCAGGTGCTGCAGCCACACAATGTCGTATTGCGTGTTTGTGTCTTTGCATGTGCTTGTGTGTTAGGCGCTTTATGTACGAGTGGGCCATTTTGTCATCTGGAGTGACGTGTTAGGCGTATTTCCAGGCAAAAGTCCTTCGCCACCCATTAAAAATAAATATCTCTCCGTCGCTATCCCTTTTGCTGTCGGGATACTACAGCGGAAAATCTTACGTTTAGCATCAAGCAGCTATGATAACTCTACGAAACGTTAGATATTTATCAGTGTATCAACACGGTAGTTTGGATGTCAATTAAGTATGACACCTGGATAAATCAAGTATATGTTCAACCGCATGCGCGCTTTAATGCTTGTGAATTGACCCCATTATTATTCTTCTATTTTTCTGCTGGTAACCACTGGAACGACGTCATATAGACCATCGTTGCCTAAGTGAATCTCATCAGTGACAGATTATATTGTAATCGAAGCTAATGAGCACTACAGCAAGCAGATATAAAAGCGCATAAAAAAATTGAGTGAGAATGTTTATACTCGATGGCTAACTTGCAGATACCTTTGCCACTGCAATCTAAACGGGTATATTTTCCCCTTGATGATGTGACAGCGCGAACGAGTGACTAAGAAACATTCTAAAGCTACCTTAGTAAATTTTAAAAATATACAAACGAAAAACAGGTAAAAAACGTGAATACGACACCCATATTCCTATCTGAACCCTCGTCGACAATCTCTCATGGAATGTGGGATAATTTAGTGATTGAAACGGCAAACTTACTACAAAACATACGTATATGCAACAAACGACACCTGAGCGTTGGTGCATACCTTGCTCTAGAACTGGCTACGGACACCAAATGATCAGATTCTAGTTAGTAAGCTCGTCCCTTGAATTTGGTATTGACGCTAAGGCCATGACAGAAGTGGAGCTGGTTTCACTTTTGTATCATAGCCAGTGTTTCCCACTTCGGTAATGGGAATCATATGTCTATGAAAGTTGTAATTTTCTTATTTACTTTAGCAGTGCATGTTTCTGTGCAAGTTGTAGTTAACAGCGATTTCGCCTGTATGAAATTACCACTGGGTTCTTTTTTTCTTTTCCTTCTTTCCACTTTCTTTATGCGCGCTGCATAGTGATAACGTTGTAAAACGACCCCGAGGGCTTTTAGAGCTGCGTTACAGCAACTTTAACCTCGGCGTCATCCATTTGTTGTAGATGAACTCAAAGAATGAATGAACGAGTATTAGAGAAACCATGTGCGCATGTGCAGGATGTATTGGGACCTGTGCCTGACGGTACTTCTGGTGGCCAACCTGGTGCTCATTCCTGTGGACGTGGCATTCTTTGCCGACCCCGGCGATCTCTACTGGATGGCTTTTCACCTGACGTCAGACGCAATCTTCTTCGTGGACATCGTCTTCAACTTTCGCACCGGTACGCGCGCAATGCTCAAATATACTGCACCTCTCAAATGCTAGCGGTGGGCGTTTAGAAACAACCAAGTGTGAATCGCGTGCAGTGTGGTCGGACGTGCGGGTATGCATATGAAGAAACCGCAGAATCGATCCCTTACCGCAGTGACCTTGTTCCAACATAGGATTACGGAAACGATAGGGTATTGATATTTCAACTCGCATGAAACAACGAGGGGGCAAATTTAATTCGTGGCCCCTCAGCATGAACCCTCCATACGCACATATAAACGAGCCCCCTCGGCGTCCGTCATAGCTGATTCGTAGCTTTAAACCCAAATCGGAGTCGGACGGTTGTCACTCGCGACAACATTGACGGAGGCTTGCTGGTGCAGGCGTGATCACCACCGAAGGCGTAGAGCGAGTGAACCTGGACCCGAAGTACATTGCGCGTCATTACCTTCGGACCTGGTTCCTGCTAGACTTCCTAAGCACGGTGCCGTTCGACTACATCTGCGTGCTGGTGGAGAGCACGTTCAAAAGCCTGCGGCAGCCGGGTGCCCTGTCCGCCATCCGTCTGCTGCACCTCGCCAAACTGCTGTGCTTGCTCAAGCTGCTCAGGCTGTCCAGACTGTGCAGGTACATCAGCAGTCTCCAAGAGCACACGGTGCGTATAAGCAATGCCTTTAGGCCTATCCTGAGTCGGTGCGAACCTTCTACTGTGCGCGAAACTGTGTTCTCTCTATCCTCTCTCTCTCTTCATCCCCATACTCCCTTCCCCCAGGGCAGGGTAGCAAACCGGACGTGCGTCTGGTTAACCTCCCTACTTTTCCTGTCTTCTATTTCTCTCTCTATTTAGGCCAATCCGCACAAAGCACGCGTTCCTCCCGCTGAGCACGTTAGTGCGCGGTCAGGTTAGCAGAAAACGCAAAAGCTATTGCTATAGCTTGAGCGTCACAAGCTGCCGTTTATTCATTATATGTAACAGTATTCAGGGGTATAGCAGCATTTGATATACAGTATTGTCTTATGGTGAAATAGCAATCCATGTGCCCTTTAAAATGTGCTTCCAGCCTAACGGCTGCTGAGAAATTACGAGCCATCAGAATGTTTACTGAATTTCAGCGCTGGCTTTTGCGGAACCATACACTGCTCGTCTGCCAACAAGTCAGACTTGCGAAGTGCGTCCACATTTTACTTCATATAGCCCACCTATAGACGCATGTTTTGTGTCATCGCTCGTCGCTCGCAGTTAAATCAACGTATCATTGATTCAGGTTGATTAGATGAGCGCTGACGCGGAACCAGCTTGTTTCTTGCTCGGGAATTATGCGTCACGCAGCAACCGCATCCACATGTGTGCCTGAATGCGCAGTTTTCGTTCTGCTCAACGGTATACCTGAGCCTGACAAACATGGTCGGCCTGATGCTGCTCATTGCCCACTGGAACGGCTGCCTGCAGTTCTTCGTAGCCATGATGCAGGGATTTCCCGAGGGCAGCTGGGTACAGAGAAATGGCATCCAGGTACGTGTTTTGGGGAGCAATACAATGGTACAGCTCTGTTCATAGAGCCCACCTATAACAGGGTATTGAAAACGTTAGGACGTGGGATAGTTATGAAGCATATTGATTTGAACATCACCAATAGATACGAAGAACAGAAAGAAAAGAAACAGAGAGAAAAGCCCCGAGTGTACCCGTGTGGGGTACACTCGGGGCTTACTTTCAGCCCTTCTTCGAAACAACATGCTTACATAAGTAAGATCAATGCATTATACCAGATAACTAACACAGATCTAACGACAGCGTTAGAAATGATGACAAAATAGGAAATGTGACCAATTAGGAAATAGGGCACATGGCCTGTGTGTGTGTGTGTGTGCGTGTGCGTGCGTGTGCGTGCGTGCATGTGTGCATGCGTGTGCGTGTGCGTGCGTGCGTGTACATGCGTGCGCGCATGTGTATGTGTGCGTGTGCATGCGTGCGTGCATGTGTGTGTGTGCGTGCATGCGTGCGTGCGTGCGTGCGTGCGTGTGTGTGTGTGTGTGTGTGTGTGTGTGTGTGTGTGTGTGTGTGTGTGTGTGTGTGTGTGTGTGTGTGCGCGCGTGCGTGCGTGCATGTGTGCATGTGTGTGTATGTGCGTGCATGTGTGTGTGCATGTGTGTGCGTGTGTGCGTACGTGTGTGTGTGCGCGCGTGTGCGTGAGTGTGCATGCGTGCGTGCATGTGTGTGTGTGTGCGTGCGTGCATGTGTGTGCGTGCGTGTGCATGCGTGCGTGAATGTGTGTGCATGTGTGTGTGTGTGTGCGTGTGTGTGTGTGTGCGCGCGTGCGTGCGTGTGCATGCGTGTGTGCGTGTGCATGTGTGTGTGTGTGTGTGTGTGTGTGTGTGTGTGTGTGTGTGTGTGTGTGTGTGTGTGTGTGTGTGTGTGTGTGTGTGTGTGTGTGTGTGTGTGTGTGTGTGTGTGTGTGTGTGTGTGTGTGTGTGTGTGTGTGTGTGTGTGTGTGTGTGTGTGTGTGTGTGTGTGTGTGTGTGTGTGTGTGTGTGTGTGTGTGTGTGTGTGTGTGTGTGTGTGTGTGTGTGTGTGTGTGTGTGTGTGTGTGTGTGTGTGTGTGTGTGTGTGTGTGTGTGTGTGTGTGTGTGTGTGTGTGTCGGTTACGCCCATGCTAAGGGCTGTGCTGCCTATCCTCCTGTCCAGGACACCATTTCAATGGAATAATCACAGATGAATTGGCAGGTGATAGGCGAGCCCTCCTTTCCCTGACGCGTTGCTTTCGATGCAATTAATTGAGTTATTGAGAAGGATATATTCTATCCCGTGCTTCAAAACGGGTAAACTTTCTTGCACACTCAATCATAACCATTTCATAACGTATCAATCTGCCTGACTCTGTGTTATTCCTCTAAAGACTGTCCATACTGAACCCAGTTATCGGTAAAGTGCAAACTAATATGTGTGTTTACATTTGTTTTGCAGCACCGACCTATATTTGAGCAGTACTCCTGGTCCCTGTTCAATGCGCTGTCTCAAATGCTATCCATCGGGTATGGACAGAACGCACCGGCCACAGTCGTCGATATGTGGCTCGTCACTGTTGGCATGGTCACCGGTGCCACTGGCTACGCGCTCCTGATTGGCCACGCCACAACGCTCATCCAGAGCCTGGATTACACCAAGCGGTTGCACCGGGAGAAGGTGCGACCTCACTTAATATATGTATGAAGGCATAAACGCGAGAGCTTCACTTGCATGGTGTTCAGCAAAGCCATCAAGCCTACTTAGCTCGTCTTTAACCGTGTGTCATCGGGTGCGTTCTAATTCTGGTCAGCATTGAGGACAATCTGCTTTGACTGCTAAGAATACAGCTTTAAGCCAAAGTAACAGAACATATTTGGAAGAAGTTTCTGGGACTTGACGCCACCTCGCCATAGGAGCACATGTTATCGCTGTGTTTTGAAGCTTTTCGTGTGCGAGAATATGAAAAACAAAACATGGGCTTACATTAACCGCATAAAAAAGAGCGTGAATAGGTTTTCTTGCGCGCAGCGGACATTACCGGGGAGTTCGCAAGCATTCTGCTCGATCATCATCTTGGTTGGACCACGAAGTAGGCTGCACGTCTTTTATTTCCCACTTTAATGCTGCCTACGCGAAGCTGTATCTTTTGCGGTCTTTGTAAATATTGAACTTAAAATGGTCGCTGTCCACTCAGCTGTCCGTTTAGAGATCTATAGCGATTACTGGAGCATAGCTATTGTCTCAACTGTGCGCACAATAAGGCATCGACAACGCCACTTCGCTGATTCAAGGGATACCAAATGAGCTGTAAACATTCGCAAGTAGTCTGTGTTCAAAGCATCGAGTCTGTATACGCGTGCTTTGCTGAAGTTCTCGACAGTCTTGCGAAATTTCAAAGGACAAGTAGGCTTAGAGCTGCAATGGGGCAAATGTCTTTTGGATATCGATGCATCCTTATGCTTAGAGAGATGCGGATGTAAGCGAACGACGAAGCCAGACATTGCAGAAGGATGGATAGGTGAGCTAGTTGGTAACGAATTTATATAGAAACTTAGAGCGCTATAAAAACAGAAGGACGTAGAAAAAGAAACAGACACCACACGCGCGGGCACGTATGGGGTGTGTTGCTTTTTCTACGTCCCTGTGTGTTTAAAGCGCTCTTAACTTTCTATATTGAAACCAGGCATTATAACCGTTTTTTTTAACGCACGACAACACTTTCTATACCGGTATGACAAGTCTTTGAGCACTCGTCCCGTTCTGTCAAGTTTTATAATGCGCGTGTGGAAGGGAAATGATGGTAAAGTGGCGGAATGTAAACGTCTAAAGAGATATGCCTCTTGGCTTACACGAAGTGTCGAATGTTGCGTGCATATTTGGTGATGTGAATAGCATGTTAAAGGATGACGAAGGCGATAACGTCGCTATCAGTGTCCTCCAGCTGATGCATTATCTTCTGTCGTTTCCACGCAGATGGAGCGCGTGGAAGAGTACATGCAGTACCGGCGCATGCCCAAGGAGCTTCGTTTCCGCGTGCGCAATTACTTCGAGCATCGGCACGAAGGAAAGGCTTTCGACGAAGATGCCATACTGGCTGAACTTTCGCAGCCCCTCAAAGAGGTGAGCACTGCTTTACACGTAGAGTGCCAGTGCACACTTGCACAACGTATTCGTTTGAGTACAAGAGCTCATTAAATGGAGGTAGACGTGCTTTACGTTTTTCTGGGGACATCAAAGGCCTGATCTTCTGTTAATTTTCAGCGAAACTCTTCCTGCTGCATTATACGATTTTTCCCACCTACTTCATCTCAAATATTTCGCCTGTTTCGATTCTTTTTTTTTCGTCTCCCCACTGCTATCATCGCTTGCTTCGCCCCCCACCTTTGGAGAGTAGGAGAGCAACAGTTCGCACAACGTGTGCAGTAGTCTTGTGCACGCAGTAAAACAGCGGGTTGCAATGCGCGAATACATTCCGCGAATGCACGCTGTGTGACTGCTGTTGCGCGACGCAAGCCTCGTGCTATTATAAAACGGTCTTGTATGACTTCGCTATGTCGAGCAGATTTGCACCCTTCAAATGTCAGCACTCTTAAGTGACGTCATGTTCTGCTGCTTTACACGTGATAAAAGAATTCGCCGACGATAACGATACTCCCTAATGCGAAATTTCAGTGCAGCTCTATACGTATCTTTTTTCCGCGATATTTTGGCGGCGCGGACAATCTGTCTCGTGCGGCACGTTGCGAATGGAGCGAATTGCGGTGCCACTGCATCGCTAACCTGGAAGTCGCGAGAGTCAGCACGCGGGTGACGCGTGGGCGCGATTCACAGCAGCCGCCATCGACAGACCTCCCAGGCGACGCGCGCTCCTCTGGCGCATCTCTTAGACATCGTCGCCGCACTACGCTTTTCTTCTCACGCTTTCACCATAACCTCCTCCACTTTCTGCCTCACGGTTCCACTGCACCCTCCTCTCCACTTTCCTCCTCGCCTCTTTCATCCCCCGCTGTGCTCCAGGTTCGCTTTCATCTTCCGCTGTGCTCGTTCGCTCGGTTACGCCGCCGACGCCGACGCTCTTCGCAGGAGTGGGTGCCTAAGTGCTCCGCTCTAAAATGCATCTGATGTACGGCAACGTTCTGTGGGGCTAGAATGCTGAAAATTATTCAGGGCAAAGGAATTGCTTGCTCGGACGATCACTGTGCTGTCCACGTTCGTGTTCGTGTATAACGTGACTCTCCGTGGCACAGGACGTGATGAAGCACAACTGCCGGGCCACGCTTCGAGCGGTGCCGTTCCTGTCGCATGTGGACCCGGGCTTTGTGAGTGACCTGGTGACGAGGCTGCGCTATGAGTTCTTCCAACCTGGCGACGTCATCATACAGCAGGGGTCCGTGGGTCGCAAGATGTACTTCATCCAGTCTGGCACCGTCAAGCTGCTTCTCGACGGCTCGCGGTTCCTCGGCACACTGTCCGAGGGCAGCTACTTCGGAGGTGCGTGTGAACACATCCTGCAAGACGCACGCGTGCGTACCACATGCACGTTAGTACATGCGAAGCGAAGCCATTCACGTCGGACAACTCTCCATCACTTCGGTAGCAATCCTATGCTTTGCTCGAGTCACTAGAGACTCTAAGAAATAGCGCACAGTGAACAGTGAGCTACGTGATTGCTTTCCTTTGTTATTCATTTTTTTTTTGCCACAGAAAGGGAGTGGCACTTAAGGAAATACTCTACAGGACATACGCATACCGTCCACATTGTAGAACAGAGTCATACGTTGCTTGCCATTTCATGCATGTTTTTCGTACCCTTCTTATTGTACGGCATGTCCAATTGCGTGAAATTTATTAGCGGTTCCACAAATAGTTGCAAAATTGTCGGCGAACACGAGGACCTTAACGGTGACGTGAACTAGATTTGGGCCATTGACACGAGGGTGCACTGAAATTCTTGGCTTGAAAATTTTTAAGCGGTCTATTCTAGCAGGGTACATACAATAAATTGTGACTGTCCCTAAGGTTGTACTTCGTGTTTCTGAAACTGTGAAACTGCATACCAACCTCGCTTTTTCCCTTTTTTTCGGCGAGTTCATCACTGAAGTGCTTATTCGTATGACTTAACGGGTTTATGCAGACAATTTGCACAAGGCCATTGTTTGAAAGCTCGCCAGGACACCAAGCACGTAACTGCGTAAATTACCATGCAAGTTATAAAAATGTTACGCGGATGAGACCATTTTATATAACTACTGTATTTCCATATGCACTATTTACTCACGACAGGCAATGTATCTGCTTTGGCCTCTTTAAATATAACATAGCACTACTTCGGTTCCTTTGAAAGTAGCAAACCACTATAGTATAAGTTATTTCATCAAAGCAAAGTGCACGGAAGAGCCTCTTAAGTACATGTCGACCATTAAAACGGATTTGTGTCCTCGGACACGGACATGTGATTGACAATATTTTGCTTTCCCCTCCTCTTGACGGCATGCCTTGTGTGAGCGCCGCTGGCGCGACATTTGCAGCAAAGGAGCAGTTCATAACAATAAAAAATAATTGCTTTATCGGAACGACTTGCTATAGGCGAAGTATAGACGTAAAGATCAATCTCTGGATGCTATAGACAAACCACGGTGTTTTACCTTAATTATTTATTTTCCGGCTGTACACAATTCTAACTTCATTCGTCCTGTCCGCGCAGAGATCTGCCTGCTGACGAAGACGACGAGGAACGCGAGCGTCATAGCGGACACCTACTGCGACCTCTTCTCTCTGTCCGTGGAGAACTTCAACGAGGTGCTGCTCCAGTACCCGCTGATGCGCAGCTCGCTCGAGGCCACCGCGGCTCAGCGCATCGCGCACAACTCAGCATTCCGCGCGTGCGACAGCGAGCATTTATGAGGGTTGCCCGTCTCCCACACAAGTCACGAGTGTCACATTAGTTAGCACGGCAGGAGCGAGAACCGTGCTCTCAGTGCCAAAGAGAGACCAGCAGGAACCGCAAGGCAAGGTGTGGCCGGTGTTGTCTTGCGGTTACGACAAAGGTTGCGCCCGACAACGGCTGTTTCTACCGAGCGAGTTGGTGCAGGGCTGAGCCTAGAACCAACAGCAATACACGGATGACATAAGACGACGCACAGGTGTCGTCTGTGGGGCGGCCAAGTGTCGTTTTCCTTCTTATGTGCCTCGCCATTGCACCTAGTCTATAAGATGGAACTTGTGATCAACCTGTGCTCATATTTGTTCCCTTGTACTAGCGTTGGTTCGGTTTAATTATTTTCTGTATTATGGTGCGTCATTCTTGCCCTTTTGTTTTGTACCGATCTCGATCCAAGGAGAAGAGTACGTTTTTCATCTCGTCGCCACTTTCATAGTTCACAGCCATTTTCTTTTTGTTCTTTTTCACGAGACGGCGTTTCAAGGTTTTGACAAAGAGACAAAAGCTAGTCATAGATAAATGGTTACAATGAGTCGAACAAAGTGGCCTCAGTGATCTTGCAGTATATATCAGACCAGTGCAGGCAAAGGAACACAAAGTAAAAGTCTACCTAGCACTGCGCTCGTCTGGGAATTGGGGCACGAAAAGGACCACAAGTGTTTCGGCTGAGGTCGTGATGCGCTCAGTGATGTATCGCTGCTGTTTGATGGCGCATGAATGTACCATATTTGCACGAATATCACGTAAATTCCTTGTTATTTTTCGGAATTTCAGAACAAAAAAAATGAACTTCACCCTAAATTCAGAGCAATGCTTCGAAAACACCGCTATATTACGTTTGCCCCCCCCTCCCCCCATACTGTCGCTCAAGCCTGAAACAAACTGCCATTAGGCGAATGAACTCTGCACGAAAGCTAACATCAAACAATATTGCGGAGAACAGGTTTTCAAACGGCGACAGGGGAACTCGGCGCTATGCAAAGGAATGGTGTGGATGGCACGAATTGGTCTGGCTACAGTAAGAAAGGTGTCCTCGCAAGTTCAGCTCTAATAGCCCGACCTACAACAGCGACAAACGCCCACCGAGCCGCCTCACGACATCTTTTTTTTATATTCATAATCGCGCGATATTCGTGCAAATTATGCTACTTCAATGGTCAATTGAGCTATTCCTGCAAATTCTGTGGAAACGGAAATTGTGCTGAAAGATGCACCACTTTGTCATGGCTAAATGTTCATTGTTATGATCGCAGAAATCCATGTCGCGACGCTAGGATACACGTGCAACATTGTAAGCACAAGATTCGTTGCATTTGTGTAAATTGTACATATGTCGGAGAACACCCTGCATGTATGCTAGGTACCCGGATACAATTTACTCCTGCTTCCCTACTGTCAAGTGCCAACCACTGTGCGGACATTTGCATTTGCTGCCCAATATTTCAATGGACCTTAGACTTGCATGTCGACGTAGAAGCAGCTGCACCAAGGTCACGTGCATCACACACACACAGAGAAAAAAAAATCCCTGAGGTTAAATCAAGCATTTGATTGGTAGGATATATGGCAAAGTTAGCGAGCAGATAAGGTGTGGTGGTGAAACACAACTCCGGGCACAACGAGGAAGGCATGACATTTAACTGGACATTTACCAGGGCAAACTGTGCATTTTATCATTAACGTGGGAGGCGCTCTTCATATTTAGGAGTTTTCAGCTCACTACACTGAGGTATTGTAAACGGCGTCCGTTAGTGAGGTTTATCGCTTCAGTTTCATTACAGCGTCTATTCTTTCATGAAGTTGCCATCACTGTGCGGCAGGTTTAGATAATTGCAGACGGTTTGTCGAAAAACGATTTCTTGGAACTTGGTCAAGCTGCCTTCGGCCTAGCATTTATACCGACACCAACGTAACCTTCGCTGCCTACGATGCTATATGCTCGTAAGGCTCGGTCGAAGCGCACATTCACACATCATCATCATCATCAGCCTGGTTACGCCCACTGCAGGGCAAAGGCCTCTCCCATACTTCTCCAAGTACCCCGGTCATGTACTAATTGTGGCCATGTTGTCCCTGCAAACTTCTTAATGTCATCCGCCCACCCTAACTTTCTGCCGCCCTCTGCTACGCTTCCCTTCCCTTGGAATCCAATCCGTAACCCTTAATGACCATCGGTTATCTTCCCTCCTCATTACATGTCCTGCCCATGCCCATTTCTTTTTCTTGATTTCAACTAAGATGTCATTAATCCGCGTTTGTTCCCTCACCCAATCTGCTCTTTTCTTATCCCTTAACGTGCACCCATCATTCTTCTTTCCATAGCTCGTTGCGTCGTCCTAAATTTAAGCAGAACCCTTTTCGTAACCCTCCAGGCTTCTGCCCCATACGTGAGTACTGGTAAGACACAGCTATTATACACTTTTCTCCTGAGGGATAATGGCAACCTGCTGTTCATGATCTGAGAATGCCTGCCAAACGCACCCCAGCCCATTCTTATTCTTCTGATTATTTCAGTCTCATGATCCGGGATCCGCAGTCACTACCTGTCCTAAGTAGATGTATTCCCTTAACACTTCCAGTGCATCGCTACCTATCGTAAATTGCTGTTCTCTTCCGAGACTGTTAAACATTAGTTTTCTGCAGATTAATTTTTAGACCCACCCTTCTGCTTTGCCTGTCCAGATCAGTGAGCATGCATTGCAGTTGCTTCCCTGAGTTACTAAGCAAGGCAATATCATCAGCGAATTGCAAGTTACTGAGGTATTCTCCATTAACTCTTATCCCCAATTCTTCTCACTCCAGGTCTCTGAATACCTCCTGTAAACACGCTGTGAATAGCATTGGAGAGATCGTATCTCCCTGCCTGACTCCTTTCTTTTTTGGGATATTGTTGCTTTCTTTATGGAGGACTACGGTGGCTGTGGAGCCGCTATAGATATCTTTCAGTATTTTTACATACGGCTCGTCTACACCCTGATTCCGTAATGCCTCCATGACTGCTGAGGTTTCGACTGAATCAAACGCTTTTTCGTAATCAATGAAAGCTATATATAAGGGTTGGTTAAATTCCGCACATTTCTCTATCACTTGATTGACTGTGTGAATATGGTCTATTGTTGAGTAGCCTTTACGGAATCCTGCCTGGTACTTTGGTTCACAGAAGTCGAAGGTGTTCCTGATTCTATTTGCTATTACCTTAGTAAATAGTTTGTAGGCAACGGACAGTAAGCTGATCGGTCTATAATTTTTCGCACAGTCTTTGTTAAATGCTTCGAAGCGATTTCGCGAGTGACGACCTGCCGCTCGTCGCCGTTGCGAGGCTGCCCGAGCACGCCCGTCCAACCTGACCCACTAAACTCGGTAGTGTGAGAAGCACTGCCGCTCTCATTTTCGTGAGTGTGGAGGCAAGAAAGTTTCGCAAGGGCTCCGGTACGCAACCCAAGAACAGCTGCGTGGTCACACGAGCCCATGCTTCGAACCTTTTGACAATAGGCTGTACTTGTAGTTACGCATCCTCTAAAATCCAGAAACGAAAAAAAAAATCGTGTGACGCACACGTTACTGTGGATCCAAGGAAGCGCACGCGTCCATAAGAAACGTGGAGGGTCAGACAGATGTTTTGTCTTCACACAAAAATGCGCTTGCATTGACAGTCATCTATGTTCACGCGTTTCAGTCATGTCACCGTTTCTCATTATAAATCCAGACAATGCCAAAGAAAGCGGAAGTCAATTACATGTATTTCATGACTTGTCTATTGTGATCGTCCTTCTCAAGTATGTGTAATAAATGTCATGAAGTAAATGTCGGCCACTTGTGTAATCATTTGTCACTTCCCGAGTGCAGGCCAAATAACAAACCTCACACAAATAGATTAACGGATTTCTCTTCGTATCACTTCAAATATTTAAATTCGGCTGACAGGTTGCAGTTGTGTTCTACCGAATTATCGCAACGATAAGATGGTAGACTAAATCGCACTTTAGGCGACATCGTTTCACGACATTTCAGCACTTTCGGTGCCGCGCATTTTGAACGAGGCGCCGACGTAAACTATGTGCAGAAGAAATACGGAGTATACTGTGCACACACACCTTATCGGATGGACCCGAGTGGGCCTTATCTATACACACGCGCAAGCACCTTCGCAAGGGTATGACGTGTCCCGGCCGCCACCGTTAACTGACCACCGACGGTGTGGCATTATCACCATCTTGGTATATTTATGGCTACAAACACGTGGAAGAGCCGGAAACACATGATCGTCGGTAACGACAATGGCGATAACATCTCCGGCAACGTCAATTCAAGTACCTGTATTCCTTCGAGATCGAGTTCGATGAGAGTAACCATAAACATTGTTTTCTATCAGTTTCGTGGTTTTCTCTTTCATATATTTTTTTTAATCGCGACCCCTTTAAGTCGCATATGTTTGCAGCTTACATATGAAAGAATAAGCATGCAGATGTATATATCTATGCCGGACGCAATAAGCGTTAATGACTAGTGGACAATTTACCTCCCTCTCGAACTCCACGACAAAATTATACAAACTGTAAACGTTAATCGTTCAAAAGGCGTAAATCCGCGACCGGGCTATACAACTTCATAAACGGGAGCAATTTCAATTAGTTTAGTTTTGACATGCGACATTTATTTACAAACAATAATCTATAGCACTAAAAATGTGAAGTTACCCTAACGCTGTTGATAAAAACCATGAATTAGTTTCGCGTTGAAGGCATCGTTGCCGCCTTGCAACAAGAAAACCTTGCAAATTAGGTAGTGCAGAGTATGGAAGTGGTGTATATATGTTTCGCCTCTTCCACTTCTTGGATATACATGTTGATGAGAGACGATCAGCAGCACGGTCACCACAGTCTAGCCTAATTCACTGCAGATTGATCGACACCCGCTTAAGGAAAGCTTGCGAAAGGCCAGCACCACGACACCGGTCGCGTTTTAAGGTCTAAAGGTTGCAGCACGGCAACTAGACCATCTACTGCTGTGCGAAAATAAAAATAAAAGAGATAGAAAATGTTAGAAGCTACACAACAAACGCTTTTTTGCCTTTTATAATGCTATCTAGAAGTGTGCTTAAAAACGTTCTATATGGAACATCCGTGTTTTCAACCTCCTGACGACGCCTCCTCGTCCCTGTGACCACCGGCTTTGGAGGCGGCTTTCGCTGGTCCAACGCCACGGCGTCGCGCAGCACGCCTGAAGATCGGCGGTCGGGCAGCTGCTTCATCTTGGCCATCGACGAGAAGGTAATACGGTGGGCGCTTCGCACCTGCAGTCTTATTGTCGACTGGCATGGCTGCCATCGGAGAAGGGGCAGGCCATCCTGTGAAGGAACCGAGGAAGACTAGCAATATGAAGAAGACCATGAGGCCCATCACCACGTACATGGCTAAGCAGACCATGGCCGCAAAGGAGCTTTGACGCCGCCGAAGCTTCCTTCCTCCGCTCAACGCTTGCGCCTAACAAGGCTGCGCCGTCTGCTTGCCTGTCGGACCGTCAAGGCTTTAGGCTTCGCGTTATTCGCTGTCGCTTCGCACTAGATTTCCGTGGCGCTGATGATTATCTTTATTGTTATGGTGATGATGATGATCCCTAACACATGTCCACAACTGGGAATTCGCCAAGAAGCAGGTGGTACAACAAAAATAAGGGTAAATGCGTTAATTAATGCTACGAAGAGCAACAGCATTATTATTATTATTATTATTATTATTATTATTGTTGTTGTTGTTGTTGTTGTTGTTGTTGTTGTTGTTGTTGTTGTTGTTGTTGTTGTTGTTGTTGTTGTTGTTGTTGTTGTTGTTGTTGTTGTTGTTGTCACGCGGTAGTAACCATCAGGAACGCAGTAACAAAACTGCATAACGAAACTGACTTTTATTGGGCGAACTTATGCCCATAAAAGCAACTTACACTCAAAGTACAGCTATAGCGGTGAACACAGTCGGCGACCGTCGGAATCTGATCTGCGGGGCGAGCGCGTCGGCTTTTATACATGAGTCATCGAAGGTTCCAGAATAATAGCTGGTGCCCGCGTGTCTTCCGGAATGTACTACACAACTGGCGTCACGCATACAATCAGATTACACAAGGCTCAGTGACAACCATCGATAACATAAGAGAAACGTCCGATACATGCAGGCGCGCTTTGCGCTGAACGATAACGTTTAACCTTTGCTAGCCGGTGAAAAAGCGGTCACCCGAGAACACAGCAACAAAACGAGAATAAACAAGTACACGTGTCATTATTATTACGGTGAGCATTCTTTGCCTACTTCTGGCGCCTTGAATCTATCTATCTATCTATCTATCTATCTATCTATCTATCTATCTATCTATCTATCTATCTATCTATCTATCTATCTATCTATGTATCTATCTATCTATCTATCTATCTATCTATCTATCTATCTATCTATCTATCTATCCTCTTACACCGGCCAAGTGCCGTTGTCGTGTTGCCGTCGTGGTCGCTCCATAGTCGTCATTCGAGTTTCATCACAAGACTCTCGTCATGGCGTTACGTCACGCCTTCTACTCCGATCCAGTGGCCCATGTTGACTACATATGCATTCTTGCTTGCGATACCATCATGGTCTTTGCATCGTCGTCATCTGACTCTCGCCATGCCGTCGTCGTCACACCGTCGTCGTCATTCATTGTCATACCACCGTCGTGATGCCATCGTGATCGGTCCATCGTCGTGACGTCAGCTTTGTCATCGGATTCTCGTCACGCGGTTGTTGTCACGCCATCATCGTCATAAAGTATTCTGATACAGTCGTAGTCATGCCTCCGTCGTCATTGCGTCGTCGTCATGCAGTCATCGTCATGCATTCGTTATCATACTGCTTCCGTCGTGTCGCTGTTTTCGTTCCACAGTCTTCCTTATAGCTTCGTCATCCGGCTGTCGTCAAACCAACATCGTCACACAGTCGTCTTCACCCCATTGTCGTCACGCCACCGTCATCACACTGCAGTCTTACAGTCGTCATTGTCGCATCCGCACCTGGGCGGCCGAGCACGCACAAAGAACCGACGCAGCTGTAGCCCCCCCCCCCCCAAAAAAAAAAAAAAAGTCAGGCAGAAACTCTTCTGGGAGTTGTCTAAGTATGCGTAAGCGTTGTGCCACTTGCTCATCTCCACGCCACCCGGTGTCATTGTGAACGTTATGGAACTTGATCCGCGGCCAGTATAAACGACAGCGCTGCGGCGACACAACTGCTGCGGGCGGTGGCGCAAGGTGAATCGACGCAAGCAAACCACTGAAGGCGGCGGCGCCAGGTGCACTGACGACGTTCCGATATATATATCGGAACGTCATCACGATATATAAAACATCGACTTCGATATAGATGTTTTTTGACCGCAATGTAAGCAACAGTTTTTTATATAAGCTCAGTATTGAATGAAACAAGCTTTAATCTTTAGAAAGAAACGCATTGTGGAATACGACTGCTAATGCGCTGTTTTAGATCTTTATTGTTCTTTTCGGGTTTTTCATGTGCAATGCGTCGCGAGGAACCTCACGTGCATGCTCGCGCGGGCGAACGAACGCTGTTGGCGGCGCAGCGATGGGGGGACGGAACGCGCGGAGTGATAACTTTTCTTGACCGAACTTCTTGCGTACCTTCCACAGCGTTGACTGCTATGTATGGAATGGAATATAGTTCGCGTTAAAGCCAGACGCGCGAGCGCCCCCATGGAAAGCGTTCTGCGATGGGGGCAGAGAGTGCGGCGAGTGCTGGTAGCGTCGCGAGCGCTGCGTTCCCGTCGCTGAAGCGAGAGGCAACACGAAGGTGAATTCGCTCGCTGCTGCGGGCCTATACGGGACCGCCGGACGGGCGGACGGACGCTTTTATTGCGAAAGCAATACTGCTCGCACTTCCGGCCCATCGGTGGTCGTGGCGCCTCCTTCCACAGCTGCGCGTCACGTGACCGTGTGACGTCACACTAGACCGAGAGACGGGGCCGCAGCTCGCGGCATCGATGGTGGAGGCGAAGCCTTGCGCGCCGCTGCTGCGGCGCTACCGAGAGAGGGCGCTCACTGGTGTGACGTCACGCTAGGAGGATAAATGGGGCTACAGCTCGGCTCCTCGCAGTGGTTGGCGCGCTGCCTTGCGCTATGTCGGGTGATGTATAGCCATAAGTTTAACAAAGGGCAACCATGTCTACACCATCAGCCGAACCAAGGCGCAGCCAAGGGTATTGTTTTCGCAATCTTCCAGGCTTAACCAAGCTAAGCCTTCAGCCAATTTTTTTCTCGCTGGGTATGCATAGAAATGTTTATGCATTTAAAAGCCCCCTTTATGGCTAAATCACACCGGCGTCTTGAGGAGGTCGCGTGACCATTTGCGACTGACGAAAAAAAGCGACTGAAGGCGTCCAACGCTCCCACTGGCAAGTGCGACAGGCCAGTCGCCATCTGCTAACAATTGCATCGCCACGTAAAGTATCAGCGTATACAGACGTCCTGTTCCTGCGCGTCTGATTGGTTCAGGAATTTCGCGACCGTCTGACTGGCTTTGATACTGTGAAATGGTCGCTTTTTGACAATAACGACAATTTGCTACCAACTGATGTCACATGCTACCGCTGATGGCACAGTCATCACTTTAGAAGCGTCATCTCATTATCGTCATGCCATCGTCGTTATACCGCCTTCGTCATTTCTTCGACGTCATTCTTTCTTCGTCATTAAATAGCGATTATGCCGCCTTTGTCATGGTATAGAAGAAAATAATTGTGGGGTACTTCACTTGCCGAAACCATAATTTGATTATGAGGCACTCCGTAATGGGGCACTCCGGAATAATCTGGACCACCAGGCGTTCTTTACTGTGCACGTAAATCTAAGTACATGGGTGTTTTCGCATTTCGTTTCCGTATGGCCGTCAGTGCGTCATCGTCAGGCATTGGTTGTCATTCATCCCCTGTCATACCATCGTCGTCGTGCCGCTGTGTTCGTACCACCGTTGTCATTCCAGCTTTGTCCTTCGATTATCGTCATACTGTCGTCGCAACGCCATCATCGTTATGCACGCCTTCATCTCTTTGTCATCCTGCCGTTGTCCGTGCACACTTTCGTTATTAAACCATCGTGGTCTAATTGTCGTCATGCCGTTATCGTTATACCGCCGTTGTCGTTCCATTGACGTCATTCCTTCGTCGTCATGCCGTCATACTCATGACCGACCTTGGCAAGCAAGTGCCATAACAAAGTGGGCCGATACCGGTGACAGCTTATGTCGCATATAGCAGAAGCAATATAAATGTCAGAATGACCACTGCATATTCGCAATAACGGCGTCTTCTTTAACAACATAGTGTGTCGCTACACCGGTTGAATGCTAATCGCATTATCGTCGAAAGTGATCGCGAGATAGGTTTCTACCGTAATTTATTATCATTATTATCATCACCACCATCATCATAATCGCCCCGAAGGGTGAAGCATTCACAGTAATAGAGAGGTATTCAAATTCTACATGAAGTAAGGCTCGTAATTTTACTCCAAGTGTAAATTGCAGCAAACATTCGATAACGCATTAAACATGCAAGGTGTCCCGCGCGAAAAATCGCATATGCACACAAATGAACAGATTTCCCTTGATGACTGCGAGCACTCGCGGTCACAATGCTGGCGCGAGGAGGAGCGCCGGCAGCAGAGAGCGCGCGCTCGTCTCATAGCGAACGTTCCGCGCTGCCGCTTCACCGTTTCACCATGCCGTGACTCCGAAGCTGAGCTCATCCCACGAAATCAAACACAGGACGCCTGCGAGCACATCGTGCATCAAAGCACCAGCCTTCTTGGCTCGCCCTCATTGTCGGCTTTGCACCCTCAGCACGTGACCTCCAACACACGACGCGCGCCCGCGCATGCGCCGTCGCGCTCAGGGCAGCACGACGGTGGCGGCGACGACGACCCGAACGCGTCTCGTGTGTCCGTTGGAATAGCTTGGAATTCGCATACAGACGGTTGGGACAAATTCAGCCACCATACATTCCTGTTCACCATGGATTAATTACTTACTTGGATTAGCTAATTTACTACCTTTGCATGAATCCTGGCCCACGCACTCAGGGTAACTTGACACGCACTGCTAGAGTAATCAGATTCATCAAGTATAGTAACCTGAATATATCAGCATTGGTCATGTGACCAATTATCTTGGGTCATATGACTTATCTAGACTAGTTAACAGGCTCACTCAGCAGTAGTCTTGCAGCCCCTTTGAGAGGATCCAGGAGACAACTAGAAAAGAGAGTGCATGACTATTGTGCAAGGAATTATGTAACCACCTTGCATACAACACAGATAATAGTCTCAGGACTCTCTGCCGAAAAATAGTTTGGCTGTCTCCCCCAAAGTGTGTCGTACAAGCGACGAGTCCAGACTCTTCGAAAGGAGTAAGGGACACTCTTTTTAGAGTGTTGCTCAAGGGTGTTTCACCAACCAGCTCAAGCAGCTCTGTTACTATACCACTACGTTTAGCTCTAGGGCATTTATATAGAAACTATAGCCGGTTGCCAGGCCAATCTCCCGCACTGGGCAAGTGCCACAAGTGAAGAAACAAGCAAGCAAGCAAGCGGTCTCCTACTTCATATTGGTAAAGCACCGCATGCGTAATGTGAAAGATGTTGGCTCGGCTCCCACCTGCGGCTGGTTGTGTTTTCTTTAGACCCCTTTCAATTCCCTTTTCACGATTGTTTCTACACTTCAGCTAAGATACCAGTTAATTTCCCATATATCATTCCTGGTCTCATTTTCTGTTTGCTTCATATATGGTCTATTACGCATGACACGGCACGGGATCGGTCTCACACATGGAGCCCTTTAGAGAGCGAATATGGTTCAGAAAATTGAAAAGTGTTATTCGGGAGTTCACTCGACATGCGTCCTGTCCTCATCTACGCGAGAAGCATTTCAGATATCAGATGTAATTAGATATAAATGCCAGAAGTAGTTTCCCCCCGAATAGTCTCAAAAATGTTGCTGTACGCGCTCTCCCGTGCGCGCTACCTCAACACCGTCGTCGAAACACGGGCGCAGGTGCACTGAAAATCCAAGCTCAACTCATTTCATGGCTAAAAAGAGGGAAGAAAGACACAACATGAGTAACTCTTCTTTACTGCAACAAAAAGAATGAGTTCAGAATTCCATATGAGTGAGGTATTTATTTTATCAATATAACGAGACTCGTTTTGGGGATGACCAGTACACGGGTCTTAAAATAGGCTCAGTTTTCTCACTTAAAATAATAATAATAATAATAATAATAATAATAATAATAATAATAATAATAACGCAACATGTTTTTGCAGTACTACATTTACCAGTCCAGGGTGGGTACTCTATTAAATATTGATAAAATATCCGAGATGATGGTGTTTTTAAAACGTCTTTAAAATGTAGCAATTTTCGCTATTTCTGCAGTTTTGGCATTTATGGGATGTTGTAAAGAAATAAGTACGTCGTGTAGGTGCATATGTTTTGTTAGTTTCAGAGAAACCTTTTGAATATTTGTCAGAAATATTTTCCAGCTTCATCGCCATAGGTAAAGTTGCCCAAAAGGACCCCCGATTTCGGGAGTCAGTCAGAGGCAGCTGCTCAAAAAACAATGTTTCGCAATTTTCCAAAAAATAACATACGGTGGGTGACACAAATTTAACTTCCCCTGCGTCGATAGTGCTAGTGGTGCATGCTTGACAAAAAAAAGGTTTGGCGTGATACAATGCGTTAATTTTATAGTGATAGGCTATCGAATTCGTAAAATCTGCAAGTCGTTAAAACGCTCTTTTCTTCCTTTAGTGGAATATGAATTTTTTTTCGAGAAATCCGCGCTAAGCTTCGCAAGGTGAAGGTTCATTCCTTGCTACAAAGACATTTTCCCAGCTCAGAAAAAAAAATTCGGTGAAAAGTAAAAATAGCTCGGTTCGCCTTTTGTGCAGTCCTATCAGAACACACCCACGAGCACAAAGTGCAACTGAGGGTGGTACGGAGCAGACTACCGTCAGCTGCACTATATATTATACACACACACACATATACACGCATACACGCTCTTCTAAGCTCTCCCAGCCCCTCTCTACCTAAACCACGACACCTGCTTGCCGCCCTTCACGCACATACGCTTTTTCCCCCTGTGGCACTCCTAATGCTAACGCATTGATACTTTCTGAATGTCTGTGTAGGTGTTGTAGCGCGATCGAGCTCCATACAGTTGCTGAAATCCTTCCTGTAAATGTAGATTGCGTTGCGCGCTCCTCTTGGCATTAGCATTTCGTAACATATGCCTAAAGTCCTACAAGTCAGAAGGAATGTGCAGTTATTCAGCAACGAGGCAGCATATACTGTTGAATGCTTCCAGCCTGAAGGATATGGTGATAGGCAGAATCCTGAATGCTGGTGACACTCGTTCGAATGAAAGTCTGTCTATATAGTTATGAGAAATCAAAGCCAAGGGCGTCCTCAACATGCCCTGCTTCAGACAAGATGTGCTGGTAAGATGAATGATCAAATAGCAAATGCGCCTCCTGAAATGAAAGTCAACAACACTGTAAAAAGAAAAGCAACGAAGTTGGTCCTGAATTATTTCTTAAGCAAGTAACCTTAAAGATGAAGAAACTTCACAGCAATCGACGTCGCCCGACCAGGTCCCTTTTTGTCAACAACGTCACTGACGGGTTAGGCGCGTCCTTAAGAACTGTCAATATAGCCTCCACAAAGGTTTTGGCCTGCGATCAACAATGGTGGGACACCAGTAGGACAACACAAAGCCCGTAACCACAATCGAGAAGGCCATGACGGTTAGGGATGACATCCAACCCACGATTATGGCGAGCTCGGCCTCGGGGTCGTCGCGAGGCCACAACAGGATCCCTGTCGCCAACAGCCCTGCGTGTAAACAATAAGAACCGCAGTATATACGGGGTGCATCATCTTCAAGTATACCACCAGTATCAGCAGCAGCACCTGCTGCTGCTGCTGCTGAGACAAAGAACACTTCGCTTTAAAACAGCTCAAACTAACCGGGTGCTAGTTTGGGCGGTTTTCGTTCTAAATGTCATAACCGCAGCTTCGATTTGTTTTTCTCCAGTGCAGTTCAAACCAAAGTGGTTGAAGTAACATGGTGACACGTCGCGTTATTTGCTGTCTATTGACCAGCGTACTGCATTACCATATCCATTGCCCGTTCCATATCCATTGTCACAACAGACGGCCGGGAACGTCTCATCCGAGATCCGGCGGCGCGCCTCGTCCAATCGCAGAGGCCATACCATGAGCATTGGAGATTCATATACTAAGATCACTAGAAGAAAATATGGTGCCGCAGTAGTTCAACCACCGTAATAATAATGGTAATGATAAGGACTGTATTTATCTCCGCCTTGGCATGACTTCCTTGAAAAGGTACACTGCGGCTTCTTTTATTGTTGCTTGTGGTTCAGCTATCCTGCGTGGCAGCCACGTAACACTTATTTGTTTCCTTAGAGCAGTCAGGCATTTTACGTTCACGACTAATTCATCCTAACTTAAGTTCCAGAGCATAATTACGTGTTGCGCGGCACAGATGGCATTCGGGTAGTAACTCAACCTTAATTGGTAATTATTCCTGATTTGTAAAACGCTTAACATAATCTTCATTTGTAATGTTCCGAAAACAATAAGACAATTCAAATTAGAAGCTAAATTAACGTGAACGTTGTCATACAGCAAGTCTGCGATCACAAATTCGGTTAAGAAATAAAAACTTCTGCTCGAACTAAAAGAGACGATGTTTAGCAAATGCATAGTTCCCACGTTTGACGTGCTGTTGTACTGGCAACGCAAGCAGACACTAGCGCTAAATTTACCCCTAGTATTAATTGTTTAAAACTCTGCGGCCTCGACCACACGAGAAAGGCGGGTTTTCGAGCAACACGGCCGTTCGGGAAATCCTGTAGTCTGTCCGGCAGTGTCTTCCCCCGGCAGTGTCTTGCCCCGAACGTACGGCCTCGCCCGAAAACGGTTTTTCTGACGCCACCTGATAGATATATGCGCAGATGCTACCCTGTCGTAGGCGCAAGGTTACACAAGCGGGTCTAGCGTGTTGTGACTAGAACATGGCGTGACAAAACCTACGGCGGGGCAAAGTGGAACCCCTGCTGTTTGCACGATATCATTTGTGTGACCCCATAGATCAGAGTGCAAAGGCTTTGTCTAGATGGCGCTGGTCTTTCAGGTATATAAACCAACAATATTGTTACGTCCCAGGGCTGTCGATAGCTCTACACGTTCAAGAATTTCAGATGCCACAATTTGAGCAGTTTAAATGCTGTAATCCATGACTAACCGTCTGCAAGCCCGGTCATAAATATATACGATTACTGACTTCACGAACAATATTTCAGGAATAATTATTGCTTCTGCAATCAACACTTGACGAAAGGCTGCTCCTCAGCTGAATGCGCTTATCCTCCGGACCACTGCCGGCTCCGGTATGGCGTCCACGACATATTGTAAGGAAGGAAAAAATAAAGATATCAGATGGGTGCAGGACGTCCGGCAGCTAGCTTCAAGCAGCAATCACTTTCCATGCGCTATGTACTAGAAGTCACAGACAAGGACGAAACGAACGCTGTCTGTAAAAGGGACACCGAGTGACGCGGGGAAGCGTTGCGTTCATTTAGAACTGTGCTTTGTCCTGACAACGAATCAGCCGGTAGTTTGCGCTACCCCGTGTCACTCCGCACCCTATTCCGTCCCCGTTGGTGTCTTAGTAAATAGCGCAAGTAAAAACAGGAAAATGAATGCGCACCAACTAGCCCAACTCATCGCTTTCTCAAGCACCTAGCAAAGCCGATCTCCCCTGACGCCGCCCTTCATTCTATTCGGGGTCCATCTGCGCATTGACTCTTGGTATGTAGGCCTTGGCTGCCGGGCCCTCGACGACTGCCTTATTTGTTTAGCATTTCCGTTAGATTTTCCAGATCAACCCTCGCTGCGCTCTCTCGCCTCTGCTTTCACTCGTGCTTTTCAAGCGTGGGCGGCTAGAAATTACCGCTTGTATATCACGCGGTGAGGGTCTGTTTTCCGTGATCCTTTCCTTCATATTGCGTTTTTATGACTATAGAGAATATTCACATGGCGTGCCCATATGCCATTTTGTAACCATTTTCACACCTTCCAATGTGCTGCAGGAGATAAGTTGAACCATATAGGTAATTAACGACCGCGCGGGCTGCACCACAACATGGCGACCGCGCGATGACATCCGTGCATACCCACTATACGTTTCCGGACTGTCATGTGACGCCTCCCTCTTAGTTCTTTTTTTTTTTCCTTCCTCCACGGCCCGTATAACGTATACCGCTTGGAACGGAGCCGATCGAGACTTGCCCGCCAGCGCGCTGCGGTGCCAGGGCGGCGTGAGGTCTCCCGCCGTGGCCAAGGTGGTTCCGAAGGAGAGGAACGCGTGCGCCGTGCAGTGCTCGGGCCGCACGGGCGTCGAGCAGCGGTACGAGGACGCGAAGGCGGACAGGCAGATGGCCGCCCCGCTGGCCGCACGCGCCGCGCCGCTCACGCCGCCCGCGTCCGCCACCACGGCTATGGACGAGGCGACGGTGTCGGCGCACTGCGGCACCGAAGCAGGGAGCGCCGAGAGACGCGTTGAAGTACTTCTCGAGGGATATCACATGGACAAAAGGACGCACTGAATCGGCGGCTTATAGCAGTTAAACCCCGCAAGGCCCAACGCGTCAGTTTTGCAACGCTAAGTTTGGTAACTCTAACTTCTGGTAAGGCGCGCGGGAAACGTGACGCTAAGCCGATGATAGGCCGCGTTGACATAAATGCGGCAGCGGCGTGTCGCGTTTCTTAGTGTGTTGCGCTAACAGTTAAAGGCATCTTTCATCGGGCCAGGAGGAAAGGGCGAAGAGGTGAGACATTTTTTCCTATTATAGCACTAGATCTCGTCACGGCGCGGCGCTGCTTGAATAGATAGTTTTAGATGAGGGGACGCAAGCGGCTTGCGTACGCAAGAGCTAGGGGCCACGGTACTGCGCATGCGCAGACTCCTACGTCTGGGCCTGCGCATGCGTAGTACCATCATCCCTAGTTCTTGCGTACGCAAGCCGTTTGCGTCCCTAACTGAAAACTCTCTAATGTGTTGCCAGCGTGCGCTGCGGAGCGATTTGAAGATGTCTTAGCTCGTTCTCTGTGAAATTTACGTGATGTCAGTTCATACGAGGTTGTCGAACAACCATTGTGTAAGCTGTCGGTGCAGCGGTAACTATATAGTATGCGGAAATTTCTCTTGGCTTAGCAAGCATTCGACGCGCATCATCAGCTGTGGCGTCTATGTTTGTGTTGTGAAATTTTTTGGCTCTGCCAGTTTCTACTCGATGAAGAGCAGCGACGTCTTTGAATTGCCAGCGTGAATTGTAAATGGAGTTGGCGTGAGAACTAAAACACACGAGTCTTTGTGCACGGCCCACCTAATGCGACCCCGAAACATCCAAGCGCCAATCGTCATAAAATATTTGCGTCCGCCACCGGCATCGTTCACGCGCATTTCAAGTCTAGTAAACTTGAAATCACTATGAGATATGTCTACGTTAGCCTCCTGTATGAGGGCGATGGCGATGCTCAACACAACGATCACAGTTGGTAAGCCAGCATGATACATACAAGTTTTGTGCTTCGATATTGCCTTTTTGCCCTGTAAATATAGTAGTAATATCAAAAGGGGAATCGCATAAAAAAAAAAAGAATCCGACGTCTATTTGTGGGGACACAATTTCCGTAAGACGGGCGAGGGCGTCGTAGAGGACGGAAAGAACAAGACCGAACAAAAGAATAACCGGGTTTTATCCTCTTCTATATAGCGAAAAAAAAAAGGGGGGGGGGGGGACTATCGCACTTTCGCCCGAAAGGCGAAGCATCGATTGCGATAGCAAATTGATAGACAACTATACGAAATAAGTACATTATGGTTTTATCGGCCCTTAAACTAGTGAACATTCGCTTACTAAATTAGCAAGCATGGTGTCACGCGTGGACAGGCAAACACAAACACATCTCGCTCGATGAGCGTGGGCACTTGTTGTCAAAACGCTAGCGTAAGAACGGCAGCAGCAGCGAGCGAATGTACCGTCGTGCTGCCTCTCGTTTCAACGCGAACTAAGCGGCGCGAACAAAGCGCAGATGAAGCTGTGTTCTCGCAGCAGAAACTCCGGCCGCGCCGACTGGAATAGCTTCAGCACGCCTCGCAGAACAGTTTCCCCCGTAGAAGGCCTCATGCTAGGCATCGTAAATATACCGCGCCAGCACGAAAAACAAACACCAGGAGGTGCCGTAGCGTGTATACCTGTCATACAACGGGGAGCGTTCACCGAAGCCAGCATGCCGATTGCCCATATATATAGATGTTGTCACTGCCTAAGTAATATGGCGGCACCCATTAAAAAAAAAGAAGGAAAAAAAGAGAGGTATGTATCGCAGCGCTTAAATCCCGCTCGATCTACTCTCTGTGGGCAAATTATATATTGCGATTCCTCTACGTATTGCATCAGCGCCGGGTATACATGAATACGATAAGCTATAAATGTGATGCCAAGCTCAACTTGCTGGAGTCATGTTAACGCCGCTATAGCAGCGTTCTTGATCAAGTTTTTTGTTGTGGGTAGTTTAACAAACTAATTTACTATTATTAATGTCATTACTATACTAATTCATTGTTTGCGCAAATAACATTTCCCTGTTTCTGTTTTTTGGCACGTAAAACCCCAAATATTATTATTATTATTCCCTGTTTCTGTTGTTTTTTGTTTTTCTTCTGTACGAATGTACTACCCGTTGCCAGAAATAAAAGTAAGGGAACTTCAGTTTTCCTTGTGATGGAATGGCGTTTGGGCATTGCGGGGCTAAAGGAACACTCTAAAGACGAAGCCAGAAAAGAGTCGAGAACGAAAGGGCGTGGTGAATAACCCGCTGCAATTAGCCATGATGTCATAAATTTCGGCATCATCTGCTCGGGTCGACTTATATTTATTGTCGCTACAAATGAATTAAAATTTCTTGAAAGACTGGGGTTTTACATGTCGGAAACACGATCTAATTATACAGGGCACGTCTCGTAGTGGGGGAATCCAGGCTAATTTCGCCTACTTGGGGTTCTTAGATTACCCCTAATACAATGGTACATGAGCGCTTTCTTTCTTTCTTTCTTTCTTTCTTTCTTTCTTTCTTTCTTTCTTTCTTTCTTTCTTTCTTTCTTTCTTTTTTTTTTGCATTCCGCCCTCATGGGAATGCAACTGCCGCGGCCGGCATTGAACCCGCGACCTGGTGCTAGGCAGCGCAACGCCATGACCGCTGAGCTAGCTCGGCAAGTCGGTATATGAGTCGGTATATAAATAAATAAATAAATAATAATAATAATAATAATAATAATAATAATAAAAAAAGACAAGTTTCCAGAATATACTTATAAACCGAAGCTGTTAAATACGAGAAAAATTTTATGAAAACCGGGATGGCACACTGACATATACCGGCATTAAGGTTTCAACGCGAAATGTCAAAAAAAGAAAAAAAAGGAGGCATCTTTTGTTTTTTTCTCCTGTAATAAACAACCTCCTTCGGCCAAATAAATGAATGTAGAGAAGAAATGAAGAGAATTAAAAATAAGAACCTGAAGAAAAATGAAGTAATCCGCGACGTCCCTTAGAGTTCTAGATGCTATAAATAAACAATTCACATGTATAAACACATTCACAGGCAAGGGCGAATCAGACAAAACAAAGCAATATTCCCGCGGTAATCAATAGTGTGTTTCCGATTAAATAAAGTTAAGAGGGCCCCCCATGACACAAAAATACAAATAAATACAAACATATCTCCAACGAAGCTACGCAATCCGCTAAATAAATACATCACGCGCTGCAACAGGCGTTGCTCACACGCTCATTCAGTTTATGGAGGACATTAACAGTCACCGTATTGCGCTTGCGTCATGCATAACAGCCAACCAGCTACAGGCCAGCCCAGCGGTGTCAAAAAAGTGCGAAGGTTGGACTCGCCTGCCTGAAGAGGAAGATCAGCGCGAGGGAGGTGACCATCCTGCCGCACGAATACGGGCCGGTCATCTCGAAGGCGGCGCGGTTCAGCACGGCCACCGCCTCCAGCAGGAACCGGGCGGCGCACGTCGTCAGCGCCTCGGTGTCTTCGAGCAGCACCGCGAAACGGCGAAGCGCCCATTCCGGGCCCATCCGCATATTAGGTGCAGGGGCGACACCCTTCGCGCAGAAAGTGAAACTGCACGTCACAAACACTCGGCCGGAGAAAGCCTCGGCATGGAACGGAGGAGCGCATTACCGTGGGAGCTCCGTGAGCGCGGGTAAGAAAATGCATGTTTGAGCAGTGGTGGAACGTAATTAAAAGTGAACGGCAAATGTAGAAATATGGTAAACCTTACGGCAGCCGCTTCTTGCAACGACCAGGCAGATGAAGTCGTAGATTCGTCCGAAAGGCGACGCAACGCATTGATAGGGATCGCCAACGCATTGATAGGGATCGCCAAGGGATCGAAAACTACACGCATTAAGGTTCGTATTTTTTTCAGTGGTATAAATTGCAGTAAACATTCGCCTATAATTCAATCAACAAGCATGGTTTCACGCGAGGACAGACAAAGAAGAGATCTCACTCGACGGCCCCTAACACTTGCTGTCACAACGCTGGCGTGACGAAGAGCGCCGGCGCGTCTCCGAAAGTTGACATTACGCCCCGACCTCCAATACTATAGGCGCGTGGGATAAACAGCGCTAACTTAATGAACAGCCATCTCAGCTCGCCCACACTTTGCACCTGCCGCCGATTACTTCCATGATACCGGCGCAGGATCCGCGTGGGCGCTAAAACCCCTTAAACTTCGTAAAGTAGCGGCGCGCTTTGAAAAATGCCGCCTCCTCCTCGCGCGCTCTGGCCGAGGCCGACGCCGCGTCGCTATTGGGCTAATAGCATCACGTGTGCCCTCGCGCCGAGCATCAGCACCATTTTTGCTCGAGAAGCGCCTACGGAGTGGCGAGGAGCACATGTTGGTGCCGTTGCTACGCTTAAGCAGTGTAGGCGGCGCCACGGTCGAGGAGGGAGCGTGAAAGAGGGGGGAAACGAGGAGGACTGAAGGCGGAGGAGGAGAGTGTCGCTACTTTACGAAGTTAAAGGGGCTTAGAACGACAGAAAGCTGAGCTAGTTGGTAAGGATCCATTATGCAAAAAAAGAGGTGAGGCGTGCAGACAGGACACAAGAGTACAGAAGTGGACAACACGAACGCCGACTATTAACTGAAGGGAGCACTGAGGCGAAAAAAGAAACAAGACACAAAACTCATCTGCGCAAACTCAGGAATGGAAACACCACGTGTCAGTCGGGTACATGTGCCGGTCTACGTGAGGGACAGCTGTTAAGGCACTTAATCTCTTCCTTGTGTAAAGTAATCGAAGGCTGACTCAAGCACGCTCTTTCATCATTATAGATATGCCATGCCTCTACCATAAGACGCGTATCTTCATTCTTATGCCAGTACAATATCGCGCATTCATTTAACTCTGGCTTGCAGTTACAATCTTGGCAATGTAGGGAGAATTAGAAGGCGATCCACCGGTTAATGACCTTTTACGTTCAATTAGCCTCTGATTGATACACCATCCCGTTTGCCCTACGTTTACTGGCCACAGCTAAGGGGAATTTTATAAACCACACCCATACGACAGTCAGTAAAACTGTTGTTCTTATTGTGTTTCACTGGACAAATATCTGTTCTTTTTCTTTTGCTTTTTACCTGCTGCTTTTTCCTCTGTACGGCAGCGCATATCTTACCTAGCTTATTGGGAGCAGTGAAAGAAACATTAGGTAATATCATATCTACTTGCAACTTTTTTAAGCCTGTGTGAGACTGAATGAATGTACGGAATAGCCACTACTCTTTTTTTGCTATTACTGCTTTCTGTAATCACGTCCGTCCCCCTCGAAACCGACTTCTTTAGGTGCTCAGCCACAGTGGCCACTGCTACACTAGGATAACCTGCTTCTAATAGGCGCTGGACCTGGGCATTAAAACTGGCGCTCATTTTATGCATGCAGGATCTGGTGAGAGAAGACTTAAGGCACGACATGGCAATTCCGTTTTTTACTACTTTGGAATGCTTGGATGGAAAGTTTAGCAGTGGCTTTAGTGTGCGCTTAGCCACGTGGGAAGCCATAAGCAGCCACGAACGGCATAGAGGAGGACACGCGCACTTTCCAATCGTCATAGGGCGCGCTTGATCACGGTACCCCGCGCTCTACTCTCCCCTAACCGTCCCGACCTTTGCGCGCGCTTCTCCCGACCTCCAAATTGGACATCCTTCAAGGCGAGCACGCGCACGCTTTCTCTCGCACCCACAGCATACGGTGCAGGTGGGTGGCTTCCTTTTAACAAACAGCTGACGGTAGCGCTCCTAATGGATTTTGTGTCAGTGTTTGTCCGCCACTTTACGCTAAGTTACCATAGATGCAAGAAAGTTCGTACGTGGGTTTTAATGGATTCTCTCAAGAATGTGCCTTGAAGAAAGAAAGAAAGGTTATCTCCACCTGCGGCTCCAAAGGCTCCATGTCGTTGCTGGCGTCTACTCCAAGCAGGATGACCACCACTGCGGTCCCGTAGAGTGCCGACGCCAGAGAGTAGACGCACTCGACTCCGTAGCCATACACATCCACCAGCACACCCGTCGCCGCCCAGACGAGCATGGTTGCGTAAACCTGCGTGAATGGGAAATGCGCAATCACGCGACACATCGCCCCATCATCGCTATCTCTTCCTATGTTCTGCACAAGTTTTCATGACATTATGGCCTTATTACGATTCGCAGCCGTCGCGGTAGATTCCAGTCGTGGTGGCGGCCGCAATTTTGATGGGAGCGAAATGCAAAAGTGCTCGTGTACTTAAATTTGGGGGCACGTTTAAGAATCGAAGGTGGTCGAAATCAGTCCGGAGTCTGCCACAACGGCGTGCCTCATAATCAGATTGTAGTTCTCACACACGAAACCCTAGAATTTCAATTTCGACTTACAAGAAGCGAAGGCCTTGGCTATAGATTATAGATGAAAGTGATCGTTTGTCACTCGGACAATGCTGTGAGTTCTCATCGCCATGCGTCGAACACTTTTTTCAACCTTTAATCTTCATAATCACCCGCTGATGATTAGCTGATGTCGCCGCTGTAGGCCACCTCGAGGCCACTCATATTCGCTGAAGAATTTATTGTCTGTGCACGATACAAAAATATACCGGGTGTTTCAGTGAACACCCGATATTTTTTTTTAATTGCCTTTAGGAAACAGCACAATTCCAGTTCCTGAGCTGATCTACTCGAAAGGGAGAACATTGCTTGGACAAAAAAAATGGAATGTATATTCGACTAATTAAAGGGACACTAAAGGTTAATATTAAGTCAACGTAGACTGTTGAAATACCATTCCAGAAACCTCGAAACGCTTGTTTCCTGCGAAGAATATACTTATTTTAAGAGAAAATGCGTTCTTAAGCGTCCGCGTACGTCTAGCACAGTTCAAATTGCCCGCCCTCCAATCGAGGAGTGGTGACGTCATGGTCTCATAGTGACGTTGCGCCGTCGGTGAGTAAAACGGCGCCCTCAGAGGGCGCTACTGCTTTTCTGCGCAAAACGAAAACACGCGGCCAGAAACAGAGCCAAGACAGAGCCACGGAGCAAGAAACATTTAGGAGTGGAAACTCCGCTGTTTGCGGCGACCAGAAAAAGTCACAAGCCCGCGGAGCCGTTATCGTGCTGGCGGCGCCTGGCGGCCTGGAAAGAAATTACCGCCGTTGAGAGCGCGCCGGAGCCGCCTGCCCGGGAGCTGCATTTTTTTTTTTTCGCTGCGGCTTCTACGACGCGCCGCATGGCGCCGCCACTGTATACGGCCCCGTCAACGCATACAATTGTGACCTTATCTGGTCGCCCGCGCTCGCTCGCGCTGGTGGGAGTTTCCCCTCCTAAATGTCTTACTCCGTGGACAGAGCCGACAGCAGCGCGAAAGCGGAACTATAGTGGCTAGCGGAAGGGAAAGCGCGCGACGGTAAGCTGGTTCTTTATTTTATGACGCCAACTTTGACGCTCGTTGCAATGGACAACCCTGACAACGACACATTGGCTCACGATGCTGGGTTAGACTTCAGCGATTTAAGCACTGATGAACGTGACCTGCTGTTGAGGGCTCGTGCTGCCGGCGTCGTTGCGTACTACTACGACGACAACTCTATGTCATGACTGTACATATTCGCACATTTGTAGCTTTTCCTTCGTGAAAACCAAACGCCGCATTCACCGCCCCATCTTCGACCTGCAGTTGACCTTGCGCGTCGGAGAGTGCAGGCAAGACCGACGGAACTGCGCTACGAGAAAGCATTGCGTTGAAAGGCACTCCACACGGTAAGTCGTGTTGAACTCGTAATCCTCTGGACGAAAGGGCAGCGAGCACACTATGCGATTTTTCGGCTCTTTGCCAACGCGACGTGGCAGAGGTACGGCACTTAACCACTTCGAACGGAGTGGTTCACTCGTTGGCATACAGTGATAAGTAACGTTGGATTCACCGTTGCAACTGCCCTTGGCCAAGTTCCGCGAACCATTCGCGCATCCCACGACATCACATGGACGTGGCATTTTCGCTACTTGTTCCAAATGCAAGTTTCGCGAGCCAGCAGAACCAGCGCAGCACGACGCGATAAAGGAACAACTGAAACTCCAAAGCGCGCGCCGCAGAGTCGAGCGAAAACGAAACCTTTCGACCACCCATACTACTGAAGGGTAACGTCAAAATGTTATTTTTTTTACAATCTAATAGAAGTAGACAAGTAGCATTTCCTTCCTTTTTATAATCTAATGAAATGATCTTTTTTAATACGAGTAG